>NW_028262336.1:116865000-117490000 GCF_047370975.1 Nipponia nippon | reverse complement strand
TTTTTTATGACATGATGTTCATTGATTTTGTGTTCATGAATCATTTCAAATCTAGCTAATCCCCAATAAAAATAAGTAGAGCTCAGGGGAACAATATTGGCATTTTATATGGAGGACTTGACTTTGCTGTTGCATTTGGGAGGGAGATATTATTTGACCAAGTTAGAGCAACACAGGTCTTGGTTTATTAAAAGCAAAGGTGGTTTTGGTGAAAATCATCATAGTGCTTTGGGAATGTAAATCGCTCTTGCCTAGGAATTACTGTAGCTCAGTGAAATAAAAATATCTCAGTATGGGTCTACTGCCTTTAAAATTTCATCAAATGAAGGGAAAATGTTGAGTAATTGTTAGGCAATGGCTTATAGAATACTTAATTATGGTACCTAATTTTGTCTTTTATGACTTAATTGGTGAATTTAAGAGGTTATTACTATATACATGACCTATTAATTTACTTCCTTTTGTAGATTATTACAGTGTTGGTTTTTTTATTCTAATTTATCACTTGAACCATTAACATGTGTAAATCCCCATGATACAGGGCATAAATTAGATCATGATGTAAAGTTCCCTTCCTTTGGGGCTTACTGTTACTAAATATTTAATATTTAATGCTATTGTGTTGGACTTGGCACTTGAGTCATTTCCTGTGTTACTGTACATTTCCTTTTCTGCAGGAGTGCCCTTGAGGTCTTGTGATTTGCAGGCAATGGGGACTTTCTATCAAGGTTTTGACCAGTCTCTTAATTATTTATCATGTCAAAGATTCTCTAATGTTTTTATTGCCCCCTCGTGGGCCACTTACTAAAAAGCAATTTGCTGTTTTATAGATAAATTAGCTTTATTTTGGCTTGTTCTAGTACACAGCAAAAGAAAATGGGCTTTTTTTCAGATCATCAGAGATCATACTAAATTCTGCTGCCCTCATTTTTCACATTCTTAAAAGATCTATTTTTGGCCTTGTTATTAACAACAAACATCTTGACATTTTAATACTGCAGTTACCTTTTTCTAAAGCCTATAGATAAAAGATGAGGTGAACTATTACAATTTGTTAGGTTGTTTAGCATTTACAGACTTATTTGTCTCACTGAAAGTCAGGTCAGAGCTGGACAAAACTGACTGTTGAGCTGCACATGGCTAATGGGCAGTACAAGTTTATGTCCTCTGCTTGGTCTACTGCATGGGACTTGTATTGTGCCACAGGGGAGAAGGCTTTTGTCCAGGCTAAATCCACAGATGTGGGAGGAAACCATCTGGGAAAGATCTTGACCCATATCATGGGTCATGCTTTGACATGCCTAATCCCGTTCCTTGCTGAAACAGGGTAGTGAGTTGTCATCGCACTTCTTTTCCAACTGGGCATCGCTTCCCTTTCCTTCCTCCCCCTGAATAATATAGTACAAATCCTGTGAGTGTAATCATATGAAGATTTTGATATGAAGGATCAGGTTGGGTTGCCTTGGATTAGGCCTCAGTAAGTAATGCTGCTCTCTAGGGTGTTTTCTTCTTGCCCCTGAATTGAAAGAGAATCTGTAGTTATTCTATTTCTAAAGTGTGTCAAGTGGCTGAAGTCAGGTGGGGTGAACCCGGATGGGAGGCCCAGACTTGGTTGGTTCCAGAAGGTCCACTTGAAAAATTCTCTCTGCATGCATAAATCAAAAAAATAGTGTTTCTTTTGGTTTTGCTTCCCTTTACTGCCCCCCAAATTAACTACTTGAAAACCAACTGGAGACTTACAAAACAAGGCTAGGCTAGTATTGTGCTCCTAACCTCATATTAAATTAATGAGGCATTTCATCTATGAATGAAATGGGGCTGAAAGATAATTTACTTCTTCAGTCTGTTATTTCCGATATACCTGTGTTTCAGTGTCACTGTTTGCACTATGTGCAAATATGTGTCTGTGTTTATGTATGCAAATTGACTCTTTCTTTCTCGGATGAAGCGTATTATGTAAAACATTAGTCATAAACTACTTGTATGCAAGTAGCTTTGTGATACACAATGATTAATTTTTTTACTCTACTTCACATGCCACTTTGCAGTTTATGGAATAATTTTGATACTGTGTAGATATTAGTATGAATTTACATTTATATAGGGCATTTCATGACGGAGGGTCATAAATGTGCTTAGAGACTCAGCATGCCTGTATGACAAGTACTCAGAGGTAACTTAATTCACTGCTGAAATGTACCACCTCTTCACGTGGACGTCAAATTTCAGTATTTAAGTATTTCTAATGCTCCTATCTTCGGATTACAGCATCCTCCACAAAATTTATGTAACTATAAGAAGAGTGGAATTCTACTCACTATTCTAGTCTTAGGTCATTTAACAAGCTAGTTTAACCTTACTGGCTAAACTGTTTGAAAATCTGTTTTCTGGCAAAAAATTGTAAAAAGAGAAGAGTACGGAGTCAAATCCTGCCTGGTCAGGTTTCTCTTGTTCTCCAGGCAGCAATTTCCATCAACATTAATTGGTAACAGCCTCCTACCAGAAGGTAGGCTAAAATCCTGTAGTCTACGTGTAAAGCTGAGTACGGAAGAATAGCAATTGCAACAGTAGAGCATTGAATATCAGTACTTGAAACTGCTTCAGAGGGATTTAGGCAGAAAGTAAATACACACAGGACATTTTGTTTGTTTGTTTCAGGAAACTAATGATATTATCTATATTTGTATGAAAAGTGACAACAGCTCTCTCCTTAGCCTCAGTCCTGAAAGTGATGTAGACAGAGAGAGGAATTACATTTAATTAAAACTACTGGTAACATAGATTTATACATGCAATAAAATACTTGGAAGGAAGTCTCCATGTTTATCTTTCTCTTTAAGAATTAAGAACTACCATGAGTTTCATCTTTTCAGTGCATGGTGATATACATACAAGCCAGCAAAATATATCCCTGCAACTGTCCTAGTCACTCTAGATGCCCAATTTCCCTTTTTAATGTATTTATATAATCAGTATTTTAATTCTCATCCCTGTCATGATTACTGTGGCTTTTAACTTCAAAAATCAAGAATCATTGTATAATACAAAGAGACCTGAGGACTACATGGTTTTCAACTGACTTTTTCACCATTTTCTTTTCCTCAGTGGTTTGGTTTGGTTTCTTTTTCACTGTAACAGGTGTACATCCTTCTAGCCTTCGAGTCCTGCCCGTCTCTCTGCCTGCAGAAATATTTTTTTGCCAGGGGAGATTTAGATTAGATATTAGGAAAAATTTCTTCGGAGAGAGTGGTGAGGCATTGGAACAGACTGCTCGGGGAAGTGGTGCAATCACAGTCCCTGGAAGTGTTCAAAAAACATGTGGATGGGGTGCTTAGGGACGTGGTTTAGAGATGGACCAGGCAGTTAGGTTAATGGTTGGACTTGATGATCTCAGAGGTCCTTTCCAGCCTTAATGATTCTATGATTCTATGATTCTATATTGGTTATATCTCTGGATCTGTTGTTCCTTTCTTTTATCTGTACAACCTTCATTTCTGTTGCATCCATTTTCAAACATCAAGCTATTATTAAAATGCTGTCAGTTTGGAAGACATTGACAGACCAGACTGTCTACAAAAACTGGGGGAAAAAGGCAAATATGATAAAGAAAGAGTAATGGGAAGCTTTAGATGCAGCTGCCATGCCTGAGATGTAGTTGCAATGCTAGAGGTAGGTACGCAAGGGGGTGGTATGTTACAGAGGTACCTTACAGTCTGGGATTGGTACATTACAAAAAATGATTGAGAAGACAACTCTTAGGTATACCAGGTACCTCAGTCATATGAATAACAGGAATATATATTTTCTGGATTTTTTTCCTGTGATTTTGGGCCTTAGCTGTTCTTATTCTTGAAAATTTCTGGGAAAGATTTGTACATATAGAGACCTGCCAATTTCAAACTCGGGTTCTGAACACTGAGAGACAAAGAACATCCCAGACTTTGCAGAGGTTAAAATTGGTGCGAGCAAGTAGACAATAAAGCACTAATTGTAAGGAAAAAATAGAAGGTTTTCTCAGTTGGGATTTTGAATACGTAGCAATGATGGTAAAGGCATGATTATTCCTGATGGAGGTGTTGTTTAGAGGATGTTTATAATTAGACAGAGATTTTTCCAGTGCTTTGTCCTGTCCAATTTGTTCATTTTGATGGAAGAATTAATAGTGCTAGCCACAATAACTGGGAAAATTAGTAGCAACTAATATAACACAATATGCATGTCCTCCTTGTTATAACTGGCATTTAGGCATGGCCTTGGCAGACTGGCAGCGCATATGCAGAGGCTGGAGACTCTGCAAACTGACAGCTGTTTAGATTTTGATCATTCTTCAGTTTCAAATGCATTCAGTGTAGCTGTGAAAACAGATGAGAAGGCAGGGAAGCTCTACAAATGACAGTGTCCCTGATAAGGATAAGTATCTGACTGCTAATTGAAGGAATATGTGCATAACTTCTGCGAAAGCCAGTCTTGCTGTTGCTCTCAAGCTGTTACTTAGGGGCTTGAAGATTTCACTTAACTGCAGTCATTTTTACTGAGGTGTTAGAAGTACAAAAGCTACAGATGAAAAAATATCTCAAATTAAAACCTGAAACAAGTTTTCTCTTTTTTTTGTTTTCTTTTATTTTACAGAAAGAACTTTTGTTTTACTAGAGAATGTGAAAAGGGAGAAATATGCTTAAGAAAGGATGAAGAATTTAAATTAGAAATTACTTTTGTTCTTTCTACTTGTTTCTACTTTTAGAAAATGAATAAATGTTGTGGTGATACTGAAGTAGGGAGGCATTTGTCTATGTTGGAAATCCCAGATGCGGGAGAATACAAACACTCAAACACACCTAATCCATTAATCATGCCACAGCACAAAAGAAAGAGAGGAAGATCTATGAAGATCTTGCCATGTTATTCTTGTGATATAAATGAGCTTTTCTGGAGCCATATACCTGAGCATTTATTAATTCACGTTGTGACCACTACTTTGTTCCCAGCTCATCTAATCAGCGAATGACTTTTTATTTTCCAGTGGCCAATGTAAAATGAATGAATGGCTTGTCCTAAGTACAGCTTTTACTACGTTTCCAAAAGTATTAAGGCCTTAGTTTTTGTTATAAAGCTTTATCAAAAAAGAGGCAATTTACTGGTTTCACTTTAAGAGTTGTTCTGGCATTCGGGGAGATGAGGGAGCAGACAGGAGAGAGAGAGAGAGAGCGTAAGAACTGAAGACATATTCTTACAACTCTTGGCCTGTTCTCTCTTAAAGAAAAAGAAGACACCAACATAACATTTGGAATTAGATGGCATGTTTTATAGCGTATTGCACTATGAAAGTTAATTACTGGAATCACTGCAATGGCTATAGTTCAATAGCATTTATTAACAAAGTCCTAGAAGTTGCAATCTACACTGGGGCTGGTGTACAAAAGTCTTCAGAATCAAAGGCAAATGCCTGATGGGTAATGTCCCTCTCAACTGTATTTCTAGTGATTAACTGGGAATTGAATGGTATACAGAATCCATCTAGGATGTTACATATTGACTGAATTCCATCATAGAAGTGATAACAGGTACGTGACATGATTCTGCTGAGGAATGGATGTTGGAAAGGCAATACATTACAGAATATAACGTTTGTATACTTCTAAATATATCTTGAAGTAACAAAGAGCACTTAACACTACTTAGTTAATGATATTATCAATTTACCCTGGTTTTTAACATCAGAACTAGTACTTTTATTTGTATCCTCAGTTGCCATTACTTCTATAACCATTTAGGTGATATATACATCTGCTCTTCACTTTTCACAAAGGTCTAAGTTCTGCACTGCATAAGGAATGAGTGAAGGAAAAGCAGAGGGAATTCTCAGTTCCTTCTATCCATCAACACTGTTTAGACTTGCAAATAATGTGAAGAAAAATTACTGTCTAGATTTGTGGCCAGGCTGGCATATATGTAAAAGTTAGGAAGGAAAATAAGTCAGTTGAGATGTCAGTCAGAAGCTGTTTAAGCTGTAATGATAAAGAGTATGAAAGAGTCTGTTCTAATTTTAATTAACACTAAGGGGACAGAAGGCAAAATTCACATTATCTTTCTGAGTAATCTTGAACATTCATTGTTTTCAGGCAGTCTTAGTCAGCAGCCTATTTGAATGAGTCAGTCTTAGAAAATTGTATTATGATATATTGGTTTGATCACTTTCCTAAATCTGTTTGGAACACAGCCATCATTTAGTAAACTGCAGAACAAAAGCATCTAAAGTACTTCATGAAAAAAAAGAAAGAAGAAAGAGTAGATAAAATACACCAACAATGTAAATTTCATATCTATATACCAGCAAGGAATATAAAGTCATGCCTGAGTGATCAAATGTGATTTTCCTTTGTTGATATTTGAAACAAGTCCTACAAGTGCCATATATTCTTTAATCCATCTTTGAATAGAAAGCATGTTTTATCATAGTAATCAGAATGTACCTGGAAAACTTTATGTTGAGCTTCACCTTGAAAGCTGTGCTAACAAATTGTGCTAAAACAGCATAAACAAACAAATCATAAAACTGCACCGCTTCCCTTATGTAGCAGTCATCTGATATCTTAAAGGGTTAAAAACAGCAGAAGAAAAGTTTGCAGAGCAAGTCCAAGTCACTTGCACAGTTAATTTGTTTTTGCTGAGTCCATTTTTCAGTATTGATTTTTGATCTGGGAAATACATTGCAAGGAGCTTGAATTTTTGCAGCTAAAAGCAGTTGCTTTGCTTTTTTTTTTTGTTTATTCCAGTGTGGACAGTGCATATCTTCATACAGTTAAAATTTGTGAAGTTTTTTGAAACAGAGGAAGGAATGTGAAGTAATTCAGGGTTCATTTTGTAATAGTTTGTGGGTACCCAATATAGAAAAATAAACCTCGAAATCCCAGGTCAGCCTTTGCCTAAACTTCTGAATACTTAGATTCTGGGTGCAGATACTTTCTATCAGCTGTTCCCCTAGTGCCTAAGTTTGTGCCAGTAGATGTGCACTCAACGATCCACATTGTGAAACGGAGCAGTGAAATAACTCGCTCGCATCGCAGCCCCATAAGGACTTCCCAGGGAGCTATTCCCTTGCCTGTGGAGCCTGAGCTGGAAGAGTTCAGGACTTGCGTCCCAGATAGATACAATGCCAGCCTGACATGAAGCAGGAAAATTAAAACTGTAATAATTAAAATTGTTATGATAGACTTTTGCCTCATCTTCTCCCTCGCCAGAGTGATCCTCAGTGACTAAGCAAGGAAGTCTTTCCTTATCTTTCCTGGGATAATGGAATATCCCATGGCAGCTGGAGCATCTTTAGCAGCAGAGATTGAGATAGCTTCATCTTGAATGTTTTTGCCACACTGTTTAGAGCAGCCCTGTCAAAGGTGATAGGAGTTCTTGTGCCCTCAAAGTACAAAAAGCAGTTTGAATCTTTCCTAGTGAATAAAAGACAGGAATCTATTTCTTGGTCATTGTTTCATTTCACAAGAGAGAGCTGATTCAGCATTGCTCTGCAGAGGACAGTTTATGGCTCCATCCCAAGCCAGAGCCAGATACCTGTAACCAGGTGCACCAGTGAATCTTTTACACTAAGAACAAGGTCCCATTTCTCTGCCTGGAATTTCTTATTTCTTATGTTAAAGGGTTTTGCGCTCTGTCAGCTGGCTTTTACAGCTCCTTTTTTTAGAGAAGTATCTCCCCATTCTGTTCATAAAGTTCAGGACATCAGCTTAAAAGTTTGTTTCCTTGCAGTTTGTACAGAAATTTCTGGAAAATCTTTAGTGCCATTTAATCTAAATAAATGATTACAACTATATTTTATTATTCTATTGTGCTTGACAGCACAAAAGCATATTCCAAAGAGATTAAGGCTTCCTTCTTAGCAACCAGGTTTATTGGGAGAGGAAACGACAATTTCAGTTAATAAAAAAATTACAAGGATTTGCAATGAAAAATATAGATCAGAATGAAAATTAAATTTAAAATGTACAAGCCAGAGAATAACACAATAGCAAGTGAAACACTGTTAAAGCATTGAATGATATGTGGGAGACAAATTTAATACGTTTGATTTCAAGTTTCACAAAACTTGGCAAGTAATCTACTCAGCAGTATTCATTATCATATCATATCATATCTCCATCTCATGCCCCAGTGTAATCAGGTTTAGCCAAAATATAAAACCTTCATCAGGAGAAACTGTGGGATATCAACCCTAAGATATTTATCTTAAGCAGCTGTGATTCTTCCCTGAAGATGAGGTATTTCTGTTCACAATCTTTCTCTGAATAAAATGGATCAGAGAACAGAATACAGGTCTGCACTGCCTACATACTCTGCATGTAGCAATGGCCATGTCTGTCTCTGTTTCATCTTCAAGTAAAAAAAAAAGAAAAAAAGAAAAAAATCTGATTTGAAAGACCTTCCCAGGAGTATGTTTTTCAAAATTGGTAAGTTTCTGTGCAGCATTTCAGTTCTGATTTGTTGATGGTTTTAGTCAACTGCTACAACGAAAGCCTAACCAATGAAAGTCACAATGATTGTCAATGATTATCAGTAGCAGGTGCGTGGAGCCAACAGAGAGGCTCTTACAGCTACAAGCTTTTGAGTATATTAAGAATTCTTTGGGAATAAATGTTGCCCGTTGGTTACAACAATGAGGGTAACACTGCGAGAGGTGCTGTGTAGCAGGCTTGCCACCGTGTTTTCAGCACTATTTTGATTGGAGTTTTCCCACAGAAGTAATTGGAAACCTATAAACTGTCTGCATTAATTCTTAACATTAACGGTATTGATGATGATGGCAAATAACCGTAACATTCATTAGTTTAGACAGGAAAACAGTGTTCAGCAATATTTTCAAAAGCCATGCCTAAACTGTAAAACATCAGTCAAACTGTCCAGCAAAGATTCAAACAGCACCTGCTGCTGACATTTAACATTATCAAGTTAAGAGAAACATTATGACAAACAAGAAGAAAACAAAATTTGCCCACCTCTTAGACTTACTGTGTTATTGTTTTGCAGTATTGTCTCATATAAATGTTGTGCTGAAAAAACAGATTTGGGGGAAAAAAAAATAGAATTAACTTTTGTCTTACAAAGCTGAAAGGTAAACTGGAATTGTCAGGATTTGATGACAATTATAAAGTAAATGGGGAGAAAGGACATACTACGTTGGTTCCCATTTAGAAGGTTATCCACATAAAGAGCTGTCTAGTTCAGCCTGGGTGTGCTTATCAAAATGCCACTCTTCAGGATGCCAGTAACATATCATCTATCAGCACAAAATGTGCAAACAACTATGCTGCCACTTTTTCACTGAAGCATTTCCAAACACAGGTGAGCACTATGTTATATCTATATCTTAAGTTGTTTCTCTGTGGATCCTTGTTCAGGTGGAATTTAATACTGTTTGCATGCAGAGAACAAGGAAAAGAAGATTATGCAGGAGATGGATGAGTATATTTCAGATTGCTTCCCTCTTGTTTTCTCTCACCAGGATGAGACGCATGAATGAATATTTAGTAGAAGAGGAAAGCAAAATGATAGGAACACACTTTTTCGCATAGGTCCACAGTATTTCTCTCTATAATAGTCCCTTTGTTCTGTGCAGTGGGTTGAGACAATTCTTCCTGTGGTTACATAAGTAAAAAATTCAATAAACACAGTTCTACTGTGAAAATATAAACTCTGTATATAAATTAGATTGCATAGTTCATTATTTTTGTTCTATCTTCAAAAAGATTGTTGATGTTAATGTTTGGCAAGCTTTTTGCTAGCATCAGGTGAAAGATTTTCAAACCTTTAATATTCACAGAACCATGTTACTGGAAGAAAAAAAAAGGATTTTATATAATCTATAGCTATGACTCACTGTAGTGTTTCTTGCTGGGAATGATCTAGTAAGACTGCAGGAATGAAGCACAACACGTTATACTTTGGTTTCCACTGACTGATCAGAATACTGTTTTCACCCACTGCACAAATGGCCATTTATTATTATTATAAAAATATGAAGGATATTTATTTTTGAGAGAGAACATTTTGCAATACATGAATCTTTGTAGTGGACATTCTCTACAAGTCAAAATTAATTCCCACATCCTATCTGTCATGGTACTGGTATTGCGATTACATATAATGAGTATAAATGTTCCCTTTTATATATTGCTTCACTTGAGAGGACAACTTCTGAATATTTGTTATGTGATGGCAGATAAATGTTGAATGGACTATAGAGGGGATTGAACCCTCTTGGCCCTTACAGGATCTGGAGGTTTCGTGCGTAATGCTCTATAAATGTTAGGAGGAAAGCAAACTCTCTTCAGCACATGAGAACTGCTGAAATGCTTCATGCCGGCAGCATAAGTTTGGCTTGTTTGGGGGTTTACCATACTAGCATCATTTAAATGGTCTTGCACTTGCCCTTCCTTTTTATGAACTTTCTTAGGAGCGTTAAAGATTTAACAAAAATTTCAAGATCTGTCTCTTGATTATGGTTTGGAATACTGAAAGAAGGTGAGAGGAATTTCTTGTTGTCATGGTTTCTTTTGTCAAGATACACTCTTGTAAGTCCACAGCATACTTTCCCAAATCAGTAAGGCCCTAGATATAGCCTCTTTATCTCACAGCCAAACTCTTCAGGATGCCCAGATCTTTTGATGAGCAATAGTAGTGAACTCCAGGGTCGCCAAGTTGCTCTGGTTGCTAGTCTGTAAGGCACAGCAAGTATAGGGAGACCAAATTCAAGCTGTTACTGAAATGCTGTGACCTGTCTTTCACACAGGCCACTCCTCCATGATTCTCATTTACAGAGGTACTACAGATACTGCTAGAGTTGGATCCTCAAGGCATAGATAATGTTATTGCCAGTTTTCCTAGCTGAAGATCAAGGCTCCAGAAGGCACAGGGATATTCTGCAGGTTAAGGCCTAGCTGTGTTGGTGGTATTTCCAGATAGTGGCTTCCTACACCACAGGATGAAGTTCCACGAGCTTGCCTAGTGATAGCTGCCTCATGAAAAAGAATAAAAATAGACAACCTTTCCATACTGACTTGCTAACTGAGAACTTTAAATTAGGTCATAGCATTATTATTATTACTTTTTTAATCAACCTGGCAGAAGGTCTGTGAACCAGAGAGGATTATTTATATCATACCGAAAGGAGGGAGAAGAGAGCAAGTAGTAAATCAAATTGATGAACATATTATATGAATATATATTAATGCAAGAAATGTAAACAGCAGCATCTTATATTATGATTATGATCACATATACGATTTAGTTGGCATAACAGAAATTTGGTGAAGTCACATGACTGGAACAGCAACATAAATAGCACTCTGTGCTTAGGAAGGATTGGCTAGTGAAAAAGGAGGCATGGCACAGTTTATGAGTGATGTAGGCACTTTCTTCAAGATACCTAAGAAACTGTACCTGCTGAAAGTCTATGTGTGATAACAAAATGGGAGAAGAACATGGGTACTGTGACTGAAGTCTCTGCTAAATGAGAATGATCACATGGATAAGGATTTTTTGTGAGTGATTAGTAGAGTTCCCCAAAGCACAGATCTTAGACGCAGTGAAAGATTTAAACTACCCAGACAACCATTCAGAAGAAAACACAGTAGAATCCAGACTGACAAGCAAGTTTTGGAATATGTTGTTCATATTTTTTAAAGGACAAAAGAAGCAGAGGGAAGGTATATCTAGTTTTGTCTATAACCTGATGGTTTTCTCTGACTTAGTGGATCTGTCTGAAAAAATGAAATTGTTATACAACTTAGATAAACATTAAGAAAGAAAATTCACAAAGTTTGATAAAGGAGATACAGACATCAGGAGAATAAAACCATGAGAGAAGTATGTGGGTACCTTCATGCATCTACTTTAAAAAAACTGGCCCGTACGATAAACTTTTCAGAAGTGCCTTAATGCCTTTACTAATGTCACAAAGGGAGTCAGGCTACTGTAATTCCACTAAACAAGGCTGACTCTCAGATGCTTGATGTGCTTTCCCTCCAAATAATGAAGAAAGGTGACACTGACTGCTGAAAACCAGAATTGGTCCACTTGCAAATGGCCAGCTGAGAGGCAGCTTGTGGTAAGCTTAACGCCATTGGTCCACAGCCTGTACAAGAAAACCCACAGCCAATTATTTTATTTAAATTACAAGGTTTCTTAGCAAAAAGCTTTGTGGCTATTCCAAGTATTTTGAGAAGAATGATTATAGTTTCTATGGCTACAATAGTGAACAATTGCAAGCAACTGGGGAATGTGATCCTTAATAAAGCAGAAATTTTAGGCAAAACATATTTCTTAAACATTCAATATGAGCAGTTTTCTAGAAATGACGTGAAAATTTATCACCATTTAAAACAAAAAGGAAATGGAACAGATCCTAACATCCTAACAGTTTTTGAATTGTGGAAGGGAAGGAAAAGGCCAAGTCACAATCCCAGAACCCAATCTGATTTCGCCCAATTTGTGAGAACAAGTATTGTTCATTTCATATAAGAGATTACTTTAATGGTGGTTTTAGCTGCAGCACAGCCTGCAAAATGTGACTAATTATCTCCCACAGCTCTAAGAAACTCATTTCCCAAAGGAATACTGACAATAAAACTTTGTCCTTATAGCACTTTGCATTTGTGAGTCTAGAAAAGATTTATAAAATTCACTAATTAAGCTTCACAAACCTCAAGAGAACAAGTAAAGCAATAGTTTACTAATTTTTATGGATCCTGCACACCCAACTAATGTGACTTGCCAAAGGTCATACAAAGTCAGAGACAGATCTAGAAAGAGATTAAAAGACATCCTTCTTTCCTAAAGGCCAATGGCATAGGAGGGCCCAGCAAATAACGCTTTTATGCCACAGTTCAGATCACTGCATGCCTGTATCCATTAAAATGTCATTGAGCAGTCTCTTGCTATAGTTTTCATCCTCCTGTTGTGCTCTGCTTTGTATATTAAAATGGAAATAGTAACTTTCTGTATATTAGGTGTAATAAATTAAATGCCCTTTTCTAGGGCAGTTAGAATAAGTTTGAAATTCTTTACATATTTGTTCAGCATGTAGTTGTGTTGTGAGAGAATGTGTAGCTTGTTAACCATAAGGAGGAAATAAAGGAAGACTCTGCAAAGGGGAATTTGTGAACTTAAAATGCATTCTATACTAAGACGGACTCTTTTAAGTAGCAGGCACGTATGATACTGTAGTAAATGTTTCACATTCCATTCCTGCAATCAGGGAAATTTATATTTTAATATAGCTGCTGGAAGAATTTGGGGCATCTGTCTGTGTATCACTGAAGAATGCCAGTTAACTCCTAAATCACTATATTACTGAATGCCTCAAGGAGTATTAAGTAAGTCCATCACAAACTGACAAATCCTCTAACAGAAATCAATCTGCTTGTCTAGATGAAACTGCAGAACAAAGAGTATCAGCCATTAACCTGACAAACTGGACCGTAGCCAAGCAACAGTTAAGCTAAGAAGGAAACATGAACTGGGAAAAACTTTTTGGTTGAAAAAAGAGAGAGGTCCGGGGTGGAAAATGCCTCAGAAAAAGCATGGTTTTCAAGTTGCTGGTTCTCAGTTATACCTATATATATAAAATATATACATATACACACATATAATTTCACCAGCATTCACTGAGATGGAGAAAAAATAGCAAAGAAAAGCAATGGAAGGGTTCTGTTTGCTAAAGAGAGATTCATCTTAACAGAAGTGCCACTTAAGAAAAAAACAAACTTGATTGCAGGAGTGAGATGAGTATACCTTGATTTGAAAGAAAAGCCATGTGCAACAGAATACACTGAAATTCCAAGGAATGGTCTGACCTACACCCCCCTAAATTCTCAAGACTTCAAGAAGAAATTGAGGGGAAAATACAAATATATACAGGTGGTTTTATTGTTTTGTTTGGATGCCCTTCTTTTGCTAAAGAAGGAATAAATTTTATGTGTCGTACAGAATGTGCATTTTATGTGAATAAACTTAAAACTCATGTGCCCACAGCACTGAAACTGTGGGAACCTGGTAGGTTTCACACCTGTGAAAGGACTAAAGGACAGAGAGATTATGGCTTTTCTGTCATAACTAATGGAACCTTCCCAGACAAAGAAAAATCTGAGACTTAATAGGCTGCAGAACCTATTCCAGAGAAGTGGGCTCAAAAGCTATGTCTAAAATGTTAAATAGAAGTGTATCAGAGATCAGTTCCAGGCTGGGAGGACAAATGGCAGCAAATGGTCATTTCGTCAAAGGGAAAAATGGTTACGGCTAGCTCTTCCACCATCAGATTTGTTGAGAGAGAGTTGGGTTGCCCAAAACAGAGGTAGGGTATGAAGGTAAAAGTTGTGTGCCCAGAGCATTGAAACTGTGGGCAGTTAAGCAGTGTGGATAATCCAGAATGATCAAACTCATTCTTTAATCCCTTTTTTTTTCTGGACTACTAATATACCCACACATAGCCACTTGAAAAGCACTAGCTCAGAGAGCTTTGTCAAAGCTGTGGCAACTGCCCCAAGAGGAAATTTGCAGGAATTTGCAGCAAGTAGATGTTCAGATAAAAAAAAAAAAAAAAAAAATCTGCACTGTGCATTTTTCAATGACTGCTTTTAAGAGTGGGCCAAATTCCTCAGCTTTTTCTCACATTAAAAAAGCATTAAATCACAAGGCCATCTTGCCTGAAGTCAAGAGTTACTCATCTCAAGGATTATAGAAACATGATCCTAAATTAGATATTGACCTTTTAGCCTGATATTGAGAAGACAGGTTATTTAGTGTTAGGAGGAAAATGAAAGCAATTTCCTAGTCTCAGTCCCTCGTTCTTCTTTATATGTGAACACACTCTCCTACAAAGAAAGGCAAACCAAAATTCTGTAAAGTAGCTGCAAAATAATTAATCTTAGAGTGAAAGGATGAATACATAGAAGTACTATCAGTAATTTACTTTGCTGTAAATAGGTTAGACATTTCCAAATCTGAAATGCTAATTCAAAGAAAGTGAAGGCAAGTAGTCAGCCACTGTCTGTTGACATCACCCCATTTCTCTGTTCCAGCAAAATTATCTTGACAATTGTGCATAAACCAGTCATAAATTATGAGTGTCTGGGATTGTTTATAAATTTTAGTGTGGGGATTTTTGTTTGTAGTTAGATTTAAATCTGTGGTAAAATATTAAAATATAAGCGCTAAACTATTGTGTTATATACAGCAAGCCTCCTGATTTCTAGAGTCAAATGGATTTCATAATAATTAATGTAGCCTACTGTTCTAACGCCTTGATTTGCCTTCTAAATCACAGGTGCACATTACCATTATCTTGTAACATCAGCTCCTTCTTTGCATGTGTTAGTGATTTGCATGTCCTCTAGATGATAGAACAGATACACCTGCATGCTGAAGGGCTGAATTAAATCATTAGTCAAGGCTTATGTCAGGCTACTTTGGGCCCCAATGCAGCATTTGATTGTAAGCACCTTGTTCTTCAGTTGCTTCTGTACTTCTGTTGCCTGAGTTATTCTGCCTCATTCAGCAGAACACCTTCCCTGGAGGGAAGCAGTCATGTGCAGTTTGCTAGGTCACCATCAAGTTGGACAGCAGTCATAAATACCTTTAGAGAAATGAGTATTCAATAACAGAGTCTTCTCCAGGAAACTGACTTGTCTTGGGGACTTAAGTTCATTTCCAAACTCTGATGTTCTCTTACATGCAATCATAGCCTAGTGCTTTATTTGTGCAGAATAATATGTATTTAGTACACAGGGACAGTGAATTCTGGTGAATCTTTGTAGTTAACACATCTACGGTCCTAAAGGAGACTTCAGAGGAAATATTACGAGGAAGTAGGATGCCAACACAAGGATGCCTGCCTCTCTCTATTGTCTGCAAAGGTAACCAAGAGTAATGAGAGAAGACATGCTAAATCTAGAATTACATCTGTGATAGTGTTATGAATAATGCCTGGGAACCCATTCAGATTTTTGGAGTCCAAGTCAAGTGCTGATCCATAAGATCACCCTTATTAGCTCTGCCATACTAATCCCACTCTTTGTAGAAAAGAAAGCGTTTATGTGTAGTCCTTAATTTCCTATCAAGAAAACATCAATCCACTAACTTCAGTCTTTGCATACTTTTCTCTTGTTATTCATACCGATCATTCCTGCTTAAAAAAGCATAACTGATTATACAACTACTTATCTTTTCAGCATTTGTTAAATAAAAAAAAAAGCTGACAGAACTGATAGGAAAAGAGTTCAGTCTTCCACTCTCTTTCTGTTGATTTTTGGTTTTTTAATTGTTATTATTATTTGATCAGCTTCAAAAATGGTATTTTCTGTGATGCAAAACTATTGTATTCATCTGAATTACAGTTACAGATATCTTCTCTATATCTTCTCTACATCTTCTCTACAGATATCTTAGCCCGTTCGCACACTCAGTTTCACTTTTTCAAACAAGCTTGACCATCGTGTGTTTACATGAAATCTCACTCATCCTACTGCTCAGTGCTAGCTGAGGAATACCCATCCTTTTTCTTTTCTTGCTCCTCCTCCGGTCTTCCCAGTTATGGTGTGGTGCTGGGAAGAACAGGATGTCAGTTTACCATTTTGAGATCTGGACTCTGTGCAAATGCTCAAGGTCATTCCTATGGGTTCACCAGTGACTCCGCACTAGTTGTGCTAGCGATCCTTCCAGATCCAGAGTACATGCATGTCTAGCTAAGGGTGCATCCTGACCCATACACTAATACTAAAACTAGGAAAACTGAAGTAATTCTAAAGCTGGAATGAACTTTTTAACATTAACTTAATTAGGGAGTGAGAATTCAAGACTGATGATTTAACTTGTGTGTAACTGTTACTCAGGCAAATACAACAGTACTAATATACACAGCAAAATGTCTGCATAATGCATAATATGGAAAGGCAGTAATACAGCAAGGTCTCATGTAACTCTAGAAAATCCTGTTTAAAAGAAAGGTTACAACTTATTTAAAGAGAGAAATTCCTTGCAGAAGACATATTCAAAACCAGTAAATCTTTATTTTGTTGGTTTACCCAGAATATTATTTTTAAGGTGTAAACAAGAATAATTTGATTTAATCTTTATTACTTATGTATAAAACATACTGAACTAAATTGAAAAAGTATCCCTTTATGTTTTCAAATCCATGGAATTAAGTAACTAAACAGAATTAAAAGTTTTTCTAATCTTTCCGTAGTTACTAGAAAGAGCTTGACTAGATAGTGTAATTGCTGAGTTTCCACTCATTCCACACAATGTGCACATGTACATGAGAATGCATATATATATATAAACACAGAGAAAGCTAGGTAAATTAAACTAAGGGAAAATCCTTGGCCAGTAAATTATAAAGAATTATAAATCTTGCAATGCTTAGCTTTACTTTTGTTACAAAGTAGAATACAGTGTAACCCTTGTTTGGCATGTTTGGAAGGTACTGTTACCTTGAGAAAATGTTATTAAAAAAAACACTTCCAAGGTGCCTCACCCCTGATTTAGCACACCTGTGATGATGTCATTACCATCATTGTATGCTGTACAAAGAAGAGCTGATGACTTGCAGTGCAAAGCTATCTTCCCTGAAAGATGGTTCTTGGAAATTTACTCCATGCAGCTTCGCGTATCTCACTAGACATAACATGGAATATGTATGTCTCATTTAGATGAGTCATGTGCAAGAGTTTCCAGCTGCTAGCATGCTGTGTTCAATGCGAAATGCAAGTCAAAGAGGCTTAAAATAGCTGCTCATGCATGTGAACTTTTAGTCAGAACTGAATGTAGTGATTTCCATAGGATTTCTGATTTCTGTTTGAGAATAGAAGGTATGATATGTCCTTGTATATCTCCCTGTGATTTCTAGAGAAATACATGTAGTATTGAACTGTTAGTTCATGGTCCCATGGAGGTGAGGAATTCCTGATCCAGAAAATCTTCATCCAGCTAACAGGAAAGAAGCTAAACTTTGCTTTGCTTATGAAGGATAATTTTTGGAGCAGGGTGTAAGAGTATATTAAATGTATACATTTATCCTATGACAAAATATAATAATCTTAAGTAAATTTGAGACTACTCACAGTTGCATGCTTGTTCTATTAATCACAGTTTATTGCAAGAAACAGTAATGCAAAAGAAACATCTGTTCGATGGCAGGCAGGCTGTCTGCTCTGTCACCTGTAGCACATCAAGCTGACGTGTCCCAGGATTTCCAGAGACGTTTGCATATTTCAGTCCTGCACCAGAAATTTAGAAAAAAGGGGTACAAATGAACATTTTCAGGATATTTTGATATAATGATCGCTACCAAAATCTTTAAATAGTTGTGCTTATTTCGGACATTGCAACATTTTACACACACATAAAATAGCATGGTTCAAGAACCATGCCTAAGACAAGCATTTCAGATCACAAATGTTGTGTGGATACACTGAGATATAACAGAGAATTCTAAGAAACATTTCTTATTGGCCATATAGAGAAAAAGGAAGCACTGAAAAATGTGAAAGCTTGAAGACTTTAGATTTGGCTCTGTCTTGCAATGTATTTCAAACAGGTCAATTAAAGAGCCAAAACACTCTGAAAGATTACATAAAATTAGTCGTTTTACTGACAGAATTCAACTTTTTTGTGGAAAACGTTGCATTTTTCTCTTTGGTCTGTAAAGATATCTTACTTCTTCAGTAAGTCACTATTGAACTCCAGAAACCTTTCTTGGGTGTAACTGAGCTTCAGCTCCAGATAGCTATTTTTCCTTTGATGAATATGTAAAACTAATACTATTTTTTCATTTAATTTACATTTGTACTTCCAAATATAGCACAACTTGTTAGGCCATAAATAGTGATCCAATGCTCACGATACATTTCACACTAGGAAGTGATGGTCTTTCTTGGGTATCTCTATTTGTTTTAACTTATTTTGACGTCTGTAGGATTTATAATCTGGATCTTGCATCTGGGTTAATGTTTTTACTAGTCTAAAATTAGATCAAAGCAAGCTGATTTGTTTGTTATGCTAACACTTTATATGTAGGATTTCCATGAATTACCCAAGTGCATATTATGGCTACTTAAACTGCTCTCCAGGGGTTCAAGCATTACTTTCAAGTGTGGGAGGGATTTGGAAAACATTTTATACATCAAAATTTCCCTGAAATCCACTCAGCCATCTCTGTTTCATTGCTTTATCTTTATAGATGTGAAGTGAATGACAAAAATACATTTCATTTGCTCATGTAGGCCCCCAACAAATCCTCAAAGATACGGTTCATTTTTATTGAGTGTTGTTCCAAATAATAGGGAAGGGAAAGAACTCCTGTTATGAATAGAATGTAAATTAATAGCACCAATTGTCAGACATGAGCAGCTCTCTGGTGTTTGATGGCTTGTCTTCTTGCCCTACCTCAAAGAAAGCTGTAGGGCCTGGTTTTATATCCTCATTTCTGCTTAAGTCCTGGTTCCTTGTGGAACATATGCTGATTAAACCACACTGGCATGACACTTTTACTAAACCTGTAGCGTTTCTGAATGCAAAGTCTGCAGGAGAATAGAAAAATGGTTTTATAATAATTTTGTCTTATGACCATCATAAAAAAAAGCACGTAGCTTTGTGGTAATTTATGATAGTACATCTGCTGAGCTACAGGAGCTTGGAAAATCTATCCTGCTAATGGTGCCCTAAACTAAAATTATTATGCATTCATTAAGTTGCAATAAATAGAAGAAGAGCTAATGCATTAAAGTTAATAGGGCTGCTGGAGATATTTACAGTGAATAACAGTATGAATAGCACTCAGATAGATATGCATCGCACTGGGAAATCCATTTTGGTATAAAGCTTGTAAAAAGTAGAGAGTGAGAATGCAGTGGATTGGCACTACTGGCAGGCTGCTGAAAAAATGTGTCACTTGACAATGAACTCAGTCTGGGTGCATCCATTACTTCTTAAAGCTATTTCTAGGTATATAATTGCAGTATATAATTATGGTGCATATTCTTCTTATTCTTCAGGTGGTGCTATTTCTCTCACTTTTGAAAAATCTAGCTAAATACAGTATGCCTAATGTCAAAAAGAATGTTTTGGTGATATGGAAAAACTTAGACCTTAAATGAAAGTGGTTAAGGATGTCCATATTTTTGTAACAAAGCTGTAGACTGTAATTCGTGTCAGTAATTAGCTGAAAATGGCAATAAAAACAAACTCCCAAATCATGTGTCATTAGGACTATTAAATGCTTTTTAGATTCCCTTTCGTATGTAGTATTGAATGAGCATTTAACACAACTTTCTCATCAATCTAAACTAGAATTAATTGACAGCACTAAGTTTTCAGTTGTTTTGCAGAAAGTGTTCACTAAGGACATACAGCTCATTAATTAATGTTTGCACATATATCTTATTTGCCTAGCCAGTCCTCTGTATTAAGAAATCTCTGCTCATAAATATATATATCAGTTTTGGTTCTGTAAATTATTCTCCCTGTCTCTAAGTATTATTAACATTTCCATTATATTTTCCATACAAAACAATGTTTGATTAATGAAGGATGCACCTTTTCCCCCCCTTTTCCACTCTTGAGCTTGATGTCCCTGTAGTTTACAGTACTATATGTACTATATGTTTTCCTGAACTTTGTCCAAGGGGAATAAAGCTGAAAATAACAGTAAGACAAAAAGCTTGAAGACACTAGACAAGATTAGATACTAGATGAAATGGATGAATTTGTACACAATTAATAGTATGGATGCAGTTACATTCTCCAGGTATATTCAGACTCTAGCATTTGCCTAAGAGTCATCACACATCTCTGTGACAGATCTTTCTGTGCCTCCACTGTCAGTGTACCTGTGATGTACAACTGCATTACAAAAGCCTCTATAAAATGTCATACAATGAAGACTTTGAATATGTGTTTCTTTTGGGTAGTATTACATTTTTCCTTTTTAAATTATTATTATTTTATGAAAACAGAGATTATTTTAAACTTATTGTACAATACCACCAAAAGAATTGCTTAAAGCAGTGTGGGTTGTTCATGTTCACACTGCTCAGAAATATCACCCAGCTGAGTAGCTACTGGAAATTCTTAAATACAAGTTATCATAAACAATGCATCTCTTACTAAAGCATACAGAATTTTTTAGCCAGGACACCTAATGTGCTAATCACATTACTCTAACCACCTTACTCATATCCCGCTACGGCATTTCATCTATTCAAATCTAGTGCAGCACTCAAAACCTGGAAGGCAAAAGAAAATGTATCTTATATGTAAAAACAAGAATTTATTGTTAACATAACTCAAATTTGAACAATCTAATTAAAAAAAAAATGTTAGTCCAGGTCTCATGGTTGTGGAAAAAGAGAGAAACAAAAAATACAGTAAAGAATGTTGTTGCAGAAAAGGTCTCAATAGTGACACAGTGGAAATGGTTAGACAACAGTTCCTATGATTTACCCCATTCTCTGCTGTTGTGCTCACCCTTCCCTGGCCCCTCTGGGTCCTACGGTTCCTGGTGTCAGTCTGAGCAGCGCATTACAATGAGTCACCTGTGTCTTTCCCAGAAGGAGTGTGATGTTGATAGTCTGTTTCTCCAGCTCTAAGATCCACTTGAGACTCATTTTTTTTTATGTTTTCTACCCTGCTTTTAGACCTTGCTCTTTGTTGATCTTGGACTGCAGGTTACATCCACATTTTTAAATATGGAGTGTCTCACTACACTGGATATTTGCTCTTTGCTGTCTTTGTTACACCTAAAACTGGTTTTGCCCATTTTCTCAGGTTTGCATTTCATTAGCTGAGTATAGATCAATTGTTTACAGCTCTGGGGTCTCCAGTGTCATCCTTTATCCCTTTTTTCTATCACCCCACACCAGCATTGCTCTGCATTGCATCCTCTGTCCCCACTTTTGAGGCCTTTGCTACCATATCGTGTCTCTACTCCTCTATACCACACCATTATGCTCGGGTCATAAATATTTAATTCTATATGGGGCAACTACTTTTTGCTATCTATATAAAAAATAAGGTTATATCACATACTTCATTAAAGATAAGCAAAAGTAAAACAAATTAATTAAAAATTCCTCCTTCCTTCATGTTGCAGCTCAGCCAACTAGAACAAAGCCTTAGCCAGGCCAAGACAAGTTTAAACAAAACCTCACAAATTCACAGGCCTTGCAAAGTATGACAAATGTGATAGACATTCATCACATAATCTTCACAAATTTCTTCATGTTACATTTTGACTTAAAACTGTATTTCATGTCTGCAACATTGTCCTTTTTCAGATACAGCTTTTTTTTTTTTCCTTTTTCAAAGTAAATAAATAAAATGGACTTAGAGTTTCTCTACCAAAAGAAAAAAATTTCATAAATTATGTTTTACTGGCTGGCAATTAATTCTATTTGTTTAAATTATAAAAATAGTTTCATATTACCCTTTGTTGCTGCAGCAATTTATGTTAGAACAGGCCACAGTGTTTATAAGATCTGCCATTTGGGTTATGGGCCATAAAGTAAATGTTCATGGTATATGTACACAGGTACACAGTGTCTCTCTTCATCTGTGTGCATACTGAGATTATCTAAGAAATTGGATGAACGGAAAATTTACCTTACAAGATGTGATCCATGAGTCTAAATCTCTTTCATCAATGTAAGAAATAGCTAAATAATTGTGTTATTTTCTAAAAAGAAGCACTGAGTTATCAAATACTTGGTGAATAATTTAAAACATAACACATAAAGCAGGTTTTCAAACTTGCCTACTGGTAATTTCAATTAACTAATAAGATATATAATTACTAGAGCCATGTAACTGTGACATTACTGAAAGTCTTCTAAATATCTGTTTTCACATAATATTTGGAGAATTTCTCTGAGAATGTAGAATCATAGAGTCATAGAATGGGTTGGGTTGGAAGGGACCTTTAAAGATCATCTGGTCCAACCCCCCTGCCATGTGCAGGGACATCTTCAAATAGATCAGGTTGCTCAGAGCCCCGTCCAACCTGGCCTTGAATGTTTCCAGGGATGGGGCATCTACCACCTCTCTGGGCAACTCCTTCCAGTGTATCACCACCCACATTGTAAAAAATTTCTTCCTTATACCTAGTCTGAATCTGCCCTCTTTTAGTTTAAAGCCATTACCTCCTGTCCTACCTCAGCCACTCTGACATATTGCTGATGATTTGTTGCCCTGGACTTTCAGACACTTTTACCAGCTTTGTTCCTCAAAGTTAAAGGCCACCTTTTTTTTTTTTTTTTTTTCCTGTTAATATAGGTGTCTCTGTATTTTGCAACTGAAGCAGTGTGCTTTAGACGTTGTGACTTTTACCTGTGTAGTTTCTCATGTCACCACCTACATTTATAACATTTATAACAATTAATAAATTTTTGCAACACAAGAATTTCCAATATCCTGATAAAATCCACATATTCACTCAAACTGTGAATGAAAAAATGGTTGTATTACACATAATAGTAGCATACATTGCATGATGCTCAAAACATTAACAGAAGGTACTGCAGTTACTTATAAACCTTATTTATACTTAGATCACAAGAGAATCACCCTGCATTGTCCATGAACATGCATACTTTTCAGAAACTCATTTATTCAGTGAATAATGAAAATTATTTTTTGGTTGCACCTTGCTCTTTCCCTTTTTTTCTCCCTACCAAAAATAAACAAAACTTTTTTTTTTTTTTTTTTTAGTGTGAGTTATCCATAGGAAACAGACATATCTAATGAAAAGTACTGCCATCATGAAACCATTTCAACAGGTTGCTGTCAAGCAGCCCGGGCAAATAATTATCTCCCGAATTTTCTCATTTATAATAAGTAGGATACCTCTTAACTGTGCATTAGTCTTTCTTTAAATGGAGTTAATGTAGCTTATTTAAAAATCATATAAAGTAGACTTAATATTATAATATGGATCAATCCCTTTAACACTTTAGTTCTCAATGAAGCTCATCTCTTTGAGGAAGTAGAAACATATCCATAGAAATCCCCAAATCTGTCCCCTGAATGGAGGCTTGCAGCTTTCCTCTCTTGTATCTCCTCTATGGCACCTCAAAGTTCATAATTTGAGGAGCCTGGAAAACTTCTTTCTCTTGAGGGAAAGTCAGTTGTCCTTCTTTTCTTCTTTGGTCCCAGCCAGATCTATCAATTTCTCTGCTTGGCTGAACTGAGGTCTGCTGAATGTAAAGGCACTCATGGTTCCCTGTAGTGCATGTCCCTGGGAACACGATTAGCCCAGCATGTGCAAAATCTCTCTGTCCTTTCTGTTGCACGGTAGTCCATTGAGTCATTAATCCTCAAGTTTAGATGAGCAATACCCAGCAGAATGAAGCAACTTCATCGCAGCAGTGTGCGCCTCTCCCTTCAGCAGGAGTCAGCACCAAGTTTGTACTGCTGTATTTAGCTAGCATCGCTGCTGGGCTGGAGCCACAGCTGACTGAGCTGATGCTTGCAGGACTGCAGCACACCTGGGACATCTAAACCAAAAGTTTCTCCCACCTTTTTTTTTTTTTCCTTCTCTATGTTCCATTGCTAATAAATAAATATATTCATTTTCATTAAAAAAAGTGGTGGTTCTGACAGAGTACAGTGACAGGCGCGTTGATTACTGAAATTATAACCTATATCAGTAACCAGCAGGAAATCCAACTCTAGTGAAGTGGCCTGTATATTTTTCTTTCTCTTTTAAATTTAATTTAGCTTCCTTATTAAAGTTGCATTAGCCAGAGACCAAGTATTGTATGGGCAGTACCTTTGATTTTTGCCTTTTGTAGATTTGTTTCACAAACTTAACACAGGCACGTGAGTTAAATCTATTTCATTTCTAAGTCTTGTCTGTTCTAGTTCTGTGCAGAACGTCCTTATTAATCTATTACTCTTTCTGTTTTTCATCCAAACCTGCAGTGAATCTATGTAGGGTTATTTTATTAATCTTTAAATTTTCACTGGTATGTGAGACCACACTTCCTTTCCTCCCTTATTATTTTGTGTTATAAGAAGCACCTGAAGCAAGCATTATAAATTCATTGAATCCTCAGGAGCCAGGCATATTTCAAATGAAATACCTGCAGTGTCATAATTTTCTATAGCTTGTTACTTTTAATTCAAATCCTTTCCCCTCTTTTGACCTAATCCAGAAAGTCTCAAAATTCCCATCATTTCAAGGAAATTTCAGCCAGTGGACACAAACCTGTGACAAGGCAGCATCAGTTTTGGAAGAAGCTGTCTGTGTGTACCTGTGTGCGTATGTGTGTGCATCTGCTGTAAATATGGAGAATAAACAGAAGCTGAGAGTCTTAATATAATAATGTTTAAAGTAAAGCTTACCTTGTGACTTGATTGGCATGACAAAGACTTGTGATAATTCTCATGGCAGTAATACTGATAATTTTTTTTTTCAGTAGAGACACGTAGAGAGAAAAGAGAAATTGTTGCCCTACATGTGAAAGATGCATATTGATGTTCTCAGGTTTTTAAAGTGCACAGGAAAATATATCTGTTGAAAGACCCTATCAATAATAAAATAGATATAAACAAACATTTAGTCATGATGGACTTCTATTAGAGATACCTACCAGGGAGCTTAATGTGGTTTTTTTGTGACCAGTTAGTAGGGCTGTTAGAAGCAAGAGACTTAATGGCAATGGGTAGCATCTGATGAGAAACGTGTGTTATAGAGATTAAATTCTTTTAAACCTGTGAAATCTTTACAGCAACTTCCTGAATTTTGTTGTGAAGAAAGCAGTCAGAGGGAAAGTGCTTCTAGAGCGGCATTTGTGGAGAGTGTGAAGGTAGAAGGCAGCTTGGGTAAGGTGATCAGGAATTGGGTCAGTTCGTGATTATTACGGAAAAAAGGGGGAAGAGCAACAAAGTAATGACACTGAACTTCACTATGGCATCTCAATAAATCCAGAGTCCATGCCTTATCAGAAGAAGGTCTGAAGGACTAAAGTAGTGAAGGAAATCCACAAAAACAAAATTATTCTTATACAGAGAAATAATAGGATGTGCAGTAAAAAACAACTTGCTGGTCCATGAGCTTTTCATTGATCTCAAACACAAAAAGAAAGTGTGCAGAATGTGGAAATGGGCATAGTACATTAGAATAAATATAAAAATATGTACGTGGGCAGAATCAGTAAGAACATGGCATAAAATCAGAAACAACTAGCAAGGAACAGCAAGTGTAAAAAGAAGTAATTCCATACGTATATAAGCATTAAGAGAAGGAACAAAGGAAATGGTAGTCTGCAATTCAGCAGACAGGAAAGGCAACAACAAATTGCTCTGTAAAATCTTAAATATTTAATATCTTTTTTCATTCAAATGAAAAAAGAGAGGTTTCAGGAGATGGCAAGTAACTAACACAATCTGAAAATAATGAGGTTGGAAGTGGGAATAATCAGAGTGGGAAGCAGCATCTATGCTTGCTTCAATTTTACTCATGCCTAGGCATCCATTTATGGCCACTGTTGGAGTAACTGGATTAAATGGACCTTTGTCCTGTCCCAGCGTGGCCATTCCTCTAGTAAAGTAGGTGCACATGTAGGTGCAGTAGTACTTCAGAAAGAACTAGAAGGATCAAAAGCCAAACAGACTTAACTGCTGTCATACATGCGGAAGCAGATAGACCTTACACTGCCATGTGTGAACACTAACACTTGTTCGCTAGGTGGGAACTAAACCTTTGCTTCCAATGTAAGGGCTCAGCCTGGAGTATTGTGACATGCTCAGCTGAAAAAGGATCAGAAAATCACAACAGCAGAAACAAACAAGCAAGAAAGCATATTGAGAATGGTAGAAAGATTGCTTATTTGGATTGCTTATTCTAAAGCAGATAAAACTTTAAGAAGGAAGGATAGAGCAGTTGGGTTTAGCTGGTTTTTCTTTGTAAGCAAATAAAAGGTAATTGCAAAGAAGAAATCAAATAAAACGTCCACTGAGAAGAACATAAGAAATAGGAGGAATAAATTGCAACAGAAGAGATTTAGGATAGACATTAAGGGATTTTTTTTAATTTTATATGGGTACTTAAACACTGGAAAAATTGCTGTGGGACATTGTGGAATATATATTGGTACCAAACACTGTCAGGAATGGTTAGAAGCAGTTGAACTCGCTGCAGGCATGGGGAATGAGCCTAGATGGATCATAGAGGTCCCTTCTAGTCTTTTTTTTCTGATTTTCTAACCGTCTTCCTTTGATGTAACTCCATATGTTGTTGACAATGTAAAGGGGGCTCTACAATAGTTGTTGTATATTATAAAGAAGTAAAGCGTATGCATGCTGACAAGCCCTTACTACAGAAATTATATACAGATAGTATCAGTTCATTTTATGTAAGTCTCTGACAAGAAAAAATACAAGCAACAATCTGCTTAGATCAAATGAAGTTATGATACAATCTATTACTGTTTTTATACATGCCATCATTCACAGAAATCTAGCCCTGACCAGTTGTGCGTTAATTGTTTACATAGCCGTCTAAATAACATCTGAAGAGTTGTAACTATTTTATAGTTTCAGTGTATCTATTGCTAATAAAAGGTGCAAGACACAGGGCTGTTCTGAAAAAATCTTTAAGAAAGATTCACTCCATATGTGGTGTATTTTAATATTATTTGATATGGATTTATTGTTTTGCTAGAGTATTTACACAGACATTAAAAAGTGCATTAAAAAGTGCTTAGTAGAAACGTTATTCTTCTGTTATTAACAATGCAGTTAGGGTTCTAACTTTTATGTCTTCTGAGGGAAAATGCACTACCCTCTAATGAACTGCTAAAGAAGAAATCAGAATTATGTGATTTCTCAGACACTGAATGTAGTTAATTCTCAAGCCCAAAATTCAAATCAAAACTAAAGGGATGGGTCAAATGGATGCAATTTTTCACCTTTGCTAAATGAAAAAGAAAGTAACTATATTCTCCTTTAGTGGTATTTTTAAGCATACTGTAAAAATCAAATGATCAAACAGAAAGCTCTTTCATACAAGATGAAGTCAAAACAAACCCATTCTAGCAATAAAACAAAACAAAATTAATAAAGAGCAAGTCTTACTTATTCTTCCCCTTTTATTATCAATAGAATGAATAACTTCTTCCTTTTCTAATTTCATAGTTTATTGTTCAGAAACCAGGCCTGTTATATGTAATACATGTTGTAATTCATCTTTGTCATGTAATTAAGCAGTTGGCTCTATGAATTAAATTGTAATTACACATAAGAGAAAGCATAACTTAGATGTAATTGCATTATAAACTCCGTGTATCTTGTTCAGATTTACTGTCAATGTACTATAAAGAATACTTAGGATATCAAAACAAAGATATCTCAAAGCACTCAATAAATGAAGCACTGTTTTTTCAAAGCATATTAAAACCTGAAATATCATCTTTATTTGAAATCTTCATGATTTCCAGTATGCCTTCTCAAAAATTTAAAATAAATCTGTGTGTTTACATGCATGTTCTTGTGAACATACACTTTTGTATATTATAGAGTTGAAAGCATTTTTTTCCCTGTCATTAAGTATAACTTTTATCCTAAAGGAGAGGCTAGAACTTTTACTGTTATACCACTTTAAAAGGAATAGGTGGGAGAAAAGATTTGATTTAGACATGAGAGAGAAATAAACCAGACACTTTGCCACTGTTTTATCATTATTTTTTCATTATTTTATGCAAAGTTCTTATGTCAGCAGTATCAAAAGCCATAATTAGGAAGGCACCTCCACCATACTCTCAAGGATGTTACTTCATGGACAACATATGACCTTGATTATTCAAATCACATAGTGGTTGTATTTGCATAGGCTTATTTTTACTTTGTAAACTGGTTCTACATTCAGATAGTTTCAAAGATAATGGTTTTGTTATAGGCATCACTATAAGCACAAGATTTACATTTAATATACATGGAAAAATACAAATAAGCAAAAGACTCATGGGAAAGCTGTCATACTTCAGAATATTTCTGAATTTCCTTTGAAAATTTGTGCAGATATCTGCATCTGTTTTATCTGGATGGAAAGAAGAAGTCTCAAAAGAAGCATTATTAAGGGAAAAAGTATTTTATTATTCATTGTTACGAAGTTTATCTCTTATTATGGAAGATGCCTGGCATCATTTCTCACACACTAAGCACTGAAGAACTACTTAGATACTGCTGAGCAGTTTCGAATCATAGAATCATAGAATCATAGAATCACAGAATCATTTAGGTTGGAAAAGAACTTTAAGAACATCAAGTCCAACCGTTAACCTAGCACTGCCAAGAACATCACTAAACCATGTCCTCAAGCACCACATATACCCATCTTTTAAATACCTCCAGGGACAGGGACTCAACCACTTCCCTGGGCAGCCTGTTTCAGTGCCTGACTACACTTGCAGTGAAGAAATTTTTCCTAATATCCAACCTAAACCTGCCCTGGCACAACTTGAGCCCATTTCCTCTCATCCTATCCCTTGTCACTTGGGAGAAGAGACCGACCCCCACCTCTCTACAACCTCCTTTCATGTAGTTGTACAGAGCAATAAGGTCTCCCCTCAACTTCCTCTTCTCCAGGCTAAACAACCCCAGCTCCCTTAGCCACTCCTCATAAGACTTGTTCTCTAGACCGTTCACCAGCTCCGTTGCCCTTCTCTGGACACGCTCCAGCACCTCAATGTCCTTCCTGTAGTGAGGGGCCCAAAACTGAACACAGTACTCGAGGTGCGGCCTCACCAGTGCTGAGTACAGGGGCACTATCACTTCCCTGGTCCTGCTGGCCACACTATTCCTGATAGAAGCCAGGAAGCTATTGGCCTTCTTGGCCACCTGGGCACACTGCCGGCTCATATTCAGCTGGGTCTTGACCAGCACCCCCAGGTCCTTTTCTGCCGGGCAGCTTTCCAGCCACTCCTCCCCCAGCCTGTAGTGTTGCATGGGATTGCTGTGACCCAAGTGCAGGACCTGGCACTAAGCCTTGTTGAACCTCATACAGTTGGCCCCAGCCCAACGATCCAGCCTGTCCAGGTCCCTCTGCAGGGCCTTCCTGCCCTCCAGCAGATCGACACTTCCACCCAACTTGGTGTCATCTGCAAACTTACTGAAGGTGAACTCAATCCCCTCATCCAGATCATTGATAAAGATATTGAACAGAACTGGCCCCAGTACTGAGCCCTGGGGAACACCACTCGTGACCGGCCACCAATTGGATTTAACTCCATTCACCACCGCTCTCTGGGCTTGGTCATTCAGCCAGTTTTTTACCCGGTGAAGAGTACTCTTGTCCAAGCCATGAGCAGCCAGTTTCTCCAGGAGAATGCTGTGGGAAATGGTGGCAAAGGCTTTATTAAAGTCCAGGTAGAAGACATCCACAGCCTTTTCCTCACCCACTAAGCGGGTCACCTTGTCACAGAAGGAGATCAGGTTGGTCATGCAGGACCTGTCTTTCATAAACCCTTACTAACTGGGACTGATCCCCTGGTTGTCCTGTACGTGCCACTTGATTCTTTAGATCAGTGTCTGGACTAATGGAAGATAAAATTCTAAACTAGGCTATCCAGAACATATAATTTATTTCATTAATTACACAGTTCTATATATGTAAATTAATTTCTGATATAATCTCTTTCTTCTCCAACAAATAACTGCAGTACCCAGGCACAATTTAAATTCTGTTTAACTTAAAGTAAAAAACACTGAGTATTATATAATTATGTTCTACAGACTTTCTAGAAATAAGACAGGAAATATAAATTGAGGTGAAGGATACGTCATTTAGTCTTGCAAACCTAAAGCCTATGTTAACATTGGTCAGATAGTCGAGTAATACTTTTAAGGGATGAAATGCAACCCAAATTCTTTTTCTTTATTTAAATATACTAATGTGAATGGAATTCTTGTGAACTGTAAGAGCTCTTTCATTGCCTGAATTTTTATGGCACAGTAATAATACGGCCTACATTTTTCTTATTTCTCACATAAAATTTTCAAACTTGACCAATTTTTCAAAGTAGTCAGCAAAACTTCACTAAAATTAAAAGGCATTTTAACTGTCTGTATATGATTTGCTGATGGGTGAACTATGGTTTTAATTTTAAACACTGAGCTTTAAAGAATTGTGGTGATCTATGAAAAGAAAAAAAAAACAGTATTAATTATCTGTCCATGAAACTTTTACTCCTAAGTTACCAAGATGTTTCTGAGAATCCTGTCCTTTAATGTAAAGTAAAGATGTATTTGACAAAATTACTTTGTTTGACCTTTTTAGTAGAAGCCAAAAGCAAACACTTGCACAGAATATTGGAATCTACCTCATCAGTACAGCAGCTATTACTTTGATTAAAGGGTTCATACTCATACTGTCACTTTTTCAAGTAATAATGAGACCTTCACAGAATCACAGAAGGGCAACCTGTGCCAGTGCTCGGTCACTCTCACAGGAAAAAAGTGTTTCCTGATGTTCAGAGGGAACCTCCTGTGTTTCAGTTTGTGCCTGTTGCCTCTGGTCCTGCCACTAGGCACCACTGAAGAGAGCCTTTTGCACCCTTCTTCCAGGTATTGATAGACATTGATGGGATCCACCCCGAGCCTTCCCTTCTCCAGGCTGAACAGTCCCAGCTCTCTCAGCCTTTCCTCATAGGAGATGCCCCAGGCCCTTCATCATCTTCATGGCACTCTCTCCAGTATGTCTGCGTCTTTCATACTGGGGAGCCCAGAACTGGACACGGTCCTTCAGCTGTGTCATCACCAGTGCTGAGTGGAGGGGAAGGATCACTTCCCTCCACCTGCTAGTGCAGCCCAGGATACCATTAGCCTTCTTTGTGGTAAGGGCCCATTGCTGGCTCATGTTCAACCTGGTGTCCACCAGGACCCCCAGGTCCTTTTCTGCAAGGCTGCTTTCCAGCTGGGTGCCCCCCAGCATGTAGGGTAAGGGTACCCTAATTGAAAGTCTACATTTCTCAGATCTTCTGAGAATTCAGTAAGAACATTCAGATAGATATGAAAACTTAATCCTAGAATAAACACATGTATAAAGAATACTTGCTGTCCAAGATCAAAAGCATCAGTGTTTTGTGTAATGGGATTTAACAAAAGGCAGAAAGGAGATTTTCATCATGGTAGTAATATTAAAGTTTATACCCTGATTCTACTGCACGCAATTTTTTTTCTGAATTGCATCAAAACCCAAAGATAATATCCATTTCTAACAGATTGTCAAGCTTCTTTTTGTCTGAACAGTGCAACTTCCTGTACATCACACAAATTAATAAATGTTTTTTGCTGGAAAATCTATGGCAGTAACAGAATCCCTGAAGGACTTGGAGTTGGACTCGATGATCCTTATGGGTCCCTTCCAATTTGAGATATTCTATGATTCTATGACTTAATATATTGTGAACATTAAAACCTTACCAAAACTGGCATAGTCCAGTCCCGTTTGACTAGAATGCCGTTCTGCACTGTGCATTGGTGTACAACTGTCTCTGGGTGTTTCAGGGTTCTCCTTTTTCCTCTTGGTGGCCGATCATCATCTGGAAATCAAATGACAGGGTCTGAAATTTTATCACTCTCTTTCATCCTTTCCCCAGTGTTATCTGTGGCTATCACTTCTCCTGTTTTGCTTGTGTCAGCTTATTTGGTGACATTAAGTGAGGAGAAATTATCCTGAAGAGCTTCAGGAGAGGCAAAGGAGCTTTGAGGAAGGCAAAAACAGTAAAGAGGTACTGGAACCTGTGCTGTAGCACTGAATGTCAGACTGTGACACTGCAGAGGATTACTAAACCTAAGGTGATGTGGTTGGTGAACTGGCGTGAGTTCAATGTCCGTTTACTCTGCACGTTACTGCTGTAGTGTTTCCCTGGGACATGTACATACACACATACAATTTTTTTCATATTCAAAAAAATCCTTTAGCAGCAAAGTTATTGACCGATATTGACATTAGTAAAAGCTGAGTATTTTTACATATAAGATACAACATTTAGTAGTAAGTGCAAAGTATTCACATGAATAATTCAAGCTAAACCACACCTGTCAAAATGAAGTACAATTCACAATGCCTTATTCTGGCATTTCTTATTGTGTGTTTACTTCATCTCTAATTCAGAAGACTGACTAATCTGTGCTAGGCTCGCTGAGATTTGAGAGCATGAGCAAAAATATCAGTTAGATGACTCCATAGGTTACTAGTTTTGCAGCTAGGAGCCCATGTACTGATTAGAAGAATTAATGGCATGAAAAGGAAATCTACACTTCTACATGAATGATTGTGTTTTATTCAGGACTTTGGTCCTCTGAAGTTATTACCAAGTGTAAGAATGAATTTTCTTTGCAAGCACTCTCTACATTTGGTACTCATATGGCTTTCAAAGTAAAACAATAGTATCTGAATACCCTTCAGTATCTCTGTCAGCTACTAATGAGTTCACAGACAGGAAAACTGAGGCAAGGACTGAGTGGGTAAATTATCCAAATTACTGATAGTCTGTGGAGCAAGGCATTGAACCCAGGCTGAACTGGTTTCTGCAAGTACTGCCCTGTACTTTTTGCTTATAAATTTGTATTACAAATTTGTGTTTTCAGCAATGTGGTGGGTTGGAAGATACCTTCATTATGGAAAAATAATGGTACTGGATTAAAACTACTTCAAGTTTTCCTGATAGTGCCATTCTGAAGTTATCTAATCCTTCAAGCTGCTATCTCATGTAGTTCTGATCTTGCAATTTCAGACTCCGTTGTAAGCTAAAAAGAATATTACCATTTAAAAACAGTACTCTCCTGAATGAGTATCACCATGTTTAAAGAAAAAGTAAATTTCATACCATCAATTTAAAATAATGATGACGGCAGACATTTTAAATCTCATTCCTTATATTTTTTTTTGGTCTTTGAATTACATGGGATATTTTTTTTGTTCTTGGTAGTTTATTTTTCCTGTTTACAACATATCCAGATATTTACATGGGATATTTTTTTTGTTCTTGGTAGTTTATTTTTCCTGTTTACAACATATCCAGATATTTTACTTTGATGTTCTGTTCACTGGGCTCACTGACTTAAACAGTCTCCATTCTGACTCTCCCATCACAGTAGAGTTTGTGATTGATCTGTTTTTATATCCATAAAGATACAGCCTTAACTAAGTGGTCTCTTGCATAATCAGACTGGCTTGGAGTTCACTAAACATAATCTTGCACTGTGTATCTCAATTAATCTTGCAGACTGTGGCTAATCACATCCCCACCAGGCAGGCTCACATATCTCACCAAGCTGGATTATTAAAATCCATATTTCACGTTAACAGCCATGTGTATGAGATTAGTTTCTAAGTAGTAATGCACCTGCCATAAATACCTCATATCTGGTATCTTCTGAAATACTGCTGCTGTCAAAGATGAAAAACCATGATGTGCATTCAAAACTAGTTTACACTTCTTTTTTATGGGCAAGTGATTTTTTCTTGGGTCCTTTTCTTTGTTCTAATATACCTGAAAATCTATAGAGCACAGAATGTAGTGAAGACAGAGCTTGGTAAATGATATATTCTGGAAGGACTGATAGAAGAATATGATTATATTAACTTTATTCATTTTTTATCATTTCAAGTAAAAGCTTAAGTGAGAAAACCTGCATTAATTTAGGTTCATACCATTAGTCATACATTAAGGGCTAAATTCCATTTTACAGTGAAACTTTTTAAATCTGGAGTAACTCCAGTAAGCTCAGTTGGCCTAGAAATTGCCTTAGCATTGTCATTTTACTAATTATATCCTAGGATAAAACACTTTCCATCCGATCAGTAGACTATTAGCAGAAGATCCAGACACTGAATCTCAGAGTTTCAAGTCTGTCAAGTCTGTAAAGGCAACTGATGCTACACTTCATGCCCCATACTTCTAAAAGGCAGAATTTCTGTTTAACTCCCTGTAGCCCTCAATGCAATTGCTACAGTAATGCCTGGATTTGCAGTAAAGACCAAACAGACTTTTTTCTCAGAACCTCAATTAAAAGATGTCTTTGGTTTAATAGGCCATCAGAAGAGTTAAAGTGTACAGCTGCAAGCAAATAGTCTTTGCACAGAATTGTTAAATGTGATGATGCTTTACTTAAAGGAAGTGCAAAAGATTAGCATGTTTATTATTTTCCTAATGCACTGCTCCTTAATCTAACTACTCATTCCCATGGGAGTGCGTCAAGGTCTATCTGCATTCAGACAAGCAGCATTTGTCTCATAGCCGTCTGGTAGAGGCAGCTCTGGCTGACTGGTGGGATTGATGGGCACAGTCCCTGCCCTTTCACAACTTCCCAGGCTTTCTGTTGGGTGAATGCCTGAAAAGCCCCTGTTTGGTGCTCACAGATTCTTGACAGATGAAACTGCTGTCCTGGTGACTTACAGCCTGATTGCTCAATCCTTTCTAATGAACAAAAACTGTGGTTTAGAGGAGCTACATTTCAGTGGCATCTTTTTTGACCTTTTAATGTTGGTGTGTGCTTCTTGGAATTTCAGTGCTCAAAGGAGGTAGGGAGGCAGTGGAGAAGGAGACGAGCCAGATGCTCCAAGCATAATCTGGAGTTTTCTTAAGGACCATATAGGGAATCCATAACTTTACATAAAAAACATAGGCTGTATAAATAGACTCTTCAAACCATCATATTTATGCACAATTTTCCTTTAAAAATCTTTCTTTCATTCAAATGTATATGCAGACTGACAGAAAATGTAGTCAGAATGCTTCTGCTTTCAGAGCTTCCAGTTGTCAAATTGACAATGCTTCCAAAGGTCTATCAGTTACTCAATAATTATGTTAAAATAAATTTGGTTTAAGGGTTTAAAATTATAGGGATAAGAATGAGATTATTGCAAGAGAGCACAAAAACAAATGCATGTTTAAAAATTTAGTGCCAGTTGATGATTAAGTATATATTCAACAGCATAATTTCAAGGGTACAGTTTAAATATACAGAAATGATGGACATAAAGAAAAATCTATTGGGAAATGATACTTGCTTATGCATTACATAAGCCCTAGTCAAAAAAAGCAGCTGATTTTGCCATATATTGCAGACGTGACTGATAGAATTTTCAAGTTGCATTTTGTAATGCATGCTCCCTGGTACATTGAATTCTGTATAGCAGTAGTGGTCATCCATTTTTAAATTTTCCTAAACAGTATTTTATTTTTACATTACAAGTCCATCACAATCTGAGGGAGTTGTTTGGATTTATTGTTGCTTATCTTTTGCAAACCTTCATAAGAAATATATCCCATTATCAGTCACAAATTGCTGCTAATGTTTCAAAGTATATCAGAGAAAGAGGCAAAATGCATCAAGACAAATCAGATATCATACAGCTGGGTAACTGCTGAACACCCTCCAGAGACACACAAACAAGAATAAGAAATATGCTGTAAGTCCTGAGGTCAAATGCTTTACCTAAGAAATACATTAATCCCCTAGAGAAGTGCTGCTTTGAGAGTTTAATTTCTCTTAGGCAATAGAAATAAGGAAAACAAAAAACAGCAAAAGCCATCCAACCCTATGCATTCACTGACATAAAATACCAGGAGGGGTATAATATTGGTTTTGTTTGTCAATAATATAGCAGTGCCTAGGAGCCTGTTGTGCTGGGCATTTTACAAATTCAGAACAAATAACTCCTGCAAGGAGTTTATCACCCAAAAAAATGTAGTCAGCAGAAGAGCAGACCAATAGAGAATGGTAACTACACAGGATCTTCAGATCTGGCCATAGGTAAGTGAAACCACAACTTTATAATTTTTATACAAATTACTATGAAATATAGATTTTATGTCCCTTCCAGCCAGCTAGCCAGCCCTCTCCATTTATCCATACTATATCCATCAAATTATTATTTGATTACTTTTGGGTATTTAAAAACTGAAATAATCCATGGTGATGTTAAGAGCTGTCAGGTCTCTGATCAGTGTTAGATTTCAGACTGAATAGATCACAGCAAAGTAACTGGGCACCCCCTACTTGTTAGGTGCGTGTGGTGATGTTTGCATAAAGACCTAGACTGATATTGTGACTAAACATGTTCTTAAGTTTAACTGTCTTTAATGACAGTGTTTAATTGCACATAAAGGTGATTTTGTTTTCTTCTCTAATATCTTTTGGCTGTTTGGTTACTGACAGCTTACCAGGGAAATCCTTCCTCTCGTTTGACATCACTCTACCTGCAGAGCATGATAAATTATGTTTTTAGTATCAAATCAGTGTTAACCACTGTTGGAAGCAAGGAAAAAAAGTGTTTTAAAGTTTAAATTTGAAGAGTTTTAATTATTAAAGGTCTTTTCATACATTGACTGCCTTAATTTGCATGAAAAATGTGAAGACTTCTAGCACTTGCTTCAATTCATTGCATTCATTTACTTCAAATTATATATAAGGCAGCTTAACCAAACTGAGGAATATGCAGAACAATTATAATTCTAAATATATACTATTTAATTGTCAAGCAAGGACAGTCATACATCAGAGGGAATACTGTTGCCTGTGGAAAATCTTTGGAATGAAAGGGATCAATTCAAAGACTGTTTCTTCAGCAGCAAAATGTTTTTACCCACAGTATCTTCCTAATGCCTTATAAACCACTGTCAGGTAAGTTTTACCTTGGACTTTCAAAATACAGATCATCTGGCTTTAGCTGGAGCTAGAGAAAAGAGGATTTGGTGTACTAAAGGATCCTGAAGGTTTGCAACAAGCAAGCAGAAAGAATTGTAGGTTTAGACCCCCAAACCACCTACAGCGTGCTCAGAAACTACCACTTAGATTTGTATAGAAAAATAGCATGTAGAGTGTTCATCATCAGGAAGCTTGCAGAGAGAATAAAGGAGTGCTAAATTTTGCTCTTAAACTGTTAATTTCTATGAAGAAGATTATGTGAATGTGAGAAAACACAAATAATTTCAGAAGTCACTGAAAAAGTGAGAAACTGAGCTACGACAAAATCTTTGTGTTTAACCAAGTATTGAAAAGAATCTAGACTCCTGCATTTCCACATTAATGCCATTATCATGAAGCTCTCTTGTATTCTCTCCTCCGCCTGAAGAATTCTCAGTTACTGAGCTAGAGAAGAGTTGACCAGAAAACCCGAGGGAACCAGTCCCAAGAACAACATGGACCTCATGTTTAGGCTGTCTTGCCAAATAGGAGGATCAATTTCAGGACTTGAATCTGAATCAGAAAGCCAGGAAATTTGAAACTATTCATCATATTCATCACAGGTAGCTTTGGCTTCTCTTCAACCCCAAAATACTGCCTGCTTAAAAATTTTTATTAAAGCGTGCCACCAGCTCTGTACTTTTGTTTATGTCACTGCATAATAAAAGGTAATGCAGTATTTTCTGTAATCATGTTATCTGTTGTCCTTTCCATTTCAGCATGCTAACCACTAACGCTGTTCAAAAAGCTGAGTCCACAGAACACACACCTGGATCATTCCCGCTGTTGATCTGCTGTGCCAGTTGTTCTCCCATCCTGGGATTAAAATATCCAATGCTATGTTATTTTAATAAAAGCTGAGGTGACAAAGCATGCACCTGTATTTTTGTTCACTCCACCTGCTTGTCCTGATACTCTGCTGTCTTTTTCTCACTGCAGTAGCAAAACCCATGTGGCCACCATTAGTGAAAGTACTGTCTGCTACATACAGCTTTAAATGTTATACTTTAGTTGAGGAGAAAAAAATGCATATTCAAAGGCAGTGAAACCAGACATCTGTTTTTACAAGTTATTGTATCATAAACAATTTTATACTTGATCCTACTCTTTCAGATCATGAAAGGATTACCTTCTGATCTCAGTGAGGGTCAACTTTGGACATGCCAGCAGAAATAATAGACTTTTTTTAAATTTAAATTGATTTGGAAAAAACAAAACCAAAACCCCCAAAAAATCTCTGTGCAAAGTAGAATAATTATTTTCTCCAACAGTCTTAATCAACTTGATGATTTGAAAAAAAGGTTGGAATAACTGCTTAAGGAATGTCCATGTGTAGTTTCATCAGTGGCTGTAAATAAATGTGAACAGTAAACAGGTATGGTACTTATCTGGTTAAAAGCATGACTGATTCTGCAAACAATAGAGGGTTAAATATCACAGAACCACAGAATCGCAGAACCACAGAATCGTTCAGGCTGGAAGGGATCTCAGGACATCTCCAGTCCAACTTCCTGCTCACAGCAGGGTCAGCTATAGGGACAAACCAGGTTACTCAAGACATTTCATCCAGTCAGGTCTTGACAACCCCCAAGGACAGAGACTGCACAGCATTTTTGGGCAACCTGTGTCACTGCTGGACCTTGCTCATTGGGAAAAAGTTTCTCCCTACATCCAGTCTGAACTTCTGTCTTACCAATTTATGTCCACTGTCTCTTGCCCTCCCACCCAACAGCACTGTGAAAAGCCCAGCTCCATTTCCTCAAGAACCTCCCATAGTCACTGGGGCTGCTGTTAGGTACCCCCAAAGCTTTCTCTGCTCCAGGCTGAGCAAGCCCAGCACCCCCAGCCTCTTGTCACAGGGCAAGAGCTCCAGCCACCACCGTCTCGGTGGCCTACCCTGATATCCTTCCAGTTTGTCACTGTCTTTCTTGTAGTGGAGGGTCCAAACCTGGACCCAGTATCTAGATTAGTTCTTACAAGTGCCGCGTAGAGGGGGAAAACCACTTCCCTGGGTCTCCTGGCTCTGCCCCTATTCCTAAAGCCCATGGTGCTTTTGGCCTCCACTGCCAGGGCACACTGCAGGCTCACGGTTAGCTGAGGGCTTTAACTGCAGAGCTGCTCCCCAATCTGTAGGTCTGCAGCAGCAGCTTTTGTAACCAGAGTATATCGGTGGAGAATTAATGAAAAAAAAAACCAAAACAAAACTGACTGTTTTTCGTCTTCACTTTGAAGAGGTAGAGGCAATCAAGTTCAAATAATAGACTAATAGGACAGTCCTAATTAATAAAGGCAAAAAATGCAATCCATTTTTGTAACAATTGTGATAAAAGAAATACACGATCTTGCTGTTTCTGAAGTGGCTCTAACCTCAGACCATTCTTCTAAAACCATTAAACTTAAATGTTAGTCTTGCAATTATGCACACTAACAGAACGAGAGTCTGCAGACACAGAATTACATGACTCAATTTAATACATGATTATTAAGGCATGTAAAGGTGTGTGTGCATTTAGCCTCATGTGACCTAAATGTGTTAGACAGATATGCAGGAATAATAAATTGAATTCAGCAAGCTTTAATAGAACTACATGCACAGAAATGTCATCCATTTCCATGCCAACCTATGTCATCCTTGCTGCACTCCAGCTTCACAGGCTTCTATCGTTCCTGCTAAGTGAAACAAAAGCCAGCATCTTTTCTCTCTCTGTGTTACCATTGCCACTCAGAACAATATTGTTCTCTAAATTGCTCTTTGAATTTCATACATTTGAAAAATAAGCCACTCCAGAAAGGTACATCAATAGGATACAAGTGACCTGTGATTCAGTGGAACCTCTCAGGACACTAAAACCTTCTCTGTGTCTAAGTGTACAATAGCTGTTTTGTCAAAGGCTATAGTTAGGAGAGACTGCAGTTTCACTTAACTAAAAGAGAGCTGTCGTCTTCACTGACAACATTATATATATTAAAAATAAGTTCACTTATTTTTCTGGCATATCTTTTTTTTTAAGGTAGTTTTTTTTTTTTTCAGACAGATTGCTAAAAACTTTTGATCATACAGTACTGTGATCCTCTGTGTTAAGGGATGTTACAAGTGGTCGCAGTCTCTGGCAGCTCTGGAGCTCCGGGGGATTCCCCCAGCCTGGCTGCTGGAGCCCAGCCTGATGTAGCCCGGGGACCCAGGGGTCTCCGTGCCAGGCCAATGGACAGAGCTGCTGCTTCCCCCTTTGTGGGTTCAAGCTGTAGCAAGGCTGAATATGTATCACAGAGACAAACACACACACGCACACAGAGGACACACAGAGGATGCTGACATGGACGGTTACACAGGCTGCCACACAGAAGGCACTGCCTTGAACTGCACCCTCATGGAACGCTACCAGGACTCGCAGGAGATGTAAACGCAACCAGCCAAGCACCCTTCCTCCTCTTCAGCTGGTCAGGATTGAATTTCACTGGTGAAAGCACATACACGACACTGTAGATTCACAAGCACATACACAGTTGCAGATCCCCACGTACTGGCATGGCCTTTCTGTCTGTCCAATGTCTCTGCCCATACCCTGAGCCCTCTTACTTCCCTCATTGGGATGGTCTCCTCCTCACCTGCTAGCCCAGCTTGGGGCTCACTAGCAAACAAGTCCTCATGTTCCTCTTGTTTACCCCTTCTTATGAGCTACAAAGTCTAGGTGACCCTCTCCAAAGCTGTGCCTGGAGCTTCTTAATGGCCCATCAGTCACTGACTAGAGACTTTGGTCTTTGGCATCATCTCTGTTATCCTGTGTCTATCAGGTTTGTGTCTCCAACTGCTCTTGTTCATTGCTTCCCCCTTTACATGTTATCCTCTTTTGCATTGCAAAGGTCCTTGACTGGATGACCTTAATGAAGCAGATGTTCTCAACTTCCACGTAACCTTAAATTCTGTATTTTGCTATGAACATTAAATACATGATTTGGCTTTTTGTGTATTACATGTGCATTAATCAGAGCAGTATGAAGTAACATGGCTTATATATTTGGTACTGATGAAGAAATAAGATCTGCTGTGCGCCTCAAGGAACTACATTTTGAAAGTGTTACACTATAGACATTTCTGAACCCCCAAAGACCATCTTTAAATATTTTTCTATGGTGTAGATTTTTCTTGGTCTTTCAAGACCTGTCAAAATTATGTAGTATTATATTAGTTGTGCTGTTCCATTGGCTTTAATAAAATTTGCATTACACACTAAGCTCTCCTTTTGTTTTTAAAAAGAAAATGAAGTTTACCAAGAGTATTTTAACAGGTTATCTAAACATTATTTTTAAATTTTTCTATTCATTATATGAGTTCTTACTGGTTTATATCACTATCCTAATGCTATATTCTCTAGAAACATCAAAAAGGTGCAAACATATTTTTCTCTAAAATGGTCTGGTCTGATGAATACTACTAAAGCATTTTTTAGTCTGATGGAGAGGTAACTTCAGAACTGGTCTCCTTTTATTATCATGGCTAAAATCATATAATCAGAACTCTATACTTGTCACTGTCAAGAATCCCTTTATTAAAATGAACGTGATCTGATGCTAGTTTATAAAGAATGAAGAACTCAAAATATTTTAAAAAATCGTATGATAAACATAATATTAGTTTAGATACCATTTTTAAGCACAATTCATGTTTAAAAAAAAAAAAGGACAAAACTCATGTTTTGCTTCTGATTTCAGAATTAAATATATTATGTGGGATTAATTTTACCCATCTTTAGGTTTCCACTTCTGGACTAGTCACCTTCAGTTCTGCTCATAACCTTGGGAAAGAAAGGCACTTTAAGAATATAATTCATGCACTTTGGTGGGAGATTAATTATGCTCTTAACCTGAGATATACTTATTTTTCTTCACTTACTATAAAATGTCTCTGAATGACTTGCATAATGTAGGCACCTGTGTTTGGTTGTGTGAATCCCATCCTATTACTTCTTTACTATAGGAGTGATGTGTTGTCAGTTCAAGTGTTTTTAATATTACAGGGGAAGCACTGTTTATCATGAAAAATAGTTTTCTGAATTCCACACTTATCTATAATTCCCACATTGCAGGTAGCATTTACAGTTCCCTCAAAAGTAAACAGAGATATGAAGATGCATTTGAGGGTAGAATTTTGATCAAAGAAAATGGTAATGCAACACAGTTTGTCACTTTCCCTTTTGTAGTTCTTTAATGGGTTTAAAATCAAAATAACTAATTAGCTATTAGATTTTTCAGTCAATTAGCTAATTTTAGCTATCTGCTTTCTGACCATGGCTGTAAGAAAGCCTTATGGCACAACCATTTTTCAGTGACTTTTTTGTCTTCCTCCCTGAAATTTTTTCAAGGTGAAATTTGAGAGTTTTGTGCATTTCTCTGGTATTTGTATAAGTGGGACAAGATTTACCAGTACCAGATCTGCCACAATGCCATAGGAAATCCCAAATCTGTCCACTGTGCATTGTATGACAGCACATTTCTGATCTGGAAACATATTTTCATTCAAACTGTGGTGTGCCAGCTAGTTACACTGTTGCAGTAACAGGGCCTGGAACGAAAGACTAAATAAGTCTATATTTTGATTTCTGAATATTATTGCTATCATTTCATTTATACATATGCATGCAAAACTGTTAACAGACTTTACAAGTAACAATACTTGAATTGAATATTTTAGCTACCCATTCAGTTCATCATAGTTACTAGTGAAAGTAAAAGAATTAAGCTGTAGGGCACGGGGGCTTTTTGCCCCACTTGGTGTTTCTAAATGTTTTCTGAACTGGTAATTATCTAGAGTTTATTGTTATTTGAAGGTGATTAATTCAAAGGTGAAATCTGGGACATACTTACATAAATGGGAGGAAGACTGAAATGAAGAGTATTTTCAACCTACGCTAGGAGAAAAAATTACTTTTAGAAAAGTGGCAATATGCCAGCTTCACTGATAATGGTTGGTAATTAACTTCAACAGCAGGCTGCACACCTGCTTTAGAAGGTCTAAGGGTGTAAATCATTATCCCCTGAGCTCCCAAGATTTTATTTTTAATTTTCCTGTTTGGACCCCCAAACTCAGCACCACAGGGACAGATGGCTGAGCATGAGCATAGTTTACCGGAGAAGAGTTTTTTGTGAGAGGAAAACATCCCTACTGTGGGACGAGGCCATAAGTTATTCTAATACCTATAATAATTTTGCTGATCAGGTCTTTAAAGCTGATGCAATGAAAGTAAGCATACTTCCACAAAAAACTCCACTATAACTCTTTGATATCTATGGACTATGGAACATGGGTTCACAAAGGGAAAGTCCTGTTTAACTAATTTGTTAAGGTGACCTACCTAGTAGATGAAGGGAAAGTGGTGGATGTAGTTTTTCTGGATTTTAGTAAGGTTTTTGATACTGTCACTCACAGCATCCTTCTGGACAACTTGTCCAACTGTGGGATGAGTGGGTTCACGGTGTGCTGGGTGAAGAACTGGCTGAAAGGCAGAGCTCAAAGGGTTGTAATGAATGGGGCTACATCTGGCTGGTGACCAGTCACCAGCAGTGTTCCTCAGGGTTCAATTCTAGGGCCAGTTCTGTTCAATATATTTATCAACAATCTGGATGAAGGAGTTGAATGCACCATTAGGAAGTTTGCTGATGATACCAAACTGGGAGGTGCTGTTGACTCTCTTGAGGGACAAGAGGCCTTGCGGAGGGATCTAGATAGAATGAAGCATTTGGCTAAGATTAATGGGATGAAATTTAACAAGTCCAAATGCCGAATTCTGCACCTAGGATGGAGTAACACCAGGCACAAGTATAAATTGGGAGAGGAGTGGCTGGAGAGCAGCCCTGCAGAAAGGGATCTGGGGGTGCAGGTTGACAGCAAGCTCAATGTGAGTCAGCAGTGTGCCCTGGCAGCCAAGAGAGCAAACCGCATCCTGGGGCGCATCAAACGCAGTATAATCACTGGGTCAAGAGAGGTGATTATGACACTGTATTCAGCGTTGGTGTGGCCTCACCTTGAATACTGTGTGCAGTTCTGGGCCCCACAATTCAAGAAGGATGTTCAGGTCCTTTAATGCATCCAAAGGAGAGCAACACAGCTGGTGAAAGGGCTGGAAGGAATGTCCTGTGAGGAATGGCTAAGGACTTTGCGTTTGTCTAGTTTAGAGCAAAGGAGGCTAAGGGGTGACCTCTTTGCTCTCTACAGCTTCCTGAGGAGGCGAAGTGAAGAGGGAGGTGCTGATCTCTCTGGTATCCAGTGATAGGACTCGGGGGAATGGTTCAAAGCTGTGCCAGCGGCGGTTTAGACTGAACATTAGGAAGCATTTCTTTACTGAGAGGGGTGGTCAAACACTGGAACAGGCTTCCTAGAGAGGTGGTCAATGCCCCAAGCCTGTCAGTGTTTAAGAGGCATTTGGACAATGCGCTTAATAACATGCTTTAACTAGGTCAGCCCTAAAGTGGTCAGGCAGTTGGACTAGATGATTGTTGTAGGTCCCTTCCAACTGAACTCTTTTCTCTTCTCTTCTTTTCTCTTCTCTTCTCTTCTCTTCTCTTCTCTTCTCTTCTCTTCTCTTCTCTTCGCTTCGCTTCGCTTCGCTTCGCTTCGCTTCTCCTCTCCTCTCCTCTCCTCTCCTCTCCTCTCCTCTCCTCTCCTCTCCTCTCCTCTCCTAAGAATATACACAGTGGGTCAGAAACAACATTAAAAAAACCCCACCTATGATATAGATGGCACCCTTAGCACCTCATTTAGTGTAGTCTTTCAGTTTACCATAAAGATTTGTGAAGCTGAAAATGAAGAAATAGAATTCAAGAACTGCTGTATTTATAGTTGAAATCAAAAGATTGTATTTCACTCAGTGTTTAAACTGGTCTCAGCAGAGCCCAAAACAGACTAAGCTACATTGGTTTGTTTGTGATATTTGGTACAAGGATTAAGCATACATTTACTCTCAATGTGGAAGACATATTTTATCTGTTTTTCCTTGGAGACTAATGGAAGTTAACACATTTTCTTGTGAAAAATTTGAAGATTATCCCAATATTATAAACGATGAAGCTGAAAAAGAGAGACTAATGGATTTTCTTGTCTCTAGAATTAGCCATAAAACCCAGTCATTATTTCAGTATTCAGTGCCGATCACAGAGTTCACTTAAACGCTTTTTTACAGAAACTGTTGGTGCTGAAAATTGGAAAAAAAAGGCATGAAAATTTCTACAAGGCAAAGCTAGGACACCAAGAACAATGTTTTTATAGTAGCAGTGGGTAATTCTTAAAAAAAAGTGCAATATCACTCTGAAGCTTATTGTACTTTCTTCTTTTTAGTTCCTCCAGTAATGGACATTACAGTCTTTTACGCTGTTTCTTGTCCATACTCAGATAGTTTAGTAATATTGAGCTAGCATCTTTCCCCAAAAAAAAGGAAAACTAAAGAAGGAAGAATTTAGTGTAGTGTGACTAATCTTAGAAACTTTGAAACAAGTTTTTTTTCTTACTGGTAGATCTGTATTATTTCTTGCTTAGTTGTTGGATTAGTATTGTTTTTGCTCCTTTCTCATGCTTTTCATTCAATAGCCACTAAAAGTACGGATATTTGGCACTAGCAGTGGCCTCTTGTCTCCTTGAGGCTCCTGGATATTCAAATCATTGAATATGGAGAAGTGCATGAAAATTTTGAAGATTATTTATGCTGCTTCATCTCTAAAATTAGTCTAGTAAGGTTTATCCATCTTGCCAAATGTCTAGAATTTGAGGAAAAAGGGGTGCATGCTAAGGTAAGAAAGCGGTATGTTTGGAGTTAAGCCTCTTTTCTTTTTTATTAAGCAGTTCAGGTTACTGTGTCTTTGTAAATCAGAAATGTTATTACACGCATAACATTAAGAGACTGCAGCACCTAGTGATGCTAATTTAATATGACATAGATACTTGAATTATTCAATAAAATACTTCATTATTCAATAAAAAAATAAATTGAAAAATTCAAGGCCAGCTATAAGGGTAATTTCAAAGAATCAACACCTTCTATACACATGTACTTAAAATTACTAGCTTTAAATACAGAAGGATAATTGTTGACTGAATAAAATTTTAGATGATAGGTTATTGAAGCCCATAAGTACTTGTAATAGGCATCTGAATAAATATTTAATCATAGTTGTAGTCAGGGTAACATTTTAAATAATTAGGATGACATTAGCCTGATAAAAAAGCTTTCTCATGGCAAGTTTACTTTTGAAAAAATAAATGGATTTCAAACAAAAAAAACTTGAAAAAATTACATGACTTAAAAATGTAGTTGCTGCTGTTACTTCCTCTAAAGTACAAAATTATTGCTTTTGTTTTGCAATTGTCAGTAGTTGAAAAAAAATGCATGAAGTAATAAAGTTGGGTCTCATATACTGTACGAGCTCAGGTTTAATGACATTCTCACTTCTCTTGTCCAGTTTCTGTTATTAGCACTAAAAATCCAGATAGGTTGGTTGCTCGCAAAGAGATCTTTTGAAGATCACAGGAATCAGGGGGGATGCACTTTCTGAACTGCATTCCTCCAGAAACTTCTACACTATTCATCACTGAATCACACCTTAGAACAGCAAACACACTCATTCTACACAGTCAGTTTAATGAGATGTTCTAGACTTTTAGAGACTGGTTTTGCCTACATATTACATAACTCACAAGTAAAAGTAAGCAGTGAGCTTCTTATAAAACACTGAATTCCTGAGAACGATCATGGATCTTTAGGTTCCAATCATAATAAAATAATAGGAAGCAATAGCTATTTTATAAATGCATCTGCACAGCCCCAGGGTACATAGTTAGTATAATGCATAATACAAGAACTACTCAAACTTTTCAGTGCAAATATAACAATAATGACTTCTGTGGTTACTTCAAAAGACCCCTTTGTTTTTTAACATGTGACAAGAATCAATGTGCAATACTTGAACTTAGCAAAACCTATTGATGTCTTCTTTCTCTTCCCTCTGAAGTTCTTTTTTCTTCTGCAAGATGCCTTCATTCAGATGTCTCACACAAGGGCCATTTACTCCTTTTTAAAGGGAGATGTACTCCTTTTCACTCATTTCCATGCAGGCTTATGGGTTATACTAGAACTTATCTTTACCCCTTCTGATGTATCAGTAATCTTCATTTTCTGAAGTCCAAGCACTATAACATCACAGAAATCCTTTCTATCCCTCTGTACTTCTTTCCACAGATCATCCCATATTGAGGTATGAACCTTTCATTGTATTCCAAGTTCCTTCCAAGACAAGGATCATGTATTAATAAATATAATTGTAATTAGCTTTCCCAGAAAAAAAAAAAAAATGAACTGGCATATCAGTGTGATGAAATGGATGTCACTTTGTTAGACATCTGGGACACCTCTTCTTCAGGAGGATGATTAGAGAGGTGAATTCTGGAAATTTACATTGAAAATTTCTGGCATAAATTTAGAGAGTGGAGCTCTTGTTTTATAAATAAAGTGGAAAGGCAAGGCAGATGTTGTGTTTGTATAGTTTTATTTAAATAGCTGCAAGGTTAAAGCTTTTATTCCAAATTGCTTATTTTACCTTAAAAATATTGTACTGTAGCTCATGTGTTATGTAAGTGGTGGGTAATACAAATGTATCAAGCCTATGATTAGATGGTAAGATCTCTTGAGGCCTCTCTTTGATCTTTATTCTATCTTATTTCTATAATTTATAGTAGTTGATTTAATAAAGATGGCTAAATTTTGATGTGTTATTACTGAGAATATGACCACAAGAATATATCATTTCTCATTTTAACTGCTTGCTGTCACTTTCAAAATTGTTTAATTTATGCAAATTGTTTTGTACTTGGGTTATTCAGATTGTCTAATGCTAAGCTTTTCACTTGCCTCATACATGTCATGACAAAATAATACAAAAACTTTAAGTGATTTAAGCAGATTTTAAAGCAGATTTTAAATTTTTTTTTAAAAAAAACAGCTTTAGCAAGTTCATAATCATAGTTTTTTTCCTTCTTTTTTAAGAGTATAGTTACCTCTTCTAGAGTTAGGTGTTGTGAAACTCCAGTGTGCCCCTGCTAGAAGTAAAATGGTGTGTAGATTTAAGGCATGACCCCCTAAGGAACAGAGCAAAGAAATTATTAAGTCACAACTTCTTTTTTTATTATTTGGTGATTTAGTTTATAATCATTTTACCTCTTTCCATAATAGCACATTCACCAATTGACTGATTTCTGCCAGATTAGACAGAGAAAGAAAAGTCTCAAAGACCACTGAGTTCCTCCAAGCTCTATGACAGTAGATGGCCAGGCAAAAGTTCAAGAAGGGCTGCAAACATGTACTGACAGAAAAAAAGTGTTGGGATCTGAGGTCATACTTATGAGAGAGTAGAGAACACACCTGCACAAACAGGCACTCAGAGTTTATGTGTCAACACCAATCAAACATAAGATACAAATCTATAAGAAATGAGAATTAATTAGTTCTTCTCATAAAGCTGCTTATTTTCTCCTCTGTGCTTTTGTCATAACTTTTGGCAGATAATACAATCACTACATGAGAAGGAATCATACAAATAGCTGTTTGTCTATTCACTTATTATTAAATATGTTCTTAATGAAAAAAAGAATTTTGTGTAATGAATACCTAACAGTGTAATTTCCAAAAGGCGGAGATTTACAAGCTGCAGTAACACTGTCTTTTGCTGTGGCTCTCTGGTGAATAGTTAAGTGTCTGTTACTAGCCTAGAAATTTGCCTCTAGGAAAGTTCAAAATGCTACATGCTGAATAGTCCAGAAAGCAGAATTCTAGCTCCATGCAGCACTGTCAAACTTCTGAAATCATCTCTTTCTGGATCTAGCCAGGGAAAAGAAACATGTATTCATGACTCATCTGATCAGTCCCAGCTGAAGTATCTCACTGAACTTCCCAAACCCCAGGATCAAATGTAAACAATAGCCTTCTCTTAATCATATCCATAAAATACAAAACCTGAAAAATAAACATAAGGAGATCAATATTTGCTTGCAGAGGTTTTCCAAGCCAAAAAGAGAAGTTGCATTGTTCAAATAAACTATTTGCTGAGCACTAGCTATAGATGATGTACAGTATGCCACTCCTTCATTTAATAACAACGAATTTCTGACAGGTCTCCTGTTTTCAGTGAAATGGGATTGTAAAGTACTTGCTCATAATGACCTCGGTGCAGGTTTGAATGAAAAAGACTTAGAAGTTTATAAAATCTGTTTTAGAAACAATATTTCTAAAAGAAGATAAAATAATAAAAAATAGAAGCTTCAAGAATGAAAACATAGTCTCATTCTAATTACATGTCTACTTTTAATACATACAATATGGCAGGTTGTTAATGCCCTTTACAGCACATCAGAGTTCAGACAAAAAAAAAATCTCAAACATTTTTTCCTTTAGCCCATGCACTTTAGGACTGACCTGAATGTCTCAGGTTTTGTTTCTTCTGCTGGTAACGTCCTATATCTGTTATGTGATCTTCAACTAGAATTTCTCTGTTCTCACTAAATTGAATTTAACAGTGACCTAGGATAAATTTCTATACCTACCTATAATATTAGATGTTAAATATGATATCAAGTGCAGCCAGACTTCATGAAGACCAATTCATCTTTCTCCATTTTACTTGTTGGAAAATATTGTAAGCCAAGTGCAGCAGTAGTGACCCATGAAGAACCCACAAATACATGCAATATTTCATACTTATGGAACACTTGTTTTACAGATTCTTAATCAAAAAGTACAGTAAGAGTTTGAACAGAAGCTAGTCAAACAATAAGACACTACAGGAGTTATTAAAGAACAACACATCTTTCTTTAAAGTAAATAACACTTTTAGACCCTTGTCTGCATAAAATATCAGAATTTGCCTTGAAAGAGAAACAAAGCTCTGCAGTGTTGAATATCCAGTCTGCTTGCATGCAATTTATCAAGAGTTTATTAAACAGAAATAGTATGGAGAGTGTTTATTGGCATCCAAAGAAGTGTAGTTGCCAGTTGACCTTGGAAATTAGTAAGATTTATTTACTTAATCCTCTGACTAAACCTCTTTTGATATTTTTGGTGTAAGCACATAGGCAAAGATCCTAAAGAATCATTGTTTTCTTCTGTAGATTGAGGCAGAAATATGTTGAGGGACTTAGCTAGTGCCACAAAAGGAGACTAGTGTTAGACTTGAGAGTAAGTTCCAAGTAGTCCCTATATCTACATTTATCTGGTTTTGCATTTTTATTCACTGAAAAAATTTACGAAAACTTTTTCACGTAAAACAGACTTGTAAGCAAAATACAGGCACTCAGAATGTTTTCTTGATAGATTTCTTGCAAATTTACTTTTCTTTTTAAAATAACCACTGATCAATTTTAAACTGTCAGTGAGCAAACTATCACCTGATGAACAGCTGTAATAACTCTAAAATCATCATATTTTAAACTTCCATATCTCTTTACTTGCCTATCTAGCCAAAATATTCTTTTTAGTATAATCAAGTGCTCTGAAAACAGTTATGAAAGATTTTTTTTTTATGGAAAGCTTCTTCTCTGAAATGCCAGACTTTTGTCAAATTTACATGAGGAATTTTCTTTTGGAGATGAAAAGCCAGTCTCTGGAAGGTTGCCCATCTCTGTGCAATGTTTCCAATACAGAAGACTATGCTTAGGCAAAGAACCAATACATCTTTTTCTTCCTGCCCTAACATTTTGACATTAGTCCTGGTTTATGCTGCTTGGCTGTCGTCACATTCCACTTCAGACACAATCTCTGTTCAGCACTTTTGAAACAAGACTTTTCATTGCATTTGTCAGAAATGTTATAGGATCTTCCAATATGAAGAGTTATCTTACCTCCTTCAGGAAGGATTACAACACAGAAATTCACATTTCAATGTGGATAGAAGATCTGGTTCAGATGAACTAGCGTTCAGCCTGGTTCGCTGCATTTGGCTTTCCCTAAGTTTATATCATGATAGTGAATCAACATGAGAGCCATTACTATTGGAAGTATCGTGCTCCCTCCTCAGAGAGGTTAAGCTGCACAGGCTGAGGGCAGTGTATCATTTTGTGTCCAGAAAAAACACAAATCATTGTATAAGCATGACTTCTAGGACACAGAAAGAGAATGGGTAACAGAGAACCCATGCCAGTGTAATAGACTGTATTAGACCAGGTTTTTGTGGCATCCTAGGTTATTTCAGAAACTTTCTGTATACACATTATGTGGACATCTACAAAACAGTCAAAATTAGAAAGAACAATAATAGACTTTCCAGTCTGCAGAAAGGAGGGATTTTTTTTATGGTGGCCTGTTTGTCTCTGTGTGGGAGAAGTGTGTAGAGGAGGTGTCTGTGTATGCATGTGTGAGATCCATCATGTGGGGGAAAAAGTGGCAAAAAATGAGGCTTCTGTATTTTAAAAGTGGTTAACTCTGTGATTACCTTTCCTGTTGTGTCATTTTTCATTGATCTTGCTGTTGTAAAAATTTGATGTCCATGAGAGTCACGAAGTTCCTAACTTAATGAGTAGGGCGACATGAAAAAAAAAAAAAACAACAAAAAAACCAAACCTTTGCCTGTGTAAATCACCAGAGTTCAGGCATTTCTGGGGAGTTTGGGGAGCTTGCAGCCCATTACCTGCACCAGTGAATGTGAATGACTGTTAGGACAGTTGGTCATGACAGGTGCAGAAGGAAAGATGGAGGCAAGGGAACTGCATGTTTTTCTTGTTCTAGTTTGCCTCTCGGCAGTCTCTCTGGGGATGCCATTCCCTGCTGTTGACTGTTGTCTCTCTACATAGAGCATATCCTTTTGCTGTATGAAGCACAGATGCAATACCTCTTAGTGCTTAACCAAAGACAAAACACCAGCCAGTCCTTCAGATTCTTGCCTCTAGCATTGTCTTCTGTTAATTCTGCACTGTCTTCTATTCTATAAACATGCACAGGAATGACTTGCAGTTATGTTAAGAGCACTGTAAATACACTCTGATATCCTTGTTGAGTCAAAGAATATATATTAAAAAAACCCAAAACAATCCAAACAATCTTTCTATTTCTAAATCTTGTTCAAACCATGATTATCTTATCTGCTACTTCAGTAAGGCAGCAGCTGCACCATACATTTTTCTAAAGGTTCTCTGGCTTAGTTTTTGCACCTTGCTTTACCTCTACACCTTCTCTCAATTAGCTTGAAGCATTCCCTTCAGGACCCCACATTCATGGAGTGTATATTCTCAAATAAAGATCCATTTTCAGCAATCCTAATTTCACCAGTTATTGCAAAAGTGCAACAAAAGACTGGTTTGAGCTCTTTGACAGTGAATAAATTAGTATGTGGGCCTTTCTGCTTTTGGCACAATCACAAACTCATAGTAAAGTCCAAATTACAAGAGAATGAAGATCTATCCTGCTTTCTCACAGCTATATATGTATCCATATAGTAGTTCTAAATTAGTACACTATGCATTCTTCCAATATTTTTTCAATTAAAAATGCTTTTGAAATGTGAATATGAAGAATATCTTTAAGAGAAGTTTGTGTTATCAAAGAAAATGTCTACAAAAAACCTCTTGTCTGCATAGCATTCTTATTTGAGAATAATATTTTAAAAAAAGCAACAAAATTATGTTTTAAAGGAAAGTATAAAAATGCTTGAATATTGTCTATATACAGGTACATTGGAAGATTTTCCAGTAGTGGATGGTCACTTTAGTTTACTAGATATATCCATAATGAGGATTACTTGCTGAGATTTGAAACTGTAAAAATATGTAAAAGTTGAAGAGTGAGATGAAAACAATGAAAATTTTTGAGTATGTTTTGGTTTTGGTTTGTATGATGTTCAGGAGCTCAAGTAGGATTCGTTCAATGAAGGTCTTTTTGGTGGAAATTATATAGGAAGTCAGGTCAGACAGTGATCAAGATTTCCCTTGGTCTTAACATTTATAAAATGTGTACTATATTAAATCATACGTAGATATTTTGATGTTATATGAGATGAGGGGGTGTCTGCAAATGTATAAACAGCAGTAGCATGTCATGTCCTACAAGCCTTTAAAAATCTCTTTGACATCTTTAATCCTGGTTATTAGTTTCAAAATGTTGAATATGGAATCAACCACAAACATCCTTCACAAGTCACTCACCAGCAGGCAGTACAGGTGTGGTCTTCAGCAGCCTGTCCAGCTGCAAACACAGAATTTGCAACGTAAAAGATACCAGAAGAAAAAATTGCATTTTAACAACACATTATTATACATAGAACCACTGTCCTTCCACAAGGCCTATTATCTCAGATCTGCTTTCTTGGTTAATCTAGATATGTGACCCATCTTCTGTCTCTGGGTATTTGTATTGTACTTTTTACTGTGGCACCCAGAGAAGAAAGCATTTACAAGTAAAACACTGGAGTTTGAACAGTCAGCTCAATTTTCTCAGCTCTTTAATTTATTTTCCTTTATGTCTACTTCTTATAAATAGACATAGAATCATAGAATTGTGGAATGCTTTGGGATGGAAGGGACCTTTAAAGGCCATCTAGTCCAACCCCCCTGCAACGGGCAGGGACATCTTTAGCTAGATCAGGTTGCTCAGAGCCCCATCCAGCCTGGCCTTGAATGTTTCCAGGGATGGGGCATCTACCACCTCTCTGGGCAACCCCTTCCACATCAATCTTTCCAAGTAGTTTTACTGATCTTATGTGAGGAGGGAAAGAAGTAATTCCCAGAGTTTTTACCTGGCGTTTCAGTGATTTTTCCTCATTATGTGTTTATGTAGGCAGACTGGAGTGTATGGTCTAGGCTGGAGCTAAACTTGGAGTATAGGTCTTTCTAATGTTAATTGCTAATAGCAGTACTCCCTAAAACAGAGAAAAAGTTTACTAAATTAAATAATCAAAAGTCACAAAAGCTAGAAGAAATATATTTTCCCTTAGTGTAAATAAATGCTGTTGAGTGCGATGAATTACTGTCTATTTATATTGTTAAAAAATTCAACCCATCATCCATTTATTATTTAATGTACTGCCTTATGATTTGTATCTATAAAATAATGAGCCCCCTGGCCTTAGTCTAGGATATTCTTTTCTATTAAACTTAACTTTAAGTATGAGTGTTTCTTTAAAATTAAGCATATTACCAAATTTTATTCTGGACCAGCTCTGGAGTGCCTAGTATACAATTAGAGTTAGGAAGAGCAATTTGTTATAATGCTAATTCAGCTGATATTAGAAGGACCATTTCAGTGTAGGAGGATCCTAGCAGGGCAGAAAAGGACCTTGTGGCTGGAAGATCTCTGCAACAGATGCAAAGGTGCTAGAAGATCATGAGGCACTAAGCTGAGTGAAGACTGCTGTCTTTACATAAGAAAGGGTGGACTCACCCCAAAGAGCTGTAGCAGGGATCCTTCAGGCATAACCAGGCTTTGTTTCACTGACTTTAAAAAGGATTTGCATTTGCATCGGCAAACACTATTACTTGGCCTTCTGTCCTGGTTTCAGCTGGGACAGAGTCATTTTTCTTCCTAGTAGCTGGTATAGTGCTGTGTTTTGGATTTAGTATGAGAATAAAGTTAATAACACACTGATGGTTTAGTTGTTGCTACGTAGTGCTTACACTGGTCAAGGACTTTTCAGCTTCCCATGCTCCATCAGGTGCACAAGGAGTGGGAGGGAGCACAGCCAGCACAGCTGACCCAGACTGGCCACAGGGCTGTTCCATACCATATGACGTCATGCTCAATATATAAACTGGAGGAGTTGGCTGGGAGGTATTGATCGCTGCTCAGGGACAGACTGGGCATCCATCAGTGGGTTGTGAGCAATTGCATTGCACATCAGTTGTTCTGTATATTCTTTTATCGTTATTGTTCTTCTTATTATTTTCTCTTCCTTTGCTGTCCTATTGAACTATCTTTATCTCAACCCATGGGTTTTACTTTTTTTTCCGATTCTCTTCCACAGTGGGATGGGGCACGCCAGCCTATTTTCAGTTTACATATTGGAATTACTGCTGGCTAGTGAAAGGTCAATTTCTGTCCTATTGAAACAAAATCCATTTGGAAAAGGTGGATGTATTTAATTGTTTCAGTAGTATCATGGTATCTAATACTTTATCAAACAAATGACACATCAAAACCTCAAAACTGTTATGCATCCAGGAAAAGTAGATTCTATTAATTCTGTGTGTGACATCAAGCTCTCATAATTGCACTAGTGAAACAGGCCTGCTATGCAATAAATCTCTGAGAAAGTCCTTTCTGTGTAGTTTGTCCACTTATGACAGTTAAAATAGCCTGCAATGACTTCAGCACTATTTGTTTGACTTTGTACTGTGGAAGTGAATGAGTCATAAGGTGCCTCTGGTTCTGATTTTGGAAGTTAAGAGAAGTAAATTACTTCCTTTCTTTCCTTCAAGGACTGTAAAAATCTTGTGCTCAAAAATACACAAACATACTCTTTATTTTACTTTTTTTTGTTTTGAAGTTGGTTGTAAGTATTTGTTATTTTCAAACCCATTCAAAATCATTGGACACTGAAGTGCAACTGTCATGTGCAAATGGTATTATGTGGGCATATGGAATAATGAGACATGTTTAACTGGGAAATAAGCACTATCTGAGATACTGAACAAAATGCTGTTTTATACAGTGGGCTGAACAAGAAAAAGTGCAAAAAAAATCATAAACTCTAGATTTTTGCAGTTACTACAGGACTGGAAAAGGATGGTTTGGTGGTTATATTTGTTTAGCAGTTAGATGCTATTATCCCTGTTGTAACATGCTCTTACATTGTCATTATCTCACAAAACCATATATTTAAAGTATTGACATATGTGTACAAGATCAAAATTCAGAAAGATATAGTCAGTAGTGTTCTTTATGGGAGATGAATATTTGCTTATTTACATTATATTTTATATATAAATAAAATACCTTTAATACCTAACTAGAGTTTTCAAAACGTTCCTTTAAGACAGCATGTTTCAAATGCCTTCAGTTTATCTTTAAGGCTGAGAAAAATTTCTGGTCCTTGGTGGCTGCTTTTGGTCCTTGGTGGCTAGAGATTCCTCTTTGTCCTGGAAAGAACCTTATCAACCCATGAGAGTCAGAAACATGCTGGTGTGGATCAGCCCCTTCCAGAGCAGTGCCAGAACCCAGCAGCCTATTACCTGAGTTGCAGGCAGAAAAAAATTATTATATTCAGAAAGCTCTGAAGAGGTTCAAAGGTTCACAGCATGTACACATCAGTCCCACAAGGTGGAAGTCTCTTCTCCAAAAGGAAGGTACAGTTTGGGGAAACACTAGGTTGGTACTCACTGGGTGTGGATTCAATATCCTCTACCACCCTTTACAAAATCTTGTACCATAGCATTTTTTTTGCTAACATGTACAGTAGTTGTTTGAGATATGATTATTTTCATTTTAAAGCAGGTGTCTTGAGTGGAATAAATGCTTTTCGAGGTCCTCATTTTAGAACTAATAGAATTAAGCATTTCTTAGACATTTTAATATTAAGATGAGGACATGCACTGCCTGACTGTGCCTATGAAAAGCAATCTGAGAACAAAACCAAGCCGGCAGTCTGCCCTGGTAATATTCAGTAACTGGGTTTTTAAAATGCATATTGAGGATGTGTCGCTCAGATTCAGTTTATGCTTGTTCAGAGTCTGATCCTCGATCTTCCCAATCACAGGTGAGTTTTCTAAACACCAGGGTAGTTTACAAGTGGACTCTCAGTAGTCTTGATGTTCCCATTACCTCTTCCACCTCTGTAAATAACAAAATAACAAGTGGAGCAGGGCCCTTAACCAGTGACTTTTACAGCACAAGGGAATGCTCTCACTGTTGACTTCTAGAATCAGTCTTTTATGCTTAGTAAATATTTATCTGAAAATTGAAAAGAACAGGGGCATGAATATGTATCTCCCACATCTTATGTGAATGCCACATATAGCTAAGCTTCTGGGTATTCTAGGATGCTTTCCACTCTCTGATTATATCAGTATTTAAGAAGTTACTTCAGTAAAACATCTGTCTGAAATGATATGTTCTTGTAATTTTTTTTCACTTTGATAAATAGATATTTTCTGATAGAACAATATTTTTAAAGAAAACAAAAAACCACTAGTAAAAACAGGTGCATTTTTAGTGGAAAGCTGAGTAATATGATACAAAAGGAAACCTTTTTCTTCTCAATGGAATCTGTTATGTCCTTTCTTAGGAACATTTTCTACACAAAAGTTGACCTCAGTTTTTTATGAACAGGTCCTTACATGATGACAGCCTTACCTGCTACAATTCATACCCTGAAAGGGAAAGTTTTAAGATTTATTTACTTCAAACTATTTTTTTTTTTATTTTATCTTTTCAAGCTTGAACCTTTATTGCCACAGCAAGTTCTTAAAATTCTCTTTACAGTATCTAAAACCTGACTTGCAAGAACAGTGCAGAGGAAATGAAAAACCATGTACTGTGATCTATTGGGCTGTTACTCTTCACAAACGTTGGTATTACTGACAAACACATAACTTACTAAACCATGAGCAATCTGGATTACTATGGGTAGAACTGAAGACCTACAGCATAATTGTAGAAGACAATTTCTGATTGCATTTGAACAGTAAAAAAAAAAATCTCTTTTCCTGTAGCTATGGAAAATGAAGCTAGAATAAAGTGACACTAGCAGTGTAAAGATTCTAGTTATGCTGTCCTTTTAGCAGAAGGTTTTTCCCATACCCTATGCAAGCTTGAAGAGCTATCAACTGGTATTAACGAACTCAAAAGCCTGTAATTTCAGAGCAATTAATGATACCTTCAAATAACTTCTGTTAAAAATGGGATGGCTTTCTATAGACTCCCACCACATCATCCGGCCCTCAGTTTTTGCCTGGCATCAGTGTAGTCTCTAGAAGACACTAGTATATATGCCAAAATCTCCAGCAAAATTAGCATTGATTATTGGTTCTTCTGGAAGTCTGAGACAGTCAATAGTGTCATGTGTGATTCTTCTTTGAGATCTGCCCATCTGATCAGAAATCCTTGAAACTTCTTTGAACATCTTCTGCTTCTAGAATCATAGAATGGGTTGGGTTGGGAGGGGCCTTTAAAGATCATCGAGTTCCAACACCTCTGCCACGGAGTTTCACAGATAGCGATTAGGTGTGGAGATATGAGATAGCTGGGCAAGAAGTAAAGAGATGAACAGAGTTCTATTATACAGGTTCCACAGAAGTAAGTTCCCAGAGATAGTAAAGGTCATTGTTGGTCATTTGTGTTCTCAGTCAACTCAGCAGCCACGTGGTGGCCATAATCACAGCTATCTCAGTGTAACTGTATAAATAACCTGGTGCAGAAATATTTGCAAAGAGAATTGCCTAAGAAAGTGGTGGAAAATCCTACTATAAACATAGCAGAGTACATAAGTAAGAGACCTTTCTTTTCCTCTGCAATCTCTGTACTGAAGAATTGGTGTTGTCTTCTAAACAGACAGAGATTTCTGTTTTAAGACCTTTGAACATTTACACAGCCCATAGGTAAATTTCAGAATTGTCACCATCACACTGTGTATTCAGATTTCAAAATTTTGCAAACTCTCCTAGAGCAAGATTTTCACTCAAAGGTCAAGCAATGTTTTAAATGACTAAGCACAGGAGAGTTGGTGCTATTTTTTTAGTCTGAACCATCTCTTTTTAGAGGTTAAAGTAATAGCAGCAGCTGATATTTGTTTTTGCTGTGTTAGTGAGTGCTCATCAATAACGTAACGGGCAGCTCTGAGTCTACAAAAAAACCAGATGTTTTGTCCAAGTACCATGCAGTGTACCTGCTGGTGCAGAGTTTTGGTCCTTTTTAGAATTCTTCATCTCACCTCTATTTTTGGTCTGGGTTCAATCTTGTCTATATTATGTTTTACTAGCTCCAGGAATATTATGCTGGTGACTGTGTATTTTTTTCCTGTTTCTGTTGTTACCAGTGATAGCAAAATTACAAATGGAAACAAACAGATTTTAATCCTTATTGCTGCTATCAACAATATACTGTGATTCTTCAACTTCTCTGGTTTCACTGTATCAGACTTTGTGATTCTCTTTGCACCTTCCATATTCTCTTCTGCTCTGTCCCATTGCCAGGAATAAAGTGATCATGAACAGCAGAGGGAAGGGACACAACTGACTCGCTTTCATTTTCTTCTTAAGTCTCTGTATCTTCCATAACCTGAAATTTGACAGTTTCTCTCCTGTGTTTATTTATTCTCTTTGTTTTCCTGGTTTCAATGCTGTTCAGTGTCAGTGATTTATGGGGAATGTATGTGGATAAAAAAAATGAAAGGAATACTGGAGTTTAAATTTCCACACTTTCTGTAGAGGATTTGCCTTCAAAAGTGGTTCTACTGGTTAATAATAAGCATAAATGTAAGAAACTCTCCCATTTTAAAAAGCTGAATTTTCAAACTTCAGAGCTTAGGCAAAGTCAAGAACAATTTTCAATTTCAGAGGGCCTTCTTGCTTTTTCGTTTGAAGAAGTAATGGACATTGCAAAAGTTGGGTAAATGTAAATCTCATTAAACAGCACATGAAATGGATGAGCCTCCTTGATTCTGCTGCCCACATCAGCCCACAAAGTTTATTCTCACTTTCTGCTTCCCAGAAACTCACTGACAGAAGACAAAGAATGGAGAATGGAGAAATCTGGCATCAGTTGTTCTCAAAAGACTTTTGAAAGAAACAGACCTTCCCTGCTGTCACTTGCTATAGCTTTCAGAAACTCAAATTTGTATTCCATCCTGACAGCTAAAAGCAGAAGCGTAGAAATATCTGATCCACACAGATCCCATACAGCAACAAGGATCAGTGCTTTTGGGAAGCCCCTTCCTCCTTTGAGAGAGCCTGTTGGTGCTAAATTGGAAGAAGGGAGACAAAAACGTTCAGCCTTGGGAACAATGAGAGGGCCACATGCTCTACAATATTTTTAGAGACATTTTTCTGCTCAAGTTCACTCCCTCTAGAGGAGATTATAAAAATGTAAACAAATGAATGATAAAATTTCAATGTCTTTGTTGTTCATCCCCATGGAAGGCGGTAGGGAGATAATCTTCAGGACCCAGCTCTGCTCATTTATACAGAAGGGATGTGAAATTAATACAAAAGAGACCAGGCCAAAAATATACTCTAATCCTACCAGATGTGCCTTTATGGTATTTCCCTGTAGGACAGGAGGGCCAGCAGCTCAAATAGAGTTTGAGAATCAAATATTAAAATAGTAACTGTCAAAAATGTAAACTTCCTTCAGACAAGAGTAAAATTTTTAAAGTATGCGTAGGAAGTCTCTGTATGCCTTATACAAGCCAACTTACTAATTTAAAACATTGATTGATCTTTGAGATAAAACCTTGTTCTAAGAAAGTTTGTGAAATTTTGAAATCTGAGTACACAGAGTGATGGTGACAATTCTGAAATCTATGAATGGGCTGTGTAAATGTTCAAAGGTCTTAAAACAGAAATCTCTGTCTGTTTAGAAGACAACATCAATTCCAAATTACACACACGCAAGAAGTATGTAATAGAAACATAGTTTTTTCTTGCTAAAATTAGGAAGCCAAAGTGTCAGAATTGTGACCTGGGTGACCAGTGTGTGCAGTATAGTGGAGGCTCCATCGTCACAGATCTGTGGACTCCAGTCTGAAGGCAAATAAAATAGAGTTACATGAAGTTGACTTTCTTGACTAATGAGGTCCGCAGATCCAGCCTGCTTTGGAGACAAACAGAGATGGGCACTGACATAAGAAGATTTTCGTATGTTATTGCAAAGTTGAATATCCTATATGTTTCATTAGTAGATATTGTAGCCTTTTTCCCTCAAGCTATTTTCCGTCAAAACTGGGTAGAAATATTTTGGGTCTGGAAACCATGTGCCTGAAAGTGTATCCAAAAATACGCCGTTCCTACTGGTGACTGATAGGTCTTGTCTGACTCTGTGCTACACTGGCTGAAACCTCCCAGAACAACAGTTCTATGGACTTTATTGTTTCAAAGTAAGGGAAATGTCAGGTAAGCAAAGATATTTTCTCTATTATCATGATTGACATTCATTGTCATTTAGTAATGCAAAACCATAGATGGGAACATAAAACCCATGGAATGCAAATTCCCTTGAAATGACAAGGCTTATTGATTCAATATCTTTTCTTTGTAGAGAGGTTTTTGAAATGAAAGCTATAACCTCAGGCTTCAAAACAGTCACACTAACTGTGTTTACAGTGAATTTCTATATACCAACTAGATGACTTAGAATAAATCTTTCTGTTCTGTGCTATTCATACTTAAAAATTTACTTATATGACAGCACTAAATTACATCGTAGCAAAAAGAACTATTATAAATTCTCCTGGAAAGGTATCTACATTTTAGATAGCCTTGATTGATTCCAAAATCTTCCTTACTTAAAAATTCCTGCTATATTTCATGTCTATAAAATGGCAACTACTTTTTGAAATGAAAATCAGCAATAGAGCCAAAACAATTCAAGACATGACAAGTCTTTTCTTATTGTTGCCCATGTGTACTCCCCTAAGTGCCTGGCAAACTAATGCTACTTTGAAATGTAATAGATGTTTCTGATTGCCTTAGAAAAGTCCTTTGCGGTGACTTTTAAAATCAATTGTGCTGATTTTTCTCCACTGTATTTTACATCTTCATTGCTTATTCACTTGATGTACATATGGGGACTGTTTTTCTGTCATGGTGTTTCAGTGTTGTTTCCAACTGTAATCCCATTACATCTGTTACAGTGCCAATGCTTGCAGATGATTTGTTTCCCACGTAGATGGCTCTAATGCATTTATACATTTTATTAGAAACCTGTGTGCAAATTTGTAATAGTATTTCTTGCTGGTATAATTTTCTGTTTAGACTCGTTGCTGTTAATAAGAGAACATGCTTTGGTTGTAGCCTTAGAATTATCATATCATGTATTTCTTGTTAATTCCTAATAGGAATTCTTCCTGCTGACTTTATGAAAAGACTAGGCAAAGCACTCAGGAGAGCAGTGGCTATTGTCTGTCTGGATTTCAGGAAGACTTTGACACTGTGTCCCATAACATCCTCCTAGAGAAACTGTTGGTGTATGGGCTGGATGAGCAGACAATGAGGTGGGTTGAAAACTGGCTGAATGGCCGGGCCCAGAGGGTGGTGATCAGCAGAACAAAGTCTAGTTGGAGGCCAGTAACTAGCAGTGTACCCTAGGGGTCAATACTGGGGCCAATCCTGTTTTAGATCTTCTTTAGTGGTCTGGATGATGGGGCAGAATGTACCCTTGGCAAGTTTGCAGATGACACAAAACCAGGAGGTGTGGCTGATAATGCCAGAGGGTCATGCTGCCATCCAGAGGGACCTCAACAGGCTGGAGGGGCTGACAGGAACCTCAACAAGGGGAAGTGCAAAGTCCTGCACTTGAGGAGGAACAACCCCACGCACCAGTATATGTTGGGGGCCACCCAGATGGAAAAAAGCAAATATTAATTAAGCAGCTAATTAAGCTTCTAATATTGAAATTAATATTACTACCACAGTGAAAAACTCCTTTCTGCCGTTTGTCAAATCCCGTTACGCAAAACACTGACGCTTCTGAGCTTGGACAGCAAAGTATTCTATATACATGTGTTTATTCTAGGATTAAGTTTTAATATCTATCTGCATGTTTTTACTGAATTCTCAGAAGACCTGAGAAACGTAGACTTTCAATTAAGGTACCATTACCCTATATGCTGGGGGGCACCCAGGTGGAAAGCAGCCTTGCAGAAAAGGACCTGGGGGTCCTGGTGGACACGAGTTAAACATGAGCCAGCAATGGGCCCTTACCACAAAGAAGGCTAATGGTATCCTGGGCTGCACTAGGCAAAGCATTGCTAGCAGGTGGAGGGAGGTGATCCTTCCTCTCTATTCAGCACTGGGGAGGCTGCAGCTGGAGTACTGTGTCCAGTTCTGGGCTCCCCAATACAAGAGAGACATGGACATTTTGGAGAAAAAGGCTTATGAAGAGCCACAAAGATGACGAAGGAACTGGAGCATCTCTCCTATGAGGAAAGGCTGAGAGAGTTGGGACTGTTCAGCCTGGAGAAGGGAAGGCTCAGGAGATCTTACCAATATCTATAAATACCTGGAAGGAAGGTGCAAAGAGGACGGAGCCAGGTTCTCTTCAGTGGTGCCCAGTGGCAGGACCAGAGGCAATGGGCACAAACTGAAACACAGGAGGTTCCGTCTGAACATCAGGAAACAATTTTTTACTGTGAGGGTGACCAAGGACAAGTTCCCCTGAGTCTCCCTCCTTGGAGACATTGAAACGCCAGCTGGACATGGTCTTGACAACTGGCTCTAGGTGGCCCTGCTGTAGCAGAGGGGTTGGACCAGATGACCTCCAGAGGTCCCTTCCAATCTCAACCATTCTGTGATTCTGTAATTCTGTGATAAGAGGGGCAGCTAGGTACAGATAAACTGCTGGTCGGTACACTCATCTTGCCATGCCCTGCCCCTGCTTGTCTCATTCTGTATTGCCTTCCCATTAAACCCTATTCCAAAGTGTTTTCCTAGGTGAGGTTAATGTCTATTCTGCTAGTGTGTAGGTGCTGCCCATAAAGGCACTGCCCTGTTTGTGTTGATACACTGATGTCCAGCATTGACTGTGTAGTTTGCATGTATGTGTTTGTCTGTATAGGGGATAAATGCTCAGCCTTGCTAGTGCCTGTACCTGGTGTCACAGGACAACGGCAGCCTGGCTCCAGGGAACTGGGATGGAGAAATCCCCTGAGTCCCAAACCCGCTATACACAGCAGCACTTTAAGATGAGACTCTGTGTGCTTAAAGATTTTTTTTGAAAATGGGACTAAATCCTAGACTTCTATATTCCTTTAAAAATCCTATCAAATATTTTTAAATATTATTTTGAGTTTATAGTCCATTTCTGCTCTTTCTTACCTGTAGGACTTAATCAAACTTCGAAAGTTATCTCTCTGCATGCAAACAGAACTATAAATATTACCTTAATATTTCATCTGGTCATAACTTAAAAGTCCTTTTTTTCACCTTTATGTGGCATCATTTTGCCAAAGTTAGGTCTTTTCAGACTGTAGCTTCTACAAGCATTTGATGGAACCACTCTTTAGTACTAGTTTGCAGAAGTTCTGAGATAAACTTTGATAATTTGATTTTTTTTGCCCCAAATCCATAAAATTTATTGCTGAACTTGAAAATTAAAATTCGCATGTTTCTAAAGTTCAATAAACCACTAGGTAGCTCCTTATTAAACTGCACTTTTTGCTTTGTCTGGGTAACACAACAGTTGTGTTAGGGAATTATTTCAGTATTCCTATCATGATTTTTAAATATCTCTCACTTTGTTGGAGATCAGCTGTACAGATTCGCTTTTTTTCCATTATAAAGGACTGTATGAACAGCTCAAGTCTGTGTCCTTCAAGGAGCTGCTAGTCTGTCTCAATGGCTGCATCCTTTTGATGGCTTTCCTTTGAACTTGCAAATATTTCATTGAGGGTGCCAGGCTCACCACCAAATAGGCTTATAGTTGGAAATGCACACAAGCAGGCACCAGATCCTGTGGTTAAAAACAACCGCTATGAACACAGAGGAGAATTAAGAATCACCTGAAAAGACTGTGGAATATTAAGGGTTTAGTACAACAAAGTTATTTCCAATTTAGGGAAACAGTGTGCAGAGGAGTTTGTGTCATGGATTTACCCTATGTGAATACAAATCCCTGCACAGTGCACTCTAATTTATTTCATTGCAAAGACAGCAAGAATTTTGGATGTTTTGAAAGGTTTTTACTCTATTAGTACATCTCAGACAAAGAAGATGAGAGACAAGCTTGAGCATGTATCTTTTCATAGAACTGTTGTTTCCATGCAGGAGGACAGTGGAATAATGTCCATCATAACAAGGTGGGGTTTTTTAATTTACTTTTTATTTTTGAAAACACTTCAGAAGCAACATAAAATCTTACCCACCTTAACAGTCTGTAGACTTATGTGCCACTTTAAATACTCAAAATTGCTTAAGAAGTGCTTTGCCAGTGTATTTGTCCAGAACACCAGGATGAATTTCACTCTATGTAAGGACTGTTTAATTGCTAGCAGTAGCTGTTTACACTGACAATACATCCAGAGATTAATTCATAGGATTCCTAAGGGAAGACTACCCCACATAAAGGTCTCAGAGATGCAAGCCACTGTGGAGAGTACACCGTGAAATATTTAGTGAACACTAAAGCAAACCACAGAGAACTAGAGAAGGACCCAAGGGTAGGGAAGAATACATTAGCTGCCTCAAAAATAAATACATGCTTTGAACCAAGAGACAGAGATTTTAACGGGGATGAAAGACTGTCTGCTTCCACTGGACACATAAACACACATAATTGGGATAATATGTAAGAATGTGTATCACAGGGAACAGAAAACCTTACATTATACTAGGTAACCTTTAATTAACTTTGCAATTTGAAGAAAGCTTTACTTTAGCTCTGAATCATAAATGTCTTTGTGCTAGTCAAAAGCTTATCCACAAATTTCTATGTCAAAGTAAAATCGATCCTTCTCAAAAACTAAATGTTAATTGGCAAACTTTTAGTGGATTATTTTATTATTTTAATTAAGCACTGTTAGAATTTCTTGCTCTTGCACTCATTGCATTGAATGTTAATTTGATCTCTGTTTACTTCCACAGCTTCCAAATTGTGGACATTCCCTTATAATAAAAGGAAATTTTGCAAAATTCTTTAAATAAGTCATGCACTATACAGCTGTTACCTCTCCAAAATAATCATAATTTGCAGATTACATAAACCTGTCAAATTCCGGTTTTTCTGTCTAATTAATACATGATCTCTTTTCAAAAAGCTATATTTGTCTTTCATTACTTCAGGAAACCCTCACAACTTTATTGTTCATGGTACTTCCATACTTTGATAAAAATGCCATATATTCTTTCATCCAAAGACGAAAAGATGTCTATACTTGTTCTGTAGCTATTTGATCTCTTAAAAAAACTTGGTTTTACAAATATAAACAGATTTCTATTCCCAAGAAAATCAGCAGGTAGTTTCCTTCACACACTGATTATTAAGATTTTGACCGCTTCAGTTTTCATGATTGTATTACTAATTTAATCAAGCGTTTTGTATTAACAATGTCAATTACAAACTTCTCCTTTGCTGTGGATTGATCTGTTGTTGTCCACCTAACACTGATATGCATATTGTTGTAGGAAGGGAGGGCTATAAATAAGGATTTCTATCCATCTAATTACTTTAATTGATTTGTGCTGAAATAGTTGACCTTTGGTACTTGGCTCTCCCTTCACATTCAGAATTGACAGCTCACTCTGATGATCATCAGCCACGGGGAAAATAAGTTAAGATTTCAATTAAAAGCATACAGTGTAGGTTAATCTATGGATCTCACATTAGTAATGTTCCATACTTTCCTGCTAGAGAATACATGTCACGTTTGAGCTGAAAATTATTGTGTGAAAAGTACCTGAAAAAGTAGGACAATAAAGTATATCTAAAAACTGACAAACAAAAACCACTTAAGAGTCTTAATATACGCCTACAAATTACACCTAGTAAGTAGCACTACTCCTTCAGGCCAAAGATCACAAGATATGTAGAAGAAGCTAATTTCTACATTCTCTTTCTTGGGTGGCTTGAAAGTAGTGATGCCCTCAGCTATCTACACTGTCTGCTCTAAGTGTTATTTTTCAGACAAAGCTGGCCTAAAACTCCTTTTTATTAGACAAACAGGCAGAAAAATTCCACACATTGGTAAAGTGTCTGACACATCTATGGTCTTAAAGAGTGCACAAAACAGAAGTAATAAATATTGAGTTAGATGGAATATGCTAAATTATAAAGTTTTGTTGATTATTTGGAGTTAAATTGTCCTTCAATAAGTTCATAAGAAGAGTTTTCAAAGCAGAGTTTTATATTTTTTACACCTGAAAAACACTTTTCATTACATGACTTCAGTGAGTTTGAAAAAGGTGGAAAGCACCTACTGAACATAATCGCTGTGTTTGAAGCCTGTGCTATGGTAGAAACATACACTAACTAGTTGTAATCTGTATATTATATTAGCATGTTTTGAAAGAGAAAATATTAAGTGTTTTGATAGAAAAAATATGACAATAATCTCAAAGCACTTTTCTCAGTTTAAAATTACTCTGGATGAATATTCTTCCATAACTGGAATATATTATTGCTTTTATTATTTTTGTTACTGAAGTTGTAAGCATTCTGTAGCTGAAAGTGTTCTATTTTAAAGTATATTTTGCTTGATCTGGTGGATTTTATATGTTGGATGCAAAGTGAGAATAATTGAGCGTATATTGAGTCATCTATTTGCTGCATTATGAGTATGAAGTGGAAGTAAGGTGGAAAATAGATTTTTTTTTTTCAGTAGGAAGGGAAACAATGACTAACTCTACAAAAGCATCTTTTTATTATTCAAAATATTTCCTCATAAAAATTCATTACATTTAAATTAGCTCTAACATTATAATATTCCAAAGATGCTGATTCATTTGCTAATAGCTGCTGGAAATATTCTTTACTATGTTTCAGTCAATGCTTGAAGTTTTCAAAGCACTTTCCCTGTGTTATTTTACAGGAAAACAAAACATATCCCTAATTATTTTTATTTTTTTTCCGTATCTGTCCATAGTATTCTATGTTCTCAAATTTGCTGCCTTGTATGACCAGATTTCTAAGAGAAAAGCAAATTCAATAAAGTGAGAGGCTATTTTGGAATTTCAAATTAAATTATTGTGTATCTTCCTTGAACACTGGACTACTGAAAAGTTCAACAGAACAATTTGTGGATTGAAGGTTTACTTATTTTGGCCAAAGTCCTTTTCCCCAAGGAAAGACCATCTTAAATAGATGAATTTTCTCCTTTTCCCATATTATCAAATCTGTGGTAAAAAAGGTTGATGAAGACTACCAGCATATTTTCCTTGAGAACTTCCAGCTTCTAAATCATCCCCCACTGCTACTTTGGAAAACAATTCAAAACTCTTGATCTTCACTCCTCCGAAGAACTGGACATTTTGAGCAGAAAAGACGCAAATGAAGCTTGACTGATTTATGATGAGAGGACTAAGACAATGGACATCTAAACAAGCTGAAATGTTGACATCTCAGCTACTCACCTTACTTTCCTTTTAAAGCCTGTGGCAAAAAGTAGCCATTTACTGAGCATGTCCATCACATCACATGCCATGTTCCTCTTCCTCTTCACTACCTGTAAAGTAAACCCAGCCTCACTAGCTCGCATGTAGACATCCAGATTCCAGATGTTTAAAATGAGGTTCCTGGTAAAGGTTTCCATCTTTTTGGTTTTTTGGTTTGGTTTTGATAATTGTCTGCATATGTTGTTGCATTGCCTGTTGTTTTGAGTAATAATTAGGATATAATAGCACCTTTAAAATGAAATCTCTGACATGTAAACTAAACCACACATGGTGGGAAGTGTGCAGAGGAGGATCAGATGCACTAACCAGTTCTTGAGAAAATCTGCTGGCTTCCAGTTTTTTCTTTATTTTGTTCTGGGTTTTTTGGTGGTTGTTTTGTTTTTGTTGTTTTGGTTTTTTTTTTTTTGTTACAGTTAATCTCATTTCATCAGGAAAAAATAATTTATTGACATTTTGCTGTGTTTTATTCTTAATCCTAGTTCTCATAAGGAGATGCCTTGGATGGACACCTTACCAAAACAATTTCCTACTATTCTTGCATCTCTCTCTCAGCTTATTGCCAAGCAATATGTCATCGGGCAGTCTAAAAGGAAACCAATGTGCATGCGCAGAACAGGATAGAAAATATATTTCTGTTTAAAAAATTGAGGAGCAACAGTGATACAATCCAGTTTACAGAATGAAGACACATATTTTCATAAGCTTAGAAGACTGAACACTTCCACTGAAACAATGTAATTAAAAGTTACAATGAAAAAAATGGGTTAGCATTCTTAGTGACATTTGATTAAACATGCTAGCTAGCAAAAATATACAAATGAAGGTCACATTTGCAAGTATTATAAGATAGACTACATTTTAATTAGATAGTTGAGAAATGTTAATGAGTTAGTAACTGACCAGGAGTCACTTAAAAAAAAAAAAGGAACGAAGGAAAACAAAACATCACCCCAAGAGTCTGAATCCTTTACTCTCCATAGATTTCAAAAAACTACAAAGACAGTTTTCAAAGAAGTTTTGGGGATGGATTCAGTGAATTTGCCTTGTCATCTTTCTCTGTTTGAAGAAAGAATGTAATTTGGTCAAATTACTTAGTACCATTGTTGGAGCTATGTTGACATATGTTGTGCCTTTTGAAACAAATCTGTCAGATAAAATATAACAGGATTGTATTTGTGGTTGATATTTGTTCCCATGGACTGTACCTAAGGAACGTGTATAAGCATATGTCATCCTGTGAGAAAAGATCCCCTTTCTCTCAGAGTTGGCTTAGTTCTCCCACAGCACACATGAAATGAAATCGAATTTAACCTGACATAGCTATTAAAAATTATAGGAGTAAACATCCTTGAAATTCATATTTTTGCTTTTTCTAAAAGAAAAGAAAAAAACCTCAGTAATCAGTAGAAGACAGTTTCTCTGTTACCTGTGGTGCTATTTTTCCTCATGTTGAATCTGACCAAAGAAAGGCTGAAGAGCAACATGTGCTGCAAATAATAAAAGATGCATGAATAATTTAATGAGCTGACAAAGATTCATTAAAAAGTTACCAAAACTAATTCAAATCATAGTTTTCTGTTGGAAATCACATGTAAGAAAATGTGCACTTGGAATAGAAAAATATAGTCTATCTTAAAACTGTCATACTGTTGTTAAAATGACTATAAATCTGGTAGTTCTAATGCAAAGAACTATGAAGGCTAATCCAAGCTGCTGATTTTATTGTGTCTGATTTCTAGTTGCTTAATATATTTACCACTTGTGCCTATATATACCTTACTTGTGTCTGCTTGCAGCTGAAAAACCTTTGGATGTTTCATCCCAAATACTTATTTCTAAGAATGAGGTTCGGGAAAATATAATTTCATTGTGAAGCTCAAGAGCAGAGTTTTGAGAGCTACCCATAGGTACTTGATGGAATTTCTCAAGGATTTTAAGGGTAGACTGGTAAAACTAAAAAACACATTAGAGAGTAACATCTACTTTCTAGCAGTTTAACTACGTACTTAAATACTGGGAAAAAAATTTATTCTCCCAAGTCTCAGAAGCCTAAGCCAAACCAAATTAAAGGAATAATTTTATTGTAAACAGTACTCCAATAAAAATATATTCTAATTAAGCTACTGCAACTAGGCAGTTCAGAAGTCTAAATCTCTGGAGGCGAATGCTCAGATTAGGAAGTAGGTTTTGTTTTCAGGTAAGCATGATTTCTGCTCTAGTTGTCAGTTATGATCACAGGCTACAGGTTTTCAGTAAATAAAGCAAGAAATATTTGCTAATGTATAATTTATTAACCATTTCCAGTTATGTTTTACAAGAGAGACTTTACTCAGATACAGCAGCCCCATGAGCATGACAGAGCAACCAGAGCCAGGGTGAAATTTTACATTGATTGCTAATCCCAGCCAAACAACACAATTATACCATGAAAGGTCAGAAACCAGCTTGCGTAATATTGCCATTACTGCAGGACCTTTTCACCATGTAGAGTGACTTTTGTATCCTTGCCTTCTCTTTCTTCCCATGGTATTTTACGTTCATGCCATCTGAGATCATTTGATCCTTTTGTTCTTTCAAACCCTGGATTTACCACTGCAGAACAAGAGTTCTCCATTCAACTAGATAACACAGAATTTTTAAATATTTTTTTCAAGTGGGAAAAGAATTACAGTCTTCTTGACTTGATAAGGCAGCACAGAACAAGTTCATTTCACCAAGCTGCCTACACATACTATTTCAGCAAAAAGAAGTTGTCAAAACTATTTCAGGGTTGTTGAATGCTATTTACTGGAGTAGCTTATTGCGTTATGTATGCAAAGAAACAGAAGAGTCATAGCCTAAAAATGAGAAAAATTACATTAGCAAAAACTGCACTGTGATTCAAACTTCTGCAGAAAGGGAGGCTGCATACCACTGGAGATTTCAGTATGGCTTCTATTTACTTTTGTCTAGCAATGTGATATGTTGGCAAAACTTAGGCAGCCTGGAGTGAATCTCACTATTCTACTTTCTCCTTTTTCCAGTCCCACTTACTGCTTAGCCCTTCACATTTGTCTGGCTCCGGCACCTCCTCAAACCTCCTTCCCCTCCAGATGTGCTCCTCTGCCTGGAAGCTGTTCCAGGCACTCACCCTAATGACATAAAGTCTGATCCCAAACTAATTAGGTCAGGAGCACTTGTTAGCTCAAGCTTACTAGGAACTGTACTGTGCCTCGTCTCGTAAATTGGCATGCCCTTCCAATTAAAAAGAGTAAAAAGGAAAAGTATTTCATTGTACTATTTTGAAATGATTAATGGTTATTTTGCTTTCCCATGTGTGTATAATCTGCAATTTGACCTGGTGGTAAATGAATTAAGTATAATGGAGGATACAACTTTTGATGTGGTTGTTTATAACTTTATATATGCATACTACTTTTTCTTTCTCTTGTGTGCCTGAGCAGCAGGGAGGAAGGCTGCTTATTTGTCTTAACTTGTTTATTGGGTGATAGATGTGGCAGAACCTGGTAGAAGGATGTTCGTCTCCTGTGAGCAAGATCATCTGAGAGACTTTTATGGAAGCAGATGGAGATGGCAGAGAATGAGAGACACAGCAAGGAGAGCTAAGTGGCAGACTCGCTAGAGGAGCAGGGGCCTGGCTGCATTTTGTTCTTAGTGTGTCATTGAACTGAAAAATTTAATATTGAAAACAAAAGGAAGAACTGTAATATAGTATGTTTATGTAGAAACATGCAGAGTTGTATGCTTGCTCCACCCACTTTCCAAGCTGACAATAGAGGACAATAGGAACATAGAAGCTATATTAAATGGTCTATCTAAGAATCAGGATTATTAGTATTAGTATTTAACTTCTGATTGCTAATCTCCATTTCTTTGCAAAAGAAGCAATATACAGCTCAGACTCTCTAGCTTGCACAGGAAGCCTTTCTGTCTATCCATCAAGGAAGACTGTTTCATAATTTTCCCAATGAAATGACATAAGAATAATTACTTGAATCTTCTCAAGCTAGAATAGCTGATATACTCAGGAACTATCTTCTGTTGTCAACAAATGGACTACATAGTTTTAAAAGTCTTCAGACATTGGAGTTTTACTATTGATATATGTATGGAATATAATACATTTAACAGCCTAATAATACCATATTTCAGTCACACAAAGTATTTATCATTCACTGAAAAAGTACTGACATAAATTTTTCCCAAATCCATGTCCTTTGCCATAGGGCAAATAGCATAGAGCTAAAATACCATGCTGAAAATAGAAAAGTGCCTGTATCTGCAGAAAATACGCAAGGAACAGTACATTCATTATATATGTGATTGCAATCATGTTTCCTTTGGAAATCTTATTAAGGTTTATTATGCTGTGTTGTAAAGTTTGGACCAAAGGCAGGTCTGCATTTTTTTTTATTATAAAGTAAAATTTCTTCCAGTGTGTATTTCTTCTATGTCTGTGTGCACACTGGAGGAATGTCTTCCCAGCAGCAATCACCACTGTTTCCATTTTTTTTTTTAAAGCTGCAGAAATAGATCCTATAAAATAGCATATGTATCGCTGTTAGATTTATATAATAGCTGCTTATGTTATAAAAATATACACAGGAATAGTTCTGTGACACTACACATTTTAATTTAACACTTTCTTTCCGCTTCCTTGTCCATCTCATGTAGATGACAGATCATTTGTTCACCTTGGGTTAGAAGCAGAAGGATATATGTGTATTTAAAAGACAGAGGGATGTGGTGTCTTTTCAAAGCAAGAGTCCTTTGCGTGGTGCCTTGCATCCTTGTTACCAGCTACAGTCTGGCCACATCCCAGCTCCATGTGAGAAAAACAGGACTGCATCCCAATCTGCCCATTTCCAGATTTCCTGCAGCATTTCCAGGGAGCGTATCAGCACCTCTGAGGATATCAGAGGATCTGAGCTGTGAGGATCTGAGGAGCTCCACAGTGCCCAATGCCCGCTTACAGTACAGCTAATTAGCTATCCTGCCACCAGAACTGCTACATTCACCACTGAGCATTTCCATCCTCTGATGTAGACTGTGTTAGAGAGAGTTTTGTCCCTTTCCTTTATGTCCATATTCCCCAGGGAATATCTTCCTTCTGTCCTCACAAAGAAGATGTCCATTCTGCATTAAACATTTAATGTAATAAGTTTAAACATGAACATTTCTACTGCAGTTCATGTATCTGAAATCATTTTTATATGTAAGCACAATCATATTTTTGTTCAAAAGATAAATTAGTATTTGTTGAGACCAAAATAAGTCAAAAATACAAAAATTTCTTCAAGAAACCTCAATGACCTTGAGATTCTGACCTCAGGGAAATCAGAATGAAAATAAGTTATTTTAATGGAGATAGATTTTAATATGAAATTTTAAAATTTTTTTTCAGTATTCCCCTGGAATTGGAAAGATTTTTCTTTACGTTCCCCCTATGGAAAAAATTACTTTAAAAGAACTAAAATACATCAATATTGCAAAATGTCGAAGGAATGTATTGAAAGACAAAGATATTTTTTGTGAAATCACATTAATATTCCAATGATAATGTTTCAAGACGTCTTATAATATATGTTTTCATACAACATTTTAATTTATCATGATGTTCTATTTCCCTTCTCTTTGTGGGCCAGGAAAGATGATATTATGTATATGATATACAAAACAGTGTGATGCACAGTATAAAGTAGATGGTTTGTGAGACCAGGATGAAAAGCAACTTAAAGCAGAGTTCTTATTTGTGCCTTTCCTATCTGATTGCCAAAGCTTGTATTTAAATCCAAATTTTAAATGAGATATGGCATCATGAAATAAGCTGTATATTTAGAGTTTGCATAGATGAAAATGGTAATTTCAAAATACTGGTCATTTGCTTTTGCCAAATTCCAACTTCTTCTAAAAGGTAGAAGAGGTACATTTTTAACATCTGATCAGAGACAATAAATACTGTACTGAAATGACCTTTTCCTAAACCTGAAAGACTCTAAGCATTCACTGTCACTATCTTCGTAAAGTAAAATGCATATTTCTCTAATTTTAAACCATTTGAAATATAAAATATTCCAAACTATATTTATGCTTAGAATAGTTTCCCAAAAACTCTCCAGGAAGGCCACGACCGAATATTTTAAAAAGATTTTATTTCAGTTGAGTGTGTTGCTATTCAAAGCTTTTGAACACTCAGAGTTTTTCATTGTTCATGTTATGCCAAGGTGAAGAATGTCCAATTTATAAATATTTATCATCAATGGTGATGACAGAACAATGATCTTTATTTCTGCCAGCCACTTCCACTGTCCCGTAAAAAATCAGTTCCTTCTAGACACTTGATATGCAGTCTGACTGCCTTTGCTCATCTATATCAATGTATTTTTAATTATTCTTCTCACCTCCTTTGCAGCTCCTGAATGGTATTTTAACCTATAATAGTAATAATATAGTTTATTTATTTCTCTTATGTTTGGCATTATACAAGGACCAAAAACTTGGGCATTATTTCTTATTTGTAGACATTGAAATTTTAAATACAGGCAGAAAAGGGAAAAAAAGGGAAGTTTCAGAGACAGAAAAGGAGGTGACTTTGGCATGTGCGTGTTTTTGGGAGACATAGGTGTGCATATATGGGCTCTTGGGCTTTTTAGCTAGCCCACTTGATTTGCAGAGTAGTGTTGAATTGAGCATATACAAAGTAATGTAAGGCTGTGGAGGAAAGAAGGTGGCTTGGAAGACACTTTTCTACTGTGACTTACGGTCACAGAAATAGAATTTAAAATATTGAAAACTCATATTACCATAAGTAAGAAATTTAATAACCACCTGATTTTTATATTGTGTTGAAACTGCAGGGGAGTTTTCTGTCTTAGAGCTCTATGCTGTTACCCAGTTCTGTCTAGAAGCTGAGTCGCTTGTGGAGTCCAGGCCATCTCTGACACTCCTTTTACAGATAAAAGTTTTCTACTTTTCTACTGCTATAACTAAATATTCTTCTGAAAAGTGATAGATTTTATCTTTATTCAGTGTTTGCTTCTTGTTTTTTTTTTTTTCAGAATATTCAGAAGCTGTTCCTGGTCTCCCCACTTCATATGCTGCTATCCTAAGAATCAAATCTGGTAGTTCATCTTTAGCCTCATTTAATTCAAAGACCAGACCACGATTAAGCAGTCCTTCATTAGGAAGTGCATCTTCACCAGGCTGGAGAGGAGCTGCACAACATTATCACTCCCCAACAAACCTCTACCACTTTTCAGAGGGCTTCAAACATGATGGTAAGTCTAGTTTCCACCTCTGAATCTTTGAAACATTTTTCAAAAGCAGTACATTTTTATCAGCTTACTTCAGTATTTCTCAGACATAATTTTGAATTTTATTAAACATCACAAAGTAGAAAAGAGCCCCTTTCCCTTTAGATTCTTCAGATTAGTCTTAAAGTCACCAGTTAAAATATTCTTTCTTAAAGATTCCTACGCAGAATAGTTTTATACAGTTTTTGCTACATGGAAATAAAAAACTAGTGGTTTGAAATTCCATTACAGCACAATTTCATCTACCCAACTAATGTCTGCATATTTGAAAAGCAAAGTGGTAAAATGTCAGTCCCTCTTTTACATATATTTTTTCTCTTTGGAATTTTTCTAATTTAATCATGAATGATAGTAATGTAAATTAAACATGAATAGTAAATCTTATAAAATTACATTTTCTCTAAATTAACTCTGCACAGTCAACTCTGTAATGCATGCACGCATGCATAGATAGACATACTGGTGTGATATGGTGTCATTTTCCTTTAAATGCAATAATTCATGGTAAAAATATGCATTTTCTCCTATTTGGTTACATTTAAAAGAGCCACATTTCTGATACCGTTTCTTTAATGATAATGTTTATTTGAATTACATTCAAAGAAAGATAGAAATAAAAATAGAAAGAAAGAAAGAAAAGGAGGAAGGAAGGAGAGGGAGGGAGGAAGTGGATAGAGGATATTTAAACATAATAGTCTAAGGAAATAACAGAAGAAAATTGTGATTAATACCTCACAGTTCAACAACATTCATGCAGTATAATGACTGTGATCACAGGATTACTGTTCCTCTCAGTAAAAATTTTTTTTCCCCTGGAAAATACCTAGCATGTATTGAAAGCTAATGGTGTATGCATGTGTTTTTTGTGAACAGAAATGGCTTATATACAAGCATAAATATGTTCCCTGAATTAACGTTGATCTAGAACACAAACAATTTGAATCATGCAAGCAGATAAATTCTGTTTGATAGCATTTCTGGAACTGGAGCGCGTTTCTATATTTGTCCTTCCTCTGCAGTATTCTTTGTAAGCAGTGACTAGACTAAACTCAGTTATTGCCCATGCACCAGACACTGATAACTTTTCCCAGGCAACCTGATATGTACAGGTGAAAATCAAAGTTCAGGATTAGAACCAGAGTGTATTATCCTGGTCTTCAACAGGATGAATGTCTAGAGACTGAAGCAGAAGAAATTGGTAGCCGCAAGGCAAAAGAACACAGGCTTTATGAATAATATAGTACAAGCTGAAACTATAAAGCATCTTCTCCCTGATTGACACTGATGTTTCCATCGTGTTTTCTTGGGAAAAAAAAAAAAAAACAGTTGGCAAAAAGGCAGCTTACTGTGTTTAAATTTGATGTGAAGTTTGACTGTTATGCTTAAATCCTTACTTTGAGAGGGCTGAGAAAATTTTATGCCTGTCTCATTCTAAGAAAATGAGATACGGGATGGGGATGCTCAGGGTAAGCATTCCACCACCTAAATCCTTGGCATTTCCAGGCAGTATGCTGAGATCATACCTGATATAGGTCAGCTACCATGAGTTTTCTCAAAACATAGGGGCTACATTCCAACTCTGCAGTTGAGCTGCTTCTATTTTGCAGCAGGAAGAGAAGAACCACTGACTGGAGACAAAATTTAAAAAGGGCTCTAACTCATAAGCCCCAATGAACAGAGCACTTGACTCAGAAGAGAGGGACTTCAACCCTTTCTTCCAAGGACTACATAAAACAGTCCTAGGAGAGTTACTCCACCACTTACAGGTCTTTGTACATCCTGCTCTGTAGACAGCTGCAGAAACAGGAAAAATTGAGGCACCTGAATGAAATTTAAAAGCCCTTGATTATCTGAAACACCTGCATGGCACAAGCACAGATATGAAACAGGACTTAGAAAAGAGCAGCATACTTTTGGCATAGCAGGATTCAGGACTCCATGGCAGGAGACCAGGTAGGATATTCTGCATTATCCAAGAGGGCAAGAACATATCTGCTATGGCAGCTGAATGTAGCATATTTTCTATTAATATGAATATAATAATTTTATGTTTGATATAATATCTTTGATATTTAGAAACCAGAAATAAGTTCACTATCTCAATCATCTGGCATTCCACTTACTTAAATTAATAAATGTCTTGATTTTGATTTGGCCTCAAAGCTTTTTTTCAGTTTTTGGAGCTCTTGAAGGAAAGATGTTTTAGTTATCTTCATACAACTGGTATGTGATAAGGGATAGAGTTAAGTGATTGTGTTTATCAGCCAAGGTCTCCTAAAGAAGGAAATGCTACAGTACCCTGTGCTCACGTGTGTTCATGAGTGACCACTGATACAAGTGAGAGGACATTAATAAGAGGGGGGAAATCTTTTTTAAAACTATTTTATGTTATTACAATTGAGAACTTGCATAATTCAAACATCTAATATATGGCATACGCTCAAGAGTCAGGTTTTCCATAAGAAAAAAAACAAAATAGTTTTATTAGCTGCCTAAATATACAGGTTCTTAAGCGACTTCTTAATTGATTTCCCAGCAGACATGCTCAGAGGCCTGACGTGGCTTCTAATAAACATCCTCTTATACTGACTTTATGCCATTTAATCTGCACTCTGAATTCAGCATGTGTTTCCTGATATCTCAAATTAAAAGGACTATGCTGTAGCTCACTGCTGAATTTAAACAACATGGAATTACTTAGCGTAAACATGCAGTTAAGGCAATACAGTCCTTCACTTCAAGCCATGTATCAATGTGTAAAATCACGACTAAAGAATGTGCATAGAAAGTGTGAATTATTCATGAAACTCTTGAAGAATCATAAAACTGCAAACTCTTATACTTTCTTACTGTACCAAAAACTTTTGGAAATGCTGCAGTAAAGATAATTGAACTTAACCTTAAATAAAGACTCTTTTTATCCTTCCATCTTTGGTTTGATATCTTTCAGAATAAAATAAAGAACAGGGTCCAGTTCACAACTGGAAGTGTTGAATCAATGAACCTCAAGATATGCAAGATCCAAATCTAATTTTTGTTGAATGAGAGTTCCTGATTCCACAACATCTGCTAGTTTTACCAGTCTGAATTAAAGACACAAACTACTAAAAATTTTTTGCTTGCTAAAAAATATTGGGCAATATTGATTAATGTGGCATGCAGTTTAGATAGGATAAACTAAGTTTAGAACAGATATGTTTGTTTCAGGCCACAGAACAGAGAAAGCATTTTAAACCAACAGGAAAAATTTGTCCTATCTTGTCTAAAAAGCAAATAAACATATCTGCTTCTGAAAAGATAAAACTGAAAATATGAGAAAAAAATTTTATCTCCTTTGCAGTGTTAACTCAATCATGTACGGTACACGGTTCCAGCATGCAGCATACTGGAATCAATGTACGTACCTTGGGGCATGTGTATCTGCCTGAACTTACCTGTCAAAAGGAAAGTCTCCTCAGTCTCTTGACTTTTAAGTTAGCTGAAACATAGTTTTAAGATTAAATGTATTTTATAATACGTAATAATTTTTATAATCATTGGAACATATTTTGCTGTGATGAGTTAGGAGGCTTTTTCTTTTTCATTATATTAAAGGAAATTCTATATTTTGACAGATTATAGGGATATTAAAAGGGATAGTCATTCTTTATTTCTTAGGTGTTAAGTGAAGAGTTATAGAACCTACTTGTAAAATCAATATTAGCAGTGAAGTGAATACTTTTTTTCAGTGTTTAAGCAGAAAAAAAGGAGGGTTTCTAGCTTTTAGTTGAAGAAAGCAATATGTTTTCTTCGAAAGCAGGGTTTTCATTTATACATCTAAAATGTTTTCTGAATATACTGAATGGGTTAAACTGTTTGTTTCCATGGTAACAAAGGTTAATCAGAAGATCCTTTAGAGTCATCACCTCAGGTGCATACAACAAGCACAAACTGAAAACAAACCAGGAAAGAAAGAAATTCAAAAACAAATTTGATAGTAAGTATCACTAAAACCTGATCCACCTTTATCAAAAAGTCTTTCGCTTTGTAGGACCAATTTGAAATGAAACACCTTTGATTTATTTTAATAAATTCTGATGATATGCACATTTCAGCAACATATATAGCCTTATCAGCAACTGCTGCAACTTTCTTAATGTATCCTGAACATATTAATACCCAGGACTGACCGATCATTGGGATATGGTTTGGTCCATGATATGTCAAGTAGGTACTTTGCTGGGTAGGGTCTGTATACAGAGTCCAATGTGTATTTTAGGATGGAAGATCTGTTAGTGACCCCTCCTTTCAGGCTGCTTTAGAAGTTCTATCATTTTGCAGTACCTTGTAGCTTTTCTTTAGAAAATTCTTCCATCTCCACGTGGGTTCAACAGGCCTTTGAAAAATGGGCAAAAAAAAAAAAAAGGCACAGAGGTAAGAAAACATTGTTTTCCCGGTCCTGTAAAAACTTGTGGGTTTTAAATTTTGCTGAGTTACTCTGCTTTCAAATGAGAATTGCCATCACCTTTTTTCCAACTGCCATTTGGACAGATTTTGTCAATGTGCCAGAATAACAGCTGAAAACAAATGGTTTGTCTGAAGATGTCTCTAGTTCACCTTCAGAGCGATTAGCAAAGTCATCCACCAGTATCACCTGCAGTAAAAAAAAGTGCTCCTAAAAGGACATGAGCAAGGAACATGAGCAGATGAAATGGAGAAGACCTCCTTCTCCCATACTCACATGCTGCCTGAGTATATCCCCTCAGATACCTTGTCTGCTGGTGAAAAATACCAGAGTGAAAAGAGCTGTTTCCTCCCACCAGTACCTCAGACTGAGAAAATGGCACCAAGATGACTATTTATATCAGTCATACAGCTTGAATGGTACTGTAACATTTCAGACAGTGGTCAGACTACACTAATGACATTTGATGCAAGTGACCAGTGCAGTGTAGCTACACCTTCTCCTTCTGCAGACAGTTATATTTTAAAAGTATTATTTAAGAAAATGTTTAAAAGAATGTTATTTCTTTTATTCTTTAAAAGTACAGCACACAGAATTATCAGACACTAAAAATAATATTGCCAATGCAGCTTCAATGCAGGTCTTTGAACACGGTCATATTTCCCTCCTGCCCACCTCTGAGTTCCCAGGGTTCCAGGAATTCATTCTTTTTCATGCTGTATTTATTAACCTGGAATTATATCAGGGATGGTGACAAGAAAGCTGAGTCTTGAGGAATGACACTATTTCAGTTACTACAGAATTGAAAGTACAGGAAACTTTCTTCTCATGCGTAGTTTGTTCTCATGGTATTTGCATTGCTCAGCAAGAGAACTAAAGAACATCTGATTTTTCATTTTGATGAAAATGTCTCTGATGAGCATTCTGTTGAAAATGTCTCTGTAGGCAAGAGAGAGAAACCACATTTTGGCTACTGTCTGAGGTGCAGGATACACAGATTCCCGTTGCCATTTCCATGAGGATCTAAATACTTGTTACTAAGAAGTCATACACTCTGGTATTTTGTAAGTGTAAATGTGCTGCAAGGAGAGCCTTGGAATTCAAAGAATATTTGAGTACTGCTCTCAAGAATACTCAAGAATTTAAAAACTAATATTTGGAATGTTTTCCATACCCTTGCCTTTCTGGACAATACCAGTTTAAACAGTAAATCCTATTGAGAGTGCTTAGGGCTTTTAATTGCCTAGATTGAAAATGGCAACTTAAAATTTGTAAAGGGACCACAAACTAGCTATTACTTTGCTTGATTGCCATGCATACCTGTAATCCCAAGACATATGTGCCTCTCTATAACAAATCACTGGTCTCATAGCATTTAGATACAGAAAACTGGTTGTTCTAATAAAAGCCTGTGTGAGGAACAGAAATATTTCCCTTGAGAAATGAAAATAGTAACTTGAAATATGCATATGCTTAATATGTATGTTAAATATTAATCTCTTTTTATGCTCTTGCTTAAGTTAGAAAAAACTCACACATTACTGTCCTGTTTAAGAGCATGGGTCACTGTTAGTTAAAACATGGGTGCAAACAAACCTGATGCTTTTGGACATAAATTGATCCCCTGAAGGGATCAGAAAACATACATGTGTATAAAAATGTATGTGTGTATCTATATATACATATATAGCATACATGTGTACATGTACAAAAGCTATATAAATTAAATATAATAAGGAAATAAGGACAATAAGGAAAAGGTCCAGGAGGTTTCCCCCAAAAGAGCACACAAAGCAGAAGCAGCAGCCAATGGCTCAGGAATTGGCAGATTTTATTTCGGGGTCAGTTTCAGCCAGAGAGGGTGGGTGGTGCGGAGCTGCCCTTGTCCACGGCTGTGGGGAGCCTCCAGCTGCTTGTGGGACCATGGCGCGGTGCAGCCTGGGGCTGTGTGTGCTTCCTTGTCCTGCGGCCAACGGCTGCGTCAAACGCTGGAGAAAGCTCTGGCTGAGTGGCTGCGGAGGGAGGGGTCGGGAGTGCGCCATGGTCTGGTCCTGTCCCTGTCTGGGCCTGTGGCTGCAAAAGGCAAGATAATATCAGGAAAGAAAGGGAGCAGCCGGCCTGGCTCCCCACAGGCAAGCCCTGCCCAGGGCTCTGCCAGCCTCAGGCCAAGGCTGTCAGCCCCACATCTCCCTGGAAGCCAGTAGACACCCATCCCATGGTGGCACGGGCCACCACCAGCCAAGCGCCCGCTCTGACAGTTCCACTGCATCGCTGGGTTGGTCGCAAGAGGTGGCGTCATTTTTGATTCCTTAACTTAGTGCCAGTGTCCTTGTAGAAGGCAGCAAATCTCTGGCTGTGTGGCTGAGGACGGAGTGCACCATGGTCTGGTCCTGTCCCTGTCTGGGCCTGCGGCTGCAAAAGGCAGGATAACAAGCAAAGGAGCAGCCAGCCTGGCTCAGCATGGGCAAGCCCTGCCCAGGGCTCTGCCAGGCTCTCGATTCTTTAACTTTGTGTCAGCGTCCTTGTAGAAGGTGGCAGATCTCTCTGGCTGTGTGGCCGAGGACAGGAGTGCGCCATGGTCTGGTCCTGTCCTTGTGCGAGCCTGCGGCTCTGGAAGACAAAGGAGGAGCAGCCGCCATCTGTCGCGGCAGGGGCAGCCCCTGCCTCCCTGCCCGGGCCCAGCAGCCCTGCCCTCCGCTCCCTGCCCTCCTCCCTGCCCGCTCGCCTCAGCCCTCGCTCACCCGCCTGCTCGCCTCCAGTCTGGGCCGGCTCAGCGCCCAGCCCTTTTTATAGCCGTCCTGGGCGGCCGTGTCAGCAACCCCCTGTGACACGGCCACCACCAACGTTCTGCCCGCTGTGACACGGCCACCACATCACTGGGAGGAGCCAGGGCTGATGGAAGGCCCAGCCCTCGGCTGCTCAGGGAAAAAGGGCCATTGCTCTTCAGCCTTGTTAAACACAGGGGTATGGACAAACCCCGTAACTCAGGCCCATGGGGAAAATGGCTGACACGGAGAGCCCGCTTTCATTCCTGTCTGTGTGGGGACAGCCTCTCGCCTGGGGCTGCAGTCACCTCATGGCCCCTCACCATCCTGTCCCACCCCACCTCCCCTCGGCCTCCTCCTTGCTGCCAGGGCCGGGGCAGAGCCAGGTGGAGCTCAGCGTGAGGGTGAAGCAAATAAATGTGATGTCTAAACACTGGGGAGCAATTCAGGTGTTTAACACACTGGCCTAGTGCCACTTGGGCTGTCTTACAGCCTCATGTCCTATGGATATACATGAAACGGGCAGATAGGACACAGGACCTGGGCAAAATGCACTAAATGCTTATTTTAATCCCGGTTGTAATGCCTAGAAGTCCGCTGGCTCCATGCATGGACAGTGAGCTCACACCTGGCTGCAGAGAGCAGGGTTCGGGTGTCTGGAAACAGGCTCCGCAGTGTCACTTCAGGCGCTGCGAGGAGCCTCACCCGGCCTGTAGCTGCTACACCAGGACAGGGCAGGGCTGGTGTGAACGTGGCACCGTGCTGGTCTGCTCTGCCTGGGGGTCTCAGGCACTGTGGAGACCTCCCAAATGGCACTGGGTATTTATCGGTTAGGAACACACACCCTGTACACATTAATTCACGTGCTTGAAGCTGGGTCTCCAGGGCACTGCAGACACTGGGGTGTCTGGCCTGATCCCAAGAGGCCACTTCAGAGACCTATAGATCTGGTGTCATACACCACAGCTCTGTGGCTGGGAGGAGTTGGGGGCAGAGGAGGGAAGCTGAGCCTGGAAAAAGGCAGTGAAGGCATCGCTTTAATTTTTGTCTTTGTTTCTTACCACTCAAGTCTATTTTAACTGGAAGTAAGTTTTCCCAGGTTGAGCCTGTTTTGCCCATGACAGTAACTTGTAAGGGATCTCCTGGTCTTTCTCTCGACCCAAGAGCTTTTTCATCCTGTTTTCTCCCCTGGGCACTGAGTGAGCAGCTGGCGGGTGGCCAAGGTTAACCTGCCCCAGTAGGTAATGTACTGCAGTAACGCTGTTTGGAGTGTATGTACTGTAGATATAGGGGGTGAGTGGCGATCATTTTAGCTTATGAACTCTTCTGCTGTATGGTTCTCAAATGGTTAGTGTTTCTAATCCTGTAAAAACTTGAACACATATATAAGCCTGTTTGCTTCTGCAGGATAGTTCATGTGTATAAAGCTGCTCAAGTGCATTTTATAATCAGGCATTTTTTTTTCTCTTTTTCCTTGGCAATCATCCATGTCTACTGTCATCTAAAAATCTAACTCTCATCTTGGTTACTCGTAAGGCTAGTGTAAGGTCTCAATGAACATACTGCTATAACTGTTCATGATCAAACTGTGGTAAGACTCAGAGATTAATTTTTCAAGGAAGACTCTCATCAGAAAGAGCAGACTGCTGCTGTTGATTAGATGTGGGACTAATAACCAGAGATTATTAATCTTGGTGTTGGCTTTCTTGAGCATAATTGAGCAGTCCTCCAGTCTAATTTATAAAAGGACACATGAACAATGTCTGTAAATATTAATTGATGTGCAGTTATGCTGTCTGCTGGAGAAAATGTATGTAGGTTTTGGTGGTGACTAAATATGTATTTAATAAGTGATGCAATACTCTTAAAAGAGAAATTAAGAAATTCTCAGTTGTAATCGGGTGAAATTCACGTGGTCACCTGCTTCAGACTGGGAATCCTCAAGCAGAATGACGTCAAGCTCTCCTAAACATTTGCTGCTGTTATTAATGTAGATACAGCTTGGAATTCCCGAGTCAAGTACTGCACCAAGATTGGCAATGACACCAAAGTTATTGAAAAGTTAACTTTTAACCCATGTCTGCTTTTCAACTGTTGAACTTCATTGCCACCTACTTAAAATCTCCAGTCCCTAAAAGCAGTGATAGATGAGAATCACCTGTTCCTCAGAAGGCCAATTAAATCCCATACTGATCATTAGATATATGTTTTCTCTAAGCACTTCAGGTTTTAGTTTGCACATTATTCTCTCAGGGAGCACGTCTGCCTCAGAAACAATACAGGGAGTATAAAGCGTGAAGAAGACATGGTGTTATTCAAGAATAAAAATTAAATAGTATTGACAAATTGAAAATTGTGAAGCAGTTTAGTGATTACAGAATTTCCAGGAGAAATTTGAAGCCATTTATCTGAATGCTGAATATCAACTCAATTCATTTACCACTGAACTGAATGTTTTAAATTCTAAATTAAGGTTATGGTTCCTTAAGTGTCTTCTTTGATATGAAAATGTTGAAAACTGCTAATAAGTAATTGTTTCTTAAAATAACAGCTGATAAGTTGGTAAGATGGCAAAAGACAGCCAAAATTCTATCAAACTTTTCCCTGAAAGTTCAGACTTTTGTCCTGCAATGTTAGAAATCTCTGTATTATGAGTGGTGCCATGAACATACACATTTGGGTTTTCAATTTATTCTAGGAAAATGGATTACTTAAATTTAGGGTGACTGTTCACACCATTCAGTTTCAGAGATTTCAGTCTGTGGGGTTACTATTCAGTCCAATTCACTCCTCAGGCCTGGCTCCATGACTGACTAGTCTTGCGTATCTGCAACCTCACACTATGACTGTCTGCATGCCTCGCAACCTGGCTTTACCTCCATTATCTGTATTAGGGGAAGGGGAGCGAGGTTTGCATCCCTGAGTCTCATCCCACCATGAAACAGCAACGATAGCAGAGTGTGCGCTGGCTTCTGGGAAATGTTCTCAAGTCCCATAGTTTCAATGTAGCTTTAAACTCCCTACATAGAAAAGAGAATACAGTAAGCCTCCAGTGGTGTTCCAGGTCAATTTTGAGAGTCCAGGACTTTCCATTACCTTTAATGGGATGTTAAGTGCTAGCTAAACTATGTACCCATCATTGATACCACTACCGAAGCCTTCACAAGGTTTTATTTTATCTGAGCTGTTATTAGCATTATGTATAAGAAAATTAAAAGTTTTGTCTTTAGTAATAAGCCAACCCATGTTTTAATTTGAGAAAAATAGTTTTAAAATATTTTTTTAAATATTTAAATGAAATGTTTGCATCTGCAGTGTGTTTCCTTCATTGCTTTTGAAATAGAGGAGGCATAGAACACTTAAGATTTTTGGTTACAAGTCTGTCACTAGGGTTTAAATGAAGATAGTATTATTAGGTGATCTGTTATGATTTCTTGCATATCACATATCATACTCCATTGCATTTTATTTAATCACCCCTTTATTAAGCCTAATAGTTTATAAACATATAGTCTTGTCTTTTCAGTAAGTGCTTTGGTCTCTTCAGAAGAGAAGTCTCTTCAATTATTCTGTTGCAGTCCAGATGATCTAACTAAGAATTGATTTAGTCAATTTAGCTACAAACTGATGAACATTCTCATTTATTATCATGTTGCTTCTCCACATAATCTCTGCCGGTACTCCACACTCCATCTGAAATGCAGATGAGCAGCTAACTACGTCTTTTCATCTTTTAGGAACACGACTTGCATGCACTGAACTTTCTCTGTTACTTTTGTCTTCACTGCAGGCAGAAGTAAAACATGTTCTTCTCATTCCACAGAGCAAAAGTATCCATTTGGCCACTACCATTAAGAATGACAGCCTCTACCTAAAGAGTTCAGGTTATTTTTCTGAAAGGAAAGTGCAACAAGGTATTTCAGTATTACTGTTGCAAATAGTACAGGTAGAAAGAACACCTGTACTGTTAGTGACACCAGCACCTACCTAGCATTGCATCTTTCTCTTTTCGTTCCAGCAATCCTAGACTGTGACAATATATTTTATCTACAGAGTCACTCATGGGGAGAACATAAAATCGTTAATCTTCATTAATATACTCCCTATCCATACACCTACTAATCTGCATGGAATAACACCTAAATCTAAAGCCATGATTTAGTTTTGCATTCATTAATTAATTCTTGGTTTTGCTAGACTCTAGTTTGATGAGAGCTCTGAGTATTTATGCCTACATTCATTAGTATTTTCTCTTGTGCAATGTAAGAAGCAGGTAACCAAATTATAAGAAACTATTCATACAATGTTTTTGTACCTACATTTTACTTTCTTAAAATAAGTTTTGCCAGCTGATTCCATTGCCCCTGCGGCAGTCTCAGCTGTAGTGCTCAAAACTTAGTACTGGAGTTATTTTAACTTCAATAATATAAGCACATACCAGAAATCACTTATTGTGGTTGTTTGTTTTGGTTTTTTTTAAATAATGCAGATATCTGTCCCAGAAAATATATTTCTGCCAATACACCCAACTGACGAAATGTACCTAAACATGGAAGTAATGGAAATATGCACCACAGCAATCCACACTCCTTTACACAGTCCTACAAAAAGGGCTAATAAACTTGAAAATAATGCAAACCAAAAACTATTAATTGCTGCTGCTCTTATTTGTTGTCTTTACAAACTGACAGGCTAATTATTTGAATCTATTTCAGTAGAAGCATACATACCTGAAAATAAAGATATTTTCAAAATCTGCATTTGAGTAGCAGTGTAAAAAGACAAAAAACTAAGTGTGTAATAAGTGTATAGTCACTAAAAAGGAAGGTTGAATAGCATAATGGGTTTTCATGTAGTCTTTTCACCATATGATAATAATAGAATTGAGAAACCCAAAATGTCACAGAATTTAAGGACATGGAAATTTGCGTCTTAGAACTAGCATACTATGACCTATATCTCCCATGTTTTTCATCCTTTTTCAGACTCCAGGACTTTATTCTCTGTACCAAGACTCATAGTCCTATGCAACTTTTCCTTTCTACTCAAACTTTCTGAAACTATTAGCAGTATGAAAAAGGTCACAGTTCCCAAAACTGTGAACCCATAACATGTGATTGAAGTTGTGTGGACTGGGTAGAACAATGCACTAAACAATTTTTATAAGTCAATGACCAAAACCCAAAGCCTTCAGGTGCACCTTTCTTACTTCAAGCTGGTATTGATAGGACAAATATATCAGGAGGTTATAAACTGCTTAAGGTGTCATGCTGACCTCAGTACCAGCTGGAGGACTTTTATGATGTGAACATGTAAAACCATAAAACTGACAAAGAAAACGCTGCTCCCGTATGTTTCATTGCAAGTAGTAGGACAATGTAGCTATCTCCCCTCAGCCAAATCATTAGGCTAGTGTTCTAAATTCAAAGAGCGTTATGGGACTAAATCATTCAAGAACTTGGAGCAAGTCTAAGTTGATTAAAATTCCATGCTCTTCTAGTGCACAGTGAGCATTTTAGTTATTCAGACCTACATGGTCCGGAATCTTTTTCTTTTCTGAAAGTTACACTTCCCTCTTCACAATATGAATGAATTGGAGTCATAGATGTATTCTATGGGTCTATCCAGCTTTTCTTGTTCAGAAATGTAAATTCATATGAAGATCTAGACACATGCCAAAATTAGAGAAGTCAGTGGAGTAAAATAAATGTCAGATTTTGCTATATATTATTTAATAGTAGCCACCAGTTGCTGCCATTAATTTTACAAATGATTTTTCATAGCAACTCCTTGACATAAAGGGGGAAACTGTGTCTTAATTCTTTGTGAGATAAGCTACTGCAAGCAGCAGGAAAATTTTTGTTTACCTTGCTCTCTGTAAGCAGAGTTAACTCTTTTTGCTGGCTTAATTCTATCGAGCTGCTCATTAGACTACAGGCCAAAGTATATCTAATGAGAAAGCCATTTTAAGGCATGATGAACACTTAAATCATACTATATATTTTATTGTTAACTTAGTAATATTTCTTCCTTATTTTTTTTTAACTGTTGCTTTTTAATATAGCATCTGAAGCAATATGATATGAACCTCTGGGAAACAAACATAATTTTACATACTTTAATCTCACTTTCTAAAAGCTGTAATGCACTCACATTTATTTGGGACTTTCTAAACTATAGCACTTCTGTTTCCACAGAAAGTGTTGATTATGGGCCGGTGTTTGTACAAGAGCCAGATGACGTGATTTTTCCAACTGATTCTGAGGAGAAGAAAGTATCTCTGAACTGTCAAGCTCGTGGAAATCCGACTCCCACATACAGGTACCTGTTTTAGAAACTTTTTTTAGTTTTCAGAATATTAGCCATTGCAATCCCACTCTGAGAGTCAGTGTGCTTTGGAGAACAACATAACAGAAAGAGCTCTGTGACACAAATGGCATTCCTGATTGAATGCTTTTTCTGATTCTGAATAAGCGAGAAGCATAAGTGGTAGTGAATAAAGGCAAAACAATATGTGAAGCTTCAAATTATGATCTCTGTGCATCGTGTCTACCCATGTGGAGGGACTCCTTTTGTCCAGTTTTTTTGACTTGTGTCTGTAACAGCTGATAAGATCAAAATCTTTCATTGATTTTTTTTCTAAACATCTATAAAGTTACAAAATTCTATCCCATTTTATAGGGAAAGCAGTGAAGAACAGGTACATTAAAAGACATGACTATGCAATACAGGATGCCATGGCTGAGCCAAATCTGGTGTCTTTTCACTCACAAGTCTACCATTTTATTCCTTTGCAATCATTGTCTGTTGCCTGTTTTCCCATACAGATTACTATGCCACAGATATCTACTATACAGATCTGTTATGACACACCTGTGAGTCTGAGAGTTCAGTTTATTAATGGTGCCCATTTACAGGTGGGAACAGTATGTTGCAGTCACATTATCTATTTGCTGTATCTGACTCTGCTCATATTTTATACAAATTACGGGTGATGTAGGAGGGCTGGGGGAACATATGGTTGATTATTTTTTCCATACACCCTTTATCTTTTCTCATAGTCATTCTTCACTTACAAAGAGAACATAAAGACTCATCATTGTGTTTTGTCATAGATGACAATCACCAATTCTGCATTTTATTTTTTACCTATTACACTTATTTCACTTGTGGATTCTTTAGCATTCTGGATGTATTCTCCTTAGATTTATTTGAATCACAAAACTTACATTTCTATGGCTGTAAGAAATTCAGAGGCAGTACCGTCTTTAGATATCCCCATCACAACAGCACTGAATCTGCCTCTTTGCAACAGATGTGAGTCATTAAATGGATCTGATGCATATCACAACCTCCCCAAACACCACAGGCATAACTAAAACATGTAACATGGGATTAGGAATGAGTGGCCAGAAATTCTTCAAACTGGAATTGCATGAACTCCTCACCATGTGGGATGAAAGCTATGTTTCATTCTTCCTTATTGATATTCCTTGTGCAATTTCTATTACATATTTGTTGCTTTGTTGATAAAAAAATACGTATATTAGTTCCACACACTGTTCAAGTGCTATCAGTCCATTAAACACAGCATGTGACCATGGGGCAAAGGCACACATTTCCACTGAAAGAGGGGAGCCCTATGTTCAGCCCTCCCAGATAACCTCATTATTCTTGTGGAGATTTTCTCTTTGGAGAATCTAAGTCATCTGCTTTCTTTCTTGGTCCAACCGGTTTTTGCATTTTCCCAGTGGAACGCAGTCAACAAATAAGAGTTTCAACATATCTTAAAGGGCAGCTACAAAGAGGATCGGGGCTCTCTCTTCACAAGGAGCCACATGGAGAAGGCAAGGGGCAACAGACACAAGAGAGGTTTCATACAAGAGAGGTTTCATCTCAATATAAGAAAGAAATTTTTTACTGTGAGAACAATCATTCACTGGAACTACCTCCTCAGGGACGTGGCAGAGTCCCCATCACTGGAGGTTTTCAAGATGCAATTGAACAAGGTGCTAGATAATCTCATGTAGGCTTCCTTTCCCATGAAAGGTTGGCCCAAATGATCTTTTGAGATCTCTTCCAACCTGGGCTGTTTTATGATTTTGTGATATCCATTCCTTCAGTTCTCCAGAGATTAATTAGTGTCAGCAGCCTCATGAACAAACTTTCCTGGATGTTTTTCATGCAAGGGAAACTTTGACCTGAAAGGCCTAATTGTAACAGCACAGTTTAACTTCTCCTCCTTTTGTTGCTGCCACTTGACTGTACAGCATATGCAATACACACTACCATTCAGGAGAAGGGAAAAGAGATATAAACTACTTTGTCATGAATATGCTGCTCTCCAGGGCAGGTGCAGAGGGAATTTAGCCTGAAAAAGGCTATAGATGATAGGCAAAAGTTTGTTGTATGTCACTGCCTAACCTTTGGCATATGAAATAGTGAGGAGAAAGGATATTTCCATATCACCAAAGACCCTGTCCTATTATCTACAAGCACTCGACAATAGAGAGCTTTATTTACATGGTCTGCAAAGCCCATGCTGCATCCTGAGTGCCATCATGCGGCATGAACGGGACAACCAGGGGATCAGGCCCAGTTGGCATGGGTTTATGAAAGGCAGATCCTGCTTAACTAACCTGATCTCCTTCTGTGACAAGGTGACCCGCTTAGTGGGTGAGGGAAAGGCTGTGGATGTTGTCTACTTGGACTTTAGTAAAGCCTTTGACACCGTTTCCTACAGCATTCCCCTGGAGAAACTGGCTGCTCGTGGCTTGGACAAGTGTACACTTTGCTGGGTAAAAAACTGGCTGGATGGCTGGGCCCAAAGAGTGGTGGTGGTGAATGGACTTAAATCCAGTTGGCGGCCGCTCACAAGTGGTGTTCCCCAGGGCTTGGTATTGGGGCCAAAGGTTTGGGGTAGCATTACAAAAACATTTTTTTTGCATTTAATTTAACTGAAAATGAAACTAAGTGAAGAAAGCTAATTAAATCAAACTGAATTTTGTGTCAATTCCCATTTGGAAATGCCAGAACATGTAATTTTGACTTTTGCCTTATCTAAATCTCCCATCATTTCTGGATCGATTAATTTTGCGTTTTCATTTCATTTATATATATGAATATATATATGTAAAATTTAACATTCATTATGATTTCATTCAAAATCTTCATAGAATCATAGAATCGGTAAGGTTGGAAAAGACCCTTAAGATCATCAAGTCCAACCATTAACCTAGCACTGCCAAGTCCACTACTAAACCATGTCCTTAAGCACCACGTCTACACAGCTTCTAAATACCTCCAGGCATGGAGACTCAACCACTTCCCTGGGCAGCCTGTTCCAGCGCCTGACTACCCTTGCAGTGAAGAAGTTCTTCCTAATATGCAACCTAAATCTCCCCTGGCACAACGTGAGCCCATTTCCTCTCGTCCTATTGCTTGTTACTAGGGAGAAGAGGCCGACCCCCACCTCTCTACAACCTCCTTTCAGGTAGCTGTAGAGAGCAATAAGGTCTCCCCTCAGCCTCTTCTTCTCCAGGCTAAACAACCCCAGTTCCCTCAGCCTCTCCTCATAAGACTTGTTCTCTAGACCCTTCACCAGCTTCACTGCCCTTCTCTGGACATGCTCCAGCACCGCAATGTCCTTCTTGTAGTGAGGGGCCCAAAACTGAACACAGTACTCGAGGTGCAGCCTCACCAGTGCCGAGTACAGGGGCGCTATCACCTCCATCTTAAATCATTAAAAAATTGTTCAAGATGAAAATTTCCTCTTCTTTTTAGCTCTGCTATGTATGAATCTCTTTAGAAATGTAGTGAATCCTACAGACGTTTCCCTAATATCCTTTGCAACATAAAGATATTGTCAACAGTGTTTCATTTCTTACGTTAAATGAAGCAGGTATGCTCTGCGATAAAAAGACCAATCATGAAAAAAAGGAGCAAATAATAGTTTCACAGTTCATCCTAATTCTGGCAATTCTGACCTTTGCATTAAGAAAAATTCAGAGCTACTTCAGCTGAATTCTGCTGTCTGTACCTCATTCACCATGAATGTTAACAAGATAGGGTGAACTGATAATCGTTTTACTTCATTAAAGTTGCCTCTGGAGTCTGGATGTTGCCAAGTTCTTCCAGTCTTTGCTGCACTCTGGCAAAGCTTGGAAGTGCCTAGCAATTTCCTGAGGCAACTTTGAAATTGCAGAATGACTGCGAACTAGCAATGAAGGAAATATCTGTGCATCATAATAGCTGTGTCATACCTGTTTACGCTGCTTATCACTTCTTTGCATTCTTTTAACAATTTCATGATCTATACAGTTTGACACAAAACAAATTAAAAAGTCTTCTTAAGTGGATTATTATTCTTTAATTGAGATATTGCACACACCCCCAGAGGTTATTTCAGAGTGCTGGAGTTTATTAATCTACCACACAAAATCTTTTCTCTTGCAGCCAGTGGACTATGGCAGAGTTTGTTGGTTTAGTCTTTGGAGAAGAATGAGAGGGGTGAGGATTTTTGGCAGAGAATATCCAGGGGGGAAAAACACCCAAACGCAAAACCCACTCACACAACAGAAAAATTATGAGACTCTTAAGTTACTTCTGAAACCTCAGAAAAATAAGTTTTCATTCGGGAATTATTCAATGCTTTGGCTCAGGTGTGATACTTTCTAATATGTTTCCTACAGTCTGGCTTTTTCCACCATATCTTGACTCCCATCCCTGTCTTTACTGTTCAGGCTTCTCATTTCACTCCAAAACACCTCTAAACTTAGCATTCCCTCTGCCAGCTCCTCATTTGATGTTTGTTTCCATTTACCTGGTAGCTGCGAGGCATTACACTTGATCAGCCGCCAGCTAGTTCCAGTCTCTCCTGTCCCAGTTTTCTCTGAATTTTTTGTATACTGATCTAGCTGATATTATTTTGCCTCTGTCCATTGCCAACATCCTTTGTTTCACAACAGTGTACATAACATAACTCTACCTCCCTGTTCTTCAGAGGTCTTACTCTTCTGCTTTCTATATTTAAATCAGGTTTCTCTATTTCTTGGGCCCTGAAGATCGAATGCTGAAAGAATGGAAAAGAAAGGTTCCTTGCTCTCATGCAATGCAGACTCAGCTCTGCTAAACCTAAGCTCATTTGGGCCTAAGGCTTTAATCATAGAACATTAATTGAAACTTTGATTATCATAAGCACAGTAAAAGTCCTATTTTTGACATAAAGGATGCATCTGCTATACAGGTTTTAAGTCTGAAGCCTTTGTGGATGATAGTTTTTTTGGGGAAAAAAAAAAAGAAAAAAAAAAGAGGTTACTAATTTGATTCAACATAAGCAAAACAAAGAATATGCTTTCTCTTCAGAGGCTGAAGATCTCTTTTTACTTGTGTTTTTTCAAAAAAACTTAGCTTTTGTCAGGCATATCTTGTGGAATGTCTCTATCCAAAACTTAGCCAAAGTAATGGGTTACTGCACAGGGTATCTTTGAGTAGCTGTCATCCTTATAACAACTGGGCTGTCAGGTTCTGTATACCAAGCTTGGTGCCTTCCTTTGGCCATAAAATGCTCAAGTAGTTTCTTTCTTTTTTCCTAAGATGGCTTCGAAATGGAACTGAAATCAACATTGAAAGTGATTATCGCTTCAGTTTAATAGAAGGAAGTTTGATCATCAACAACCCCAGTGAAATGAAGGATTCTGGACAGTATCAGTGTTTAACCACCAACATGTTTGGCAGTATTTTAAGCAGAGAGGCTGTTCTTCAGTTTGCATGTGAGTAACAATTTTTTTAACATAGATAAATCAGATCTTTACATTGCTTGATAAGGCTCTAAATTGTAATTTGGATACATCACACAAGTTACGCTGCCCACGAACTTTGTTGGGCTAGGACCTCAAAATTAGAAATAAAAAGCTTAGTGGGAAAGAGAGGCTTTCTGTGGACTTTTTACTTTTAAAATAGAACCAACTATCAGGGAAAATAACTCTAGTACATGATCCCAAATGCTATCCTTTAATGACATACTTGAATACTCCACAACAATATATTTCACTCATTGCGAGTTTCCTGAAACATGTATCATTTTGCCACACTATCTGAGCAGGAGAGAAAGAACTGTATACTTAGGAAGAGTAGGATAAACTGCCTATATATCTGTCGGATGTTCTGCATCTACAACAAGATGTGTGTGATCATAGTTTTGTATGTATATATGTATATAAATATACATGTTTTATGTTCATATTTATGCAGACATATCATGTATACATTCATACATTATGAGACTGAGATTTTTTTTTGTAGTTGTTAGTGGAAACTGAAAATGTCATAGCTTTTGAAATCTTTCACTACAATATACTTTCCAGAAGCTGTCAACAATTCATGATCCCAAGTAAATGCTATGGTCTATCTATAGCATGCTCTTTTTCAAACATACTATCAGGAAAAACAGGCCCAGAATTTCCAATATTCTACCTCCAACCCTGACTTCCTTTCAGCACTTTACAGGAAGGCAACCAACACCATTTTAGTGCTTTATTTAGGTAAATCCTACCATGAGGGGTTTTTAAGAGGCAGGGATACAAAAAGAACTCCATCCTGATTTCTCAGATCCTACTGAAAATAGGACATTACCATGAAACATGAGGCAGATCTTCATAGAGCCACAACTGGAAAACAGTGGGGTTAAGGACAAGTTGCCTACCTGCATGTCTACTACCACACCTGGTGGTGTGGAGAACTCAGCAGAGATTCTCCACCCCTCCCTGCTAAAGTCAGACCTCTCAAATCTATAGTTTTAGTCTTATCTGCTGCAGATCCTGTCCAGTCATTTGTTAGCAAGATCATGGCACTATCCACCTATTTCTGAGCTGAGAGCAATGCTGATATTTGTCAAAGTTTCCTCATGCCCAGGGCAGTATGTTTAAAACTCTAAACATTGCAACAGTGGTCTTATGACAGTATTATTGGATCTCAGTCTTAAACGTAACTCTGAGAAAATTCTGCTACATTTTATGTTTTAGACAAGAAAACTCTCATAAAACAAATCACTTGGTTAGAGAACCTGACAACTGGTAAATATAGATAGTTCCAGGGCTCTGAACCACAGATATCTGTTCTCATTTCAGGAGCATGGCTAACAGGTGGCCATTTGACCTCCAGCTGAAAAAAAATACAGAGAAAGTGCGAGCTGGAGCTTAAACAAGAGAAGGCCTATGAGTTTCAGTAGCTACATCTACAGTTCATTCAGGACCCCATGTGCTTCTAGTTACAATATTATCTCCTCTAATAAAACAAATTTAGATAAGGTTGTAAAAAAAAAAAAAAAGAAAAAGAAAGAAGAGGTTGGATTTGGGGGGTTGGGGGGTTTGTCTTTATTGGATTTTTAAATTATTATTAGCTTGCACACCTGCTTTTGCAGGTATCAAAGTTGTTATACTACAATGGCTTGAATGTGATTTCTCTTCATTAAAGTATTTACTTGGGAATTGTAATGAAAGTTTCTCAGGCAAGGTTAATGGAGGAATGTTAGCTGGAAGAGCTGAGGTGTAGCAAACAATGCTGCAGAACTTGCAAGAGAGAAGAGGCTGTTATAAGCACATAGAAATGTTTAAAAAAGGATAGAGTATCATAACTGGTTGAAGTTCTTTTAGCATTTCGTGAGCAACCCCTTCACGAGAGCAATTTGAAGTTCAATGTGTATTGTAGTTCAACTTCTTTGTAGCATGACACTTTCTTCTGCTCTTGATTTAATGCTTCTTCAAATCCCTGATCTTAAATGGCTGATGTGTTCCTGTTGAAACAATATTTGCATCATGCAGCAGCTCACTTTATAAATTGGTGTCACTATGCTGTAAACTCATAGCAACCTGTCAGAAACTTATATCACAGAAATGTTTTAGTAAGTCAGATCCAAAGTAAATTCAAAATAAAGATTTTCATTGTGATTTCAGCTTTAAAATTTCCAAGACACTATCTTGAATTTGACCAGAAAGTTCAGATAAATTTTCTTGAAGCAAAGAATGGAATACTTTTGTCCTGATATCTTGAGTGATATAAAGTTTACACTGGTTCCCAAAGTGCTAATACACTTTATTTCCTTTAGGAAACTGAAATGTGCTTTTCAGATGCTTAAAGGGAAGATCTTTACAGCATGAAGTATGGGTTTATGATTTAAAACATAATATTTTGGTGACCTCTTACTTCATATCTAGAAAAACTTCTGTAGTGTCATCACAATCTTTCTGAAATAAATTAGGAAATTTTCCATGTTAACATATTTTAACAAAGCAATATGTAACATCTCATTTATTAATAACTTTTCTTGCATTTAAATTCATTAATTACCTGGAAACAACCTTGGGTGAGGTAGTATGCAATTACATGGTCTTTGGGTTAGACTGGTTATTCAGTAATTAGCATTGAGCTCTAAAGCATTATATGGACAGGTAGAGATGGACTATATAAAGATTAGCTTACATTACCCTGAAATAAATATAAGAATTTTAAAAATGTCATGCTTGTGATGAAATACTGTGGGATAAAATTTCAGTGCAGTTGAAGTAGGACATTTTATAGTATTGCTCGTTAACAACAGGCTTGCATGTCTCCAGTTATTTTCAGTAAGACAGAAAGTAAAGCATTGAAAAAGATTTTTGTAAGGAAAGGTCCTAACCTTAAAGTAATTAAAGTAATTGGTGCCCTGCAGTTTTACTGGGCTCTAATAGCTTGAAGGGTAATTTATAATCCCAAGGACAAACCAAGGCATTTCTGACTATGAGATACAGAGATACACATAATGGCATTCAGTTTCCCTTTTTTCACTGAAAGCCATGGATTCCAGAAGCTTAGAAACTTACCACTTTCACAAAAAAAAAATTAAAAATTACGTTCATGGACTTGCTTGAATGCATGGTTTGTACTGCTGTCGAAAATAGTTACGTCTTTGCAGCTTGAAGAACTGTTCTTCTAATTAAAGAGAAAAATGGCATGCAGCTCAAAAGGAAACAACAGGGACCATTAAACAAGGCCTTTGACACTGTCCTACAGGAAAAAAAACGTGCTGTAGTGCGCCTGTGCAAAATATCATGAAACTTGAAAAGGGAGAGCGTGTTTATTGCATTTGTCTTAGTTTTCTCACAATTGCATGGCCAAAAGCCCAGTTGGTATGGTTATTATCATGTAGTTCAGTATTGGTGATGCATACAAATACAAGTGTTTAGGTACTATATAATTTTCATATGAGTGCATAATCAAAATAGGACTTTGAAATATTTATACGATGTCTTTGGACCTTATCACTCTCCACAACTACCTGAAAGGAGGTTGTAGTGAGGTGGGGGTCGGTCTCTTCTCCCAAGTAACAAGTGATAGGACAAGAGGAAATGGTCCCAGGTTGTGCCAGGGGAGATTTATATTGGATATTAGGAAAAATTTCTTCACAGAGAGAGTGGTGAGGCATTGGAACAGACTGCGCAGGGAAGTGGTGCCATCACAGTCCCTGGAAGTATTAAAAAAATGTGTGGATGTGATGCTTAGGGACATGGTTTAGAGGTGGACCAGGCAGTTAGGTTAACAGGTTGGACTCAGTGATCTCAGAGGTCCTTTCCAACCTTAATGATTCTATGATTCTATGAAAGAGATATAAAATTAACATTATTTTATACCTGTTTAGAGTTATAACATTTGAAATAACCACCTATATCACTGGCTATTTTCATGGAGCAAAGTGGAAAGCCCAGTTTTGTGCACTTAAAGGTCTGCTCAAAATTTTAAACTATCATAGCAAATGTTTATGAAGTTTTAAACACAGAAAAAGTTATCTTTTTTTCTCTTCTTTGTATTTCCTATGATCTCTCATGCCCAAGGTCATGCTGTTTTATGCTATTTTAAGAAGGTAAGGAAAAAAAAAAAAGAGAGAAAAAAACCCAATGCTGTAACAGAAACTAAGGAGAAATATATTTTTCAATAAAAGCAAATATTTGCCAGGAGTTTCTTTTGTCTTCATCAGAATTTTATGCAGAAAAATTGCGGAAAAAAAGCCCAAAGATAACACTGACAAAATGTCAAGAAAATCAGAATTCTTGATCACAAAAATCATATGTTTAAAGTCACATTTCAGAAGTCTGCTCATAGAAGGTTGTTAAAAAGATAAAAAGCTATCAGTTTGCTAAAGCTTCAAATGTCACTTATACTTCACAATCACAAGGAATAGTTCATATACAAAGTATATTGTTTTCTTAACAAGATTCTAATCAGCTCATTAAAATGTAAGAGCATTAGAGGAGTAATTACTGAATTCCTTTAGCCCATTTTAATGTTAATGAATTTTGTAGTTCTGGGTGTGGCTTGCTCTATGGAAGAGTTATTCAAATCCCAAACACATCTTTAAAGATTCTGCAGTCAATAGAAATAGAAAAGGGATAGTTACTCTAGCTTTAGCTTTCACTGCATTAAGAAAAGATGTGTGTATATAAAGGCAAGAGCATCAGCCAAATAAAGCAATCATAGCAAACTTACAGTTGCTGCAAGCAGAAACCCAACTTTGTTGAACACCTAGTAATTTTAAAGAAGTGCACATCAGAAGTGTTTTGAGGATATGAAACAACAATGAAGTGTAAAAGTTTTATGAAGTAACTTACGGACAAAGCACACATACATTGTTAGAAGGTTTTAGTTTGGTCTTTTATCTCCTCTCATTTCTGTTGTTAGAAATTTGTGTAACCTAAAGGGAGGATTTAAAAATAAAACTTTAATATTAATTTCTCAGTGTTAGCTACTTTTGGCATCTGTACATGAGCTAAAAAAGAATAAGTGACTTGAACCTGATGGGAAATTGAAAAAAATAAAATCTAAAGCTACCTGCTTACTGCACAACAGCTGCATATTTTTGTGCTGGGTTCCACAGCCTCTCTTTGGAACAGTGTGCGACAACTTTGGCTACAACAGTGGATGTATTTTGTGCTTACCTTTGCCCTATGTACAATCTCTGTATTCCGTTAGGTCACAAAACAAAACTGTTTTTCTCTGTCTGTGGATTATACAACCTTTCACAAGCCTACCATCTCTGTGATATTTACAGCCTGGGCTAAAAAAAATAGAGAAATGGTAGGGGGAAATAACTTCTCACCTGTCATTTATGGAACTCCTCACTGTAATTTTATTAATCTGTTTGTCACTGCCTTCTTTGTATCATTTTCATTTTTTTTAATTAAATCTATTTTCTCATTTAATCTACAGAGAAGGGTATTGATTAGACACAATTTAAATGTCCTTTTCCAATTGATGAGCTACCATGACTGTCCAGTGATGTACAGAATAAGAAGTCAGCCATGATGCAGACATATAAATCAATCGTTTTCTGGGGAGACAGCCTGTGCACTGCCCATTCCATCATGGCACACTTCTGACAGCCTGTTAGCAAGTTCACCTCCTAAGAAATGAGCTTAATGATCCATGTTTTCTTTCTTGCAATCACGCTCCCTGGACATCTTGTTGGGTTTACTCCATAATTTCCTAGTATTAATTTGGAAAGAGTTGATTTAATTACAACCCTCTAGACATGAGAAAAACCTTGATTTCTCATGTTAATTCCAGATATGCAACATAACACAATGTTTGATAGCCTTACAATATCAACATTTTCTTCTAAACCATACAAAGCTAAACAGTATTAAATACTATAAAAGAAAGATGAGAACAAGCTGAAATGGGAAAAGAAATCAGAATGCAGCTAGTCATACTTTCATTTTAAAAATGTCCCTGTTAATCCTGTAATACAGCCTAAATTGGTCGTTGCTTTGCTCTGAAAGCATCACAGCAATGTGAAGAATATTACTATTTTGGTTAAAATAGCTACAGACACAATAGTGATTTGCACTAGAAAACTTTTGGATTTTTTTTCTGCATAATTTCAAGTTGCTGTTTTCAGGAAATAACATGCTTAAGATACACCTGCAAACCAGGTGTACGTAACAGAAAAAGTCTATTGTAAATAGGACTGGTTGCATTTTATTCACAAATAGTTTATTAATTGAGGGATATAATTCAGTGAACCTGAGGTTAATATGAATTTGTGTCACACTCCACAAAGACTTTCAGCTAAATGAAGACTGAGGAAATTGTGTTATCTTACTGAAGAAAGGGATCTGACTTCTAGTTCAGATGTGGAGAGACTTCTTCCTATCTCTTCCATCATTTATTTGTGCAAGGAGGGACAATTTCACAAGGAAAGATTGTGACATCTTTGTTGCAAAATAAGATTTCAAGGCTAAGGTCTTCAGTGACTGTAGAACTCGGATCAAACCCCTGGGCCACAGTTTCCTACATAAACGTACAAACCACTTGCACATATCTACTTTACAATTCTGCAAATCTAGCCCTTTCTTTTGTTAAGAGAATCAGAAAGAATTGTAAACTGAAAGATATGTATTTTTTCATATAAAAATGGTGAAAAAATGAAGCTTTGAGTCAAATTAGAACTTTTTGTTTCATTTCAACTTTGAAAACCAAGTTATTTGAATTTCAGCTGTACTGATAGTTAGTTTGTTTTTTATAGAAACATTCAGCTTATACAACTAAGTTCAATGGTGCAAGATGCTAAGAACTTTGGTCCTAGTTCTAAAAAAGTATTTAGTCTTAAAATATTTTTGTGATCTTTTTGAAGTTTTGTAGAGATGATGTACGTGCTTAAAATTGAGCACATGCTTAAACTCTATGTTGTTGTTAAACATGAGAATTTCTAAAGCAAGAGTTGAAACAGTCTGTACAGATTTGCTACCATAGTGTCATCATGACAGACACATAATAGGTTTAATTAAACCTTCTGCCATTCATTTCTTGATCCTTTCTTTCTTAAAGTGAATAAATAGCTTAGAATAAAAAGCTTCATGCCTTAAAAATAGCAGAACTCATTACAACTCCTTTTATCCAGCAGTTCTCAAGAAGCTTTCCTTTTGGAAAAGATAGATCTGCGTTCATCATTGTGGCTATGGTGAATCTTTGATGAAAAGCTGCCTTCGACCTTGCTTTACATAGGTGAATCTTTCATCCAAGTCTAAAAGCAAATCTGGAGAAATAAATAAAATCAGCACTTGAGAGGTCACCTAAAACTGTGAAGACAGCATCCACTCTTTCTGACAAGAATGGCAAAATGAATGAATCTTTATCCGTTGTTCAAATTTCCCAACAGACCATTAATGAGTATTGCCAGACAGTAAACCTTACGCGAGTTCAACTGTATTCAGGAGTGATATCCACTGAAAGCTTCAGGAAAAAAAATACACACATTGTGTCCTGGAACTCCCCTTCCACACAAAGCATGCAGCATGTCTTCAGAAATGGTCTCCTGACCCTATCTACAGTGACTTGTCTATAATAGCATAAGACCAGCTAAGAGCTCTGGTAGACTTGCTATGTGTCTTTCTGTCCCTTTAGTTCTGCTTTTGAAGCTGTCTGAGAATGGCAATAAGTTTCTATTTTTCCATTGCTACATCAGCGTTAAAAGACCAACTGACTTGTCTCTGCAATAGATCACTTTAAAGAGAAGAGGAAACCCAGTTCTTTCCTATCTACAAAAGCAAATGCTTTCATTCCTTGAAGACAAAAGGAGAGTGGGGAAATTCTCTTTTATCTTCTCTCTGCTGCCTTGAATCAGTATCTTGTCAGTTCCAAAAGGGGTTCTGTGTCTATGCTAATAAATTAAACATTACCTAGCACTGAGAAGAAATCATATGGGAATGTCCACATCCATACTTCTAAACTCTTTTATCTTCCAAGATAGAGTACTTCTAAACTGTCTTTTGGGAATGCCCCCTAGTCACCCCTGCTAACATCCAAAATGTGACAAGAATTGTCTTGGCAAAGGCTGTGGTCCCACCAAAGAATCCCATGGACACTTCTAACACTGTGACAGTGTCTGTGATGAAAGTCCAGTGCAGGAGAGTATTGATACTTTTCATTATACCAGTGTAGACAAAATCATTTGAATCAAGAGTCTTCAGCATACTGGGGGAAATGCATACACTGCATCTTTAATATATGCATCAGACATGCTGTAGTTGTATGAAATAATGTAATTTTATGACTGTTACTATGTGAAGAAAATTATGAAAAATTTTAATGCTAAAAAGCACTTAACAAAGTTACTCAAATTTTGGTCTAGTCTGTGTCTATCCTTTCTTAATTCTCAGTCTGCATGTTGATGTTTCAGTTATAAAATACTTGGGACAGACGTCTTAAGAAAGGAGATTAAGTCTGAAGGATCCCAGCTACACGTGAAATCTTTCTGTAGGGTGACACTCAGGAACGTGAGAAGACTACTAACAAGCGCTGTGTTCCAGAGATATTCTATAAGGCAAAAGTATTAGACTTTCCTTGTTCTCCTGAAAGAAGCTGGTTACTCTGCATGTGTCCTCACAAACTAATTCCTTCACTTCATCCATTTGACTTGTCTGTGGTGAAATCATACATTACCTCAGCCTGAGAGGGTCATTTTGACAAAGCTGAGAGCCAAAACTCAGGAAGCTCTAAAGCAGCAACCCAGAAACATTTATTCTTTTGCACAGTAGTATTAGAATGAAGACAGCTTGAAAAGTTGAGGTCAGATCCCTAATTAGGGATTATACATCAATACAGTGCAAATTTGATTCTCATTACAATAAGTTACTAGCTTCAGAAAAGGGTATCACTTCTGGATGTACTCCATTGAGCAACATTTATTATCTCAGTCCATTTGAATTGCACATAAGCATAACTTCAACCTCATTGATCCTTGTATCCATCAAACACCAAAAAAGTTATGATTATTTCAAAGTATTCAAATGGAAATGAGATTTATTAATCTTGTAAAGTTAATTTATTGCTGCATAAGTTTTGATGCCAGAAAAGTATTCTGAAGTTTCAGTTCTGCTCAGTCTTTAACTCTGAAAGTGTACTTTAAACAATACATTTTATATTTTGTGCTCTGTGGAAGCATTAATAGAAATCAGTCATGCAGGGAGACACAGTTTGAAACGTAATTACAGCAATCATTTCAAGATGCATAGTACATCTACTGACTTCTCATTGTAGTGTTGTGCATTTCTCTGCAGGACTGGAAGGCTGGTCTTTAACCTGCCTATAACCTACTTACCTATCTTTTACAATCTAATTTATCATGCTAATGAACCATTAGTCTTGGCATTTAAATATATATGACAATAATTAAGAGTAGCATTACTAAATAGGAGAAATTTTAAAAGGCTGAAGGAGAATTCTGTGCCAAGACCAGACAACACTTTCTAAATTTCCTTTGCAAGTTCTAACTCGGATTGACTTTTGGCAATTATCATGTCATCTCTCTACTTAGAGCCTTCCAGGTGTTGCAGATTGTGGAGGGCAGTACTCCACCTTCTTTCAAATTAAAGGTGTAGTTTTACTTGAAATTTCTTGCATGGTATTTGTAGTGCTACCATGGCATTCCTGCCCTCACTATGCTCCCTCCATTATCCTGACACAGCTGTATTGTGGCTTTCCTGAGAAGCAGATCAGCTGCTGGTCTGGTTGAGAAATAAACTTGTCTGACAAGTTATTCTTCCATTCGTAAAGGCAGGTGCACAGGTACTTGTGACAGCACAAGGGGGAGAACAGCACAAGCGGACAGAGCATTTAAGCTGACGTACTCAGGAACAGCACTGAATATAAAAGCAGTGGAGTCACTTTTGATAATACTTTTGGAACTCAGGGTGGAAAGTAGAGTTCTAGCTGAGTTAATAACACTGCGGAGGGGCTATTAAGTTTAAGAAAAGCCTACAATGAATGAAGGAGTTTGATCATCAAAGATAACAACATCTGGAAGGTTGTGAAACATATGGATAAAGTGAGAATTAGCAGAAGTCAAGCTGAGTTAGACTGACAAAGGAAATTGAAAGAAATACAGATAAGGTTTTTAGTTAGCTTAATAAAAATTAATAAGACAAGATGATGGGATAGAATTAAAGTTAATCTACATATGACCCCAAATTCAATGGTTGCCTTTCTTTGGTTTTCCATAAGGACAGAATAGCTTATACAGATGATCCCCTATCAAGCATGAGATACCAGAAACAGAAAGATATGCATTCAGTCTGGGGATGGGAGAAGACAAGAATGCTGAAAGTAAATCCACACTTAAAATGTACTAGTTGATAAAAGCTGAGGCTCTTACAACATCCATGAGTTCTGTTAAAGTTTAGTACTTCAGTGATATAACTTCAGAACAGTGTGCAGTTCCAGGGCCAATTTGTCATTTGTTCTTCTTGATATTTTCGCTAGTGTTCAGAGCAGAATGATAAAATTAATTAAATTATCTAATGCTACAAAGATGGGAAGTATTGTCAACATAGAAGTTGTATTCTCAACTGTAATAATTATACATTTTATTTGTAATGCTTTGCACTCAAAGTCATGAATATGGTAGTATCACTGTCATTTTGCATAGCATTTCTTGTCATTATTTTGAGGATAAAATCAAAACAAGCTTGAAGAATAATTTCTCACCAGTGACAATGATGGCATCAAAAATATACTCTGATGACCACCATGTGATGATAAAGTCCCCAAACATGGTAGTCTTAAATTCAGTGAGACTGAGTAGATGCATTACATCTGCACACCAGGACCCAGAAGCTCATAGTTTCTTCTGTACTGCTTTTAAAAGTCAGATATCGGAACCTGGTTTCATAGAACATGGTACATATATAAAAAGGAGCAAATCCTCTCCATAAAACATATTGTAACTGGCTCCACACACCACACACACACACACACAGAGCTAAACAGTAAAAAAACTAAAACAAACCCTTTAATTAGGTTTCAGCCTTATATCTCATCAAGCATGGAAATATGTAAAAATGCCCTCAGGACTCTATAAATATGTAAATCCTGAGCCCACCCACCTACCCACTCCATACACCGTGCTAATTAAAAGACAATGCATTAAGTCAGAAATTTATATACTATGTGTCTAACTACACATTAAGCATTATATTGAATTTTATCAGAGTTGCAAGGTCAAACATCCAAGCTACAGGATGATGGATTTATCATTGTCTATACAATCTGAATTTCGCCTTGCATGCAAATGTCCTATAATACAGATTTGTCACACAATCTTTTTTTTTTTTTACATTAGACCCCCTAGACTCTTTCAGGTCACAGAAAAATTATTGCTCACTTACTGAACAGTGTTCTATTTTCTATTGTTCTGTGCACAGCCCCCTACCTTCATTAATCCAGACTATTCAAAACCTACTCCGAAGACAAAATTAATTTCCTCAGAAGCTTTTTATGGTGCTCATCATTACAGCATCCAAGTTCTTCATGAACATTAATACATTTATTTTTACAATGTCCCTGTGAAGTGAGTAGTTATTACTCTCTCCTTTTTATAAATGGAAAACTAAGACATGAGAGATTAATGTAAAATATCCAGTAATTTGGGGAGCTATGTGTGAGCTCAGGAGGAGCTGCTTTTCCCAAGTGCCTAGCAGAGCCAGAACTGATCACTTTCCTATTCATCACTCTGACCAATCTTTTTTTCAGCCTTTGTATTAGTCATATCTCAATCCTGCATCTGGTTTCTGATCTCTCTTCTACTATCGATTAGGCTGCTGATCTCATTTGTGGTTTCTTTACTTAGTGAAAGCATCTATTTGACTAAAAAAGATAGTAACATCTTTCTAGCTCTCTTTTAGTCTCCATGTGCTCATTTTGTTTCATTGCCTGCAGTTCCTCTATTTCACATTTCCCACTTCCAGGCTCCTAAGCTCATTTTCCTTCCATGTCCTTATTCAATACCTTCTATAGCATGCTTTTTCCATCTATAACCCTCTGCATCCTTAAGAGAGTAAATGAACATTTAGTTATTTTTTAACTAAATCTGGGAGTAACTGAAACAGAATCTTCTCATGGAAAGTGTTGGCCATCTTAATCACAGTAGTTGCTACCTGTTGTGTTTGTAATAATGGATGGATTTCCTGACAGTACAAATATCCATTGGCAGAATGGATTTTTTTAATTAGAAAGATTCTATATATCTTCAGGCTAAACAACTTAAATTGTTACTCCATTAGCTCTCATAAGCAAAGCGGGTCAAGGCTTTGAATGGCAAAATGTTACAGTACATTGAGTAGGAAGTTCTACTGATAATTCAGTAGCTGGTACTTTCTCTTTTAAGTTATTAAATTATCACTGCAGAACACACTATAATGAAACAGGTGCTCCTTGGATTAATTTCTGCCTGCAAAGGCATTTCTATTTAAATACTTGCCATTTATGAACATTTTCTTTACTATACAGTCTCAACCATCTCCCTCACTCCTTATTAATATAACAGTGATTAACTGTGACCTGTGTTTTGGTTGGTGACTGCAAGATTTTGAGATTTTAAGACAGCCTTTATTCAGTCGCATCCTCTGAATTCCGCTGCCATTTTACTGTGCTACTGTCTTCTCTGTTTCCTGTCCTTGCCTACTATGTTCCTTTAGAGTTTACATATGAAAGGCTATTGCTCCATCTAACCTGGAGCATAAGAAATACAGATCTTAATTTATGATCATCACTAGTCATGACAAACCACAAATATAGATGAAAACTCTTTTAAGATTTTTCTTTGTTTGTTTCACTGCTGGTTACATAAGATCTGCTAATGTATACTAAAGTGATCTTGGGAAGTGGCACCTCTTTTAATTTTTAATTAACTCTTAAAACTGTTGTTACTTCATTAAAATCATATCTGCTAAAAGAAGTGGAAGCATCATAGATAAAATCTGACAGTGAATGTAAAAGTTGAACTGGAGTATTGGTAAGAAAATCATAGCTAGCTGAACAAAAGACACTAAGTATTCTCAATTCAAGATTGCCTTGTGGCAATCTCAACAGAGGAGCCAATCCTTTAAGTACTTTATCCTGCAAAACACAATCACCAGCAGTTCACTCTAAGTCACTGGGATTGCATTCAGGATAAAGATCTTTGCTGCATATTTTGGTCAAAGTTCTCTGAAATGTAGAGTTGTGTACTATGTGAACAAAGGATGTTGAAAAACTGGAATGCTAGTTCCACAGGAGATTTAAGCACTTCGTATTTTTTTGATACAAATTTGATCTTTTTAATTATCTCTTTCACAATAAAATGCCAAAGCAATATGTTTTGCAGTCAATGAAATATGGGGTTTTTTAATAACGTCAATTTTTTTATATACTTCAGTTAAAAAAAATCCTATTATAGTGAAGTAAAATAATTTTTACCACAGCATTTTGAGTACTTCAATTTTGGCTTTGTATTATACTAAAAATATATGTACTTCATATGAATATGTAATATGTACTTAGACATGGTAAAATTTGACTCAGCATTGCCAAAACAAAAAGTCTAAATTACTATTTTTATGCATAAGACTGTTCTTAAAGTTTTTCTGTACTGATAAATTTGCAAAATTACAAAACACTTACAATACCGAGACTGAAATACCATTATAATGATCTTATTATTTTTTTCTGAAAGCTATGTCACTAAGTCTTTAATAGTCTGTTACAGTTATTCAGCTGTTGACATGGAGTTATAAGAAAATAATCTGATGAGGAAGGTAAGGCCACAGATTAAGTTGTAGCGAAACTGCCACTGTTGCAGTACTATTTTGTTTAAACTCCCTCCCTTTATTCTATCCCAAGCTCTTCCATACAGCTTCTCCTTAAACAACCTGATCCACAGCCAATAAATCATCCTTGCTCAGTGTACCTACCTGATGGCAAAGGCATGCACATTCTGCTTAGTCACCTAGACCCAAAGTGAGACTTACTCGCAGCACAGCAGCTTACCTTTATTTACTGTTATGTCATATATGCTCCTACATGTGTGACAAACAATAAAAAATAAATTTAAATAAAATAAATCCTGGGAGTTGGACTCAGTGATCCTTATGGGTACCTTCCAACTCAAGATATTTTATGATTCTATGAATTGAGGTAATAAGAATAATGAAAACTGCGTATTTTAAAGACTTGATACAATCATATCGTAGAAGCATAGAGTGGTTTGTGTTGGAAGGGAGTTAAAGATCATCTAGTTCCAGCCCCCTGCCATGGGCAGGGACACCTTCCACTGCATCAGGTTGCTCAAAGCCTCATTTCCTTGAACACTTCCAGGGAGGGGGCATCCACAGCTTCTCTGGGCAACCTGTTCCAGTGTCTCACCATCCTCACAGTAAATTTCTTCCTACTGTCTAATCTAAATCTACCCCCTTTCAGTTGAAAACCGTTACCCCTCGTCCTATCACTATACTCCCTGATAAAGAGTCCCTCCCCATCTTTTCTGTAGGCCTCCTATCATTCATTTTCAAAGCGGTCATATATTATCTTCTGAGGTAACATAGTGTTTGAGTAAAGAAATTACATGGTATACAGAGAAAGATGGAGAGATCCCTACCAGACAGATTATTTTTTGGAGAGCACATGGCTTTTCCTAGGTAATACATTTAGACACATACCAGTGCCTAGAATTGCTCATCTCACCTGTTTAGGAGACGTTCTATTTGAAAATAATAATGAATCCTCACATCAGTTATTTTGTACATCCAACAAATTGTTCGCAACCCTGTCTAATAAGCTTTCTTTGCAGTCCTTTCGCTTCCTACAAAAATGTTTGGAGATCAGTAAAATACATAATGGTTTCTATTTTTAAACAGCCAAGCTTTCCAGATCAGTTACAAAGAATTCTTGTCTTCAGACTTTATTAATTTAGAGCCTAGCACTCTGTGACAGTGTATTGTAATAAAGACAGTGTTCAGCAGTCTACTTCAGTTAGTCAGGGCTGCTGAGTTTTATTCCTTTTTTTTTTTTTTTATTTTAATGTTATTGAGTATCCTGAAATATGATGGGTTTTCTAGTAAATTGCATATACGTTCTTGTTTATTCTTATCTCAGTTAATGAAAAACAGTCAAGTCAAGTGAATGTAAAAAGACGTAAACCAAACACTTTCTAAAAGCAAGAAATACTGTTTGTGCTTTAACAGCTGAAAAATCTGCAAATTATGTCTGTCATATAGCTCCATGCTTTTACTATTAATGGTCTTAAAATGCTTTCACCCACTTTAGCAGATACTGTTTCCAGATTGTAATTATGACTGATATCTTTTAAGTAAAGACTAATGATAAGTAAGTCTATTGTTGCTATGAAAATGCATGCAAACTAGGTCAGTGCTGCAATATGCTGGAAGATAAGTCTTCATTTTGTAAATCTTTTAGATTCCAGAGGATTCTGCTTCTGTTTTTGCTCAAATCTACCTTAATACTGAAGTGAAGTATTTATACTGGAGTTAGTTCAATCAGGCAGTCATATTGTTTGACAAATTGGGTCACCTTTTGTGGAGTTAACAGTTTGTGAGCTGCAAACACATGTGAAGTTTTGATATACTGCTCATTGTGAGCACCATGATATTGGCACACATGGGCCAATACTATAACCATGTCACAAAGCAGCTGGAAAGCACATTCTCATAAACCAGTGAGGGTAAAATAGTAGTATCAGACTTTGATCCTGAACTGAAAAAAAAAAAAAAATGCTGTAGAACTCAAGAGGAAAACAGATATCCCAGAAACTGTAATATGGCTTTTTGAAAAAGCTTTTCCAAATATCTTTTCCCTATGGTTAGCTGTACATCCATATTCTCTTAATTGGATCTTTTTTTCATTTAAGTCATTTGCTGACACAAATTCCTGGGAATAGTCTGGTAAAAATAAATAAATAGGAAGAGATTTAAACACAGGTAATTTGTATATTAAAGCCATTTCACTCTCTTCAGTGATAATAATTGTCTTTGTGTGAAGGAGACAGCTGAAACCAGTGACATTGATTTTCAAGATGGAAGCCAACAGGCAACACCTTGAGACTTGGTTCCCAAACTAAATCATTAGTGACCATCTCACATCTTGATGTGATCTGCATTATCATATCTATGGGACACGCAGTCTGGAATTTGTGTCCATGGGTTGTTTTGCCATTAGAAGGGTCTCATTCGTTGACTTCATGTAAGTTATCTGAGGTGCACATCAGTCTGTGAATAAACACTCAGGCTGGGAAACATTTACATGATATGATACCTGAAATTAAGTTTGAAGTAATTAGAAAAATGGTATTTTTTTAATATTTTATAGACATTGCCTGCAAGTAAAGTAGCTACAGGGAGTAACATTACATTCACTGTTTGTACCTCTCTGACAGCACAAATTACCAGAAGTAGAAGTACCTTTCTTACATTAAGCATAGGCATTTTGAAAAAGGGCTATAATAAAAGGTTTACAAGTTTCAGTGTTTGAATTATAATGGCTGCAAAGATGATGTTTCTTCTTCAACTCTTTAAATTACTGCTTGAAACGGGAATGCATTTAGGCACTTATGGTTTGATTTATAAAACTTCTATTTACTTTTATGCAGGTTCTTTGCATAGTTTACTTGGTAAAAGTAGAACACTTAGTTTACATAAATTATATTTTTCTTTTCCTTTTTCATGGAAACTCTTGTGGATGCTACCTCATCATTCTCATCTCAAAAATGCACATTAAGGCAAAAAGGGGTTGAAGGTGTGAAAGAACTATGGTAATCTCAGACTCAATAAGTAGATTGCACTACAGTATATTTTACTTGAATAAATACAGTGGAAACATTTTACAAGGAAGTGCAGAAGCCAAAGTTGCCTGGAGGAATGCAAGCCTGGCAAAAAAAGATTCCTTTTTGAAACAGCGTGTTTCGTCTGATCTGGCACTTCCAGGATATTCACACTGAACTTCTTGCTAGGTGATATTTCTTTTTCTGTGCATACATTGATAAACAAAATACTGCCAAAGTACTACCTAGGACAGCTTCTTAGCTGTCATTTAGATTTCCAGTGATTGTTACCCACGAGAACTCTGAGTAAGATACCAAAGGTCTGTAGCATTTATAACTGAAGTATAACCAGAAAACTGATTACCACTTATGTAAGTGTTCCCAAATTCTAGCATGTTCTAGATTTGGGGGAGGTGGGAGAATATTATTTTACACTACTACCTTTTCTGTAATAATGAAGAGGCTAAACAACAAACTGAGGGCCAATTGTTTGAGATACTATATAAACATGATAAATGAGACAGGGGATCTCGTGACAAATGACATTGAGAAAGCTGAGGTACTCAACAACAATTTTGCCTTGGTTTTACACTGGCAATTGTTCTTCTCACAACTCTTGAGTCCCTGAATCTCAAGGCAGGGACTGGGGGAATGAAGTCCCATCCATCACAGGAGAAAAGAATAGAGTAGAGCAGAGCAGAGTAGAGTACAGTAGACTGGAGTAGAATGGAGTGGAATGGAATGGAATAGTTCAGTTGAAAGGGACCTACAATGATCATCTGGTCCAACTGCCTGACCACTTCAGGGCTGACCAAAAGTTAAAGCATGTTATTAAGGGCAGTGTCCAAATGCCTCTTAAACACTGACAGGTTTGGGGCATCAACCACCTCTCTAGGAAGCCTGTTCCAGTGTTTGACCACCCTCTCAGTAAAGAAATGCTTCATAATGTCCTAATGTTCCTAAACCTCCCCCGGAACAGGTTTGAACTATTCCCACACATCCTGTCACTGAATACCAGCAAGAAGAGATCAGCACCTCACTCTCCACTTCACCACCTCAGGAAGCTGTAGAGAGTGATGAGGTTGCCCCTCAGCCTCCTTTTCTCCAAACTAGACAAACCCAAAGTCCTTAGTTGCTCCTCATAGGACATTCCTTCCAGCTCTTTCACCAGCTTTGTTGCCCTCCTCTGGATGCATTCAAGGACCTTAACATCCTTTTTAAATTGTGGCTCCAACACTGAATACAGTGGGATAATCACCTCTTTTGACCACCTTATTATACTGTGTTTGATGCACTGCAGTCTGTGGTTTGCTCTCTTGGCTGCCAGGGCACACTGCTGACTCATATTGAGCCTGCTGTCGGTCTGCACCCCCAGATCCCTTTCTGCAGGGCTGCTCTCCAGCCACTCCTCTCCCCGTTTATACTTGTGCCTGACGTTACTCCATCCTAGGTGCAGAATCCGGTCTTTGGTCTTCTTAAATTTCACACCATTGATGATTGCCCAATGCTCCAGTCTATCTAGATCCCTCTGCAAGGCCTCTTGTCCCTTGAGAGAGTCAACAGCACCTCCCAGTTTGGTATCATCAGCAAATTGGTTGGTGGATGAAAAACTGGACATGAGCCAGCAATGTGCACTTGCAGCTCAGAAAGCCAGTTGTGTCCTGAGCTGCATAAAAAGAATCATGGTGAACAGGTCGAAGGAGGTGATTATCCCTCTCTACTCTGCTCTCATGAGACCCATCTGGAGTACTGCATCCAGTTCTGAGGACCCTAGTACAAGAAAGACATGGGCATGTTAAAGCAGGGCCAGAGGAAAGGCCATGAAAGTGATGAAAGGGCTGGAACACCTCTCCTATGAAGAAAGGCTGAGAGAGTTGGGGTTGTTCAGGCTAGAGAAGAGAAGGCTCCAGTAAGACCTTATTGCAGTCTTTCAATATATCAAGGGGGCCTATAAGAAAGATGGAGAGAGATTTTTTACCAGGGCCCATAGTGATAGGACAAGGGGAAATGGAAAGAGAGTAGGTTTAGATTAGATATAAGGAAGAAATTATTTACTATGAGGGTGGTGAGATTGGAACAGGTTGCCCAGTGAAGCTGTGGATACCGCATCATTGGAAGTGTTCAAAGTCAGGTTGGATGGGGCTTTAAGCAACCTGTTCTACTGAAAGATATCCCTGCCCATGGCAGGGGGATTACACTAGATGATCTTTGAAAGTCCCTTCCAACCCAAACCGTTCTATGATTCCGTGATTCTAGGATTCTATGAAAACATGGTTAACAACTGAAAGATTTACAAAACAAATTAAAGCTAAGAGATAACAGGGCAAGAAAAATCTCAGGAAGAGAGCATGCAAAGGTTAGGATTAGTGCTTTAAGTGATAGGTGTTCTGGATCACTAGAGCACTATGGAATGTTATGAAAAAAACTCAACAGAAATGGACATTAAGCCAAAATGTGAAGACAGGCAATGTAATGGGGAGTGGAATTTGTGTGGGCTTTCCTAATGCTTAAAGACTGTATGAGAGAATATGGAAAAATTATTGAATTGACCTAGCAAGCAGCAAAGATCTGCACAGTCGGCAGAGGCTTCTAAATAGGAAGTCACATTCCTTAGCTTACATACACAGAGTACGTGCAAAATGTCCCACATGCAAGTGTTTCTGTGCTGTAGACTGTGGGAGAAAATAGCTTAGTGGAAAGTACTGACCAATATTTATCCATCATCTTGAACATGATTTGCAATGTGTGTGAACTCTGAGCTGTTTGAACTAGCCTGATAGTGACATGATACCAGCATTCTGCTTTGTAGCCATAGCAAACAAAAGTAAGAGAAGGGACTTCTTCCTTGATTATTCTGGCTTCTTTTTCTATATTTGCAAAGCTAAGGCCCATTTAAAAGAGTATTGTGCTCATATTAGTGCTGTCCCAACATTTACTCTACATGACTTCTGCTCAAATTATTACCTAACCTCTCGTTCCCAGGAGTTAAAAGCTTAAATCTTCTTTTTATTCAAAAATGCAATCCTGTTCCTGTTTTTGGCACCAAAAGTAGGAATAGAGAAGCCCAGGACCTTCCTGCCTGGCTGCTGGAGCCCAGCCAGGTACTCAGACACACACAGGACACAGACACAGCTGGTCACACAGATTGCCACAGACAAGGCACTGCCTTCAGCAGCACCTACACACGGGACTTATGTAAAAGAAACACAGACAGGCAAGTCTCCTCCTCCTCTTCAGCTGGTAGAGATGGAAGTTCACTAGAGCAGACACACATGACATTCTCCAGGTTCACAAGCACACTCATTTTCAGATCCTTTAAGCACCAGCATGGCCTGTCTGTCCACCCACCATCCCTGCCCAGATTCCAGGCCCCCTTTCCCACTTTGTGGGTCCCCTACTAGCTATTTGGCCCAGCTTGGTACTCACTGGCAAACATGCAGCACTCACACACTCATCCCTCAGGCATGGCATATTCGCAGTCTCGCTGGGTGAACCAGGATGGCCCCCCCGCCTTCCTGATACCCTAGTCCAGACCCAACTAGTCCAGCTTGAATTTTGCTAGTGAATACACATGCACACCCCACGCACACCAGGTCTGAGGAAGATACAGACACTTGCCTGCCTAGCAGCTGGCGCCAAGGACACAAGCTGTGACCTGTGGTCCCACTCCAGCTGCCGGCACAGAGCCCCTCACTCACCTCTCTCACCCCACTTCCCCCAGTAGCTGGTTTTGGGAACACACACCATTGCTGCCCCAGTGGCTGGGGGTTAAAGGCCCCACTGGCTACAGTAGCTGGCACCAGCTTACACTCACACACACAAAGGTCTCACCAGTAGCTGGCACTTGCAGCACACAAATGCATGAGAGAGAGTGAGATAATGCAGAGAGATAGTTAAGAAAAAGTTTGATAAGAAGCTATAAGAAGATAAGAGAGACTGCAGTGATCAGGCACAGGGCTCAGCCAGACAAGCATATTGACAAGTCCCATTTTATGTGTGACCCACCCCTTTTATACCCTTTTCTGTCTGCTTCCTCTTTGTTCCTCCTTGTTCCCCATTCCCGTGCATGTTCCCCATGGGTTTGTACAGCTCTGTCCATTCCAGCACCCCTCCCTGTCTGGCTCCCCATGGTTTACAATCTTATCAATTACAAAGTCCAGGTTGATCTTCCTGGAAGTGATGCCTGTGGTTCCTTGATAGCCCATCAATTAGTGTAACTGGTGGAGTTTGTTTCCTGCCATTGACTCCACATTTTTTTGGTCAGGACTGTGTCTCTGTGGATGCTGTTTATGGTTTCCCCTTTTTCCTTTAGTTTCCCAGTTGACAAGGTCCCCACCAGAAAACCTTGATGGAATAAATGTTCTCACAGCCTCGCTTGCCCTCATCAGTTAATGTGACTGACCTGGTTTGGTTCTTATCACTGCCCTCTATGTTTTGTTTATGGCTTACTCCTTTTGTTATTATCCCTTTTTGCATTGATAAAGGTCCTTGACCAGATACCCTTAAAGAAGCAGACACTCTCCTTCCACATACCCTTACAAATAGATTAGAGAGAAAAAGTTGTGTCATTTCTTCACCACATTATGATTTTTCCCACCTCTTCTATCACTCTTTACATTCATATTCAGAAGCACCAGAAATATTAAAGGAAGCTTGAGGCAGAAATGTTTCTAATAACCCCAATTAACAACAAAAGCACTATTCTTATATACTTTTCAGCTGTTCATTCTTTCAAGCAATGTCAGTTCATACTGTGATTTTCCCCAAGTATTAAATAAACATAGCAGTATTGGGAGCATTAAAGTAATACTAGGCAGTCTCCTAATGTATTTTGCAATAATTTTCCTTTCATCCTGAACTGCTATGCGTTGTTGTCATAACTATAATGAGAAAGCAAGCTCTGCTAGTCATAAGGAGCGTGAATCCTCATTCCACGTGCACGAATTTGCACATCTTAATGCTTCCTGGGTTTATACCAGTGGATTTTTTTTCCCATGATCATGAGCTCCATAACTCACAGATTCTTCCTTAAAAGAATGCAAGCAGCTGATAATTCACTTCTCTGTAGTAACATGTATTATTTTATTCTCTTCCCTGCAGCTCCTCAGAGTCTGAACTCAGATTTTTCAGCCTAGCTGTAACAGATATTTGTGCAATGGTGTAACACTACTTTTTCAGCTCTTCTATAATTCATTAGATAGCCTAAAATTGGCAGTTTACTGACATTCTTTTCTACATCATATTGTATACACATAGGTCTGGATCTCAGTGTGAGCTCAGATTAGTGTGAAGAGTATCCCTGTTTAAATTGTTGTTAATCAACTAATTAAATGTCACAAAAGTCATATCTATGCGTACATGTGTATTTAAAATACTATCATATGCTTTATATTTATCTAGCTGATAAATATGAATATAAACAGACACATACATGTACATATATACATACACATCTATATCTATATATATATTTTAAACTTCTGAGTCAATCATTATTCCTAGACTTTTATACTTAATGCCACTCTATATAGGATTGGTTTATTTGCCATCTCGTTATGCTATTGACTGTCTCTGCTCTGTCCATTGGACCATGTTTCCCCAAGGTTTTATAAAGCAGCAGCTGAGCCACATAATAGGGGCAGATTCCAAGGCTGAGAAGCACATAAAGATCTTTTGGTAGAAGACCGTGTAATGTGAGGGACATTTGAACCACAGAATGTGCAAAGTCGTAACAGTCATTGCCTACTGTTTGCTTTTGTGAACTTAAATGATTTGTCCTCCTCAAGAAATTCACAAGTGAAACTCATAAGAAATTGTTTGCGATTGCATCTTGAGGTTACTCTGAACTTCCAAGGGACTGGTTCCTCCTACACAAATTTGACCACAAACTTCTTTACTGTCAGAAAATGAATCATTGACTCTTTTAGAATCTAGACTTAAGAACAGATATAAAATGTTGAATTTAGTAGACTGTCTCCTGCCAAGTTCAGCTAGATGAGTTAAAAAGCTGCAGTTCTTATGAAGATTTTAATGAGAATAATATTCAAAATGTCCCAAGAGTTAGTGGATGCGAAGTCTTCTTTCTATTCCTGTGAGAGCAATATCAAGAAAAATCCACCTATTCCTGCTATACAGCAATCTGCTTACTCTGTGCCTGTCATCACAACTGCTTTTCTTAAGTCTGCTGGAAAACTATAGAAATTACCAAGGAACTGAACTGCCACATTGCTTCTGCCACCTTGCATGAAGTTGACAGATATCCTGTGACCAGAACACAGATCTTCCCCTGGAGTTCAATTGCTCGCATAGAGCTCCTTTGGATTTTAAAAAAAATAAATAATGTTCACAAGAAAAAATTGATTGTAAGTTTTCAGCAGCAGTTTGTTTTCTTTTCTCTGTCTAGCTTTAGGATTTCCCATCTGAGTCTTAGCAGTGTCAAGATTTTTGAGCTCCTTTGTCTAATAAGATGAAAGAAATCTTATATTATTGGCACTCATTATCTTTAGGATGCGGTACAAGGTTTCCTGCAGTGATGTTCTTTGTTGTTCCTTCGTGGCTCACATTACCCTATGGATCAGCCCCTGATGTCAGTGTGCCTCTCCTTGACAATGGCACTTCTTGTCTAAGGGAATGACTATTTTGAGTTATTCCAGGCTGCATTTTATTAGAGCTCTTAATCAAAAATACAGGTTATGCTTTCCATATTGACAGTATGAATATTCCTGTTCTTCCTCTCCACCCTGTCACTTCTGGAGCCTACTCTATCTCTCTATTCTACCTTCTATGGCCTGCAAGTTAAAAAGGGTGTTGATGAATGGGAGAGGATTTGGAGGATTAAGTTGATAACAAGAATTTGTTCTAAAAAAATGAAATTTATTTTGTTTAGCTCTTCAAAGGAAGGTTACTGATGCACAGATACATAGGCAATAAAAATACAATCACAGTGGCCTCTGCAATCTAGCACGTGAAACAGTAACAAAATTCAGCATTTGAAACTTAAAGCTAAATTTTTTTATTGGGAATAAACTGCAACTTCATACAGAGAAAAAATAACCACTGGAAGAACTTGGCTAGGAAAGCAGTGATGAGGAGATGTCTGTCTTAAACAGCAGTTAATTTAGAGAAATCCTATTGTTCATGTTACACAGGAGTTACAGTAGATGATTGCAATAGTCATTTCTGTATTTATCACTTCTTAATATATCTAGAGACGTTTAAAAATTGCGTTCTATATTTTTGTCTCTCTTGCATTTTCTGTTGAGAGCAACATGGCAGTTATTCACTTGCTGAATACTAGCTGAAGACAGTAAAGGTAAAACTCTCACAAATGGTCCTTCATTAGGAGCACTCATGACAACTTGATTTATTGGTATACCTTAGGGTATATAGTCTGATTAGCTGCTTGACTTTGACATACCATCTTCTTACTCATGGGATCTCTGAAATTTAGTTTCACACTTTTTCTCTTCTCCAGTCAACTACGTATGAGATACCTGATTTATTCTCTGTGACGATCATTGTACTAACCTTGCCATGTCTAACCATATAAAACAAATTCAGACATTTAGACATAAGTAAGTGGCCATTAATGTAACCAAAATTATTAGTAATATATTTTTATTTTCCCTATATTTTAGTCCTAAATTGCCTGGTCCCAAGAGGCAGTTTGCTAACTCTGCTTTTCTGGCAGAGAGGTTCCTTGGAGAGATTCAAAACTTGATCAGACAGGGCAGCCTGATCAAAGCTGGTCCTGCTGCTAGCAGAGGGTTGTAATGATCTCCAGAGGTCCCTTCCAACCTAAATTATTCGATGACAGATTTATGGAGGAGAAAGGAAAAGTTTCTTGGTCAAAGTCAGATTCCAGTTCCATCAGTCTGAATTCAAACTGATTTGCTATGAATAGTAGGCTCGATACCTGTGACTCAAGTTTGGCCATCCACACTTACTGTACTCCAAACAGAAAAACAATGCAAAAGATCTGGCTGCAGCATAAATTGTTATTTTTCTCTTCTATGAGGATGAAACAATAAAAGATGGAAATGGCTTAAGCTCCCTCTGATAGTTGTACACACACATACAGTGGTCAAAGCCAGGGAAAAATGTGGGTATAATTCCTCTTTCCGAGGTTGATGGAAGATACTGGTTGGTGGTATATTATTTCTGTAAGTAGAGCATGCAGGTATGGAAGGTCCTGCCATGTGCAGAGAGAAGCTGGAGCCATGCCTCTGTACAAAGTAAAGCTTTTCTTCATTTCCAGCCTCTGAGGGGTCAAAACCTGGAGCTGCTGTGTCTCACAGGTCCATGCTGTGCAGAGCAGCAGCTCCTGAGCTGTTTTCCTCTGTAGTGCCAATGCTGATTGCATACCTTTACACACCTACATTTTTTAAACACTCCTTTTGGTGAGAGAGTGTTTCAATACACAAACGAGTTATTTCAGAAAATGACTTATGATCTTCTTGTTAGTGTACTACCCAATGGAAAATGCAGAACTACTCTCCAGACAGGATACCCATAGAAAAACTTTTAAGCCCCCTGCACAAAGCCTGTGTATGTTGTAGGCCTACTTGTTCCTGTACATTGCTTGCTGTAAAAAGTAAGGTTAGTTTACTTGTGTTTAAGAACAGTAGCTGACTCAGCACAGACTTCAGATTCTGGTGATCAGCTAAGTCCCTTCACAGTATCTTGTCTGGCTGGCATTTGGATCAGAAACCAAGAAGGTATTTTTTTGTGAATTAGTATTTTTCCCCTTATAAGCATTGCATACATATTCATCATTCACAAATGAGTGTTTTATACTGTATTGCTGCTCTTCAGTAATACTGATTTGGACACAAAAGTAGAGTCACAAAGTGATAAATTAGATATCATTCAGTTCTCAGCTGAATATACGGTTGTTAAATTTACTCTTTGTGATACTCTGTGAAGTTAATGGAATGATATAGGGGATTAACTTGACCCCTTTCATCTACAGTTTCAACAGATTAATAATTGTAGTTTATTTTCTTTATCACCAGCACTTTTCATTAAATATGTTTTTGTCTATCTTACACACTCTGCTTTACACAGCATTAGGCTGTTGGAAAATATTTATATCCCACGTTAACCTTCTGTGCCTCTGGGCTTTGCCTATTTAGATAACAAAGGCACAAGGAAACTGATCTGCATGTGGGGTTATATTTGCATAACTCTATTTATTTCAGTGAAAGAAAGTATATGAGAGCTCATAGATATCTGGTACATAAAGGACAATGTAATTACCTATTGAACTGTCAGAACCTTTTTAGAAAGACAGGCCCTGTGGAGGGCCTATGTCATTCTGGTATTACTGTACCTGTTTTTTTTTTCATTTCTTGATACTAATTCAGTAGAAAGAGTCGAGTGCCCAGAAAGGATTTAGACAAAAACATGACAACAAAATAAATGGACCACTCAAAACATGATTTCTGAGAAGATAATATTGATAAAATCCTCGCTGATGTAAATGAGAGAAAAATCTAAACTTACAAAGATTAATAGTGTCTTCCTGCCTTTAACAGGGACCACACAGTGACTATATTAATAATTTGTCTGATAGAAATGAAACTTGTCACCAGAGTGAGTTGAATGTCACAGCTGTCCCCTGAGATCCTTATATTTGTCAACATTAAAGGGTGCCCATTTACTCAAGCTGTAGAGGCTCATGCTTTTAGCACTAAGAGATTCTGACTGACTCTGTCACGGTACCTAGATTGCAGCCTCTTTATAAATATTGAGGCAAGGAAGTACTTCTATTTCAATTATTTTAGTAATAATTTCAAATTATTTGAAAGTTCTTTAAGTAATTACAGCAGTAATAGGGTAAAGTTTAAGGGATGAAAATTAAGGACTCTGATCCTTTTATTCCATGAGATGCCGAATTGATACTGCATCCAGTTTCAGGCCCACCAGTAGAGAAAAACCAGTGATAAACTAGAGGGAGTTCAGGGGGGATCCACCAAGATGGTGGGGGCTGGAGCACTTGCCCTGTGAGGAGAGGCTGGAGGAGCTGGGTTTGTTCATCCTGGAGCAGAGACAGCTTCATGGCACCTAACAGCATTTCCCCAATGCCTAGAGGGAGGTTAACACAGAGCTGTATCCAGAGTTTTCAAAGTGGTGATTGTCAGGAGGAAAAGAGAAAACAGGCACAAACTGGACTGAGAGAGTTATAAGGAGAAACATTTTCTCCATGAGGACAGCTAGGCAGTAGCACATGTTCCCCAGAGAGGTTGTGCAGTGTCCATCCTTGGAGGTTTTCAAGACCCAACTAGATGAAGCTCCAAGCAACCAGGTCTAACCATCTGGATGACCTTGCTTAAGTAGGTGATTGGACCAGCAGCCTCCTGAGGTCCCCACCACTCTGAATTATCCTCTGATACTATGATTTCTCTGACTTCCAGCTTCTATATGTTCCTCCATCTGTTAAATAACTTTGGTATTGCAATAAGTACCACATGTCCGTATCGTTGCACTTAAGTGAAATTTACTGCAGGGTAGGACTGTGAAGTGCAATATTTTCAGTTTATTCAGAAGGCAAGCAAAGACATGTATTTTCATGTTCTGAGAGACAGGACTGACAGAAAGCCCTTTGACACCAATTTGGATTACACAGAGAAACTGGAAGGAAAAAAAATACCTCTTTGTATTGATTTAAATATAGAAAATTCATTTAAGGATGACTTGAGTCTTTCACTGTAGGAAGAGCATAAAATAGACCAGTAAACATCTAGCTTTAGATTTTTGATCTTATTACTAAGGGGGGGTTACTGTTAGTTTAGGAATTTCAGCAACTGATATTTGTTTAGGGGAAAAAGTCAAAATAAAGCATGAGAACAGTAGGGGATTTTTCCCCCAGTACTGTGGCCTTGTTGATATGACAGAATATCTAAATGACAAGCTGTCTCTTCAGGTTCGCAGAATTTGGCTGAATGTATAGTTAACGGGTAGAAGACATAAAGTATCCTCAAGAAATATCAGCTTTAGTTTTAAAATAGTGGTTTTACATGTGCCCTGAAAAAATGAAAGACAGATTTATAAGCTTATATGATGCAAGAGGAAAGAAACAGTTACAAACTAGGACTTACGTCATCTGGTTGTGTGATACTGTGGCATTTGAAGGTCAAATTGAAATGAAAGCTCTGGCTCCATCAGCCACAATTCCTTGTAGGGGGACAAAAGATGAAAGAAGCTCTGCCACTCCATCCGTGGATCTGGCATGAATGCTTTGCTTACTAGTGGAGATATTGAAGGACACCCAGGCTCAAACGAAAAGCAGTCAGATTCCTCCTGATTTTCCCCTTCTAAAAGTTGATGTCTGTCATCTAGGGAGAGCATGTTCTCCCCTGCTTAGCACCTGACCATCATTGCTACATATCATCTGGATCATAAGATTCAGATCTACCTCCTCCTCCACATGCCATCCTTCACTTATGAAAGAACAGGTTAATGCCACAGACAAGGTTTTGGGGTATAAGAGAACATACAGGGGAACCTAATAAATAGCACTTGTCTATTGCATTTGTTCTTTCAGAAGTTACTTATGTTAAGAATTGCAACGGAATTGCAAATGTCCCTCTTTTGATACTGTTTCTGTGATTCAACCAGCAAGAATAGGCATACCTTGTGGAAAAATCACACATTTTACAGAAAGTGTGAGTAAATTTCTTTACTGTAAGATAGAGTATGGAGAAAATGGAAATTATTTTAGTCCACTGTAGTTAAGCTGCATTTCAAATTTGCATTTGCATGTTAACCATAAGGCTGCGAGTTGCACCTACAGAGGATATCCTGCTCTTCCTTCTGGAGAGAAGAGGAATGTCCTACATTGTTCAGCCAGTTTTTGCTGTTCTGAGCCATACTTGAAACCGTTCTCTCAGATCTGAATGCATACTAAGCTTGACCTTCTATGTCTAGCTAAGCAGTTTGAGGCCATGTATGGGCTAGAATTCATCTGTAGAAATCTTACATTTTTAAGACTCTCTGAAAGCTTGCTGGAATCAGCTGCCACGTGAAAATATTCATATTGCATAACCAAATGAGAAAGAAGCAAGTTTCAGAATCAGTCTGAATGACAACTGCTGAAAAATTGTTTGGCTCTGTGCTTTCTGAATGACAAGCCATCATTCCTTAGTAAATATGTGTGCCGACCACTTACATACTGCACGTGTACCAGAGCTCTTCTCAGAATGCTTGCAAAAACTGTATGCATTTTCTCGTCGTTGGTATAATTGGCTAGTGTAGACTCTCAGTGCTAAACGACCTTGGAATATATTCTCAAATACATCCATATGTATATCCTTGAACACACCACTTTTTTGCTTTTTCTTATTTACACATGAAGATAAAAAACAAGGACACGGTAAGATCTGTGAACCTGCACTGAGACTTTTCATACCTGACACATTAAGATACATTAGGATGAGGCTAGCTGAGCAATAGACACTTGCCTTTAACCGAAATCTATTTAAACACTTAAACACTTTCTTCTTTTTTTCTTCCCTCCCCCCGCCCCCCCCCCAGATTGCATAAACTTAATGATTGTGGAGATTTATATTTCACATTATGTAAGAAAAAAGCAGGACAACAGCTATTTTACCAAACAGCTATTGGGCAGTCTGCTGGAGGCAAATAGAATTTGCATCCCCTTCATAACTGATGTATTGGACATGCCTTCTCTACAGGCACTGTGCCGTGAGCATCTATGCCAGCTCTACTGAAAGGCAGTGTCTGTAAGATCTAACAAGACTGACCAGTCATTTTCTTTGCCTACAAAATGCTTCAGGAAAGGTTCACAAGTCTTCTGGAGAATTTCACTGCAGGAATATAAGAAGACAAAATGACATTTAAGAAAAACTCTAGAGAAAGTAAATCTGGAATTTATTTTCCCAGTGATCCCAATGACCAAGAACACAACCATTAACTTAACGAGAAAACAATGCACCTAAATGAAGGCTAGGATAGGCAAAAGTAATGTCAAACTAATGAACAAAAAAATAAAGTTTTGGCATAAATAGGTGTAGTTTTCTTTTTAGTGAACGTGTTCTATTTGCTCTGCTGATAGACTTAACCTTATTTATGTTGTATTAAGATTAATCATTTTCAAACTAAACTTTTTGAAAGAACTGATTTCTGTTCTCTGATGAGAGGTCACTGTATTACATTATTTTCCATTGTCACATTATTTTCCATTGTATCTACTTCCTTTGCCTTTGGCCTCTTGAATCAGCAATCATAGATGTTTGGGTTTTTTTCTATAATAGTTATTTCCAAACTTCAGAGCATTAATTTGTGCCATCTCTCAGAGGTTGTTATAGACCACCTTGCATTTTCAGCCTCAAGCATTTAATTCAGATCCTTGTAAAAGCAATATACTTCTATTGACCAGCTACATATTTCTGTAATGTCTCTTTGTGACCCGCTCAGGATTCTAGGACTGTTGGTCAGAAATCACTGTTTTACTGCTTTACTTGCTAAATGTGTAAATATTTGTTCAATAGTTTGGACTTTCTTCATCACATTGATTATATCATAGTCCCATTATATCATAGTCCCATTCACCTATTATTTTAAAGGAGGACAAGTGCAGACATGGGAGCAAAACCATTTATTTCTAACAGACCAGCCATGAACACACTTTGAACCAGTGTGTTCAAAGGAGTAGAGATTTAATACTGCCCCACAAGACACTGGGAACTTAAAGAATACTGCAATGCAATCTCAGGTATTAAATAATAAGACAGTTGAGTTAAGTGAAGTGATGAAACACAAATGAGATCCTTTCACACGCAATAGATTTCACATTATATGTTTATGATAGGTATGTATATCAACAGCTGCTATTTGTGTAGTTTGGTTATAGACACTAAAATATATGAATGTATTTAAATTTGCTAGGGTATGTCCAAAAAATTACTGATAGAATTGCAATTCAATAGAGCATGATTATGAAAAATTATTTTGAGAGTTTAGGCCTTGCTTGTTTCTTCCATCACTCTTACTATTTGTACATTCCAAATTAGTGTTACAAAAAAAAAATCTTGATCCTCCTTCCACTTCTAATTAGGAAGCTTTTCTAGCCTTCATACATATATCCCATCATATGTATCTATTAAATTCCTTTTCAATGCTGACTTAAGAGAACTAAGAAGCACTCAAATAACTTGGAAGTGTTTAAATAATGGTGTCATTTAAAAGGAAGGATTTAACAGGCAGAAATACTCAAGCTGCATTTGTGAGGCTGAGGAGCAGGTTTACATGATAGCAATCGTCTTTTGTGTTGTCTACTTAAAATCAATACCTATCCAAAGGCATTGCTTCTCTGACATTGCAGGTGTTTCCAGAGAAGGAAATAGTTTCCTACACTCTTTATAAAGTCAATGCAGTAAAGTAGATGCATAACAAAGGCATTTCCATTCCTTCCTTGTTATTTTGAAAGCCTTTTGCTTCCACTGAAATTACAAGCAATAAATACGAAATGCTTGCTGCTTTTATGCATGCTGGATTCAGCCTGCTAGCCATCTGAAGCTGGACATTTAATGCAGCATTATGATGGTGGCACTTCTGCCACCCTCTTTTGTCCAATAAGTGTCTTCCCAAGATGCAGAAGATTAGGTTGTCTACGTATTACTCAGGCTCAGCAGGTAAGGTTTTCCTGCATATGTACATTAATCACCAAACAGGTAGGCAAAAGATGGAGTTCACCACATTGTAAAGCTCTTTTAAAAGTCAATGTAAAATTTTTTAATACATGCAACTTCTAGATTTTCTATACTGCAGAATGATAAGAAACACATTAGGTGTAAAATTAAATGTGTATATCCAAGTTGTTTTAAATTTAAAGGTATCATCTTTGTCCTTCTGCAACAGTATCTTACAATACAATTAGTGCCATATTAAGAAAGTCTATGAGGTTAAAGGCTGAATTTGCCTTTATTTGGAAATTGTTTGAAAAAGTACTACACTCATGTCCTAATCTCCTGTGTACCTTTTAAAAAATTAGTTAGTTCACTGCTGTACTGATAAGAGTAAAAAACTGTTGCTTCACGTTTACTAACAAAGGGCTAACACAATTAAGGGATGCTTTAGTTGCCTTTTGTTGCTTTTCTTACATGTACCAGAGGAATCCTTTGCCATCTTCTACTCAGTTTTATCAGGGCATTGTAGACAAAATAATGATATTGAGAAAACAATCTGAAGATCAAGGAAATAGTAAAGTGTCTCTAAATGCACTTCATTCACTCACTTTAATGTCAGATATCTACACTATAGGCAGCTACGACTGATCTAATTGTTTAGATTCCCTACTTAATCTATTGCACTACTAAGATGCAATTAATTCATGTCAAGTTGACATCTAAAATAGGTCAAATGAATCAGGCCTTTGAAGTGTCTATTTCTTTGCATTGTCTTCAAAGGAAGATTAGGATGACTGGCTCAGATGTAGATATCAGGCAACCGAACCCCACACTGAGAATAAAATTTAGCACACACAAATATTGCTTTGGTTGTGACGTGTTAGAAGGAAAGAACTCATCTATAGTCCAAGCGAAAAAAAAAAAAAAATCCCAAATAATAGGGAGAACAATTTGAAATGTTGTTCTATTACATTAAAAATCATTTGCATAAAAATCAATAAAAAAAGGCTTTCTCAGCATTAACATTATACTGTTACCTTAAAATATAATCACACATGAATCTTCTCAATGACTAGTTGCCATTACTTAGTCACACTACCATTCTTTTTAGGTTTGTTTACATTTGATTCATATTTGGTAGGCCATAGACATTTATGATATGACTTTATCTGAATCAGTAAGTGTAAATATTCTAACATGACATTTTTATTTGGAATGAGCTTAATCACAGTTAATTTTAACCTACAATCCACGCTTGTATTGTTAACTGGAAACATGTAATATTTAGCAGTAATTGACTTGGATAAAATGAATGTATGGTACCACTATAGTTGTTCTTGTCAATAATTTGCAATTATGCTGATAAAAATCCCATTTCATCTCCTTAGAGTGCAAAACATGTAAAATGGGTTACAATGAATTAAACAAAATAGTTTATATTAAATTACATTGATAGCATGGATGCAATTCTCCTCAGGTATTTAGGTAGCATCTCCTTAAACGTCAGTCCTTCAAATGAGATTTCTTCAATCATTATCAAAGTGATAACACTTCAATAATCTGGTATCATTTTCTTATTCTTTCCCACACAACACTGAAAAAGCCTTCACTACTTTTTCTTCTTTATCTTTTCTAAGAGTATTTCTTAGTTTGCTATTATTTTTTGTGTAAACAATTTATGCATGAAATCTATATTAAAAATCATATTCCAATGTATGCAAACATTTATGCACATATTTAAATCAGTTGAGTATACCCACTGAGTTTAAGGGCACCATTTCTAGGAATGAATTTAAGCAATCCCATAATGTTTATTTGCAGGATCAGCTAGACTCACTAGGAGATTGATTCAGAAACTCAGATATTTACTTTTAAGAAAAGGAAATAATGGAAAAGGCTTTTTCCTTTTCTCACCTTTAACTTCATCAGAATATTTTTTCTTAGACTTAGGCATTTATCACTGTAAGATGTTTTCTGTAATGCAAATTAATCTCATAATTTCTCTCTAAAGCCTTTCAGATTTGTCAACCTCTTTTTACAAGTGTGGCATCAGAACAACATATCATACTTATGTGACAGAGAAATTTTCAAAGGACCTGATTTTCAGACAGCAAAAACTCAGCCTTTTTTGGTAAAAACAACTATAACTCTCACTGGAGTGGGGGAAAACAAACTACTTTTATAATGTATAATGTTAACCATCTAGAACCCAAGAGGTATGAATAAGATATTCCTCTTGAAATATTGTGGACTCACATATGCAGAATTTCACCCATTATTTTTGTTAGTAAGGTTCTTTAGCTGTGTCAGGTCCTTTGTAAATTAATACCTTATATTCAGGAACAATCCTTTCAGTACCTCTGATGTTACTGATCTGCTTGTTCTGAGCCATTTGGTGATCATCTGGCAATATTGCTGCAGAAACTGTTTTTCTGTAAGTATTGCATCTGTGGATTTTTTTTCTGATTTTTTCCTTTGATATTCATTAATATCCAAATCATTCTTTACATCATTTCATAATATCAAAATCTGACCAGCCATCTTCATAGTGTTCATTTAACAGTCTAGTTATTTGGTCCACTTCCACTTCACAGAAGCTTACTACAAAGGCAGTTCCTAACAAGTCTGGTTCCTCTAACAGAAGTTTTCCTATTACATGGAGAATTCATGTATTCAGTGCTCAAAACTTCTCCAGCCTGAAACTTTTTTTTTTTAACTTCTCAGGGGATGATTTTGCCCACACTATTCAATACCTATATCACAGAGCCCAGTGTAAATGTAAGCTTGTGATTATGGTCAATCACGGCTTTAAGGCTTACAAGTGCTGTGTAATTCATTAGGAGTAATGTAGGAGGAAGTATGGTTCTTTGGTAGGACAACCGGACCTGTCCTGTGAGCAAGTTCAGTTCACTTAAATGGAAATGTCTGCCTTTCAGGAGTTTTTTTTTAAAGGATTGCATACTACTCTAGTTAGGTATGGCTGCAGTCTTAGACAGCATGGTCTAACATTTGATTCTCTCTCGTATGTTATATGGTCAGCAGTCCATATGAGAAGAGAAGCTGTCCTGCTATTCTTCCTCACTGCATTAGTAATACTACCCAATTACCCATCACTTACAAACCAACAGCTTTCACAGCTTTGATTGTGCTTAGTTTCAGTGTCAGAAGTCTGTGCCACTGTTACAACTGGGACATATTTGGCGGTAATTTGCTTTGCCCTAGGAAGGTCAGTTAAAAAGAGAAGCAATTATTAGATTGCTTAAAGAAATCAATCCATATTGTGGAGCATCTAACTGACTTAGTTCAGGAAACATATTTTACTTTTATTTCTATTGATCAATGGGCAATAATATACAATTGTGACAGATGATAAAGGAGTTTAAATGATCAGATGAACTACTGAGGGATTGCTGCCTGGTGTACATTCCTAAAACAAAGGCTGAGATTACTTCTTTGTGCAACCTTGTCACTATGTGGCAGCCTGCGTAGTACTACTGATGTATCCGTGTCTTAATTCAGTTTCTTATATGGATGTCTTAGGTAGGGTGTAATTTTTATAAGCATAACAGTCTCAAGAAAAAAGAGAGAGGAGAGGAGAGGAGAGGAGAGGAGAGGAGAGGAGAGGAGAGGAGAGGAGAGGAGAGGAGAGGAGAGGAGAGGAGAGGAGAGGAGAGGAGAGGAGAGGAGAGGAGAGGAGAGGAGAGGAGAGGAGATACTGCTTGCTAAACAAGCTCTCTGACACTAGCATGTGGCAGAATAACAAAATAAGTGACATAGAAGAATAACATTAGAATACAAAGAGAGAAGTGGGAGAAGTAAATGCCCTTTGGAGAGCATATGAAACAGCTTTAGCCAAGATCTCATGAAAATATGAAACCTTCTATGAAGGTTTAACCTTACTGATATGACAAATAGTGTGCCATTCATTGGCCACACATTAGATCATGACATGAATGATCAAACCACCTTCACAGGTCTTTTAATTGATGTGTTCTAGTTTACAGATTGAAAACATTAAAGTACATAGACAGTAATTTACAGTAGTTCAGCTGACTGGTGACAATTTATTTATCTTCAATGAATCTTACTTGTTCAATTACATGCTCATATCCTAAACTGTGATTTGCAATGACTTGTATCACCTTGATATATGCTCCAATACAAACTGCCTTATTAAAAGCATTACCTAGCATTATATGTAACAACCAGCCGCTACCTAGGAAATACTCTGTGTTTGTAAAGCCTTCATTTCCAGTTGAGCTATTCAGCTAAGACCAAGGTCTTCCAGATTTACTCCTTGGATGTGTCCAAGCACTTAGTTATCTTGTCACAATTGACTTGTAGGTCATATTGGGCACCACAACTCTTAGAGAAGAGCAAATAAATAATTTCTGGGAGATTATGACCTTCTTCTTTTCTTTATGACAGACCAGAAGTGAAGTATAGAGGCATTTATACACATCAGTCTAGTGAAAAGGCAGCACTGTGAAATGACTTGTCTAGAGTGGAGTCAGAATTGGTTATGTCATACCTCACAGAAAGAGCGTCTGCAAGCCTCCAGCTGTTACTGGAATCTGGACAGTCATGCCATTCTCCAAGCCTTAGATCTGGACAGCAGTTCGCAGATATTATGTTTGTCCTAGTTCATGCAGATATAACTTGCAATTTTGAAACAAAACCTTCATTTATGCCAAATATAATTTAATCAGAAAAAAAAGAATAACAACCAAAATATTATTAAACATCTCTACGTTGTTATCCTCTGAACAGGTACCCCGGTAGGGCAGGCTTTTCTTTTATTTTCCGCAGACTCTTTTTCTTTACCACCTTTGCTGGATTTATGCCACTGAATAAAAATATCCATGAAGTTAAAGAAGTCTTTGCCTGAATTTGTAAATATAGGTCCTCTTTGTAGTCAGTAAAGAGAAATAATCGATTCTTGGGTAGGATTAATCTCTTCCTAAATTAGAGATCTAAACGAGGTCCGATGAAACAAGTCATGGTAATATGGTGGTATTCTGTCGGTGTAGTATAAAAGAAGCAAGATAGCCTTGAATGCAGAAGCTGTGGAAGTTGTAAAGATTTTAATTTAGGTGAGTTCTGCACCATCTCTTCTGAACCTGGGAAAGTTTACTTCCTTTGCCACCTTTCCCTGATGAGAATAATTTCATTTCTTACCTCTTTTATGCCCTTTCTTCTGCTAAATTCGAGCTTTGGCAAAGCCAGATTTGGAAATTAAGAGTTGTAGGAGAAAGGATCCCTGAGGCTAAAGGTTTACAACATTGTCCTGTACAGACAGAAGTGAAGCCATTATGTTATCTTTGGGACTAGAACCCATGAACTAAAAGTATTAAATATATGTAAGCAATGCTTTAGTCTCTAATGTGTATTAGCTCAATGAAATACTGAATATCTTATCCTTAATGACTTGTTCACACAGAGTGGTCAGAAATGTTTTTTTTTCTCTGTATTGCTACCACTGTTACAGATCATCCTCCTATGAACCACAACACCTATATAGTGATTTTCCAATAAACTACAGGGAGGTGATTAGTCACTGTCAGTTCTATGTGACATCATACGATAAGAAACTGTACTGTGCTAGTCATTCTATGTTTAATCATGCAAAATCCTAACTGGCATTGCTATTTTTAGTCACTAATTAAAGGAAGGAAAAGTCACATCTAGTTAAAGAAAGTTACAAGAAATGAAATGTTTTTTGCAATATATCCTTGAATGCTTGGAATTAATTTAATTGAAAGAAGTGACTAAAAGAGCAAACAAGAGAAAGGGAAGAAGCACTCATAAGTATAAAGGAACAAAGTAAGAAAGTAGAATTATCAATATCATGTATACAGAATTTATACAGGTTAGTATACCACTTAGTGCCAGGAAGGTGTATTAAAAAGGATGGAAGTAGAAATGTGTGTTTCTCAAGACACAGACAATATTATGTAAAATCATGTGTTTACAAAAAAATACATTGCATATATTACTCAAATTAAAATCTACTTGCTTAGAAGCTCTGGAAATAGTACCATATATTGATCCACTTTGTTTTGGTGATTAAATGTTGGCAACTGTATTTGAAATTCTTTCATTTGTTACTTAAGGTTGGTTGTTTATTTGTTTGGTTTTAGTTGTTGCTTCTAAATGACAGATCATGAATGGAATGAAAGGATGAAAAGTCTTAACTATAATATTTCTACTTCGTTCTGTGTTTTGCCTTGATATTGCAGTATGCAGATATGAAAGACCACTGAGAAGCATGCTGAAATAATTCTTGTGAGAATAGATGAAACCTGACAGACACGGAATGATTGTAGTTAATTAATCATAACCATCAACAACTGTAACCACAAACATTCCAGATATCGTGCAATTAACATGGCAAGTTGAATCATATAGCAGCTCTATAATTTTCAACATAATCTTGTTATTTTATTCTACATGTAAATATTTCTTCTTCTAATTCACTTTGATCCAGCACTTCAGGATTTATGAGTGCAGAAATGCTACTGAAGTTCAGGGAGATTTCACTACCTACAAATTGCCTTTCTTCTTCAAGTCTTTGGGAAGAATTAAGCTTTATTGATGATACTGGTGGTGTTCATTGATGCTATTGAAACTAGGTGTAACAAAATAAAAATATTCTTCAAAGCTCCCAATATACATAAGACTGCTGGGGTAACCTTCCATGAACAGTTAGATTATATCAAAAATGCGTAGCTGGTCAAGACAAAACTGCGGAAGCGTATCAATTTATAATTTATATAAAAGCTATGTAGGATCACAGGTAGTGCATATTTGAATTTAAGAGTAGTATTCCCTTTTAACAAGCATGGCACAGTAAATAGAGGCAAAGTCTGTTTTTTGCCTTTTATAAAAAGTTCTAATTTTCTAATTAATATAATTAATTAATTATAAACAATAATCTAATTTGTGAAGGAAAAAGGAAAAAAATTATTATATTATATTTCACAGAAGAATCAATAAATCATTTTAGGAAATAGTTCCATACATTTCTTATCTTCACCAGAATAGATAATTATTACAATAATAAATTGTATTACGGTAGCATGTATTAGCCACATTTATGGATTCATGACTTCCCTATGATAGGAAATGTAGAAAGTACAAGAAGATGTTCTCTACTTACAAGATAAAACATCTAGACATAGACAGCTAGATGAAGATGGACAATAAACAGGATAATACTATTCATTGCAGTGGACCAGGTATTTTTTAATTGTTATAATATATAAAAATGATATACATAAAAATATGCCATTAAGGACAGAAAAAACAATGTTCTTTTAGTTAACTGGTACTCAGCATTTCCTAGTGAAAATTTAGTTCAGGGCTAATGAATCAATAGTGTATACATTATAGTTTATGCTGACAGCATGGTAGAAAGAAAATTATTTTCTTTTTACAAGAACACACTCAAGGACCACCATTGTTCAAAGATTCCTTAATGACTTTTTTTTCTGAGAAAAAAACTGCATTGTAGTATGTGACAAAGATTCTGGAAGATATTGATTTAAATATAAGAAAATACAGTATCTTCTGTCTTCTTTTCTTCATCTTTCACATTTTCAGACAGGAGTCTTTAAGCTTTCTCCTATGCTTCTTGTCATCTTTTGTTGGCACTTCCTGACATCTGTATAACCACCCTCTTTCATTAAAACCCTTCAGTGGGTCAGCAGATGTACAGAGACACAGGGCGGCTGGCATACAGGCTTAAAATACATCATTACTTCTCTGTATTCTCTCTCGTTCTGTTGTGTCTCGTTATACACTTGCATAGTAACTTCTTTGAGAAAAAAAAAACGACCTTTTTCAGGTCATGTCAGACTGATGATCCATGAAGGATTCAAAAGCTTTCTGGTAATAAATAATAACAGCAGCAATGATAATAAGCGTGATACATTTTTTGCCCTTAGTTTGTCACCTAAAAGTCATATGGTAATGTGATTTTTAAAAGTTCAGGATGTATGCTTTTTCCATTAACCGTGGTGAGATGATGTTTCTGTCATGGCAGAAATCTTTTTGTCTGAGCTTCCTTTCACACCTTTTTTAGTTAACATCTTCAGTATTAAAAGTTACTTTTAGGTCCACTGAGTGACTCTAATAATACAACTCCACCTATTTAATCTGGTATTCCTGGAAAATAGGTGTATGTCGATACAAAATGATCTATTAATTTCTTTGGACATCTTGATATTCTGTGAGTATTGTATTTAATTCATCCAATTTAAAAGTTCCTTATGCAATCATACATGTAATTTCTTTTTAATACCTACCTTTCATTCTTCTATAGCCTGTGTTTATGGGCTATTAAACACATTTATATTTCTCATTGTTTAGAGTGTACAGTCAAACCATGTTTTTGATTTAGGTTATAATGGAATTTTGAAAAACATATTTTTAATGGAATTCTTTTCCCTGTAAATCTTACTTTTTTTAAAGAGCTACAATTCCAGCTCAAGGTCTATTTCTTAGTCCTGTCTTTCAAATACAAGGAGAGGAAGGCTACCCTCTCTGTAGTGACAATGCAATGAATAAGTTTGTCCTTGGCCTGACAGAAGGATTTTACCTTGTGTAGAGCTATTTTTACCTTGTTGGAGAGAATATTGCCTGCTTTATACTTTAGATATCTTCAGCATATGTCTTTAAACATTTTAATGCATATCATATGATGTCCATTTTAAACTCCATAATAAATTTGCACATAAAATAGTTTAAGCTCACAGAATTGGGCTGGCAGAAGATGTTGCTCTGTACCAGTCTAATTTCTACTTTAAAAGTTAATTGACTGGTTTAAGTCACTGATAATGAACTACAGAGCGTTCCACAGCTTCCATGCTAGGTTACCAAGCTGTAATTGCCTAAAATAAAAACAAGATCTGTTTTTCATTTTTAATTTGATCCTAATTTCATACCAATCATCAGTGGACCTGCCCCTTCACTGTTGCCCCCCGTCAACTGCAGCCAGCTGAACACAGAGAATGAATGACCCCTCCTATGCATGCCTAAAAGGCAAACTACAGTGAAGGCAAATTGGAAGGCTATTAAGTGGTAAAAGCTGCTCCAGGTTTTGTACAACTCCTTCTGTCAATGGCAGAATATTTCCCCCCTTTATTTAGTTGCTTGTTACTAGTCTTGCAAAGCTTTTCTGTTGCTTTGACTGCCTTGAGATTTTTCTCATTTATTTTCCATTACTCCTTTCACTTTCTGCAGAAGTGTTTTGTTTTCTGTTGGGTCTTATTTAAACTGATACTCTTGTGGTGGTGAGTGTCATTCTTCCACAATGCACATCAATACGTACATATGTGTGCTGAGAGAAACCCGTACTTCAGCTCCTTTCAGAAGAATGGGGATAGCCACCACAGGGATAGCCGTACTACTTGGCAGCTGCTTTGGATCAGAGATCTGAATGCTTTTCCCAAGCTTATAACTTCTGTCAAAGATCGAGTACTACACTGAGCTAATTACACCTGAAATATAAGTAGGACATCCAGAAAGCATTGCACCAAACCCATTGGATTTAATGTCTTGCATCTCACTAGCTCTGGAATTTCTCTACTGTTTCCCTTTCATAGTGGAGACCACTCCTGTGTCACAGGTTGTTCTCTAGTGACACTGTAGAATATTTGTTGAATTGAATATTTCTTTAATAATAAAGACAATTTTGCTACTCCCGCCACACACACTCCATCCTAAATGTTCTCTGCATGCTTTGCGTATATATTGCTAATACTGTGTTTACATTAGAAATGGTGACTGACACTTAGCTATACATTTTCAAAGTCGTCAAGGCTGTGCCTCTTCTGTTAAAGAGTATGGAAGTCACGTAGCTAAAGCCCCAGGAACTGCTTTGAAAATAACATAACAGGTGTTACCATCTTTGCCACTAGCACTCAGGTGAGGGTAAATAAATCTAACCTTTCAGGACATAAGATGAACACCTATGGAGCACAAAGAGGCATTTTCTTATCAATCAACCATATACATCATCATAATATGAAAGATAGACTCATTCTGTGGGGGACTGTCTGACATGTCATACATGTTAGGGGTTTATACTGCAGCAAGAATACTGAACCGATGGCCAGCACTGCTGTGTGAGAGGTTACAGTCCCCACCTCTAAAGCTGTATTCTGTCTACATTTTCTTTTATTATCTATTTTTTTAGAATTTTTAAAGTAAAATGATAGGGTTTTGAATACTTTTGTAGTAGCTGTCTTTCCTCTTTTTTCAATATGGCTAGATATAAAATGGCTGAGATTTGTAGGAAATTAATTAAATTTCCCTTTCATTTGATTCTTCCATATTGGACTTATTATTTTAATGTGGGGAAACTGCAAGCATGATTCTTCACCTTTCCTTCCTTTTAAGCTTTCCTACATTTATTTGTTTTACAGCCAAATCCCTGCTTTTGTACCTGTTAATCCTTTTTTTCACTGTATGCTAACAAGAAATCCAATTCAGAACTAACAGATAGCCAAAAAGAGCTGAAATTCAAAGCTCTTTGGTACTTTCCTTCTTTAGTTTGAAATTAATTGTTTTGAACAAATAGAAACTTGAGTCACACATAGTATTTTTATTTTTAACTAAAAAAGAAGATCCTTGTTTTTCATTTGGAGAAAAAAAGAAAAAAGAATATTTGCCCATCACAGTGCACGTACAAAACAAGAAATTGGAAAAAATAATCCTGAGGTTGCCATAGCTTATTGGAAAATAGCATTTATTCGCCTGAGGAAAAAATGGCAAAAACTATAAAACTTTTACTTCTGCCTGTAGAGGTTACAATTTAGATGTCACAAATTTCCCTCATTTTGTGTTGACCAGCTTCCAGGTTGTGCATCACAGGTAGTAAAAACTTAATGTCAAGAATGAAAACATATAACCCTAAGAGACACAGGATTCTACATTAAAATTAAAATATTTTATCCTTCAGGAGAGAGTTGTAAATTAAAAGTTTTTTCAAGAAAATAAAAAATATTTTCCAAAACTAAAGATAAATATCTCCTTTTATAGTGCATATGGAAGACTTGCAGTATGGGTTTCAGGCAGTCAATAGTATTAAAGCTCTTTTTCTGATGTCTGCAACACAGATTGGTATTTTTTCCTCCAAATGCTGGGTAAGGAAGTACTGCTATGATAACATATATTCCAATACACAGAGAAATGGCCTATGTATTTCTCACAAACCAGCTGTTCTGGTTTCAGAACATCTCAAAACATGTTGAAGCCATGGCACACCAGTTCAAATTCTGTCCACATTTTAAATTCACTGAAGTTTGTTCATGCATACAGTCTGGAGCTCTGAAGACATTTGAGTAGTAAACCAAACTTTTTTAGGACACCCATACAGAGAAGATTTATCATATTTTCTTGAGAAGGAAAGCTACAAGAACAATTTTATGGAAATTCAGTGTCATTATTGCCTGAAAAATTGACTTTGAAAAAAATCCTTAAGTACGCACGCTGTTTTTACAAGGACTCAGCAATAATGCACTAAAATAGATGATTGTATTCCTAAATTGTGCATTAAAATGAAAGCTAAACATTAGTTTCTTAATAGACTGCAGACACTGTTGGTTGATATATCAGCTTCCTTTTAGAAAAATATAGGACTTAAACGTACATAAAGTTGTAGACCTAAAGTTGCATGCAAGTGAAATCCAGACATTCTTAACTAAGAAAAGTTTTCATTGCAAGCTGCTCTGCCATCCAAAACAACTGATTATGCAGGGATATACCAGCCGTCTAATTTCTAGACATAAAATAATAAGTGCATTGCTGCAGAATATACTATCAGGTAACATTCATTAGGTGACACTTTTAAGTGAAATTACACCAGATTGTATTATAACCCATGGTGGGCTTATTTTAATATTTTAAAATATAATATTTCATTAACTATTGCCTAGTGAAATTTTGTATAATTTGGGAATATTGCCCTATTATGTGTTAAAATTCTACTGAAGTCCAACCACCTTTTCTCTGTTCAACCATGATACCTATTGCTGAATTGAGAACACTGATTTATTTTGGCCAAAGACAGTACAAATTTAGATACATTTAAATTTTAGCTTCTGCCTATGCCCAAGACATCTTTTAGAAATATGAAAAAGCATTTGGAAAGATTATAAGTCTCTTTCTATTAAAAAAAGTGCACCTTACCCCATTATGAAATCCATCAAAGATCAACTCATATTACTTTTGAAAACCATTGAACTTCAGTTTTATGCACTATTAGGCATCGAGCAAGGTGTGGAGCTTCAGCATTTGACAGAGAACTGTCAGCTGAGTGCAGTTAAGAAAGTAATAATTCTACTCAACCTATTCAAACTGTTTGGTGCTGTCTGGCTCATACCAGCACCTTGGTCTGTACGCAGAAATGAACAGGTACAGGTATAGGTCATTGAATGTCAATGAGAGATGCTCCCCCTGGCCCCATGTATTCATATTCTGGATCCTCATTTAGTGCCTACTGAAGCTTCAGTGTCCTTTTCAAAGATATCTTTGGGAACCCTTATTGCAGCTCTCTTCCCCTTAATCCACATCAGAGAGAAAAGTCTCTAGAAAAACCCTGAGTGAATAGAGGCTTTAGATGTCATTGCTGGCACTGAGGAGTGGATGAAGGTACCAGTCTGATGTCAGAACTGAGCTGTCACATCTGTTCTGCTATAGATACGCATACTAGAGCATAGCTATCCACCTCAAATGTGAATCCATGTCCAATGTTCCCTGTCGTAAATGGAGCAATTGGACCTTCTTGTTGAGAGGCTTTACGTAAACACAATGAACTGTTCATAGCAGTGCCCTACAGCCTCATTCAAAAGTTTTTGTACAAAAAGTGAAACGGTCTTATTAACCTGCTGGAGGGAAACTTTTGGAGGGTAAATATATTTACCTACAACTGGATTGTGTTTTATAACACCGGAGAAATCAGAAGGAAAGTATTTAAAAACAGTAAATGTGCTATAGACCAAATTTGGTTTTAGAACCAATGAGGCTGATTTTCCCTTCTCATCACAATGTGCTATGCACTGTCCAGATGATGTTAGCAACATTATCAGTCAGGTTTTTAGCCAAGGTGTTCTCTCCACTTTTATTTCTTTTTTTCACTGGGCAAAATCACTTCTATTGGTGAAAACAACCAAGCAGGATATGGCAAAAAGAAATAAAAGCATTCTTAAATGTTTTTGTAAATTGTATATATATTGTCGTTGATACTGTATCCAAGTGCACTAAAAAGAGTAAAGTGCTGATGCAACATGGAATTTTTTGTAATGGAAACAGATTTATTTTTAAAGGCCCTCCTATTATAGATTAAGAAATTAAAAAAAAAAAAAAAAGGAACTGTCAGCTTTACAAGAGGAAATAAAATGTAAGTCACAGTAGCCACAAATTTTAAAATCTTTGGTGTGTAACGAAAACGCTCTGTTCTTTTGATAGATCTGGGGAATTTTAGTGGTCGGACAAGAAGTGCTGTCTCTGTACGTGAAGGTCAAGGAGTTGTTCTGATGTGCTCCCCTCCACTTCATTCACCAGGTACAGTAGGCTGCAGCTTGTTTGCACACTGGTCTTTTACAGTATGCTCATTACTGGATGCTCAGTATTTTAGATACAACGTGTATTTAATTGCAGAACTTAAAAAATGAAATATCCACCATTCTGCTGACAGTTTTTGGAGTACCAAAGGAGTAATTAAAGCTTATATACTGCAAATACCACTGAATAGCAGCAGAAATTCTGTCACAAGGTTGTCTTATTCCCAGTATAAAACTTGAATGTAATAACAATAGTCTCTGTGCCACCAGTGGTGAATATGCTGCTTTGAGGTCACAGAAGATTTCTTTTAGAGTTTAGAAACCTTCAGAAATTGTTCCAAATGTCAGTGTCAAGATACAGTTGTTGAATACAAATTGTCTTTTGTTTTCAGTAGTTCAGCCATGATTTTGGTTGTTTCCTCTTTCTGTATAGCTTAGTTTCCAGTATGACTGCATCATTGCAATAAGTCAGAAATATCATAAATCCCATGATGTGCCTCTGGATTCCCAAATGAAAGTGTAGCTATTCCAGAGAGGTTACATTTTTGCTTTTCAAATTGGCACTCCTGCAATGTCTGCAGATAGCTAAGGGCGTCTTTATATTTGCATACCATATAACACCTGGAGACACAATGCTAGGCAGAATATCTTGTTTTTCAATAGATGCAATATAGCCTACGCTTTTCCTCTTTGGGAAATGAGATGTGTACTGAGGGGATTTTTCCTTCATCCAAATCTGAACCCTGGAAAAAGTCACATTGCAGAGGGAAGAGATGCAGAAAAGTAAATCTCCTCTGAGTTTCTGTTAGAGAAAAATGTTCAGTTTCTCATTATTCTGAATTATTGTTATTACTGTCTTACAATTATCTATGTAACTAATGCTTGTTATCTTCTGGCCATCTCTATGCTTTTCTCTCTTCTGAGTACATTCTCTTGTTATGGTTGCCTTTATAATCTATTTCTGAGGTTGACACTACAGTCTCTGTGTGATGGAAATGGGTGAATGATGTTAAGACTTGATTATAATAAGTAAACTGGGAGGGAAGAGACGTAGGCAGAAAAAGTGAGAGGCGGTTTCAACATCACAGCTAAATTTGATTTCCCCAAACAAACTGAGAGTGTAAGGATAGATGGGCATCAATAGCGCAGGAGTCATACACCTTGTAACAGCTGTCATTCCAGAAAAGCCCCCTTATATGTCATTAAACTGTTTATAAATTTTTCCCTAAAATTTATGCTTTGAAAGTTATATTTAGACAGATACCAATGCAATGTTCTACTGTAATACACACATTGCCTTTGATGGTGAAAATACAGTATCTTTCATTTTCATCAGTGGGCCAGCAAAACCCTGCTGTGGAAACTACTGTGCTCATAGACAGTAGTCAGTTGGTTTAGTTTATATTGTTTGAGCACTAGTATGCTATGCCAGCAGGAAAATTACTTCTAGACAAATATTTTGAGCCTCTGTTGGCATAATTTTGTCACCATCGCTATGCCAAGAAAGGTTCTGCAGTGTAGAGGAGTAATCACTGAAAGCTGAAAAATTGCATTGATATGCAGATGTAAACACACCCTCATGTGAATGGGAAGGGGACTTGGCCTCCCTTTCTTTTGTTCGCCATGTACTGCAGAATCATATGCAATTTCCCTCCGGCTTCCTACTTGCAAAATACTGAGGGGCTGTAAGTACTTGTGGTACTGCAATGGGACTGCTAATGGTATTAGTACAGTGGCTGGAGTCTCCTGGGGAAGGGGAGAGCTACCTCCATGCGCCTTCTAAAAAATTTCACATCTGGTGATGTTTCAACAATAAATCATTCCACGAAGCTCTGGCAATAAGGTACAAGAGGTTATGAAAGATAACTGCCAGATTAGAGTCAGTTTGTGAAAAATAATTCTGGACAAAAGCAGAACTTTAAGGGGGAAGTGTGTGAATTCAATTTGGAAATTAAGCCGCGAATATGAAACTTCTCTTCCAGCTACAAAACTCTTTTGCAGAGCACAGGAACTTCAAGGACTTGTGTGCAGGAACATCTGAAATACATTTTTAGTTTGTTTTTTTTTTTAAAGCATTCAGTTTCTGGATACTCTATTTTAGTTTCTGTGTGTCATTTACAAAGATGGTATTGTCTTCTAAATAGTCCTAAGAAATTTTGACCCCTAAAATCACCTGGGAGACAAACGTTCAAGTGAATACTAAGCTATTGTAGTGGATATATCTAAGCTAAAGACTATTTAAATCACGTTTGAAATATGTGAACATCTAACATCAACAAGACCATGAGTTATGGGGGTGGTTTTGATGATAGAGAATTTTTTGTGGACGAATACCACAAGCTCCGCTATATTGATTTATTCCCATTGATCAGCACCTTTAGAAATAATGTACACTTACTTATCCCAGGAGATAAGTCCATGATACAGTATCAAACCTAATCATTCTCCACAACCTCGTAAGCAATTCGTCCTTCAACAGAATCCCATTCCTCAATCTCTAAAGTCAATAAATACTTATAAACTTGCCTAAGAATTTCAGGATTGAGCCTTTTAGAAAACGGCAATGTCATTGTGGGAAAAGAAAGATGACTTAGTGAAAGAACACTATATTAAAAGAGATATAGTTTTATTAACATGTTTTCAAATGGAAGGTAAATACTTTTGATTGAATAATACCTACATTCAACTCTTACAGAACACAATTCTAGAAAAATCTGAGTCTTTGCAAAGCAGCACTGACAGAAAAAATACTATACTAATTTCTTTTGACAAGAATTTAATCAGAAAACAAGTTTCTTATGTATACAGACTTGATTTCTATTTATTAATGCTGTGATATATTATCAAGAGGTAATGCAATAAACAAATAAATAAACACAAGCTTGTGATATATATAGATTATTCATGTAGGTTTTCATTAGATTGTTGTCCAAATATTTTACAGCGGAAATAAAAAAAAAAAAAAAAAACCACCACGCACCTGAAATATATTCAGAATATTTGTAGTGCAGATTCAGATGAGAGAATTATTTCTTGGTTTTAATAAATGAGTTTGTTAAGTTATTGTCTTCTTTGCTGAAAAATAGCTGAGCAGCAAAATGAGGGAGTTTTTTGGGAGAGACACTATCCCCTCTTTCAGAATGGTGAAGGAAAGCACATTCAACAAAAAGGATTTTGTGCAGACTCCTTATGACAAACAGCCACCAGCAGATTCTCACCTCCTGCTTTCCTTGACCATCACGCCAAAAAAATGCTGCCTCTGACTTCACTGGAAGTCCTGTGTCATTATAATGTGTCTACTCTAGAAGCTTTTCCACTAATACTTTTTTTGTTGCAAATCCTTAAGTTGTCCCTTGTGAAATATATTAATCGTGGATAACTTAAGAGTCCATAAACATAACATTTTATCCTTTTTTATTTCTTCCATAAACATAACATTGGATTTTTCCTCACCCCCCATTAATTTTTTCTCCAACATGGGTTTCCTAGACAGTTAACTCTTAGGTACCCTTGCTAAGCAAGAGGTTCATTAATTACCAACTGCTTAAATAACAAGCTTTGTTTGATGTCTCCATTTTAAAAGGCCTCTACTGCTTTTTTTCCATAAACAGGATTATGGCTTTTCATTGTGGTATTCTAAAGGATGTAAATATAGGGGTTTATTCAGTCATTTAATCATCTTAATTACAAGGTTTACCATGGCGAGATTAAAAATGAATGGAAGATTTCATCCAGATTTACATGTTTTCCTCAGAATTAATACTTTCAGCTGAGCTTTTTAAGGCTTTTATTCAAAGCTTTCAGTATGAGCTTAATAGAGACGACAATTCCCATTGTTAGAATGAGAACAGCGATGATGCACGCAGGGGAAGGCAGATGCGTGCTCCCTCCCACCTCAAAGAGACGCTGCTGTCTGGAGGGAGCACTGCTATATAATCTTTCCACAGCATGTAACATCTGTACAGATGTTAAACTATAACTTTATCTCTTTCTAAAGGACAAAGCTGATCTTACCCAGTCTGGAAACTGTGTTATATGCTGCATCTTTTATGCCTCCCCTTTAGTGTTATAAAACTGTAGTTTTCATGAGAAATGCTTCACCAAAGATGATTAATGCCAGTGCTATGGGGATCACAGTCCTTCCCATGCATCTTCTGGATGTCTGCATGGTGTGTTGCTAAACTGGCAAGCTGCTAAAACAAAACTCTTTCAACCAAGGTCTAGGAGGTTTTGTCCTGTTCTTCTATTTCCTACGCAGCTGTCCAAGTCCTCATATTAACTGGAAAACAGTCACGTCAAATAATGTTTTTTTAAGTTGTTCTGTGCTCCTGTTTGTGTGTACTTTGGACATATTCAGAAAACTACTTTGGAAGTACATGCAAACCAATCTCTTCTCACTGCTCAGGGTCTGCAAAAGGAATCTGAAAGATGCGTTTGCGTTGAAACTGCAGCTTTGGACTGGAGCTCCACTACAAGTCGGAAACCAAGTCCAACTGAAGTGCAGTAGCTCTCTTGTCAGAACTCCTCTGGTTAGGCCCATACTGCACAAATTATACATAGAAATAATGAGTCAGGCTCTAAATGACTTCATTCAGGTACAGATTTGTTAGGAGTAGACTTCTCCAGGCAAATTAGTTATGATAACAAGATTGTTATATTTGGGCTGGACTGCCCTCAGTATGCTCATTAGCTTGTTTACAGGCAATTGGCTCTGGTATCTGCATGCAGGACACAGCAAATTCTGTTTTGAAGGCATCCATACACCCTCTGGCTCTCCGTTTAGTAAGCTGGCTTTTGTGAACACAATTCACAGATGTCTAACTTTATATATATGAAGGTCATAAGGTTATCTGAAGGCTGTGGATTCAGTCCCAGGATCCAGGCACCTAACAGTGGCATTTCAGTGCACAACATTAGAGAACAACTATATTTATGTGGATCTAGCCATTACTGGTTTCTTCAAAACCATAGGAAGCCTGCATGAACTTAGATCTCTGAATTTCTGTCTCTCTCTAGACATGACTGCATGCTACTTCATCATGCTAACCTGTCACTACAGGTGAGATTTCTTCCTGACCATGATTTGTGATATCAATATAGTTTTGTATATATTAAACAGTAAAGTAACATCCAGGTTTTTTCTATGATATATTTTTTCAAATCTGACTTTTCAAATCAACTTTAGCATAGAAAGCTATATAATTTGCTTCCGGGAGAGACCAATGTGTAGGTGAAAGTCACATTTCTCACCCTGAGAAGAAGGAGTAGTGCTTGCTGGTTCCTATCAAAGCACTGGCCACTCACAGTATTCCCAAAACAACAGCTGGCCAGGTCATGCCTCCAATCATGACTCTCCCTTAAGCTAAGCAGAACTTATTCATTAGTCAGTACCTTTTATTAGTAGTTCATAGAGGTGAATATGTATGAAACTGGTAATGGCAAACAGAACATTTCACGTTCACTGGACATATCTATCATCTCCTCCTAACTCCTACGCTTTCTGGGAAGATAGAACTGTCCAATACCCCGATGCTTACTCTCCTACTAGCAAAAATGAGATTTAGAGGAACCCTGAAGTTTGGGGTCTGGGTTATTTTTTCCTTAAGACTTATATTAATGTTAAAATGGAAGCCAAATATGTGTCCTAGTCTTAATGAAGAGCTGACCTGTAGTAAGGGGATCTATATGAAGACATACAGGACACCCATCTTAACTCTGTTTTGTTTCTCTCGTAATTGCAATAGCTTATTCTTCAGTCATTTTAATTCGTTGTGGAAGCATGATGCTGAGTGACAGAAACAGGCCACTTAAGTAATGGTATTAGAAAAGGATTGCTAACTGTACAGGACAGAAAAGTTTCTTTAACAAACCTTTAATATGTCATATATAGAAGACAAGATGCCACAACTTCTCCATTACTTCTTTACATGTCCGTAACATACAAATGATCATAATGTACCTACAAAATGTTTTAAAAACACTTTTTTTAGAACCACACGTATCAACTGAATGAGTTAGCTATCATGAGTTGAAGGGTTCCTGCACTTTCCTCTTATGCTATACTATATTTTTGTGTTTATTTGACTTTAACTGAATGCTAACGAAGCTTGAACTTTGCTTTTCAATATTGGGAGAAGAAAAAGTGTTAGAAGACAGGTTCACAGTCCTTTAAACTCTATATTCCTGTCCTAATTCTGGGTTAATTCCATTCATCTCGTCTCTTCACCCACATTTTTCCCTGGAAGAATCATAAAGATGTTTCCCTCTTGCATCCCCTATTTTATCACTTTTACTAGACTGCTTTTGAAACTTTCTTGTCTAGTAATGCTAATTCCCATGTGTGTTATCATTAAAGTGAATGTCCACAGCCCCTGACATGGCTCAATATAGGAATCTGTATTCTTTATCTGTGCAACTGATTGATGACTATGACTGTAGTTTTCATTATGGAATGAACAAACACAATTAACTTCTTTTTTTTTTTTTTCCTATGGTCTTTTCATTACTCAATACATGACCAGTAATTTTGCTGCTGACTTCCCTGGAGCACTTTATAGCGTTTCCTTCCTTAATCTTGTTGAAGGCATGCATCTGAGGATATGAAATTTAAGAGTTTGGGAATGATAGAATTTTCTGTAGGGTAGCATTGTAACGAGTCATGTTTGCCAATGAGGAGTTACTCCCAGTCTGTTGGCAATGTGTTGTTATTAGATTTTAATTACATTTTAATGATCTGCATGTGCCCCCAATTCGAGGCAATGTCTGTATAGTAGGCATCTGGATAAATAATTATTATCAATTTAAACTTCCTTGACATAGAAGTCTAGATTTTCTCTTATTCTTATTTTTCTAAATAATTTGAAAAGTAATAAATGAACAGAAATGCATTACTGGTCCAACTGTAGTAAATTCTCCGGAGGAACTTGTAATTTGGTATTTTTTTAAAAAAACTTTTCCAAATGTTACCACTGTTGATAAATCACACACACACCCCCCTTAAAAACACTAACAATTCTTTCAAAAAATATGCTAAGCTACATTAGAAGCTGAAAGTTTAATGTTCCTAGACCCACTGGATCACTCACTGGAGCTGTTTTTTCCCTCAGGGACTATGAAATTGTAGTGAGAGAAAGCTGGTTGACCTTGGCCAATTAAGGCAGCGCACAACGCTGGATGAAGGGACAGGCCTGACAGGGCTCTGCTTAAGGGACGTGTGCTGTAGTTTCACAGCCACACTATTGTCAACAAATATTACCCCAGCTGCCAGTTCAGGAGAATCAAAGTGAAAGGAAATACCAAGAGAAGAGGGAGAAAGCATGGGAGATGATTAATTAAGTTAAAAAATGCATTGAGTATGTTGGCCCTCAGGCTTGTGCTCTATTGCCTTTCAGGTGCCATCCGTATGTGGCTATTTGTCTACAGCTTGAAAAATGGGACAATAATGATGAAAAGTTTCTGTAGTGGGCAAGCTCCTCTTCCCTAGGGACAAGTTACTAGCCTGTTACTGAGGTGTCCCAACAAATTAGACATAACTATCAGGAACCCCTCAGTCTAGTGATTAAACAAGACAGCATTGTCCTGCCAGGTTTAACAGAAATGTATGTTCATGGTACCACAACCATATTTCTGCAACTGGTATTGGAAAGGTACGAATTAAAGCAGGAAATGGTGTTGCAAAAACTTTTTCTGTGGCACAGGCTATATAACTTCTAAAATAGCAGGAGCCCAACATTAATAGATTGAAGATTGGAGTAGCATACAGCAGTTACAGTCACAGAGGTACAGGCCTCTTGCAAAACTGACCCTCTCATAATAACCTCCCTATTAGAATCCATTTGCTATTTAGTTCTGATGTTTTACTAAGCTGGTGGCTGGAACAATGCTGTTTTACAAACATGTCAGTTAGTTAAATGTCAGAAAGCCCGTTTTGTTTAAGATAGAAAATTCCTAATTAATCCCAATTACCTCTCCATATCACAGAAAAGAATAGAGTGAGAGTGCACATGTTAATCAGTGTAACTAAGGAGAAGAAGCCAGAAATACAATGCTGATCAGACAGCTGAAACAAGAGGAAACATAAGAAGGAGGAAGTGATGAGAAACAATTCATTTCTAAGGGTCTGGATTCTAGCTTTTCCTCTCCATTACTATTGTGGGGAAATCTTAAAGGTTTAAAAAAAAGATGAAAACAGTGGAGTTTTCAGAAAATGCAACTCTTCCCAGACTAGGCATGAGTAACTGAATTCAACGGTGATTCTGGTAGCGATAACTACTGAAAATGTTAGGAGGTCAGTCTTGATTCAGAAGGAGAAAGCTTTGGACTGAACTGATCTGAGTCAGCTATTCCTTATTTTGTAAGTACGATATGAAAGTGAACTTGCAACCATTTGAGGTGATACAATGCTTAGTGAGACATAGATTTTCACATAGCCTTATTTAATCAGTTCAGGAAGATTGTTCCAAATAAATGAAGCGGTATGAAAACAATTCTAGTTGGGATATCTAGTTTTCATTTTTCTTTTTCTAAGGGGAAACTAGAAGTTGTTTAGAAATATATATCTGCTTGTATTTATGTTCTTTTTTCCTACCCAGTACAATTGTAACTGGCATGAACATAGTTATAACTCAACAGTAAATACGTTAAAGGCAATTGCTTGGATTTTTCAAGGAGAAAATGACTGAATGGATATAAGCATAATATCATAGAGTTCAAGAAAAATCTGAATTATTACAGCCAAATCCAAACCCTTTTGCAGCAGGGGTTTATCTACTGACCAAAAAAAAAAAAAAAATGCTTTCCAAAGCAATAACAGTGAAAAAGTGACTTCTTTTTGATCACAATGCCATCTTTTTAACAATGTAATAATTAATACCACACTTAATTCTGGTAATTTGATGGCCCACTTCTATCTCCTGTGTTCTCATGCTATGTTCCAATATTGTTAAAATCATTGCTGATGACTTCATTAGCCAGCTAATACAATTCCTGTTGTGTTGATGCTGTTACCCAAGAGCGGAGAATCTGTAACTGGAAAATTTCACTTCATTTATTGGTTTATTGAAGCGTTAATTTTCATGGTATTTTCCTCTTTCAATAATTAAGTAAGTCTTCCATTGGAGACTTCAGGGATAAAATTCAGGAAGAAGAAGGAAGAATGGAAAGAAGGATATAGATAATCCTGATGAAGGGTTTGTCTCAGTTTGGCTTTTCCTGCAGAACCACAGGGTCCTTTAGGACTTTAGCAAACCAGCATGTAGTTTCAATCCTGAAGAGTCTATTTTCAGCTCTGCCAAACGCAAGATGGAAGGAAGGAGCACTTCCATTTTACAGAGGATGATCTACAAAGAAAATTTCAAGAAAAGACTAAAATTGTACTGATTTACAGTTCAGATCTTGGGACTTTATAACATCATGCTTCATGCCTAAAAGGAAAAGGGCTTTGCAAAACATAATTAGTCTTCTGAAAACTATGCATGTACTCAGCACAGGAAGAAGCAGAATTGCCTGTTGTTTGAATTACTTTAATAATGATATTTCTTTTAGAAAAAAAAAAAAATCAGGGAGATTTGGATAAATATCTTCTTTTTCCACGTGATATGTATATATAATGTGACACATCAGGTGTCTCTTTGGCTGCTGTTGCTAAGGGGTTGAGGAGGAGAGATTATAATCATGGGACACTGCTCTAGGCTGAAAGTAAGACAACAGAAGGCTATGTATTACCTCTAAATAACAATTATGTGACAAGTAGAAGATGGATGGAAGCAGTTCACTGGGTTTCCAGTAGTGCAGAACAATGTGCACAGGGACTCAACAGTGTATTCTCTGTATGTAGAAACAGGTAAGAGTTACAGTTTCTACATTGTTAAATTTTAAATGATTGATTTGCTGAGGTTATTTGTAGTGATTTATTTGTACAACATGGTTGAACAGCATTATCAGCATTCTAGGGCAGTTTGCTAATGTGACATGTATCTTCCTCTTCATCTGCACTTTGAGTTATTTTTTAATTAAGGAGAAAAAATAATCTGTCACCGTCGTTCTTAATACTTCAAAAATGTATTTTGGGGACTATAAATTTGGTTTTATGTTATTCTCTGAAACATATGTTCATATGTTCCATTGTATTCAGACAGATGTAATGGAGGATCCATTCCTTGGTACATTTAAGCCTAGAACATATACCAAGAAGGAGCTGAGCACTAGATCTTGAGCATCTGGGGGATTATGTAGTTTGTACTGCTATTTTTTTTTTTTTATATATTTGAAAATCAAATTCAGAGAAAGGATGAGGAGGTAGCTACCCATCTCCGATGTTCTTCTATACATCTCCTAATGATTCATTGACTATAACTTTTTTGTGTATGTTTTGACATTTCTTGTAGATATACAAAGAGCTGGTAAGGAGAGGAAATAATATTAGAAATTAAAAGAATTATGTATTAGTGGAGATTTCACTTTGACTACGGCCTGATTCATGACTGCTGGGAAGTCACTTCCTTCCACCTTCTTCAGCTTTCCCATATAAACGTGATGATAATGGTACTGCCCTTGATTTGAGGTCTTGGGATAATAAATACCATAGAAGGAAAGGAGCAAGCCCAAGGAAGATCCATCAATCATATCATACCATGGCCATGGTGCAATTCACCGAACACTGACCTGCAGATTGACCCAACAAAGTCTTTATATTAAAACACCTAGCACCAGGAGAATATAAAGCAGAAAGGCAGTGGGGTGTATCTTAAGTTCAATATGTGCAGCCATACAAAGGCGACTCTACAGACTGAGTACTCAGTTTTTGCCAATACAATTCCTATGACAACAACTGCATGGAGGGAGTGGTGAAGGCTGTTAGAAAAGACTGTGTTTTGAAGTATAAACTAGAACTGCAGTAGCCTTTTATTTTTATTTCTGCACCCAGAAGCCTGAAATTAAATCTTGTTAAATAAATTTTTCTGCTACTATTAATCCTTCCTGGCATTAGGAATAAAGGTGAATGAGGTATAAAGAGACAAATATAAGTTGCTTTCTTTCTTAGAAGTACAAAAAGCCAAACAGAAACATACATATAAACTCCTTGAGAGACTGATAGTCAGATAACTGGACTACTAGTGAGTATTTTCAGCCAAATTACAGAATCTGCTTAACAGAGCTGCTGTTACTAAACGATGAGTAGAGGAAAGCTAGGGATGCAGAGATTTTGCATCTCTCAACTGAAAAAGAGGTAATATCATTCTTGTACTTGACAGAGCGATATTCCACAAATTTGGATGATCATCATCCTGTCACTACTTTGTTTTCTTTGATTTGTTTTGATGAATGTCCTAGTTATGCCTTCGAAATGCATTAGTCTATAGGTATCATTGCAGTAGTCATAAAATGAAATTTCTATGTAATGTAACAGCCCACTTGGGTGCAGAATTCTGGGGTTCACTGCAGGTAACACTGCTCTGGAGTATGACTTTTCATTGTGCTCACCCCTGCAGCAGACTTAGGTAAGAAGTAGACCATGCCAGAATAACTATCACACCAGTGCCATTAAAATACAGAGAAAATCAAGCGTCATAGCATGATCAGGGAACAAGAGAGATTTAAAGTGTGAAAGAGAAAAAAGGAGAAAAAGAAATTATTTTAAATTCTGTTGAATGTTTTGCCTGAGAAAATAATTTCCGTATATAAATATTCTATACAGTGATATGTTTGCCTGAGAATTAAACAATTTCCTCATTATTTTCCAATGCCACTTCATGAGTACGATAGTCATTACCACAGAATTCTTCTTCATTCAAATTATTAAGAAATAATCAACTTGTGTTACTGTACATTCTACACATTTCCATCATAAAAAAAGATTCTAGTAACAACAAGCTATCCAAATCAGAGTTTACCAGTGACTCATCCTGCACGTTTGTCACTGCCAAGTTTTATATCTCTTGTAGATCAGTGATTACAACTGCATGGGTTTGGTTTTGACTTTTAAAATGTTCAGCAGCAGAGGACAAAGAATTCCAGAACTGATCCTTTTGATCATGCTTTGCAGTCAATTTCTAATCCTTGCAATGCACAATAAATTAATTTTGAGGTTATTCTAATTCTTTTTAATCAGCATGTTCTTTTATAAAACATGAATTCTAGGTACATTACAGAAACTTTGCTGTCTTTGTCAATAAAAATAACCATAAAAATATACTGAGTTAGTTGGACTAGATTTATTTTCTTCCAATATTGTTAATTATATCTCACTTTTTAAATTGGATATTAATCAAGTCTCCTATCAGTCATTGAATTATTTCATCTAAGATTGAAGCTGATGAACTCATAATGATGTGGGTCTTCCTGATTACCTTTTCTAATGCTGGAACAAAATTATCTCTAATTCTTGTCTTTGGAAATTACTAATCATAGAATCATAGAATCATTTAGGTTGGAAAAGACCCTTAAGATCATCAAGTCCAACATCCCTAAGCACCACATCTGTATGTCTTCTAAATACCTCTGTGGATAGTGACTCAACCACTTCCCTGGGCAGCCTGTTCCAATGCCTAACCACTCGCTCTGTGAGGAAATTTCTCCTAATATGCAACCTAAATCTCCCCTAGCTCAACTTGAGCCCATTTCCTCTTGTCCTATCGCTTGTTACTTGGGAGAAGAGACCGACCCCCACCACACTACAACCTCCTTTCAGGTAGTTGAGAACAATAAGTTCTCCCCTCAGCCTCCTTTTCTCCAGACTAAACAACCCCAGTTCCTTCAGCCGCTTCTCATAAGACTTGTGCTCTAGATGCTTCACCAGCTTCGTTGCCCTTCTCTGGACACGCTCCAGCACCTCCATGTCCTTCTTGTAGTGAGGGGTCCAAAACTGAACACATTATTTGAGATGTGGCCTTATCAGTGCCGAGTACAAAGGGATGATCACTTCCCTAGTCCTGCTGGCCATAGATCTTTCAATAGTTCTATAGAGTCAGTAGTATTGATTAAAAGAGCTGCAATGCTAATGCTTAAATTCTGAATTAAATTCTCTGGTATTCCTTATTTAGACTGTGTAACTTCATTGCTTTTTACCATCCACTTTTTTCTCCTTTTCATAGAAAATAGCATTATACAGTGACATCTACATTACCTGCTATGTTATAAAATATAGAACATGAATTTATATGGAGTATTCAGGATTTCTCTACATAAGTATTGATTTTCATTCCTACCTAATAATAGATGAGTATCAATAGTAGAGCTGTTGTTATTTGCTTTCAAAATATTTTTAAAACTTCCTATTTGTAGTTCATCTGCCTTGTGGTCAGAGTTTTCTCTTCGCAATGTTTTTCTTCCTTAAAAAACTTATTTCAGTCCTAACCACAAATTTATTTGTTTCCACCATCAGCTTTTTTTCCATAAATTTACATAATTTTCACGTTTTCTTTACTTACATAAGACAACAATATATATTGATGGCCTTAAATTCTGAAATTATAGCATGTCTAAACATTCCTTTACATGAAAAGGTTACTGAGAATGTGGTATCTCAAAAATTATTTCAAAATATGTCAAGAAAATCAAATATCTTTCTTTTGTTGTTTGTTTGTTTTTAAATAAGGGAGGGCCCATAGTCAGGCTGAGTTTGAGTTCTGCAAAGTAACTGTGACATAATATTAAACACTGAATTTGTAGGCAATAAGATGATAATGAGGTGTTAAGAAACAGCCAATATGGATTTGTCAAGAACAAATCATATCAATTTTTTTTTCTTTGAAAGTGTGGGTGGCCTAGTGGAAAGAAAGGCATAGTTAGTGTTTGTGAATGACGCCTAGCTGCAAGACATTACAATCACTGCAGAGCACAGAATGAGAATCCAAAAGGATCAGTACATTAAAGAAATGGCTTGCAATGAGTAACAAAAAAATCAGCAAAATGCAGACTACTATACTTACCAAAGATCAAATTTACAGATAGAATAAAGGGAAATAAGTGATTAAACAGCATTCTTCCTCAGAAAAATACTGCTATTACAGAAAATGGAATATTTAGTAGAATGGAAAACTGCATACTTCAGTTCTAGGAAATACTAAGAGGACTGCTACCTATAGAGTATGTGAGACTATTATTCCAATTATCAATAGTGTTAATGTCTCAAATACAATACCATGTCTAGCTTTGAGTCCTACGTTATAAGATGTAGAAAAGCAGTAGAGATGACAACAATAAAACTAAGTAGAAGATTCGAAATCACCGCTTTTAAGGAAAAGTTGAAGATATTTGGTTGATCTATCCTCAAGAACAGAAGCTTCATACAGACGAGGATAATGGTCTTCCATTGTAACTGTAAAAGTTTATTATAGGTCATCAATAAAGTGTTTACAATACTTTCAATATGGTGAGTTGAATAAGTAATAAACAGTACTGCAAAAAAACCCGGAAATATACACAAATATTAAGGAAAACTGTCTAATTATTGACTGAGCAATGAAATAGCTTATTCTGAAGATCTAAATTTAGGAATTTGAGTCACTGGACATTTTTAAAGACTGGACTGATAATATCTGGTCTTGTCTGAGGGCAAAAGAGCCTGAAGGACACGTGCTCATGAGTTCCTTTTGATCACAATATAGTGATTGTTTCTGGAACAGAGTTGGGATTTTTTTATTTTAATATGAAAATCATGCCAGTGACAATAAAATACACATAATACTCTAGCATCCTTTCCCAGAAATCATATTTTTGTTGAATGCTATGTGGTCTCTTTAAAGAGCATATGTACAAGAAAGAAATTTCATCGGTCTTTACACGTTTCAATGGTTGGCTGCATTTCATACATGTCAAATGTACAAATGAGACTGTATTGGCTGTGTACACTGGTAATGACAATATAATATTTGTATCCTCCAGTACAAGATTAGTCCTAACAGTACACTTAGCTTTTCTACGATACTTTTAGTTATTGGCTGTGCAAATGGTTATAAGAAAGAAAATATTTGAAGATTTATCACTGTAATTAAATCTGAACAAAGACAAATATGTGATTGGTAGAATTGTGTTTCAGGTAAGTGAGCAGTAGATACAGAGCCCCCAGAGCAGAAAAGAAGCAATTTCATTGCTAGCTGATAAATCGACAATATCTGTTTGCTCTATGTGGGTGCATTACAATGCAACAAATAAATTACCTTCATTAAATATTTTCTTGAAGGATTAATGAGCACTGATAATCAGCCACAGCAGCACAAAGAAATGCACCAAAATTATTTATCTGGTTGTGGTGGAAGGCTGGAGGAACAACCCATAGTTATCATTCATCTTAGCTAAAAAGAAGCCTTCTCCCTTCTGAATGTGAAGTGTTCTCCATCATTAGAGAGTGCCGCATATTGCACCCGTATTCTGTGGTTTGTACACAGAACATGCAAGCAGCAAGTGTGATGATAAAGGTTGAAACTGGGTGTGTGATAAAATTAGGTTTCCTATTTTCAGCAGGGGATATTCAGGCATAGATTTTTCCTGATACTTTATTTTGTTTAAATGAAATATTTCTGAATGGGAAAGCAAAGCCATCATGCAAATTTCATGGTTTATAGCTATATATAGTAAATTCATCTTGAGTGCACTTTTTGCTTCTTTTTTTATCAATAAAAAAAAGAGAAGAAGAAACTTCTCCAGAGTTGCTGAAACTCCCAGATTATCTCAGATTTTGGCTGTCATCAGGCATCAGTGCCATTTATTCGTCAAGTACTGCCATCTTGTGGAATTGGGGTAATCAGAAGAAAACCTAACCAGAGGAAGAGAAACATATTTTCCCAACAGGATACTGGAGGAGATGGAGTACAATATCTCCCACTGCATTACAAAAAGAAGACACAAAAGGGACTTACTTCTTGTACAAACACCATAACTCCACAGAAGTGCAATTATGGGATTTGCGTTTGCATGCTTTGCCCTTAAAGATGCCATATTTAACCATTGTGTGGACTGTTTTTGTGGCCTTCAAGGAGTTTGGTGACTTTCTTGTTACGTCTTCACTTGCCACCCAAAATACCACTTAGCTGACAGGACTGATGAAAGGGCTGTCCAGAAACTGCATGTTAAAAGGACGAAACAAGCAATTTCTCAGGAGAAAAGCCTTGAAGCAAATCTGGGAAACATTCAGGCACTAACAAACACAGGAGTGAATATGTGATGCTATCTGAATGCCTCCAGCACAGCTCTTGTTACAATACTTAAGGGCTTATTTCTTACTGACCCACGATGACAGAAAGGCTTTTGCATTACCATAGTACTGATGTTTTCTGCATCAGAATGATATCTCCAAAAGCACAATACAGCACTAACATAAATGCTTATATGTCAGTATTCCAGCTTCATTCATTATGGGAAGTATGTCACGTTGTGACAGTTTAGGAATTAGTGTTGTTAAATGGAGAAAATAGATCTACAAAAATCATTTAAGAAACTATAGTAAACAAAATTTCCCACCATAAATTCTTTTTGGCAGGAGATAGATGCTCTCTTCTCACTACTTTATCACCAAGTGACCCAGATTTTCACCTACATTGCCCACTAAAAAGTATTTAATAAAACACAGAAACAAATTGGACATTTGGAAGGCTTCCCAAATGACCTTCAGAAAACAGATACAAAACACCTTGAAGACATTTTTCTGTAAACAAGGCTGGTCATTCATAAAAGGAAATACCAGTTTTGCAGTTACCAAAATGACTTAAATAATTTTCACACCAAAACTTTGCATATAACAGAACTTACCAGCAGAAAAGTCCTCCAGTCCAAGTCACAGGAGAGTACCAATTTGCAGCTGCCTCTATAATTCATAATTTCTCTGTCTTTTTACTCTCTGTTTCTGTTTGCGTTGATGAATAGTATCCACATAAAAGTTTCTTTTGTGTTGGCAGTCAACTGTAATTTCCAGGAAGGGCTCTGCATCATCTTTGTGGTTTTGGCATAGGTGTCACATTAAAAATAAAAAAGATGGGCATAAAAATAAAAAATAAGATCAGCATATATCCTGTAAAAATACTCTAAACTTCTGTATACTGCAGTATTCACAGTTTCCTATTTTCACTTAAAGTTTTTTTCCCTATTGAAAGCAAAATGAGTACAGCATGGAGAAACCATTTACTCAGTCTTTTCTCAAAAGGAGATGACTTCAGAAAGTTCATATCTAGGGCAATTACTTCTTGATTTTACAGTTGTAGTTTTGTTTATTTAGATTTTGGTAGCACCGATTTTTAGCTTCAAAAATCTCTTGAAGCTCATCATTATTTACCTGTCAGGCTTGCGATGCATCTCTGGAGTTTAGTCTCCTATTAAAAAGTTAATACAATGACACTTGTGCTTTGTGCTTAGCCAAATGACACTGGTTCTAAAATATTTTAACCTAAACCATTATAGGAGAATATAGGCTTGAAGTTCACTAACAACTGCTGTACAAATGCTGTGTGCAATAAGCCTAGTGTCTTCTGTTTAGTCTTAGGCTTCTTGTTCTGAAATTCAAAAAGTTCACTCAGTGGTTTACCATTTTGTAAAAATGGAAATTCAGATAATATTTAAATGTAAACCTCTCTTCTTGTAGTTTACATGTGCTCCTGTGCTGAACTGCTGTGGGACTTGGGGCATATAAATGTATTCACTGTTGTTTTAGACTATTTTACTGTGTGTGTACTATAGATGACAGGCTTCTGTATAGACAGACAGCAATGTTTTAAATGTTGATTCTCCATCGTTCTCTCTTTATTAGTTGTTTTTATACGTCATTGCAATCATTTGGGTATTCTCTTAGGCATGATACTGCCAAAAGAAAATAAAACATAACAAAACAAAACAAAAACACGGGTTTTGTACTTGGACAGCCTTTGTTACCAATTCTGTCATTTAAGAACCCTAAATAAACTGGGAACATTCAGAGCCCCAGAATATGAACACCAACGCAAGTTTCATCCCCTACCATGGCTGCAAATTTAGAAGCATGAGACGTTTGTACAATGGATCAATGTCAAGCTACGCCCATTTTCCCATAATTGCAGTCATTCTCTTAACACCCTTTTGTAAAATCACTTCTGCAAGATCATCCATCTATTTCTGTCAGCTAAAAACTCATGGGTCCCCAGATCCCCAGCCAGCTGTGGTTGTTTCTGACTGCTTCTGCATAGCATGCATTGGAAATTGCAGAGTTTCCTGAGATATTTCCACTGAAGCCTATGCATACTGTATGGACGTAACCCTCAAAATTATATTTAAGAATCTGCTGAACTCATTAACCAGGTCTGATAGGAGAGAAACTTCATAAAGTGTGTAAGGGGCTTTTCACCTGCAAAGAAGGTTCAGAATTCCAGATCAGTTCTGGATCTGAGCATTCAAATGCAAAGTCTTCAGGTATTCCCTGGGGTTTTGCTCTTTAGAAATGAAAAACAGGAGTAATTCCTTCAATGTCAATGCGCTGACAATGATCAAGAAGTTAACTGCTAGCACTTTTGGCTGTGCTTTAGAGTTTGGGCTCCTGGCTGGAATACAGATGCTGTAGCTATGCACAAATAAAAACATTAACTGCAGCTTAATAGCATAAATGATTTGAGTTTTAGATTTGGCAGAAGTTCTGTTACTTTTTTCTCGGTACCCTATCCCAGTACCCATTCATCCATCACTCCATTTTTAACAGCAAAAATAATTTAGAAGGTTACAAAATGACAGTATCCCCCCTGGATTCGGCACCAGCAAAGACTAAGTGCTCTGTTTCCTTAGAGGCACAAAAATTTATTGCCTGAAATACGTTAGGAGTAGTTCTAATTAATAAATGAATAATTAACTGTGTGTGTTTTTAGGGTACAAGTGGAGAAAACTCTATTCTACGTGAACTACAAATGAACCCACAATGACAACTACTTTACACTTGGTTTGAACTACTTTTTAGCCAGAGCAATTAGTGAGACTGATTGCTTCCATTTGAATTGGTAACAGGTGTCTTCAATTAAAGCCTATGCATTTTCCTTGAACTTGTATGTTCATCATCACTTTGTAGAATTTTATGCTCCCATGAATCATTTCTGCCAGATAAGACATCATAGCAAAGTGTGGCAATGAAATTTTCAGAGAGAAATATTTTGGGCTAATTAGTATTTTGCCTGAAACATAACAGAAGAGGAAGGAAATTTTGAACACTCAGAGAGCTCTCTGTGAGCCCTGAACTCCTCAGGGTCCTGTGTAACCACTCAGAATTACAATTAGATCTGAGAAAGGTTTTAAGCAAAAAGTCAATGATGTGTGCAGCTTAATTCTGTTTTGGAGAAGTCTTCCCCTACTGTCAGGTAAATATGACTAGTCCTTTAACATAACATTTTTGTACTAATACCATTGATTTTTCATAAGAAAATTTTCATCTGACTTCAAAACTAGACTGAACTTCAAAATTAAGCCAGAACATCCTGCATTGCTACATCATTGCTTGCACTATTGGCTTATATTGCTTAAAAAACTAGTCATTGTGCTTTTCCATTCCTTTTTGACCATCATGTCAGGGAATGGTACAACACAGGGATAAAAAGGACAGATCAGTGGGAATTTCTAATGCTTTCTATACTGTTAAAGTCAAACTGCGCACCTGGCTATGGAATATATTTAGCTAGAACGTTAATGTATTTTACACTTCTTGTACCATGAGCTATACTAGTTCCTCTCTTATCGTTAGTAAAAAAGCACACAGAAAAATTTAAATTTTGAGGTGTTTCCTCTCACCCCTTTGACCCTTTCCTTTTCCAACTAACTTTACATCAAGAACACATTTTGACTGTAGTGGGAATAAAAGTATGAGAGAACGAGACTGACACATGTGCAATTACTGTCTTCATATCGCTACTGAAGCTGAGAGTAGTCACCTAAGAAATAAGCATCTAAAAACTTGGAACTTTCTATACCAATGGAGTAGTTTGCATCTTGCAGCAGTAGCAGGGATTTTATATACCTGGACTAGCTTTGGCTTTTCTGATTTTGGAGTCAGTTCTTTAAAGACTATCACGGGGGGAGATTGCAGAAGAAATTGCCTTACAGGTAATGTGTCAGTTTAAGTAGTGAAGAATATTTTTTTAAAGCATGAAGACAAAACGAAACAGTGGAAGGTAAGATTGAAAGGAAAACAACATGTAAAAAAGTATACATAAAGTTAAGACTTTAAAGTCTCAATTCGTGGAACTCCACATGAATAATTCCCTGCAAGGAATTCCCTGCTATATCAGAATCTCATTAACTTTACTGATCCTTCTAATACAGAGACATTAATGCATCTAGGTTTTTAATAAACCACGATATAATTGCATACAGAATAATAGGAAATAATATTTTTTTCTCAACAAATTATTATGAGTATAACGGGAAAAATATATACTTTTCAGGTGAACAGTGATTTGTGGGATAAAAATGAGAACCAAGGCACTGGCTTTAATTACCCTTTTAAAAAATCACTTTCATTAGTCTTTGATCCATCTGATTATGGGGCAAAGCAGTTGGTAGCTTTGGTTTAAGGAATTATTCATTGATTGTAGGGATTTAAGCTGCATATGGGAAGGGTTCTGAGGTTCTTCTGTGAAGCAAATGTAGAAGAAGACAGAAGTGTAGTGTGGTAATACTACCTGCAAGGTAGGTTGAACAGTTATTAGAATCTGCTGATTTTAAAAACAGATGTTCAGAATTAAAAACTGTTTATACACATACATGGAAAAGTCATCCCTAGCTCTATAGGATGCATCTTCCTATAGTTCACTGAAATTTTGAACAAGTACAGAAAAGAATGCTTTACATATTATTCCTGGCTTGACCTAAAAGATTAGAAAAGGGAATTATCTAATATTTTATGGGTGATTTCTGAGTCTGTTGAATAATTTAATTAATTTTCTTGAACTAAATCTGTCCCGTGGACTCAATGCTTGTGTTGTTTCCCAAATTCCAAGGAGAGAAAAAAAAAGTCTTCTCTTCAGTTCTAAAACAAACAAACAAAAAACCAAACAAAAAGTTTAAAAGCTTTTAGCTCTTGTTTTTTTCTAGATTAGTTAAATAAACATAATGAACATTTATTGAGTGTAACCAATTTATTGAGTGTAACATCACACAATATTGTTTCTATAATTGCTTTCTCTTATTTGTTCTGTTTTCTTTCAGAGATCATCTATAGCTGGGTATTTAATGAATTTCCATCTTTTGTGGCAGAAGATAGCAGACGCTTCATCTCTCAGGAGACAGGCAATCTCTACATCTCCAAGGTGCAAACATCTGATGTTGGCAGCTATATATGCCTAGTAAAAAACACAGTGACAAATGCCAGAGTTTTGAGTCCTCCTACCCCTCTGACACTGAGAAACGATGGTAAGAAAGGCATTATTTGTGGGTACCACACAGAAGAAAAAAATACTAAGCCAAAAATACTCTAGTTAATTTAAGAACCATGATTTTATTGTTTTTCAATATATGCATGCATTTTCTGCAGCAATCAGCAAAGGAAAGATGTTCAAGGAGAGTTTCTTTTAAAACATCTAATAGTTGTGAGAATATTTAGATCTCTGAAGAGTGAGGTGCAATCTGACACCTCCTGATGTATTTTGTTTAGAACAGTTACTCCTTCTTGCTATTCTGGTGCTCTGTCACTGACAGAAAGAAGCAAATCTCCTTTCTCAGTAATGTCTGTTTTTTAGGGCCCAGTTCAGTTGCCTCAATGCAAGTGGCCACTGCCACACTGAGACACCCTCAGGCATCTGAGACACCCTCAGGCATCTGAGACATCGACAGGGGACTGGCAAATATCACATAGGGCATACGAACCAGCAGCAGGGTGCCAGGAGATATACATTTGTGCATCTCAGATGACACAAGGCACACATGGTGAGACAACTGAACAGACGTCGTATTGCTTAAAACTTTACCTGTTGCTGTACTAAAGACCTGTTACACTTCCAGGCTCCAGTTCAAAGCACTGATTAAGTACCACCAAGAACACTACAATAGCTTTGATTACAATGATAGTTACCCAGGTAGTTTTGGACTTCATCAAGGCATAGAACTGCAGTATTTTTTCTGTAAATAAGTACCTAAACCCTATTATAAAAAAGCGGCTTAAGATTTTTTCCCCAAAATCAAGAGAAAACACCTTTAAACAATATTTCATATGGAGCAGTATGACATTTCAATATAAATGATATGTAACTCTGATTCTGTTGGAATGTCTGCCTACAGAGGCAACTGTGTTATTTGCTCTTTTGCAGGAAAAAGATTCATATTTATTACATTATAATTGCTTTTTTGTTTTGTTTTCTTTCAAAATAATGTTATTTTTTAGAATAATAATTAATGATTCTATAAGTGCCTATATTTTCCTTTTTTCCAAGATGTTCCACATTTAATGATGCTTTCTAGTTCTTCAGAAATACATTTCAGCAATTCAGCATATGTGAATCCATACTTACATAAATCAGAGAAAGAGGGAGAGAAAAAGACTCTGAGGCTTTTATCTTGCTTATAGCTTTTTCTAGAACTAAGACTAGTCCTGTGCTGTAGAAGCATTACAAAAGCTGGACTTTTAAAAACAGATGACTTAGTTTAACAGTAAGTAGAAATTATGTCCACAGATTAGAATGGAATTCAGTTAATCTTTATTCATCGTAACGAGTTGAAATTTCTGTCTGCACAGCATGCAGCCTCTGCAGCAAAAAGCTGCATGTTTTACTGTATCATTCCCTATTTTCTTTTGCTGGTTTAGTACCTATGCTAATTATTGAGTTTCAGGTGTTTAGTTTTACTGAATTAACATAGCAGACCTGATCTTTTTAATATCAAACTTTGAAAATTAGAAAAACCAAACATTGACTGCCTTTTTAATCAGTTTGAACTCTGACAAAAAAGATAGCATTTTATTGTCATATTTATTAGTCATATCTTGCTCTATTGTTTCTTTATGACATTTCCTCATGCTTTTATTGGGTTCCAGTATTGTGCAGAAATTCAACAGATTAATTATCCATAGCGTACTAACAGTACATAGGCACACAGTACAGTATAAGAAATTGAGAGACTAAATAAGGATAAATGCAGCAGTCTACATCACTGAGCTAAGAAACAAAATCTGTGAAGAAAAACTGCACAGATTTTCTTAAATGTCAAGTGGGTAGTATATACCAGCCTCAAGCAAATTTGTGTTTCACAGCTGGCTGTCATACAACTGTAATAATCCAACTTTCTGAACTGTGCTGGAGTATTGGGGAGGTGTTTGCACATAGATGAACTGCTCCTCAGCAATCTCCCGGTTCATTTTTTCACATGCGTGAATTTCTACCAGGCTTCCATGCCTTAATTTTTATCTGTTGAGATTTCTGAAAAGCCCCTTTATTGTAATAGACTTCTTTAGTATTTCTTAGTAAATTGCTTGGTTTCCTGTATGACTGAGCCAGTTTCTCAGTGAAGAGACCCAGACTTTCTACCTAACCTTGCAGTCTCCATAAACCTACCTTGAAAAAATATTCAGGAAAATTCTGGTTGCAAAATCATATTTATTATTTAAGACATCTGCCTTGGTCTACCTCCTCCACAGAATGCAGAAATATGGGCCTTTAAGAAACTATCTGGGATCACAATTAAAATATTCCATTAATGGTACAGTACTTTTTCTTTTTGATATAAATTACTTTAGGAGCTATTGCCTTGTCTATTGACAAATATTAAAGGGTGATGACAGAATTTTAAAATTACATATATATTATACTCCAAAATATGGGATAATATAGATGCTGAAGAGGTGCTCATTAGAGTCAAAGAAATTTAGAGTAATTTGTGGAGAAACAGCTGAGCATGGATACTAATAAGGAAGTGAGAAATTAAGACTGACATTAAAACAAATATCGAAGTACCTGAAAATGTACTTGATACTATGTTGTTGAGTTCTGTTATATGATTTTGAATATGGCTTTTTAAGCTTTTTTATTATAAAATAAATTGAATCACTTTCAACTTTTCAAATAGTCACTTAAGTTTAAAAATCATACAGCTTTCTGAGTTCTAATGGTTGGCATCACAACTGACATTATCCTGCTCAGTCAGCACATTTGTCAAACCACAGGAAGAGCTTATGGTTTTAAACAGCTTTTATAAATGGCACTATATAAATAAAACAATTTATATAGTCAGTATTCTCTGGACATATGAATCATTAACTCAAAAATATTCTACTTGATATATTTATCATCATTCTCAGATTTAGATGTATAAACAGTACCTGTACCCAGGGGACTGGACAGCTTGTGATGAAAAACAATCCTGTGACAACATTGCTCTCTATTTATCTATGAGGAAGAAACGGAATAATATTAAGGCTTTTTGTCAAACTCTGCAAGAATGTAGGAACTTCCTGGGCTTTTATTAATCTTTTATTTCTTTCATGATGTGTCTCAAAGGGGAACTTAGCTCCTTGATATGAAGCAAATTAAATAAAAACATCAAGAAATCCTTCAATGGATTCTGAATAAAATGAATACCTCATTTGTTCAGATGTCCTTGACAATCAGTCATTTCGTACAATTCAATTTCACTTCAAGCTGGGTTATAAAAACACTCTAAAATTCTATCTGAGGAGATAAAAAAGTTTTAGCAGGAAACTAAATCATTAACTGCCTATATAATGCATTGGAAACTTTGAGGAATTATTTAATAACTGTTTACAAATAATAAACAAGGTTGTTAAAATGGATCTTTGTAGGCTTGGATGCTGATTGGGAGCAGTAAATTATCTTGACTAATAAAAAAACCAGAAAGCCTCTTCAAATTTAGGAAATAGAAACCTAGGGAGTATGAAACATTTGATGCTTGATAACATAAGGCAGTTATTTCAAGTTCACACATTTTCATTCCAGTTTTTCTTCCTTTTTTATCTTTTTTTGAAAAGATGTTAACTTTAACATTATTACTGTACTGGAGAGAATTATGTAATGCTTCATTTTATCTCTGTGTAGATACTGTCTAGTGGCTTTGCTACGGTGAAATTTCCAGAAAAAAAAAGAGAACCTGTACAATTTCAGACATCAGAGGATACTTTCTACTGTGTCCATTAGAGCAAATTAGTTTGTACCTCAACAGAAGTCGGTGTATCTCACCAGACATATTCTCATGTAACTGAATGCAGACCTTGACCTTCAAATTCTTTTTCCGTGTCATCATAGTTCTGTGAACTGAATCTTGTCTATCCTAATTCTATTGTTTAATTCTATGTGATGAATAGTCTCACATAATGACAGAACATATAGTTATCAAGGTATTAAGGATGTTCATTTCTGCTTTTCTATGATGGAATCTGTTCTGCATGTGCTGATTCAGGTTGAACTCCGGGATATATTGTTTGAACATCACTGGGTTATCTAAAGATCTCTTTCCCAACATTAAGAAAAGTTTGGAAGAAGTCATAATAATTTCCCCAATCGTGGAAATTAAGCAATAAAAAGGGCCAGTATAGGATAGTAAGGTAATAAATAATAGACAAAGACAGAACAAAATCAACAGTTTCGCAGACATAGACTATTTCCGTCCCTGAAGAATGCTGATAGTTGTTAATTAACTGATATTTAGCATTAAAAAGATTTGCTTAAAGATTAACCCTACTGTTTATGATCTGTCAGTTTTCCCCTTCAGAAATGGACAGATTTTTTTTTGTCCTACTTGCATTACGAGTTTTGTCTTCTAATGTGTTTATTCATATGGAGCTGAATTCTAGAAGACACAAAGCATACCTGGATTGTAATGGGAGTTGAAAATACCTATCCAGCTGTGACTTAATCCTGCCAGGTTTTCTGGAGTTTCCAACCTTGTAGGCTGCCTCTTTTGTGTGGGTTATATTGCAAGATCATTAACTTACATTTTTAAGTGTCCAGTCACATCTCATATTTGAATGGTGCAAGTCCATAAAATCTATTCAAGACTGAGTGGAAACTGTGGGAAATCCTCCTAATGCTCTAGGACAGAACTCAAACCTGAAATACTCCTACTCTGATTTTTTTCAAGCAAAGCCAAACTGTCTGGGCAAAATCAAGTTTGATCTCTAGCACTATACAAAGATCGATAGCACTGACAGAGACATTAGAGTACGCAAGGTCTGCTCCAGGGTAAGGCTGATAAAATGGCAATGTCCCTGGACAGCCGTTACTCCTGTAGTAAACATGTTGTTTCTCCCCTGAAATTGTAGTGATGTATTTTAATTATGGGTCATTATGAAACTGAAAATAAGAGACTTCCCACAATCTCTGCTTTTCTCTAACAAAAATACATCCTTCATGGGTTACAGGTATTTTGAAGAAACACTTTTTGTCTATGTCGTTCTGGCTTTTGTGCCTAGATCCCACTGCTACATTGACAAAAATAATAGGATGAAAGTCAGGATTAAAGAAAACCAGTATAATCTTGTTTTAATTAAAAAATAAATCAAGGACATATATATAATAATGAGGGGGAGGTGTTGGGTTTGCTTTTTTTTTTTTTTTCCCCAAAAAATATTAGTTTTTCTTTCCATTTAGAAAATCTGGTTTTTACTACAGTCAGCACCAGTGGTCCTTCCACCTAAAATTCTCAGTGAACATCTCTAAGTAGGCAGGAAGTTTTATGGAGGGCTCCTATACAATAAGCCTTTACAGAGTGTTTTATTGTGATTGTACCATGGCTCAAGTGAACTATCAAACAGCATACAAAAGTTCAAGGACAGTATTTGTAAAAGATTTAGCCTAAAAAAAAAGTATAGAGAAAACATCCTGGGATGGTCTTTTAACAATATAAAAGGGTTGAACCCATGGGAATATTTCAGGAGGAAAACTGGGAAAGGTTTGGAAAAGATTAGGTTCCAGCATTCAATGTAGAACAAGAACTCTTATGCTGTGAAACAGTTTGCTTTGAGTTTAGTTTACTTTGAGCTCTGTTAAGATAACCTCTTTCAAGGAGTTTTAATTGCTAAGTTTTCCCACTCGTTTATAGAAACACTATCTGCTGGAAATGAAGTTGTTGCTCTTTTTAATTAGCTAAAGCAATTTAAGATTCTAGACATGTATCATCTTGCACATCTTCTGCACTCATGTTTTCTTGTTTTGCTTCTCCTCCTGATGATTTATGAAACTAATACACAAAGGAAAGGGTTAACTGATCCATATAGAGAGTACACAAAGCATAAAATAAACTGGAGAAAAAATATTCTTCTAAATTCAACTCAGGATTAGGAATGCTGTTGCATCAAACTGTAGCTATTAAGATTTCAGATGGAAGTATGTTGGTAATATTTTAATTAATGGTGATTAAATTAAAATTTGTGCAAACTGATAATGAAAATAGCGTTTATAGCTGTGAATGGTTTCAAATTATTAAGAATGGTCATACCTAATGTTATGTATCTTACTGTCTCAGGATCTTAGATACAAATTCACAAGTGACTGCTTGCTTTGCAATCATGGGGTATGGCATAATGTTCAAATAAGAATGACTTGCCAGTTTGGTGTTCTTGTCAACATACATAGTGAAAAAATTTGATTGTGAACAGCAGGATTTTTGCTTGAGGTTAGGACTGCAGTAAGTGTATAACAGGGATGATTTGTTGCTGTTGGGTCTAAAACAGCTATTTCAATAGCTGTTGCTAATGGATGAGAAATGTTAGTGTTAGTTTGATCTTCCTTATTGAGGAAATAATAGGTACTTGTACTTGCATGGTTATATGAGGACTCTCAACTGAAAAACATTTCCCATTTAGGAAGCTCTTTCCAGTTAATTAGATAACAATGAATATTACAGCAAAACTACTTTGTGAAAAATTCCTGTCTGGACACTGCAACAATTTTGACACTTTCGGTACCTTACTGGAAAGGGAATATTTTGTTTTCATCCTGTAAAAGAACTGTGCAGGTTGCAAGAAAAATGGAACTTAAGGTCATATTTGAAGTACAAACAATTATGCCATTTACTGTAGGAGAAATGAGGTTCTTTGAGAACCGTGAACATGCCATCAGGAAAATAATTAGAAACCCTGTGAAAATTAGATCCTCCTTTTAATCATTTAGATTAAATAATATTTTCCAGATTTCTGAATAGCTTTTGTGAGCCTGACCTGGCTGAACAGAAGGCAATTGGAAAGGAGGAACAATAAACATTGGCCAGCAATGACTAAAAGAAATCTGCCGCAGATTTCTTGTGCCAAGTTCAGCACAATCTCCTCCCCTGTAAAAACAAAATGGAACAAAAAAAAAGTTTTGTGGTTTTTTTTGGCTTTTTGTTGACTCATATTTTTGGGGCTCTCAAGCAAGATGGTGTGTTGTCTAGTGTAGTGTAGTCCTGATTTTTCTTGATGTGTGTGACTGCTCAGAAAAATTATCTATATACATAGTCAGTGAAAATGTTCAGGTTATCATGTTTCCATACTACTATATATGCACAAATCTTTGTACTGGAATGTTGTATACAAGCCATTCAGATGCCCTCACTCATCTCTGAATGTCCAAAGGGTGAAGTTTGGTTTCATCCAATGCCAGATGTACTAGGTTTAACAGAAGAGCTTAGATGCTAAATTACATATATGTGAGAAATTTGATGGATTGAAGTCTAGGTTATGACTCAGTAAAGACTTCTCTACATAGAGAGAGCCAGCAGTCTTGGTCATAGTTACTGCTTGATGTTTTCAAACACAGGTAAACAGAGATCTCTGCAGCCCAAACGGTAGACTAGAAATTTTGGCCCCTCATTTGAAAAACTAGAGAAAATACCACTGCTCCCCTCATTGCTTATTCTGAGCTTACCTCATTGCTTTTGTGTCCTTAGAGTTTGTCCCCAGTTCCCTTTACTTCAGTCATAACACACCCACTTACAATTGAAAATGAAGTGCTTTTAGTTGTATTCGCTGTTTAAGAGAGGTACAAACCTCTCATCTATGTATGACATACATACACGATATTTATTAGTTATAAATAACTAATTTTAAAAATATTTCAATATAGGAATACTATTTCTAGAACGGGTTTTCTAGACAGGGTTCAGAGAATAATGCTGGACTATTGAAATGGCGTATAACATAAAGATGGATTTTAAAGTGGGAAGAGGAAAGGTTTGTTTAAGTTTTTGTTAAACAATTTGTTTTGGTTAAATATGATCTCTTTCTACATTTATACCTCCATAATTAGAAATACATGAACATCTTATCCCCTAGTTATAAACTAAAGAAGTTTGTTCCCTTGTTGTGCTGTATTCATTAAGATACTTTTTCCCAGAAACTGAATTACTAAATTTTCTTTGATATTAGGATAGATTCTAGTAAAGACTTCTTTCCATACAGTGATATGTGATAGGATTTGCTTGCTGAGTAACATGAAAATATTTTTGGTACTTTAGTGTTCAGTGCATTGCAGAATCCAATTTCACATGAGCATTTTTAGGGCTTCTCAAAGGATAAATTTATAGCTTAAAACTTGGCTAAGAGATCTCTAAGTGGAAGGAATATTGTGGACAGTTATAAAAAAAAACATTCCCACAGTAAATTTTTAGAGACTTACAGCAGGCGCTGGTCCTTCCATTTAGAATAAGATTAATGGCTAGTGAGTCAATAAATTCTTTCCAATGTACTGAAAATTTCTGCTGTGGCCAGGATGTAATGGTGAGCACCATCATTATATTTGAATTAATTTGGTTTGTGCTGTGAATTTACTGTCATTGTAAATGTGTGTATTCAGGGCTCTCTCTTCCAAATAAATATCTGGGGACATTTAATGGTGCAGGTCTTCAGGGAAAATGCTAAATATTCATTTGTCACAAAAAGACCCACATGATAGACAACCACATCACAGATGGCATCACAGATTATTGATAGAAGAAATTATATATGAACACTCCTGCCATAGTTTTGCAGTCAAATTTTTCTTGGGTTTGAATACATATTCACACAACAGATCTGAATTACATTGTGGTAGGATATTCAATTTGTGATCTATAAAATTATTAGAAAATTCTTATGCAACAGGACAAGTTCATCGCTCCTCAGGAGGTTTCCCGAAAATTGAGAGGAACATCCAAACCAATAAGAATTGCCTATAATTTTGTGGTTAGAGCACTATCCAGCCTGTAAGAGAAACGGATTAACATTCCTACACCATCTGATTAAGATCAGGGACTTCACCCAAAGCCCTCAGGCAAACACTCTGAATCACTGAACTATGGGGGTTGTATCTTTTGCTAATAAAATAATGGCAAGTATAAATCTGTGCCTAATCTTTCTCCTGAGTATAGGTAATCTTTGGCTTTTATTTTCTCTCTAGCACTCTGAGGATGTTTAGCCAGGAATCTTATATTCTTTTCTAGCTACTGTCTTAGAAGTTATCAGCCACTTATTCAAATATTCCCTGTAACCTGTTCCATTCAAAATTGGTTTCTGAAGTAAGTTAAAGACCTATTACTTAAACAGTTTGAAACAAATCCAAATCATTTTAGCTGAAAGGGTTTAAGGAGCCATCATGGAAGCTTATGTTCTGGGAGATTCAAGAGGGTAGTTAATATCTGGAAGACTAATGGAACAGAAGCATTAGCCTCTACACAGCTGGAGTAAGATGATGTGTCATGATTTGTCAGCAGTTTGATTATTTTTTTCCCCATGAAGGCAAAAAGTCTTTTTGTGTGGATACAGTCATAGACTCACAATTTTTCTACACTCTTCATTTGAGGTTGTAAAAATCATGGAGTGGTAGGCTAAATGAAGAGGTAGAGCAGTAATTTCCAAAGTGATAATGACTGATATCTTGTCTGTAGCTCTTTCAGTTGTGCTTAGCTGAAAGGACTGACAATCAGAAGCTGATCTTGCTACTTTATTCCATTCTCCATTTCCATTAAATGGCCCACAGGGGATAACGTAAACAGTTTTAGCTGTAGCAATATCTGTAAATGTTTGAAATTCTATTATTATATATACTTCTGTGGTATGTGAGCACCTCACAATCAGTGTTTACCACATTATTGTGATTTAGTGAATTGTGTCATCTCTATTTTTTGATAGAAAACTAAAATGCAGACAACAGTGTAGCTAAGGGTTCATAGGACACTTTAAGTAGTGGAGATTTGAACTCGTCACATATTTGCAGCCACGTCAGAGGAACAACTTGTTAAATGAAACCACTTATTAAAATTAAACTTGATTTTATGAAGATTTTTCCTTACCTGTGCTGGAGAATATGTAATAATTGCTCTGTGATAATTGCATTGTTATAAAAACATATCTGAAGGAGGGAACAGGGAAATCCTCTCATAAATATTGAGCTCCATTTCTGTCCGTGTGACTAACAAGCCATTAATTCTAACAAGGTCAAGCTGTGCTTAGTCCTGGGATATGTTTAGTCATTTGAATCAGTGCCTTTTTTGGTAATCAGAGATAAACCAGAAGGGTTATTAGTTTTTCATCTCAGTTCAACTTCACCCAGCCAGGGAAGACCCTGGCTGGACAGAAATGTGGAGAGCTCTCCTTCTCATACACACTGAAAGGGCAGAGACCCAGAAACTGGGAAAGATAAGGTGGGATGACTTGTTTCAGAATAAAGCCCAGGGGTAAGATTTACTTAAACAAACAGGAAGGTTTGTCTTTTAACCCCTTTTTTAATGCCAGACTACATTTCAAGATCCGGTAAGTCAGATTTGTTTTGAAGCGGTGTGTTTCATACCAATCACAAATTCAGCACTTTCATACCCAAATCTGAAGTCAGCTGAAAGACACAGCTTGTGATATAGGGAGTGTAGTAAACTAATTAGCTGAAGGAAGACTGAATCATGGGGGTCATCTCTGGGAAGGTAAAAGATTGACCAAAAGGAGGTGTTTTCATGGGAAGGCAGAGCATGGGAGCATTGAGAACGGCTCGCTGTTCCTCTATAGTGCTCAGACCATGTGCGCTCTCTGATTTGTTAGCCGCTTGAAAATCGTATATTATGTTTTTATTCTGTGTTGATCAATTTTATTTATTGTTATATTTCATGTTTGATAACTGGAAATAAAAAATGACTGAGAGAATTTTTTATGGCCTTAACCAAACCTCTGAAAGAGAGTCATGTATATAAGTCTGAGAGAGATTGATTCTAATGCACATAACTCAAGGCCTCGATATTTCTTAAAAGTTCAGGTTCCTTTTAGCACCTAATACAAATGAACACAAATCTTGATGAAAATGCAGATGGTCACTGGTTTATCATTACTGACTCATAGTGACCAAAACAGAAACTGGGAAAGATAAAGAGCCTGGAGGTACAACAGCCATAGCAAAGCAATTATAGTGTAACATGGGAAGATAAGGCCTTGATAATTCCCTTGATGTCTATGCAACTGTAACGGCCTCTTTGATCTCAAAGATCGTAAACAATAAGGATGAAAAATATCCCTTTGCAATAATAGACTTTTGTTTCCTAATTTTCATAGGGACACCAAGCAATTGCTCAGTAATTTTTCTACATTTTTCTGCCAGTTGCTGCAAGCATGCCTCTTGCTAGTGTAACAATAACCCAGAAGAACAAGATGTGGTACAAAGCATTAGTAGGTCAGCGTTTCATTAGGAATATGAAATGACAGCATGACTCGCAAAGAGCATTCAATACTTGTGCAGATTGCACCTACTAACGGGAGTTAATGTAAGTTAAAAACATAAGACCTGATGTGTTCATAACTACTGTATTATTTTAAAGGCAAGAATAATTTAATCTTATTTTAAGTTGGATTTTTTCAGGGCTAAAAAAGGCAAATATTTAATAGTACATGACTATTCAACACTGATTTTCAGGAACAAAGTCTTACACAAAAGCAAAAAAAAACCAAACCTTTTTTAAATTCATTGAATCACAAAACCTGTCAGCAAGTATGCACAGTCAACAGACGCCAGAGATTTAAAAGGAAAACCTCAGGAACATAGGCTGCATCATAAAACTTAAATGAACTATTTTCAGTAGTGTTCACTACAAGGGAACTTAGGGAGGATCCCCTGTCGAGACTGACGTTCTCGTAGCTGACATTTCAGTAGAAGAAAATTTAGAAGAAATATAGGCATTACAAACACTAACAAATCCCCAAGGCCAAACTCATACACAAAAGGAAGCAGGGTGTACCATTTTCCTTTACCGGGTCTCAGGCCTAGACGGAGTGCAGGTAGATATAGTGCTTAGGGACATGATTTAGTTGTGGATTTGGCAGCACTAGGTTAATGGTTGGACTTGGTGATCTTAAAGGTCTTTTCCAACCTAAATGATTCTATGATTCTGTGAAAAGGTGCTTTTTTAAAAAAAGGGACTCCTAGGAACATCTGAGGAACTACAGACCAGTAAGTCTGGCTTCTATGTCAAGTGTTTTGATAGAAAATACATAGAAAAGTACAATTGTAGAATTGTATTTATCACATTACCATATAGTAATCTTACCATACAGACATATACCATCAACACAGCTTTTAAAGAGGGAAGTCATGCTTCAATCTGCATACAACCTTCCTGAAGAGTCTGAGAGAATATGAATAGGAATGGTCAAGGTAACACTGTGTACTTTCATTTCAAATAGCTCTTGACAGGGTCACTCATCATAGGCTGTCAAAGAAATGAAATTCTCAAAGGGGTTGAAGGACAGCCCCATTTTGGATTAACAACAGATAAAAAAATTCACCTTTTGTAGGAGTATCTGATCAGTTTGGAGGACTGAGAAATTGTCAGTGAAGGCACAGAATACTTTTCTGGGCCTTCACCATTCAACACATAAACCATCTGGAAAGGAAATGAACACGGAGGTAGAAAAGCTTGTTGATATAAAATTATTAAGGATTGTTAAAATTAAACCTTACTGTGAAGAGCTGCAAAAGGATACTGTGATAACAGAGTGGATAGGTGATAAATAATGTCACCCAGTACAAATTTACATAATACCTAAACCTAAACATATAATACCTATATTAGATATTATCAGTAAAGAGATTTGGGTGCCATTGTGGATGAACATCAGCTCAAGTGCAAAAAGGCAAATGGAACTGAATTGTGAGGAAAGCAATAAGATACAAACAAAACAAAAAAAACACAAGCAAAAAGAACTGTGATAGAAAGATCTACAGCTTCAATATTGCTATGCAGTTCTCATCTTCCCATCTCAAAATGATAGAATGGAATTTGAAACTCTGCAACATGGGCACTAGGAATGATAGCAAGTTTATTAAAGATTCACTGTAAGGAAGGATTAATAGTCTGGGATTTTTCAGTCTGTAAAGGACAGCTAAAAGGGGATATGACAGATATCTTATAACGTCATGAATGGCTCAACTGAGATGAACCAGAAACTGGTATTCATAATCACAAAAAAAATCCAGAAAACAGTAAAAGAAGTCACAAGGAGTGTAATTAAATTATGAAATTTATTGACATAGTACAAGCCAGTGGGAATATATTTTTTATGACAGATTAGACTAGGAATGACTTCAGTCTAGGCTAGGGGAAATTTTAATTGACTACAATTTGGTTGATGCCCTGACTTTATTTTAGTACCCAGGACACAAAGGTTAATATCCCTTTTTCTACAAAAAAAAATACCTTTTAAGCTTTAATGACAGAACTGGTTCAAAATTTGCCTTTTCATACAAGGGGCAACATTTCTCCACAAGTTCATAAAACAATTTTAAAACATTTAGTCATGTTTTTGAGGAAAAATGGGTCATTATTGCTAGTACATGTAATACTTGCATGATTATGTTTTTTAAAAAGAAATCTACTGCTACTTATAAAGCCACATTATTTATGGAATTACATTGTTTGAATTAAAAGCATTCTGTGCTTTCTACTTCTGTTATTTGATTCACATATCAGACCCATTTAGATTTTCTAACTAAACTTAAGCCCCTAAACACGTGTTTAAATGCATATGTGTTTAGACTTCCTCCCAGAACCAAGCTGCAGGAGCCTGTGGGACAACAGGAGAAGAGAGCACAGCCCCACTGGAAACTCCTGAGTCCCATGAGGAACATTTGAAGGGCATTTCAGCCTTATATATTATTTTTTGCTCTAATGGGTTGTGGGTTGTTTTTCTGTTTGTCTCTGCCAGCTAGTCTTCTCTCAGCTGCAAATCTCATATTCCCCTACTTCCATGTTCCTCCTTATGCTCCTTTGTTTTTCTTGCATAAGATATCCCTTCTTTTTTGTCCTCTCTTGTTCCTGTTTACTTGCTCTAGAATTCCTTGGAGACTCTTGACTGATTTTTATAGATTTAAACTAGACTTGTCTTTTTGCTACTGTGTCCACAAGTCAGATTTTATTCAGTTTTCCTCATCTAAAAATCTGAACAATTCTTACTTTGTTTAATATAGCTTTTAGTTCCTGAGTATTGCTTACCCCAGTAACCCATTTTCTGTCCAACTGAACACAGCTGTTAGTCATATTCTTCTCGTGCCATTCTGATTATGACATTTCCTCTGTTGCATCAAATACAAACCTCTCACCTTGCCTTATAAAATCTTTCTCCCTTCCCTGCTCATTTCTCATTTCCTAAGCTCTTGTGATTCTCCAAAGCTGTCAGTCACTCCACAGCAAATTCCAGATAACTGTATTGATTTCAGTGTTTGTATTTTTCACATTCCTGAATGTTTTTCTAGTTGTATCTTACAGTACTAAGCGTGTTGTCCTGATAAAATTAATCATGTCCCAAATTAAAAGGGTCACTGAAAATGAAATAACTGAACTTTGTATGCGTCTGCATATCTCTGTATCTGCGTACACAAATGCTCTTACATAATTTGAGGTTTTTTTGCTCAGCTTAGAAGGTCCTCAGTTGAACACAACATGTTATGTTGACTTATTTGTCATAATGGTCACTGCACTGGAAAACAAAACTTTGGTCTATGAAAATTCTTACCCTTCTAAAATTGATTGACTGCTTTAATCTTTCAAAATGTAAACATTAACCCATGGCTGAGAAATAAATCCTTTTTCTTAAGCTCTCCATTGTGCTGCTGGTAACCCTGAAGAGCATTTTAGAATATGTAGTGGACCTGGGCAGAGCATATCAGACCAAACAAGGCTATCTATCTCCATCAATTACTAGCTTTACTGCTGGGCAGGTTCAAATAGCAAGGTACAGGATTTTTCTGTGATAATCTCAACAAATGGAAAACTGATGATGTTTCATATTTTAAACATTCCTTATTTTCCAGGTGTGATGGGAGAATATGAACCAAAAATTGAAGTCCATTTTCCTTACACAGTTACAGCTGCAAGGGGAAGTACTGTTAAGATGGAGTGTTTTGCACTTGGCAAGTAAGTACAGATTCTTTCATAATTAGACATCATTGTTTATTAAGATGTGACATGCCTAATTTGTGGTTTCATTATATTGCTGGATTTCATTTTCACAGACAGTCCTTACTGCACACACAAAATAACCAATTGACTAAGTAGGCAATTATGAACTCCCTGCCCAGCTATTTCTGTGGACAGTAATTCATTCAAGTTAAAAGACTATCTATCAAAATGAAAAGTAATGTTCTTGTAAACAAAAAAAGGAAAGTTTTTTATTGAAAATCTTACCAGACTCACCCATTTATTCACTGTGATACTATAAATCAGTAAATTAGTTTATTCTGCTAAAATATCATAGTTAGAGAATAAAAAAGATTAGTAGCTTTTTTTTTTTCCCCCAAAAAGCATACTTTATATATGAAGCTAAGAGCACAATGTTTTAAACGTATCCTAACACATTTTGTGGCAGTGCCAATTCTCTAGTTTCTACCTGACCTAATAGCACTACTAGAGAACAGGTGTTTAGTATTCACGTCAAGGGTGTTTTTATATGTTTATTGATAAATGACTTTAGGGAGAGAAAGACTTTAGAAATACCTCTTTGTTATTTCATACAAATTAAAAAAGAAGTGAAATTACTTCTATATACTATTCAGATTACAGAATATAAGATGAAATTGATAACATTTCAATTTTGTTGTGGCAGTTACTGTTATTATTGTTGCCAAGAATAAGGGTGGCAAGGGTAGTATACAGTTAGGCAGAACTAAGAAGCAATTCTAGTGATTAAAAAAAAATTATTCTTTCTTCTGTACGTGTATGTAGCCAAAACCAGGTGTTCCATCAGTGATTTCTTGCTAGAGACATATAAACAAATATAAAGGGTAGGGTTTTTTTCAAAAAAATCCCATCATATTCGGGGCGGGGGGGTGTGAGGTGTTGAAAGAAATCTCACTGTATTGAATTCAGTTCCTTTTTATAGTGGTGCTCCTTTTGGACATCTCCCCCCGCCCCCGAAGTCATGCTGCTCAATATCATGTATCCTGCTTGGTTTTCTAGTTCATAGCTTATCAAGGCACATACAGGTTCCTTACAGCCTGGCTTTGATTAAGAAATAGTGGAAGGATTTGTATTTGTAACTCCTATAGAGGAACTTCACAAATCAATTAGTCTGAAGCATACCGTATCTTCCGTACCAATTCTTCTTACTTATTTACTTAAGTAGAAACAAAATGTAAGAGGAAAGGAATTTTAAGACAATAGTCTATTTTCCTGAGGATCACCACTCCAGCTTGCTCGGCAGGTCTGGTTTTCCAGAGCAGCATTTCAAAACCTGTCTCTACTACCTGAGAGGGCTTTTAAAATGTTTTGATGGTCATTTTGACCTTCGTGTGTCACTGGTCACTGGATTTTTTCGTTCAGATTTTTCTCTTAACAGTTCCTATTTACTAGATGGATGAGATATGTCTTAAACTTGCTTCCCTCCTTGCCTGTTTTTCCTGTTTGACCAACGTCCAGATACTCTCAGTGAGCAGGTCAGCAGAAAGTATTCATAAATAATTACAGAGAAATCCTGACAAAATATTTTAATTATATCTATTTAGGCCCAGTGAAGTTGAAGGAGAGACAGGACATAGCTAAACCAGTCCAAACAATATGTGGGAGACCATAGCCCATATACAGGGAGCCATTAGACAGCAACAGCAGCTTTTGCAAATTCATTTCCAGCATAAATATAAGCAGTAGTTTAGAAAGCAAACGTGAGGGAAGAACTTCTGTAGGGTAAAACACAAGTCTTATGTTTTATACAGTAAAGGTAAGGAAAGAGGTACATGAGAGAGGACAGAAAAGCAATAAATGGAGAGATTCCGAAATGCTGAAATATATGAAGAAAAGAGCTGTTCTGCAGAGGCTAGTGGCTCCAGGCTCTCTCCTGTCAGCAACACTAACCAATTTTCTGCCAGGTCAATAGTGGGCAACAAGGCCCTTTTAGACACTTGGCTATGGCTGAAGCAGTAACCAATATGTTAGTTTCCATTTTCTTCATTTTGCTGGAATTAAATTGCAGTTGCTGACAGATTACAAGTCAACTGTCACTTTCCGGTGAAGAGGAGGTATGTCGCATGTTGTCCTTCACAACCATCACTGACAGGCAAGAAATGCAGCTACTGATACCTTCCATCATCAGCACCCTGAGGTTTAGTAAATCATCTCAAAAAGAGGCAGTCGCTACTCGAACAGCCACATAAGGAAGGTGAAGGTTGACAGGAAAGGTTTCAATTAGCTTATTTCCACATTCATATTTGGTGTTAACCTTTAATAAACAAAATACCAAAAAACACCTGAACCATCAAGGAATTTAAGGTTATCTAATAAGTTAACCCCATTAGCTGCTGTTGTAATGGGCAGCTATTTTTACCATGCACATTCCTTATCTTCTTTTTGCAGCCATTAATGCACAATCAAATCAGCTAGTTGAAATTGCTTTCAACCTGATATGGTAATAATTACATGAATGACATTTCAGGCCTTGTTTGAAACCTGGAGGCTGAGGTGGGAGTTAGAAATGCATCAGATTTCCTATTCATTTTCATTGTTTTCATTTTTTGTCCCCTTCTCTTATTCCTGATAGCTTATAAGGATCTTTTCTTGTTACACTGCCATGGGTCCCCATTACCAAACTGAATCACACCTAATTTGTTCCTTCTTTATTTAGCATTTTGAGATTTGGCATTTTGAATTCTTTTTGTAAATAACACAGAATTTATTTGGTCTCAAAACCAATGTGCTGCTGTTTTTCTCATGCCTTAATTCAGCTGTCTGAAACACTCGCTCTTCTCTCTCCACTGTAATTGTGAGAATGACAGACATTCCAGCGAGATTTCCTGAAGTAGGCATTTGGCAAATACTCCAGAAAGAGCCTCATCTTTAGTTACAGATTAACGATTTATTAGTAGTGTTTATTTAGAACTGCCAGTCATTATGGCTGTAGGAATTAAATAAATTGGAGCTGTGCAGCTTTTGTCTCCAAACTAAAATCAAATGTTTTCATTGCTTGACAGACAGAAACTCTCTGAGAAGGATTTTATTCTGACCCAAGGAATATGTAGCTGGTCCGGTTATAAGTGAAAATATTACATTATTGATGCCATTTATAAATAGACTCTGTTGTTGCTAAAGAATTCAAAGTAATACAAGAGTGAAATACCTCAAAATGATGCTATTTGTATTAGATAATACTGCTTATAATGAGCATCAGTTATTGGCTAATAAATCACTGCATATATCTATGATTTACTGCTGAGGTATAACGGAAGAAATGACAGACAGAGGAGTCAAATAAAATTTACTGTATTATATATCAGAGTGCATTTTGCAATTAGTGGTGTTTTGTGATTTGTGTTGGATATTTATGCTGGCCCACTTCTGTTGAAATGTTGTTTTTATAGCCATATTCACTGTCATATCCACACAACAACTTGTGTTTTGATTACATCTATGTTTCATATATGTCTGTATACATAGCATACAGATATTTTCTGTCACCCATTTAATTATGCATTTTTTTTAGGAACACTTGAATTTTTGTTTGTTTCCTAACAAGACAGAGGATCATATTTTTTTTAAAAAGAATAATTAAAAAAAACCCACTGGCAATAACAAAGTATTAACATCTATTTTTTGAACTTTTCATAGGAACAGAACTACATCTCTTTCATTTACATAATTGCTAGATCCTGATTAAGACTTGCATTAAGCTTTATTAAAATAATAAAATAATAATTAAAAAAAGAAAAAATCACTTTTAAAACTTACTGAATGGAAGAATTCAAAACATCTACATTAAAAAAAGAAATCTAACCAGCAGTTCGTTAATATTTGCTTTTGAGTAACACAATTTTCACTGCTTGCATCTTCTGTTATTTAAATAGACACACTAATTCTTTGGTAAGACAAATAAATTAGCTTATTGGTAATGAGGTGGTCGTTTGTGGTCCAGATGATCCCGATTTTCTAACAATTCCATCATTTCAATGTCAGAACTTAAGTATATTTTGTAAATCAGGAAGACGGATCATGATCTTGTTCTTTGGGTAGGTTCTGGTGAAGAAGCCATGATTTTCCCAGCTGACATTCTTGCACAGATCACAGCATTCTAGGCTTTTACTGCTCCAGAAATGCAATTTTTTAGGCATTGCCTTCTGTCACAGCAGGTTGCCATTTGCATTTTCTCTCAACTATTACTGAGTCTGCTTCCAAGAACACCTGGAGGCAACTGGTTAATTCTTTCATTTCTTTTTTCATGTTCTTTTTTAAAAGGAAGAATTCTCATGTCTTCATTTAGCTCCTCATTAAAAAGATATGAAAGTAATGGTGCTGATAGGTAAAAGGACTTTTTCTGTCCCCACCATGTGATATATTCATTAATGAAGCACTTCCAGTGACTACCATCCAAGCGTTCTTTAACACTTCCTGAATTTGGAGTATAATTATCTCATAAGTGATTTTAATACGATTATTTTAAGATGGGACTTGAAAGCAGGCATAGATGGAAATATATGTTTTTTGTTAAAAGCCTCAAAATGAGCAAGTTTCCATTGTTTGAACAGTGACATAGGACTGGTTTGTTCAAGTTCGCATGAAAAGCTTTAAGTTACAACCCTCCTCAATGAGCACAGACCCTTGCCCTCAGAGGACAGCAAGAAAATGGAAGTGTCAGAAATATGTCACCATTTTTTTCCTTTTTCTTCCTGTTTTTCTGGTGTATAACTCTAGGTTGACTTCTTTTTTCCCTTTCAAATAATTCTTTTACACCCACTCTTTCACACAGATTTTTTAATGTCAAATTGCGTATAATGCATACACCCTACCTGACCCTCACACTTCAGCGTTTTCCTCACTGCATTTTTGGTCGTGCATCACACCCATACAGCAGCATCTATTTTATTCTCCATATAAACCTCATACTTCATTGGTTTTCTGGCTCCAGCCAGGAAAAAAAAAATACAGTTTATAGTATGATAGTGCCAACAGCCAATTTTGAGTGAGTAATCATATTTTATTTCTCATTAGAACATATTAGAGGATGTGGGTTATTGCTGTATTTGTAGGTTACCAAAGTTTTCAATCTTTGCTTTTAAAATAGAATCCCTGGGCCACATAGACTGCCAAAAGCATTGTTTTGCTAAAAAAAAAATTAAGTTTTATGCATCCTTTTTTTACTATGGTTATTTTTTAACCACGTAGATCAGCACATAGAGATTTTAATCAAAAGAATCAATAGAGAACAGTGCTGACAGACAATTTTTCTTACAACCCATATGCTTGTTTTTCTGTATTTTTGAAAGACTGTTTTATGCTTGTGCTATTTCTATATGATAGTAACATCTACACAGTATATCAATATTCTTTCTAAATGCTAGCTTACTTCACTCTAATAATGTCAAGACTGTTTTTATTGTGAAATATTCTTAGTTAAAGATAAGAATAAAATAGGGATATTGACTTCCTTTTATTACTGAATTATGATGAGGCTCTCATGATAGAAGCATTGTTCATGCTGTTATATTTAATGTTGCTTTAATAATTCTATTGTAAACTTTGTTTTGAAGAGATTTATAGCTCAGTCATAAACATTCATCCCATTTGTAATATGGCTTGCAAGAACTCAGCTGACAATCCATTTTTAAATCTTGCTTTGTAAAAGAAATAAAATTAAATAAAAAGAAGGCAAAGTTACATATATTTAAGTCACACAAATGAATGAAATTTAGTGACTTGTAATCTAGGAAATGTTCTAAAATGTTCTCTTGAAACAATGAACTCTGAAACTTCTGACTAATAATCATCTCAAAGTTTTAAATCTATGGAATATAGGATTTTATTTTCTCCTTGACCTGATTTTTTTTTTAACCAGCTTTTCTAATGGTTTTTCAAACTTTTATTAAAAATGCTATTATTTATTTTATGTCATTATCAATATTTTCATTGCAGACTATGTACATGTAGAGAAAGCTTACTGAAGATTTTTCAATATGCAGAAATAAAAGCAAAAAGTGTTTGGATAAATGAATATGATATCTAAGCAAAGATCAGGGTGGTGATACAAAAACGCTTTATGATCCGGTGAAGGGCATTTGACTGTAACTGTGGAGAATTGCATGAAGTATTTGAAGAGTTATTTTTCCTGGTGTCACTCATCAAGACGATGACATAGGGTAATGGCTATAAAGAAGGCTTCTAGATATTGCAAATCTTTTTGCAGGTGTAATAGACTTTACAAGCCCATATATTAAAAAGATATTTCCGTGAGGTCTGGTCAGTGTTTGGCAAACAATGTAATGAGGAAGAGAGTAATTTCAGAAAAGAAGGAAGGTTAAAGGCACCCAAGAAGTGCATCTTTGGTCAAAGGTTTTATAGTACCTGGTTCTTTACTTTTCTTCTCTTCTTTCTTTTCTTCTTCAACTTTAGCTGTACATAATTTTTGCCAGGAACACAAAATTCACAAACAATAATCCTATAATGAGTCACAGATCCAGGTTACACACTTCTCTGACTAACACATGCAGTTATCCATCTGGTCCCTCAACGTAGGTGAATAGTTTTCAGCATTGCACCATATTGTTTCTTAACTGCAAAGGACAAAACTTAACCCTCTCTGCTCTTCAGATTTGTAAAATATGGCTTTTCCTTTCTGTCCACCAGTTAAAACTATACCACAGGTCTTCCATATGTTTCTCCCTGACTTGTATCCTTTTGTTGGCTGATTTTGACAAGTCCAATATTACCTATTTTATACTGGTCCAGAATGTTTCAGAACTGGTATTCGTGTGTTGGCCGTGGACAGCAAGATTCTTCTTGGCTTCAGACCTGGCAGGAGGCATCTCCTGCTATAAACTGTCAAGAGAAGCAGACATGGCCTTCCCATAACCCGACCCCTTCCCACTAATCCAGTGTCAAAAAAGGTCTCATGAGGATTTATATTCTGAGATCAAATGCTTTTCTGACATAAATCTCCTTAATACAAATTCATGAACCCACCTCTCACTCCAGCCCTGGTATTACACTAGAGAGTAGCAAACCTAATGCACTGATCACAGTTTAAAACAAACTTAACCTCTGTTAACTGCACTATACTGCATCCCAGGGGCATTGAGATGAGTGAGGGGTCAAGGTGACAAGCAGTAGCTGAGTATTATCGGACATAAACATGGGAATATAACATGAGTATAGAGTGATACTAACATCTGTGGTATAAAACAGGCTTCACTGTCTTTAGGGCCAAGTATGACAGTTCTGTTGGACGCTTCTTTGTGATATGTCAGCAGACCTTTACAGTGTGGTGGCAGTCAAGGGACATAGCTCATGGAATGGCCATTCAGCCCCAGCAGCTGCTCCTTTCTAGGTATTGTCTTTTGGAAATGGTTAAGCTTCCTCATACTTTTCCATGAAGACAAAACAGTTCTTGCCTCTTCCCACAATAATGGTGACACACAGAAACACTTTTGATATTACAGACAACCTGATTCTATACTAAGGACATTCAGAGCACATTCCACTGAATCCTGTGACAATAGCATGTACATTGTTATCCACTATTTGGGAACTGCTGGTCAAAACAAAGTATGAAAGGACATGGTGAATCACTGCATTGATAAATGAAGGTTGGAGGTCTGAGGAATTCTGACCAGGTTTAATATACAAATTGCAGGCAAAAAGGAGGCTAATTTTGACTTGTCTTTTAAATATATTATGGTACTCACAATTTAATGATATGCCAAAATCCTGGGCTTGCATTAAATGGAGAAAATCATTCTAGATGCTATGCATCCAATTCCTTGTTGGAACTAGGGGTTCAAATATTCAATGTTTTTTTGTACATATAGGAGAATTACTAGGGGAACAAGGAGTGCTAGCATCTTAGCATCTTTGAGTATTAAGCAAACTCACAGTGAAGACCACAGGTAGTAACTTGCCTTCACCCTCAAAAACAATTCTTATCATGATATTCTGTTTTTCATCTACAGGTCACAGAGACATAAAATGGCTGCTTTCTCTTTTTAAAACAGGGAAACTATGGCATAGGATATTAAAATAGAATGATTTGTGCAAAGTCAAATTGCAGGATAGCAACAAAAACTGGTATAGAAATATATGTTTCTAAGTCCCATAGAACAAAAAAATCATGTTCCTTCATGCCTCTTCACACTACTTCTCACTTTAATGAAAGTATTTTGTTACTTCTATCAGATGTCAACCTGGAAACTGTGGAAGATACTCTTAAAGTTTACTGATAACAAAACAATCCCAAGAGGGAAATGAACACTCTCAGTAGAACAGCATTCATCAGTGTCATAAGTAGGGATGTCCTTTCCCCTGGAGATAAACTTGTGATGAGAGGAAGGAATCTTTTTAAACATGAACATGGCATCTTCAAGCTGAGTTTGTTTATATAAGACAGGAATAGATCCAGGATTTTTTTTGCTTTGATAACACATATTGTTTATGTCAAATAAATCTTTCTAAGACTTTCATCAATCTAAAGTTCATTTTTAGATCGTACAGAATAAGAATTTATGTCATAAGTTGCTAGACCAGTACTGGATTTTGTTCCTGTTTGTCAGGCTGGATTGATTTCTGCCTTCCTTTAAGAGGACTTGTTCTTGCATAGACTTTATAATGCTGTTACAAATATTGTGATCATTCATAGTAATGTAATAAAGATTCTTTGGTGAATCTCAAGTAACACTCCCAGGGCTCATTCTGCCTCACTCTGACTAAATGCTTCATACTTACATCTAAAAATTTAGAGTTAATTGCTTTTACCATATGGCATAGGGAAAGTGGGAAAAAAACCCACCAATCTGCAAGTCCCCGTCAGTAGAACGTCAGTCTTGAAGAAGCAATATTACCAATCCCTTCCCTTTCTCTCTCACAGCCATCAAAGAAAACTTGTAAATGCTACTAAAAACTTTGTTCAGTAATTTAAACAGTTTTTCTTTAGGTTTAAAGGTGGAGGAGTATTTTTTTTGCATTCCAAACTTTCTCTCCAGAAGCACATATGTAGGCTTTCTCTCTGTATCAGAGGCTGAGAGGATCAGAAGGAAACAAAATCTGTCAATTGTCAATAGTAGGTCCCTTAGTTACCATTGCTGTATTTCTCTTCAGGATTTCCCACAAAGAAATAAATACATTTAATACTGTGTGGTACAGGAGCTTTAAATCCAGCACTTACTTCCAGAAATCGTCACGCTCACTGTCTTCAAACTTTGTAGCTGATCAGCAGGTTCAAAGCCATCTTGTGCACCCCAGACACACTGGATTTACATGTGGTGCTCATTTGCATCATGACTGGTGGTAGACCAGCTGTTTCTGGAAGTCCTGGGCTCATTGTAACTAGTCCTCTGGAATTGATCTGTACACATACACTGGCCATATCTGTACAGCAGAACTGGGAAATCTTAATGTGCCAGCTACAGAAATTCTGCCTGGACAAAGTTTGGAACACAGAAAAATTACCTGAGAGAAAGTGCAGTTATAAAATAGCTTTACACAGGGCATGTAAACACAGTGCTACAGCAGTACTGTGGCCCTGAGAATCCATACAAACACCTGCCAAAAACGTGTCACTTTTTCAGGAAAATTTTCTGCTTCAAAGCATTTATCTCCTCTAACTTAAATTTATGGATTCTTCATGTCCCCCATACTAACACAGCAGATGTCATGTATGGCTTTTGCTTTTCAAGTTTCTTCAGATTCTCTTCTCAACAGTCTTGATCAAGTCTTTAATAGTTTTTAGAAGAATGTTCACTTATTTCAGTGTCCTCAGCCAGAAAGCTGAGGTAGAGTGTGATACAGAGACTAGAAAATAAGGGTCACTAGATGGAGGAGGAAAAAAACAGAGCTTACTTCTGTCCTTACTTAACAGTTGTAATAGCTCAACACCTCCTCCAGCCCACAGTATAGCACCTGCTATAGTATGATGACAAAAATATAATATAGAATTTTGCAATGTGGCCAAAACTGAATCCACAGGAGGAGATGTTCAGCTCCTTTGTTTTAAATTTTTCATCATCTAGCTGTGCTGTTGTGATTTCATTAAGAGTAAATACCATTATCTAACTTTTAAATGGAAAAACGAAAGGTTGCAGAATAGCTTTTCCCCTTTACTCACTACTTGCGAAACCAATACCTTGCGTATTGTGGATCTTCTGTTCTGTTGTTTGATTACACGTTAAGCAGATGACTCTTGTGTTTGTGACTAACTTCAATTTAAGAGTTTGGAAAAATCTTTGAAATCCCCAGAAGTGTCAGTTATGTTATCTAACTTTAGCCATCAAACAGTTAAGGATCAAGTTTGAGCTCACAGTTTAAGCTCTGATCAATCAGTAGAGAAAACCCTCTGGAGTATAATTCACTATGACTAATGAATCATTATAGATAATGAATCATTATCCATAGCACTATTTTAGATGTTACAGATGCTCTAACATGTTAGGACTTAAAATGTGAAGAAAATGACATGGAGCTGAACATGCAGCCAAGCAAAAGCACGTTGACCTTGCTCTGTGCCATGAAGAACAAGCCAGCAGTGGAGGGAAAGTACATCCACATCAGTATATGACACTGATAAATGCATCAGACCTTTTTAGTAGAGCCATGAATGTGTGTTGACATGACTTGCAGACCTGGACTTGTTCCTGCACACAGGCTTCAAACTCATCACCATTTCCTTCTATTCTATTTCTATTCTTAAATCACCAGTACTCACAGCTGCTATATTTCATGAGTACTAACTATCTTTTAATAACCAAATGAAAGGAAAAGTCATTATCTTGTCTCCTAAATCTCTGCATCTGACCAGAACAGATTTATATGGGATGTTCTAAAGGTAGAATCATGTGAATGGCTGATGGGCATTTCTGGAAAGTATCTGATGGAGAGAATTTCATGATAGTCCTCAACATTTTAATCTTACATAATTATTCTGTAATAATTAGAAGATATTTACCACAGTTGCAAGGCTGGAGGGCATAAGGAGAAAGGTTTTTTTCTAGTCTCACACGCACAGGCATGAAGAGATTTTCAAGATATATTATGATGTGAACCTGTGGGTTTGAAGGCACAGCTCAGGACAGTGATGCATGGTAAAGAGAAATAGTGTGGAGAGGAATTGAAATTACAGTAGAAGGGAAAATATTTCAAAAGAGCACATCAATTTGTACTAACCAAAAATAGAAAAAGTAACCTATGCATTCTTATTTAAGATATTGCTGAAAAACTAGAAGATCAGATCCATGGAAAAGGTATTTTAAAATTCAGACATTACTCTCATTTCCACCTCACCCCTTTCCTGAAATAAACATATGCTTTATAGATCTAATTAAATTCTTTTTCAGATGAAATTCCAAAAAAAAAAAGTATGAAATTGCTTCCAATAGTTTTTTCAAAACTTTTTTATTTCCAATGAAACTTGTGAAGAATTCCCAACAAATTCAATAGCACTTGTCCCAAATAATATACTACTGAAATCTGACTTTTATAATCTCTTCTAGATGTAAATGTAAAACTATAACTTGCATTTTCTTCAAATTCAAAATGAACAAACCCACAATAATGTCTATCACTGTCACCAGTGACCTCTTAGAACTTTTATTCAGCTCAGATGAAGGAGGCGTTTAATGATGGTATTTCTGAAATCAAATAGGATTTTTTTTTTCTCAGTAGTGCTAAGGTTTACCAGTAGTATTCAACAGATATTATTTCCAAAAGTGAGGAGAAACCTTATCTTTGAACTCAATTGAAACTTGAATAAAGTTACTCATAGGAGTTGAATGTGAACAGGGTTGTAATAAACAAGGAAACTATATTCCCATAGATGTCTGCTGAGTCCAAAATAAAAATGGATTATAATGATTATAAAATTTAACAATTATGCATATTACATTAAACTCATATTAATGTTGGAGATACTTCTGCTGTTGCTCTATTTTTTAAAAGGTTGTGGATCATTCAAAAAGATGAACAATATGTGCATATGTTAGTTAGATTTTATGGTGGATTTTATGAGTTTTCTAGAACAGTCACACAATTTTATTCTTTCACATCCTCACTCAGATGTATTTCATTCTTTCATTTCATTCTCACACAAGTCACAGAGGAGAAATAGGTATAGATATATTTTTATTTCAGATGTAAAATTCATACCTCACTTGTAAGTTATGCCAGGAAAATAAGAAGCTTCATTAAACAGAACTACAAGTTGTCTGCGAATAGTGATTTGCAGTTCGGGAGTACTTTCCTTTGAAATTATTAAATCTACACAGCTAAAGTAATTTTATCTCCTTGAAAAACTCCACTTACTACCTCATACTGATGAAGAAAAAAGTGAGGGTTTTTTTTTTTTAAATATGTTTTCTAATGACCTAGAAAACAAGTTTCCTCTGTATTTGCCATGTTATACACATTTACTTTTTGTAGCATACACAAAAGCAAATTTCAAAAAATTGGTTAAATGCAATTTGAAGGAAATTTTCTAGATACATGAATTTCAGAGTAATCTCATAGCAGCTAAATGAGACAACTTTCACAGTTTATAATGTCTTCATTGTTTCTCAGAAATATACACTAAGAAAAAATTCCACTTATCAGTTCTATTCAGCAGAACCAGCTTTCTTCCATGACAATAGAGCAAAAACATCTTTGTCACTGATTTTACTGGAAGTAGGGGTGAAGGGCAAATAAGTAATAATGGGCAACAAACATGGCACCCTTACAGTGCCAAATAAAGTGTACCTGCACACTATCATCTCATTCATAAAACAGCAGTTGCTGAGTAGTATTGTACTGTACCAGCGTAAAGTGTTCCTACTGTGGACCTGTGTTGTGACCAATAATGATTAATAAAACTCTTGCTTGGCCATGGTGGCTGTTTTGCAGCCAGCAATCATGACATAATTATGTTCCATATAGAAACAGGACAAGCATATAGGGAGTTTACACTTAAAGCTGAACCCATACCAACAAAAGATTTACACAATCTCCAGAAAGTCATTCAAGAAAGAGTATAAATTTGAATATTAAAGTGAAGTGTGCAATTAGAAATAAAATATGAGAGCTAATAAATGAGGAAAAAAGAAACTAATATTGTTATTTGTACTGCTTCTAATATATACAAATAGTTATCAAAGTATAGCAAATCAAAATATGTAGCTAAGGATGTGAAAGAAATATCATAAGTGGTAAGGCTAAAGACAGTATGTTTTGTTAGTGTATCAGAGACAGAAATACCCTATTTATTCTTTGTATTTAGAACTGAACAGGTTGAAGTACATGTAGTACTTGAAGTACTTGAAGTACTTGAAGTACTTGTGTCAGATAAGAACAGGAAGTTCTTTTAATCTTCTAATTAAAAGGTATGTAAAATAACTTCTAATAGGAATATGCAACTTCATATAGTTTTATATATATATATAGTTCTAATATGCAACTTCATATAGTTATAGCAAGTGGAAGTTAGCAAACGTTAGCAGAAATTAATAGAAGCTTTGAATTTGAATGCTATGAAGTACTTTTCCCCATCTACACTGCCACAAGATCCAGCTGTGTTTATATCTAAGCTTAGACTTGAAAGCAATTCAAATAAATACAAAATTTTTTTTGAAAAAGTATCGGCATGTAACCATTACATTTTCTTTTATGATGTCCTCCAAGCTCCTTTTGGAATACCTGAAGCAGTCTAGTTTTCAGCTCACAATCAAATATTTTATAACTACAGTTCTTCTTTTTTCTTTTTGTCCCCCCTAAGTATCCACTGCCATATTTAGACAAAAGTATTTCTGTACCAAAAAGCCCAATGGGTACACAACAACTGATGAGTGTTTTGGCTAAAAAGAAAATTGAATGAGTGCAAACACTATCTAATTCATTTCTTCCCTCAGTATGAATGTAAATGACACAGTTTCCACATAGACCTGTGTGGAATAGCAAGGTACAGTGAAAAGCCCTTCTACTCCTGCGAGCAACCATGTAATGCTGTTAGTCAGAATTATCAGTGCCGATAATAAATACTTCTTACACAACTGGTTTTGCAACATAAAGAATATTGCAACAGAAAACGTCTCCAAAACTTTGGTCAACTTAATTTTTCCAAGATACGGTGGTACTGAAATCCCTCACCTAGATGGACGTATCAGTTACTGATCTCCTGATCTGCAGTTTCATTGCAGGAAAATTGGTTGTGTTAGAACTTGTTAAATTCATCCAGGTTTTAAAGTTGTTATTTTCTTTTACCTATTGAGTGAAAGTGTTCAGGAGTAAAGCACAGAGTGCTAAAGAAGCTCTAGAGAGAGTATTTCAAGTGATTTACTTGGTCTCAATAAAAACTTGACTTCCCTTGTGGATGAAAGAGACACATTCCATGTAACAAACCATTTATTAAGGATTCCCTACAGAAAGTGAGGTATACCAAGCATTATATGAACCTTAATTGTGGTTATATTTTATCACTACTTAGATTATTGAGTGTTTAAACTACCAGATAACAGAATCTATATTCTCAATAGTGGAAGAGTACTAACAGTAATTTTACTAAATATTTCAGCCCTGTTCCAACAATCTCTTGGAGGAAAGTTAATGGTCATAATCCAAGTAAAGCCCGCCTGAGAAAATCCCAAGCTGTGCTTGAAATACCTAATGTGCAGCTAGAGGATGCAGGGATGTATGAATGTAAGGCTGAAAACTCTCGTGGAAGAAATGTCTTCAGAGGACAACTACAAGTGTACAGTAAGTGTAACTGCACACAGTATTATCCAGCAATGCTTTGTCCACACTTAAGTCTTTAACTACTTATGAAGGATGTTAAGGTCCAGTAGAAATGAAATATCTTTCTTGTGAAATACAATTAGTATTGAATTAAGCTATATATATTTATTCCTTAGTAATGCATTAAAGTCTGAAATATAAATAAAGTTGACTCCCTCAAAGAACTCGTTTTAATACAATTCCATGTTTGATATTTATGGGGTTTGGGTTTTTTTTGAAAGGATATTGCTATAATTTTAAAAGTCTATTTTTTTCTCCCAATATGATATATAACAATGACATGCAACCTCAGCATGATGTGTCTGTCAGTAAACAATATTAGAAATATCTTAGGACTTTTATCGCAGTTTTATTAATGTTTCACCCTTGTCATGCCTGGGTGCTGAGTTTTGTTAAATTCATTGTACAGAAATCAGAGCTGGAGAAGTGTTTCTGTTTTTGCAAAAAATTCTCAATCTAGGCATGCACAATTTCTGAAGGTTCTGATTTTCAGAACATGCTGAACATTTTCTCTCAAGAATTGGTCTTTCTAAAAGTTTTTTGAGTGAGCATAAAAAGAATTGAATCATGCATTGCATTGAAAAGAAAAAGCACAACCTGAAATGAAAAATATTTAGTAAAGATGATGAATTTTATATAATATTGTTGCTGCATCCTAGAGGCTAGAAACAAAAGCTTATATAAGACATGCCCTGAATATTTACAAGTCGAAGTTCTCCTTATATTGAATGTATGCTTGAGTCCCACCTACTTCTTATCAATTAAAGCTACATCACTTGCTATCATTCCATGAATCGTACAAACTTAAATACCTAGCAGGAAAGGTCTACTGCAGGAGATCATGCAACAAATCTTTCAGACTGAATTGTTTTCTGTCTTCAAATATCGCAGTCAGTGGAATTCCAACTGCTGCAGTTTAGACAGGTCCTCAGGCTAATAGATACCTTTAAGACTGAGTCTCTCCTGTTAATCAATTTTATTTTTCTTTTCTTGATTTCAGACCATGGCTCCTAGTGCTTTTTCCCCATTACTAACTATACACAGTTCTCTGTCTTTGTTACACACTTTCATCAAATAACCGTAGACTGGCATCATACATTTAGTGTATTTTCCACATATGTCAATATTTCCAGGTCCATAATCAATTTTCCTGTCTCCTCCAGCTTTCCAATGTCTTTATCTTAGCTCCCTTGTTTTTGGTGAGTATCAGCATATCTGGACGATGCTTCTCTCCTTGCTTTTCATTCTCATCCATCTAGAGCCAAAGACAAGTTTTTGTCTTCAATTTTTTTTGGTATATGCTGGAAAAAATATGTGATGGCAAATGTGGTAGTTTCCACCTTTTGTTTTGGGCATGCCATCCACACTGCACGTGCAGCAAAGGTTTTATAAGGCTTTTACTGAAAACAGCAGTCAAAGCCCAGGAACTACTTGATTTCTCCTACTATGCCAATACCCCAGTGATATTTCTCTGGTATTACAAATTCTTACTGTCAATTACTTCTACGAAAGTATAGCAGCTCTTGCTAGGGACTTGGGGGCCAGGGGCGTTTAGCAGCATGCCTGGTCTTTTTTGACAACACTTCTTAAAGTGTTTGAAATTAAAAAAAAAAATTAGAGTTATAAGGTGTAAGTACTTACACACTTACTAGCAGTTTTCTAGAGCTGTGAAACTACTAGGTGCCAAAGCACCTTATAAAGGAGTTATAATTATCCTGCCTCCCTCTTTCAGAGTTAAAGGAATATAAAATGTAGTCTTCAAGAGAGAAACTAGGATGCTGGAAAATGAAATTATTTCCTCAAGAGCACCCTGCAGACCTGTGGCATAAAATCACAGCAAACATGATGCAGTGTTCTACACAACTCTGCCTCTCTCATTAGCCTGGACACATTTTTGTTTTGAGCAGAAATAAAGACGGTACTCAAATCTAGGAGTCCATAGAAAACATTTTCTACCTCGGTTTTGTTCTATTCTGTCCAGATAGAAATATGAATTTTTAGTTGTCCACCATTGTCAAAATTATATTTTTATAATATTTTTTGCAATAATATTAGAACTTCTTTAATATTATAGAAAGGGGGTCCACTTCAGATTGTCTCATTCCTCTGATTAACAGATATGTGAGACTAGTATATTATTATGTTTCTCTTAAGTCTATTACTATACCTTAGACTATCTTACAGATAAGTCAAAACCAGATCTGAGTCAGAGTTTCACCTATCTGCATTAGCAGGGAGTGAAGTCAGAGCAGGTAACAGAGAGCTTCCGGATGGAGGAGACTAGCAGTGACCTCCAGTACAGCAGAACAAGAAGCACAATCTGTTACTAGCCCCCTACAAGCACCTTTTCTTGGCCTCAAAATTAAATGCTCCCCAGTGAGGGTCTCGCAGCCTTCAGTGCTCCTGAAGACAGCATTAGTGTCTCATTGGCCTACAAACCTTGACAACCCTTTCCAGGGGTGTAAGAGGGTTTGGGTAAGAAGGTTTTTAGCAGTGCAAAGCTTAGCCAAATGTTACTTTAGAAAATTCTCAGCTTCCTTTGCTGACAGCTGATATTGCAGGATTTGGGGGCATTAATGGAAACAGCATTTCCTGCTGTACCTCTTATTCATAACAACAGTCAACATGAATTATTTACCTTTAGGCTCATTGTCTTTTCACTGACATCTTATTCCTCCAGGAGAAAATTATTATTTTGGCTCAGAAATTCAGATGTAGGCCATCATTCCTTATCAGGGGTTTCTTGTAAAATTTCAGAGCAGGCTGTAGGACCAGCTGTGTCATACTGCAGTCTCACAATTTGCATATCTCTGTAGGAACTCACTCACTGTCTGTTTGAATCTTCTTCCTTTCATCAGTTGCATCTGATCTGGGTCACCACAGAGTATTTTGGAGAAAGCCCAGGATGCCCAGTCTGCCTGTCTGGTCACATTTAATCACAAACTAGTGATTTTTCATTGCTTACCTGGTGCTGCAACCCAATGACTCTCTGATGTAGCTGATGCTTCGGATGTTGTTCAGGAAGTGGTATTTCAGATGCTAACCATTTCAGATTGTTGTAGTCTCATCACTTAGCAGAAAATCAGCTGTAGAAGACATTAAAAATAAAATTTTGATAATGCAAGACATCCTCATATGCACTGCAACATATTTTGAGAGGTGTGATTTTTCAACAAGTGATCTGCTCATCCTGTAAGTTTCCATGAAATTTTAGTCAAGCCCAAACTGATTAATAGAAGGCAGCACAAAAATTAAAATTTGGGTGGAGAAATTGGCCATTAACCTTTTGTAATCACAGTGCCTCCACAAATCCTGACTAGCAACATGTTCTCAATGGTAAGCACTGGTTTGTGTAATTCCTGCTCCTCTCTTACCCTGAACCTCTTGGGTTTGCTTCTATGTCAGCTACTCACTGGTGTCAGTTCAGCAGAGGGTGGTGGTATGAACCAGACCACAAAATCACTTTTTTGGCCATTTTTTCTTTTGGCTGGATCAGTTCCCTGGTCCTGTTCACAGCAGTGCCCCATGAGCAGCACTGGTGCCACAGCAGGAGGAGAAGTTTGCTGTAACACTGGAGCAGGTGAGGGCAGGAATATTCTGTAATGCAATGTAACAGACCATCCTGATTTTAAAAACTATTTTGATAACTTTCTTATAAAACCTGTATGGAAGAAAATCCACTGCAGCTACTACAGGTTAGCCCCAGATACCTGTAGTAAAACTGGCTAGAGAGGAAGAGATTTTTGTGGTCAGAATTGCAGCTTCAGTTGAAATTTGCTATCTTATCTTTCTCACTGTGATAGCTACCTGTTCTTCTCCTACTGTATACTTCCAAATTGGCCTCGTGTCCAGAAAATGAATTTTATTCACCCCAAACTCTGTTCTCATTCACATTTTAGGACACTATCTGAAGTCATTTGTCTATGCAAAATTTTGTCCTTAATTTCCTTTCAGTCAAAAAGTTGCTTAATAATTTGAGAAAGTAGGCTGAGTTCTCTGCATCTGAATTTCATTTTGCATAGAGGATATAAAAACTGGCCTATAAGCTTGCAGATTTATTGCCAATTTGTGTTTGTAAAACATTTTGACATCCTTGAATAAACAGGTGCAGAAATGCAGCATAAAATAAATCAGGGATTGGATGGTGATTTTAAAATCTCAGGAGCACTGTATAAAGCTATGGCACAATATCCATAAAGACTACTGAATAATAAAAGACATCCCTCTATTCTTACATTCACCCCAAAACTTCACTAGACAGATAAAAACAAGGCAAACACTCATTTTTCCCCAAGGTGAATGTTGCATTTATAAAAGCAAAAAAGAACCTGTTACTTTTGAATTCTGTTCAAATGCTTCTTAGAATTTATATTTTCTAATTAAAATTAAGTGCAATTATGGAATGAAGTTTTCTTTGTCCACATGTATATGAGGATGATGTTAACACATTTTTGTTAAAAAAAGAGAAAATAATACATTAGGTCAGAAGTTGTACATCCAGTTAAATATTTCATTTTTTAAATTATTGACAGGGTTTATGAACAAGTGTTATGATATTATGGAGAGTGACCCTTGCTAATGAACAGAGAGGGAGCTCTCTGTGGCAAAGTAAGGAGTACACAGAGAGAGGAAAGAAAGCCAAAAAGTGATGAAAATATTTCTTCCAATCATGCATTTAGCTCTATTCCTGCTACATCTACCTATTGCTTTGCTACCTTGTTCTCAGAGGGTGGGAATCTGAGTCATTGCCTTGGCTGATGGCAAATTCAACAGCTTGAAAATTATGAATCCAAAGGCCATTTAGGCTATGAGGAGAAAATCTAGGGTAGAAATACCTCAACTAATGAAAAAACGTTGTTAATACCAATCGATCATACCACTGTGATTTGCAAGTTTGTGGTTACAGAGGAAAACCCGTGCCATGACTATACTATCAAGACAGCCACAGACAGAGGCTAGGGAACGGCAGTTGTGTACTGAGGAGAACACCTCTGCAGCCAGGCTTGGCGAGACAGTTTTATTTCAGTGTAATATTTCAGGTGCACACCCTAATTCTGAGTGCTCTGGTTCATGATGAGATCAAATTCAGCATAGAAAAATGAGACTAGATATGATTTGGGTCATATAGTAGAAGTTTCAGAAAAGCAAAATAATAAAAAGAATGAAATATAAATAGGAAGAGTTTAGCGCCTCTTTGAAACTGCATGATTTTATGGCACCACTGGCTAACTTTTATGAATTTTTAGTTACACATTTAACTATCACATCTTCCAAAATCATATTAGCGTACTCATTTTCAAAGGAAACAATTGTTTCTCAGCATGCTTCCTTTGTGCATACTGAAAGGCTGAAAAAGAAAACAACAGCATCAACTATACAATGCAATTGAGTTATATTTTTAGGACAATTAGTAGACAACAAGTGAGCAGGGACTCCCGCAAACTGCTTCTGAGGATTTAATGGGACCCTTTGATATAACTTAAGAATCAAGTGGTTCAGTGCAGAGGAGCACATATGCAGCATGTCATGCATTGCCTTGACTGTAACAAGAAGAATAAGGAAGCAAATGTTTTTGGTCTTGGGTTTCGGAGTGAGGCTGGGTCAATCTTATCTCTGTTTTTCTCTACTAAAAGGGAAATGAGTGATTCTTTTTCTGATATGTTTCCAGCTTCTGACAACTGTCTGGTCAGGGACTCTGAAGCAGACTATTCTCTGCTTAGGAATGATAGACACCTCATTCACTTTCTTTATCATCCATGCACGAGATGTAAGCTAGAAGCAGTTAGTCACCTGTCATGCCTTTTCATACCTTCTCACGTCTTTGGGTGGTGACCTGTCAAACGTCAGCTAGATTCAAAGATTTATTTTTAAACTCGGTTCCCCATGTTTGAGTACATTATCAATTATCCAACATTTGAAGCAGAGGCTTTGTTGTGACAGATCTGGACTTCTATTCATACCAAGCAGAAGAATTTTACATTCCTTTAGAAACGAAGGTCTTCTTTTAGCTACTTATTCTCTACTATTTGAAAAAAAAAACCCTCTAGCATTTAATGATATTAAGTTAATTAATTTCATCTATCATCCTCATTGCTATACAAATTGATATGGCTACAGTATGAAAACACAAAAGTTGGCTTTTAAGCATACATTTTTATTTCTGCATATGAATGCTCAGTTCCTCACTGAGTCATACAAAGTTTTCCAAATTATAAGGTCCTACATATAGCTTATCTGATTGACAGCTGCATTAAAGATCTGCTTCTCTGCAAAAAATATTCCCTGCTTTTTAACAGATTTTTACATGAAATGTACGTACTAATGATCACATATAAAACCAACAACTGCCTACCTTTAAGAAAAGACTGTTTTAACATTGACTTACTGTGTAATTTATGTTCCTGATGGATGCTGGAAATCTTGTGGGTTCTGTGCTTAAAAGCATTAAACACATTTTTTCCTTTGAAATATGAATTAAACCCAAGACACTTTAACAAAAATATGTGCAAATACCTTACCAAATACCCAGTCATTCCTAGCTGAATAAATCATGATTTCCTAGAAAACTGAGAAAACTACATGGAATAGAGTTATGATGGTTGACCTCCTTACCAAAATTTAAATAGCTTAGGTCTTGAAAAGTTACTAAATATTCTATTGTGACTGCCAGGCAAATGCTCTTAAATTCAGTAATAATTAATGCATTAATATATAGTACTGTAATTTAATCCATTGGACTTTATTAAATCAGACAGATTTCTATTCCTGGTCATGATACTGCTCACTGCCTGGTGCTATTACAACATTTCCTTTAAAGTTATGGAGTTTTGTTAATTTTATTGCTTTCTCTTTGGTTTTGGTTGTCTGTTTAAATGTAGTTCTTTCTGAGAGTAAGTTAACCTTTGTAAAGACCATAATTTAAGCTCTTTAACTGATTAGGTCTTTGCATATTGGCTGGAGACTTACCAGTTTATATGCTTTGTATATAGCACGGTATTTTTTTCTTGCAGCCTACCCACATTGGGTGGAGAAACTTAATGATACTCAGTTAGACAGTGGAGATCAGCTCCGATGGGAATGTAAAGCCACTGGAAAGCCAAGGCCCACATATCGTTGGCTGAAAAATGGAGTTCCTCTCTGGCCACAGGTACATTAGACGAGGAGTAATCAGTATGTTGCATGTTTCTCCTTTCATTCAGATAAAGTCTGTTAAAGATAGTACTGAAAAGTACTTTAGAAATTACTGTTTTCTGTGTTAGTTTCTTTCTTAGTATACAGACAGTGTCTGCAACAGCATCTGCCATTTTACTATAATGTACATCTAAGCATCCTCCAGCATGTTTATTTTATTTTTTTTTCACTATATAAAAAGATAGTAACAACTCAGAGAGGTGCTGTATTTGCTGAAATGGATTCCTTTGTATTTCCCGCAATGTTATGTTGTGCTATTTATCACATTTTGTTTGTACATAATCATACTCTTCAAAACACTAGCAGGCTAATGTAAGAGGCACAATGACTATTATGTTTACATCAGTTTTCAACTCCATTAATTCTCTGCAAGTAACAGAACTCGCCATCAAGACCATTAAAATGCTCCGTGTAAGAATCTTAGAATGTAAAGTCCTTAACTACAGTCACCTGATATATTTTAGAATTAGATCTAGATAAAATTCTCATCCTTTTAAAAGACCACTCATGGTATGGCCTGCCTTTTAGTTTACTTTGTTCTCTTTCTCTCACTGAATCATCAACACATCAGCCCACATCACGTGGGTTTTGCCTGGCACCTTTCCATTTTTATAGTCTCAAATTATTTAGAGTAAAGAAAAGTTCTGTAAATTTATTTCATTCACTTTTCCAGATTAAAATAAAGCTGTTCAGTTCTGGGAAAAAATGTCTCCATTGGTAAATGAATTCACAGAATGGATTTATGAATATAGAAGATGTAATGTCTTTCTTTTCAGTGAATGTCACTTCTATCTGTGAACATCATCCAATTATGCAAACAATGAGAAAGGAAACATAAACACAGTTTACTTTTGAAGCTGTGAGGCATTGAAAATAAGGTTATATGCCTTTACTTTATCCATTTCTGCCTTTTTAGATGGAGCTATTAGTCCTGAAATTGAAGCAATTTAAATATCTGTACTTTTTGGTTTTCTGATTTTCCAAACCATTAGTTGCACCAGGCTCTGAAAGTTCAAATTAAATTTCAGTTTAAACTGGGGGCTTACAAGAGAGAGAACTTTTTTCACTGTTTCCTCTGCATTCCCAAACACTCTGTTTTTCATCAATTTTTAATTAAACCTACAACAACTATAATAATGAAACGTAGAGATGTTTTATAGTAATTCAAATTATTCATTATACAGCTCCATGAAGTACACATTTCCATAAACAGCTGTTAATGCCACTTCTGTTCCAGCTGTGGTAATTATTTTCTACTTGTGGACCTTGCAAATAAGAAATTTGCACTAATGATGAAGGCGATTGGACCCTTTCACTCTTACTCATGCAAGCAATCTTTTATATCTATTTTTGTGAAAAAAGTACCATGACTGAAATCAAACATTTGCTAGAGATGTGAAGATCATCAGATATGTTACACCTGCAACTGACTTCTTGCCTCATTAAAGTTCCCAGGATGAACTGCTTTTAAAAATCATGTAAGGGTAATAGCAGACAAAAAGCAGACAAAAGCAAGCCTTGGACATAGTGAACTTACACTGAAAAATATTTACCTTTAAATATTTTTGGAGTTTTTCCTGCCTTCCCCCATATGCTTTATTCTTGTCATTCCTTATATAAAATGAAAAAAGTAAGCCAAGGAAATTTGTTGCTCAGTTTTATTTTAGCTTAATAATGTCTTTTGTCGCTTTGCCTTAAGCTAATAGCACAGCAAATTTCCAGTGCCTCTTTGCTTTTATAGATTTTTTTTGTTTTTATTCCATTACAGAGCAGGATTGAGATGGTTAATGGTGTTCTGATGATCCACAGCGTGAATCTCTCAGATGCTGGAATGTATCAGTGCTTAGCAGAAAATAAGTATGGCACCATTTATGCCAGTGCTGAGCTGAAGATTTTAGGTGAGTATTATCGAAAGAGAACAGACTGTTCATTTTTTTTCCTTTGATAATTACATTTGTTCTTGGTCTGTTATGATAAGGAACAGCTTCTGCCAGTCCAAACTGAGCAGAGCAGATAAAAGTGGGTTCCTTTTTCTTCTTGTTATTTATGTGTGAGTGGGTCCTTTGTGGCCCGAGAGAGCACAGGTCCTTCTGTCAACTGCAAATTTTCTTTCATAAATTACTGACTCAGTTACATTTTGTGACTATTTCTCATATAAAGCTAATTCAGTTCAAATACATGGAAAAATATTTTTCATTCCTTTAAAAATAAGTGCAGAATAAGAAACTTAAAGAAAGTAAATATATTTTAGTCTCTGTTAAAATTAAATTATTATTTCTACCAAGGCCATTACTCAAAGGTAATTAGCATGATCTTAGTTTTAAAGGTGTAAAACTTTCCTATGAAGTCACCAGAACTGATTGAATATTGGTTGGACTCGATGATCTTAAGGGTCTTTTCCAACCTTAATGATTCTATGATTCTATGAATACTGGAAATTACATACTTGAGCTAATATCATCCCATAGTAAAGAAAATACACTCCATAATGTTACCCGGAAATACAATAAAAATTTCATTATTCAAAAGTTGAAGTGAGGAGTTAATGAATAAAAACTTGAAGCATGTCTTTCCAACACTCTAGTTTTCCTTCACTGTGACACACAGTGGGACAATAGTGATAGGAGGACTTCCACAGGGTTAAGTGAGACAGGCTTGTAAGAGTCTCATGATCTTTATTAGAGTATGGTATAGCTGGAAGACAGGTGTCTGTCAAAGTAATTCAATGGCCATATCAGAGATTAGAGCTATCTGCACTGCTCAAACCTTGCAAATTTCAAAACCTGCGCCTGGGAATCATTCTTGTAAACTCCCAGTCGAATGATAAAGCTGAAGTTACTGAAATAATATGCTACATTTGAGCTAAGATTTGGTTCTTCTGAAGAATAACCTGTCATCTAGTACATTTCCTCTGTTTCCTAGCTGGCCAACATTAGAATTTCACTGATTGATAACTCTTCAAAATATTTCTGTCTAGCCATAAATTAAAACCCACAGTCAGTTGTTGCTCTGTTTCCATCACTTTCCTTTGTCATTTGTGATTCACTCAGCAAAGAGGTCCCTGTTGGTTGCAATGTTCTCTTGTTCTTTTTTTTCTATCTATTATAAAATAGGCATACCTATTATATCAGGTAGTTGTACACTTTCTTTGATGTTCTCTGATATTGGAAATGGCCATTATATGTTGCTGCAGTAAAATCAGCCTTTCATTTTGTCACTTGTGAAATTGTACCCCTGTTAAATTTTAACCATAATGTTGCATTAAAGAAGCAGTTGTGTTTAATTTTCTGGATTATTAAAGGGAAAAGAACAGAATAAATTGTCCCTATAAATAGCTCTGGTATGAAAATTACACAAAATAATGGTAGGAAATTCCTACATATTTGAGGCAATGGAGTGTAATATGTTCCTATATTTGTAGCTGAGATAGTTGCAGGGGAGGCTTTGGTTTTGTAAAACTAGTTTAAGAAAAACACAAACAAATGAGATTACTTGAGAGCAACTGTCCTTTCTTGGTGTGAAATTACAGTAATTCGTGTCATTTTGTGATACATTTATTACATTAGCTGATGTATTGTAATCAATGGGACTTCTTGAAAAGTGAAACACTAAGAACAAGACATGGTTAAATATCTTCTATTAAGAAGTTATCACTTTTCAGTTCCCAGTATTCAGATAAATATAAAAATGGAAAACAATCAAATTTCTCTAACAGTAATACTTTTTGTAAGAATTAACACTAGAGGGTACATTTTGTATAGTTGTGGAATTTAAGCTTCTTTCATTTTGAACTAGTTACTTCTAACAAGTTGTCTATTAAATAAAAAAAATGGAAAAGGTGCAGCTAAATCAACTGTAGCATTTAATTTCTAAAGCTGTTGGATTTCACAAGCATTCTTACTTTAATATGCTGATGTGAAGGACATCTCACTAATTCATTACTGGATTAAGTTATAGACCTGCCATCTAGTCTCAGCTGCTGATTTCAAGTATTTTGTAAAACTCCATCTAATCTGCGGTGTAATAATTTCCAAGCCAAAAATGGAGATTCTATCCCCGAACCCAAATCTATTATTCTATTCTGTTAGAACGTAATGATACAGGAAGCTGTGATTGTTCTCTGTAGAGTTAACGTACTTCTTTTTAACAGCTTCAGCTCCCACTTTCCCACTAAATCAAATGAGGAGAACAATAATTGTTACCAAGGGCCAAGAAGTTGTCATTGAGTGCAAGCCACAAGCCTCTCCAAAGCCAACTATCACTTGGAAGAAAGGAGACAAAGTGTTAAGGGAGAGTAAGAGGTCAGAAGCCTGTTCGGTAAACTAAAGATTGTGCTTGCATGTTTGATTCTGTGATATGATATGAAAATACAGCAAGTGACGAGAACATGTATATGTTAGCATGGGTATGGCATAATTATTTTGTCAAGCTGATTTGTCTGACAGTAGTGACTTTATTGTTTCCACAATATTGAAATGAAAAATCTTAAAATTGTTCAGAGATGCAGACAGATGAAAATAAGTTATTTTGGTTTTTTCTCTGTTTTCTGTTACTCATTTCAAAAATGGTTCAGTTACACTGTAGAGATACTACAAATTTAGTGTGTGAGGGTATTAAAAGCATAGAGGCTGAAGTAGTCAGGACCACATAAAATATCAAATGTGCTTATTCATTTGAAATAATTTTAATAAGGCAGATTTGCAGCTTGATCACAATGGAAGTCTGACTAAGAATAGCTTTAAAATGATTCAGAGAAGAAAAATATGATTCCATTATAGGATTTAATTATACAAGTAATTTCAGTACTCAGCAGCACATCTGTTTAACAGAATATGTTTGGTTAAATAAGTTCTGTCCAGCTCCGTATGTTAAACATAGTTTAAGCGCTGCAGGTTAAATGTCAGCTGTAATTGCACTTTACAAGGTCGCATGTCTGTACACTAGAATAGTTTTGCCACCCTGCACATGGTCTTTAAGTACACAGAGCAATCTTACCTTCTTTCTGGTAATGTATGTGAATAAACCACTTAAACTGACTTGTGTGGCATTAGTCAAAAAGATAAAAGCAAGGCCTTTTGTTCATTTGTGCAATACCGATGAAAGCAGTAGAGCATATCTGCCCTCATTAGCTGCAAAAGCCATTTCATTCACGTGAGTTTTATTTTCATCTCATGCCATTTGTTTTGTTCTGAGAAGGAAACATGAGTAACTTTTCATGCCATATTGGCTCTTTGAGGGGGCAGATCAAAACACCATTATATACAACATTTTACTAGCAGGTATGAGTTGTATAGTACATATTGACAAGATATGACTGAATGATATTATGAAGATGCTGATCATATCAAATATTCTGAGACTGATGCCTCTGTGCTGTAGCTACACAGTTAACTGTTTTCACTACATGACCTTTTCCTCTCATCTCCACGAAAGTCACTATGGTTTCTCTGATCACCACATGTAAATCACATTTTAATCCAAGACCAGTAAAGCATTTTGGTAATTACTAGATGTCTGTCCAAACATAACCTAACTCTAAAGTTACAATCTCATAAAAATAAGATCTGGAGATACCTTTTTGGTAATCTCCAGCTTTTGATACTTGCTTATTTTGACAGAGGCTGGAACGGGACATGATGAAACATGGAAGATAAAAAGCTGGTTAACTATTTAAAATCTTTGAAAGGCTTGAGTTGTGTTCAACTTTTAGTTTTTAGTCAGCTGTTCAGGGAGTATCTTGTGTCATTCAGAGCAGTTCCCCTGCATCTACTGTTTATAGAGGGGTGGGCATGAGGGGCATATTGGTTTCAAGGGAACTCAGTTCTGCCTCTACATATAGTGTGCTATAAAATACAATAATAGAGTCTGTTTGAAGAGGAGATGAGGAAGCCTATCATGATTTGGGGAAAATGTAAATCAATGGAGGTAATATGTGTGTTTCCATGTTTTGGACACTCTGAGAAGGAACCATTGGAAGGGAACTGTGTAAAACATTTTGAAAAAGGAATAATCTGACATGATGATCACATCTATATCCTTTAAAAGTGAACTTTCTTCATAGACTGCTGATAAAAATCCCAATAAAAAACAATTAGGAGCTCTCATGTGATGAGTTTGCATAGAATGTTAAACCATCAAAGATTAAAAAAAACCCATTCTGATTAAACAATAAGGAAGGGTAAGGACAGAACAGCAGAATATATATTTTTCTTTTCTGCCACAGCTTTTTTCTCTTCTAGAGTTCTTGTACCAAGTGCATGTTTTGTTTTATTTTTGCCAAGTCTGCCAGCCCAGAAAAGGAATTTGCTTCATTTAGCCAAATCTGTTAGAAAAGTGATCTTCCCTTCTACAGAGAACAAATTCCACTTGACTAGTGGGTCTGTTATCACATAGTCCACATCATCTAAGCTGTGTTGCCTCCTTAGGTGTTCCTCCATGCAGCCAAAAGGTGATTGACAGAAATACCTCAAGTGACATTTCTGTTTGTAACTGAGCAGAAGGCTGAGTTTGTTCATGTGGGACTCGTGGCTGGGTACAGTTCTTGCTGCAGTCAGACCTTGACTCTAGCTCCTGGAATTTAATGCAGTCTGAAAGCCTTAAACGTTTCAGATTCATTCAAAGGGCTAAAGCCACCCACTTGGCAACGTAACTGCAGAAAGAGTCTTCATGATCTCCATCTCTTGGTCTGTTTTTACCTTTGAACAAACTATCCAACACAAGGTCTTCATATTCACAGTCTATCTGTGCTAGCTTTGCTCTCCCTGGTGAGCAATCATTATTCTGAGCAGTCAGATCATTTGACTCCACTTGAAAAGCATCTGTATATTATAACAGCTCTTTTGAATTGGGTTCTGAATGAGTGGCAAGTCTATAACATAGAGCAGAAAAAGTAGGATATTCACAACTATTTGCTGACAAAAAGTATCATTCTGAGTGTTACAGTCTCATAAATGTTTTAAATTTGATTAAATTACTCCTATAGAAACATACTTATTTAATAAAGATTCCAAAATATTCACAATTCATTCTACTAACCAGAGGTAAAGATCAAGACCTGCTGCAAAAGCCACATTTTAATGAAATAAAATATATGGTATTGGAGATCTAATGTGCCAAAGATTAAAACTGCCAAAGAACCATAGTCTGTGAAGCTTACTGATACAGGACATTTAATTATGACTATCAACATTTGAAAGGAACTACATGTAAAAATCAAATCTCTTTCATTTATCATTATCTCAGAGAATCATTAATACATTCAAACAAACATAAATTCATCAGCATTTTCACCTAAAATTTAAGAGGAGGGGAAAAAAAGCTATTGTTATACTTCCATTTTGGAATTAGAAAACACCTGAGCGCAACAGCAATGGGAGTTGTGTAGGTAGGTAAACACATTCAAGCTGCATATTTTCATTAGTCATCTCATAATAATTAAAATTGTTAACTATCTTTACTAACCACTTGTCTCTGGACTCTATTGTCTCATAGGCTGACAGATGACTGTGTGTCATTTTTGGCAGCCTGTGATAATGTGTACTGTGGTTATTGATTTGAACATTGAGCTTTTTAGTCTATAAGAATTTTGTAAAGAACTTTTAAATCTTTCATTTCATAAGTAGTTTTGGTTTTGTAGAAAAGTGGATTATATTGGGATCCAAGTCTGAAAAAGTAAGTTTATGCTTTGATTTGTAATAATCAAATTGGTTGGAACTTTGATTTAGGTCCTGAATAGGAAGAATTGGGCTCTTGGGCAAGAGTAAGGTGATCAACAAACATTATTGTGAAGTTTCTGAAATATTCCAACCAGATACTTCCTAATCTGTAATCAAACCCTCATTAACTATTTTGGTATCAGCTTCTAAACAAGACCCAGACCCAGCCTTTTCAGATCAGAAAGCCAGTCAGGAGTCTGTTTCTAATTAAACATTTTTTTAAACTTATGTATCAAGCTAAAAGAAGGCAACAAAAGTGATACTTAATAACAATACTTTATGTAGACCTTAAACTTTATAATACAGAGTAGAATAGACTGGAATCTGCAGTCAGTTACGTCAATATAAATCATGAGTAATGTTAATAAAGTCAATGATTAAATTCTGGACAAACATTTTTTATAAATTCTTTTAGTTCCTGTGTTCAGGCTTCTGTAAATTGCAGGTATTTTCTAATGATTTACGACTGCACAAAATTTTGTGAGCCATTACTCCATGAGCTGTAATCTCTGTTTCATCACTTTCTTAAAGTCACCTATCATTCTTGTTTAGATTGCCCTGTAATAGTGACTACAGCTGATGTTCAAACTGATATGTTTGAGGAGTCATAGGTATTAAAAAACATAATAAGTCTTTGTTCATCTGTTTTTGTTCTTTCTTCTACATCTAAAATATTCTTCTCATTAAACTAATATTGAATTTTCACTCTAGCTCAATATCTCCATTTCATATCCATTAATTATAGTTAAAATAAAATCATTCAAAATCACTCTAGCAGTCCCTATTTTTTCTTCTCCATTCAGACCACCAAGAAATAATAAAAAAAAAAAGAACAATTTAACCAACAAATGGGTAACTGAGGAAGCGTGATTTTTATAGTGCCAGTTTTGTGCTTCTTTATTTTGGCTTTGTTCCTTTTCCTTTTGAAGCTCCTCAAATAGTAATGCTAATTTTATCAATGTTTCTTTTATATCTCAATTTGTATGTAGGTTAATATTTCAACTGAAAGAAATCTAAATACAGTGATGTCTAAACATATATGTATTCATTGGTAGTATAGTTCTGCATTTATTGACTGCTCCCTTTCCATATGGCACAGTCCAAGCTTTCTCCTTCACATGACAGAACAAGCTTTGCAGAAAAACATTAGCAGTCTCTGAAGGTCAGATTCACAATAGATCACCATGAGCAGAACAACAGTGCCAGTCTCTCTGTGGCCATTGTATAATTGCTCATATTCATCCACCTAGGTCCAAGGTTAGCTTTGCCTGAGGACCTAAACATACTAAGCATTTCTATGACGAAAATAAACGGTAACAATACTCCACCTACCACTTCAATTCAGCCATTTTTCCTATGGAGCAATTAGTTTCCTGTATTCCACTTCTGTTTGAAGGAGTTCCGGAAATAAGGTGAAGAAAACTTTTGGCAGGTTAAGCAGAGGGAATTTTAGATCATTTGAATGCAATAGCCTGGCCTGAGTTTGGTCAGTTCACAAACTTCAACATCTCTATTCCTTCAGTAGACATCAGGGTGTTTTTTTTATTGATTGCAAGTGGGTAAAAACATTTTATTCCATTTTCTCTGGATGATATCAAGGGATCACAGAACAGCTGAGAGTGGCAGGGACCTCTGGATATCACCTGGTCCAACCCCCCTGATCAGAGAGCAGGGTCAGTTAGAACAGGTTGCTCAAGGTCATGTCCAGTCAAGTTTTGAGTATCTCCAAGGATGGAGGCACCACAGCCTATCTGGGAAACTTGTTCCTATTCCAGTTAATCACTCCTACGGGAAAAAAAGAAAGATATTCTTATTTTTAAATGGAATTGATGTTTAAATGGAATTGTCTTTATTTCAGTTTGTGCCCATTGCCTCTTGTCCTGTCACTGGGCACCAATGAGAAAAGTCTGGCTCTGTCTGCTTACTCCCTCCCATCAGTGTGTGTATCAGTTGATCAGTGTGTTGATCAGCTGGGAGGTTCTGATCTATAATAAATATGGCCATATAATGAATTAATATCAACGCTTCTTCCATGACACATTGAATTCTCCGTTCAGATCTGCCCCAAACCTGCTTGGCCACCAAAATTCATAAAATGGAGATATAAAACCTGTCCCCTGTGTAGTGCCATGTAGCAAAGTTACTGTCTGCTTGACATGTTCTTCATTTGCTGTGTGCCTCACCTGAGGTCATTGGGACCGATTTGCAGCCATAGAGAAACCTGTAGAAGCTGTACATTGAACAACAAAGTACTGGATATTAATAGCAAGTGCTCTGACAGTCGGTCTTTAAATATCACAAATAAAATTAGTGGGTACTGAAAACAGGGAGACATGGATATTTGTGAAGCTATCAGGCATTAAAAACATGGAGAAATATTAACGAGGAAATTCTGTCTTCATTGTCATGTGGATGCAAAATTTCAAGACACACACTGACCTATGAAGAACAGAAAAACACTAAACAGTACCCATTATGTGAGAATCATCATCTATAGGTACTAAACGAAGAATAAATCCACTGAAGGGGACAAAATGTTCAAGCTGTGTGTAACATAATACATGAGGGAGTGAATTGAGGCTGCTGAAATTTTGTCTGTACCTAATTTTGCATCATTTTGTGTTCTTTCAGTTATGTTTCTCTAACATTCAGCAGCTGTGAAAGAAGTCAGAGAAAAGAAAGAGAAGAAAGAGATCTCTTATGGGACATTAAATTCCAAATACTAATATAGGATTGCTACAGTGTTGCTAGACAGAGGCACAGCGAAGCCTGAGACTATTGCCTTTTACCTACCTTCAGGTTAATACTGAAATCTTTGAGCTACAGAAGTAGCTGTCCCGTATGCCTAGATATTTCATCTGTCACAATTTGCTATGCAATTAGTGGAAACACATAGAGCACTTAAATCTAAAAATATCATCATTCAAAAACTTAGAAATGGACATGTTTCTGTATTCTTTTGGTCTCTCAGACTCCTTCATTTTCGGTTTTGACAGGTTCTTATTACAGTTTTACTCTTCACTCTACGTGAGGATCTGTCAGTGTTTCCATTGTATGTTCCTATTTTAATGGCTTTATAGCTCAATCGCTATGAAAAAAAAAAAAAAAAAAAAACAAAGGAGAAAAGAAAGGGTGTTTCAGAGCAGAAAGAATAAAAAAAATATTTGAGTTTGCAGGTGAAATTTGTATTCCATTTTATAAAGTGCTTTGGTTAGTACATGTTGTGTTATGTTTTTAAATATGAACATGTGTTTGCATATAACAGAGGTATATATTATATTCTTTCTTCATAATCATGGTGGTAGCTTTCCACAAGAATTTCAGTTCCATCCAACTGTGGTATGTAACGTTTGTTTAAACTGAAGACTGTGCACTGTGAAGGCAAAAGAAAGTATATAAGTAAAATAGATGGAAAATTTCTCTGAACTGTAATTTTCAGTTTGTCTATTAGTCCCTAAGTTGCACCAGGCTCAACTTGTATCTGGCACAAGCTTTTCTGCATCTGTGTGATCAGCCACACAAGATATTTGATCTGCTGTCTATGCCTTGAATATCTGCTTACACAACTCAACTAATTATCAGTTGAGCAAACAGTTCATGAATTCTGATTCTATTTATGGTTAATTTCTCTGCTGTTATAAATGGCTGCCTGTTTGTGCACCACACAGGCAGAATATGACAAGTCATCAGTTGCCTAAAGGATTTTCTTTGCTTAAGGCTCTTCAGACTATGACTTTCAGCATAATTTGTCCTTAACAGAAACTTCACCTAAAATACTTGGGAATTTAAACACTTAACTTCATGCCGCCAGCTGATCCCCAGATTCCCAAGTGGCCCTTTAATGATCAAAAAGTAGTGAAGAGAGAAAATGCTGAAGACATTAAGAAAGAGAAACTTCATGACACAAACTCTTACCTTCCTGAGAGAGTTCCACAAGTCACTTCTTTTCAATTTTTGCATAAATCATGGTCTAATTTAGCTGTGTCAGGCTCATAATGGGAATTAGAGATCTGATTATAGTGTAGAAAAGGGAAACAATTATAACCTTGACTAAATAGTAAAAACAAATGGTAAGATCATCCCTTCACAAAAAAGGATCTTTGTTCAAAAGCAACACTGCTTTACTAATTGATCGTATTACACAACACAAGTTTTGACAACACAATTATTTTGGCCACATTCCTAAACAACTCTTACTCTGTAAGAGAACATGATTAAAGAAACAATCCAGTACCCATCATGCCTGAAATATTTCCTGTTTCATGGACTTTTGTGGACCAAATATCAAGATATTTGTTTTTCTGTACCTATGGGTGCAGCCAGGTCTGGTTTCAGTGACAAAGTTAAATTGCTGAAATTTCCTTCCCTTGTCTCAGGCCTCTTGCTTTACAATGAAAAGATTTAGGGATCTGATTCAGGTGAAAAATAGCCCCTTTATTTCACCTGGGCTATTTTTTTTGCAAGATCATTTCCCTTGTCAGCTGGTCACACAGATGCAGACATGCATGGGCCAGAGCCGCACAGGAAGGATTGGAGTGACTGGCCATGGACCAAGGCAGGTGCTCATAGCAGAGGAGTGTCCAGGACAGCACACAAAGCAAGTCTCACATTTTCCTGCCTATATATGCTGTACACCAGTTAGAGCATATGATTTACCTACACGAGTAAATTAAAAGCTGCCTTGTAATGTTGCCTGGGATTTCACAGGGATGCAATTAGCTATGCTATTAAGAAGTTAGTCCCTGGCTGGATTTTAGTCTGCATCAAGTAGCTGTCCCCAAGTAGTCCTTAGGCATCTTAGGAATTTGTGCATGACAAAAGCCATTCCTGCTAGGCTGTCCGGTGCTGCCACAATGTTTTAAAGGCTAACAGCATTTAATAGGATGGAAACGGTTCTGTGATAGCTGGCTTCAATATATGGAAGCAGTATGCCTATTTATTTTCCTGATAGAGAAATAATCACTGTTTAAGTTGTGCCGCACATGAGAGTCTTATCTCAGCCAGAATCTCTGGGCGTTATCACTGAATTAGTCACACTGAAATAGTGACAAGATAAAAATAATTACTGTCGATCAGTATATATGTTACCATATAGCAATAAAATGCTTAAAGTCTGTAGGCACGAAGTCTATTTTTAAATTAGGAAGAAACAGAATATTAAAGAAGAAATTCCCAAGGCATTGTGGGAAATTTGTGAAATGAACCGAGATTGTTTGGATTGAGAAATCTTGTTAGACTCCTAAATACGAGCATATACTTCAAATGTATCTTTTAATTTATAGCACCATAAAGGGCTAAACTACATTTTAAAGTGATGCTCAATATTTTGTTAGACCTACTGGTCAGCATCCATGATCTGTGTGGAGACTACAAAGATCTTCTACACATGGGATGCTAAAATTCATTTTGCACTAGAAAGCCACCTTCCCAGGGAAAATTCTTCCTTATCTGTCATAAATCTAAATTAGTTAGGGTGGCTTCTCAACAGATTATGACCTATTGCATCAAGATTTAGTGATCTTTGTAGCTATATTATGAAATTTATTATTAAATTTCAAAATTTAAAGGGAATTTGTGATGCACTTGGCATCTTCTCTCAAGTTATATTCTGACATTCTCCAGTCTATCAATCTTGAAAATGCACGGACTGTCGGTATTTATATGCTAATTACTCCCAGAGAAGAAGAATAAGTCTATGCATATTTTTAAAAAGTTAGATATGCTTTGCAGAAAATTAAATTGTATAGAAAAACTTAAACAAGTTATTTGATATCTAGAAAAAAAGTATGGTGTAAACTGGCTTTCTAATGGGATTAGGAACAAAAAAAAAATTACATTAGTCTAGAAAACAACAAACTACAATTAATCCATATCATAATCATGATAAAAAAAAAAACTCTCTCAAGATCAATGATTTTCAGGCCTCTGTCCAACTCTATGAACAGATTTCAATACGTAAATAACCATAAACTTACTATCCATTCAGCAGTTTCAATGGCATATTTCTAAGCAATATATGGCAATGAAACTACATTTTATCCAGGAAAAAAGACACTTTAGGTCAGAACAAGGGATATCTGTCATGTTTGCACTTTTGCATACTTTCAAGTACTGTAGAACATCAGTCTTTGTGGTTATCAGGGTTCAGATTTGCTTCACTGTGAAAAAAATAGACATCATATTTCCTCATGAAAATTTGATACCAATTTATCTATAAGGAAAGCCAAGGTATTCCTTCACTTAAGTAATATGGCAATCAGTAGCACAAATAAGTATCACGCTATTACTGATTATGAGTTACATTCCTTGTCTTTAACACTGTCAATCTCATGTTCTACTTTGGGCAAGGGGTTAATTTAAAAGAACTTTAAATTAAATTTTTCTCTTTAATAAATGACAGAGAGGAGGAATTTGAAAATATTTATAAAAAACAACTACAGGAATGATCTATCACTGCTTGTAAATTGTAAACCCATTTATCACTGTGAAAGAAACTATTTCTAATATGATCTACTTGTGTATAACACCAATTTTGCCATGGCAAATTACTGGCATCAGTGAAAATCACATTACTCTGATGTTAGTGACTGCCATGGAAGTAGATTTTCTACATACATATCTGAGATTCCTGTATTTCTCATTTTCTTTTCACTGGCTGTATACAGCTACTGTCCCTACAGCAAATAAATGAAAAGAAAGTCAGAGGGAAAAGAATCATAAGTGTAATGCACACAGGAAGGTTAAAAATGTAACAAGACTTCTGTTTAGTAAACTAGCTTTGAAAAAAGAGAAAACATTCTAGTAAGAGCAAAGAATCGAAGCATCTGATAGTTGTGAAGACTTTTAATGAGCATTCCTCAACCTTGCTCTTCCCTTCTGCTTTCCTCTTGCTAAGTCCTTTTTAAAAATTATTTCTGTAGTTTCTGCTTTTAAACTTTAACAAGTAATAGCTTCCAAGTTAATTAATATGTCATTTTTATCAGATTATTAAAAAATATTTAGTAAAACTAGCACCAACATTAATACGTGTAACACTTCACTGGGCCTAATATAATACTATGCTTTTTTTCTTCCTCTGCCACCACAGCCTGTCGTCTCTGTACACAGTCACTAATATGCTTTTTGTATTATGCTCATTGGCTATTATCTCTTCGCTTATGTTCACAGCAGACATAATCAGCCTAAAGCTGGGAAATGTATAACTTAAATTTTACCACAGTGTCATTAAATTAACTGTGCTAAAGCCATTGAAACATCCTTAAAGGATTAAAAATTTACAATTTCTAGTTAAAACCTTGGGAATACCTGTGAGAAAAGTGTGTTATTTTCATATGTGTGACTTAAGGTCACAATGCATAAAATCCCCTCATTATGTAGCCTAATATTGTTGGAAAGTGATGATATGGTATTGTACCAATGTAATAAGGTGATATGGTATGATAGAAGTATGATTATGTAGGAATCAGAAAATGCACCTTCTGAAGCTGCTAAATGTTTGATGTAGCTTCCATAAGCCTTTCCATTTTACAAAGTTCTCAAACCATATTGCAGAAAGACCTTTCACTTCCCCTTTTTTGTTATTTTTGTAGGAACAACCTCTTTCAGCATTCTCAGATCTATGCATTACTGATTCTTTGGCAAGAACAACTACCACTATTCAAAGACTTTTGACTGTTCAGTGACTGTTTTTTAATCTCATATTTTTATCATTGTATTTTTGAAACTTCATATCATCTTCCCTTTCCTCTTCAAAATTTTCTTTACTGTTCAATATTTACAGCAGTTACATAACCCCAAGAATATCCTCTGGTGTGGTTCATTTGTCACTACTAGGCCAAGTGACATATACTTAGTGAAAATATATATTTGTTTTTTCAAAGAAACCCTTTCACCCACGGAACATTAACTCTTCATGTTTTTGAGTTTAGAACTGAAAAGTTTTTCTGTAGCTTGGCTGGAAAGTTATCATAATCCAAAAACTAATGAGTCTTTCCTCAAAGCTTCTTGTCTAGCAAAAATCAAAAGACAGCTCTCCCCCCACCAAAAAATGCAAAAATAAGTTCCAGACTAGAAAAAGCCCAAACAAATCTGCAAATGATCTCAGCCTATCTTGATAATTCCTTATCCCTCTATCTACAGAAATGAACATCTACAGATTTCTTTGACTCAACAGCAACTTCTGTTTTCCTGATACAGTAACACACAACTTTGAAACACTTTTACTTTTCTACTCTTTTTTATCAGCAATTTTTTGAAGTTTCCTTTCTACATCTCTGGTACCTCTTTGCTGTGAATGGTTCCTTATATCCTTTACTAACAATGCCAAATCCAAGTCTTTCACAGTCATCAGCCCAAAGCAAAACATGTATCCATGAGGAGCTAGTTAGTAAAGGCCTAATATAAACAAAATATCACTTTTTTTTTCATTGATCTTGTCTTTATTTTCCTTTTCTTTCTTCTATTTTTTATTGTTCTGTTACATTGCAGTGCTCCTGGAAAGCATGACTGTTATAGAATAACTGAGACTGGATAGGATTTCTACAAACCATCAAGTCCAACACTGCATTCAAAACAGAATTAACTGTATCAGGTTTCTCAGGACTTTGTCCGGTCCAGTCTTGAATATCTCCATGGATGGAGATTCTACAACGTCTCTGGCCAACTTGTTCCAGTATTTGGACACCTTCACAGTATTTTTTTTTTTCCTTACATTTAGTCAGATATTCTAATTTGTGTCTGTTACCTCTCATTCTGTGCATCTTCAAGTCCAGCTCTGTCTTCCCAATACTCTCCAATAGGTGGATATAGACAGAAAAAAAGATCTACCCTTAGCCTTCTTTTCTCCAGACTGAAAGAAACAAGAGTTCTCAGCGTCTATTCATATGTCATGTGCTTCCACTCCATGACCATCTCTGTGGCTCTCTTCTGGACTCACTCCAGTATGTCAATGTCCTTCTTGTACTCAGTGCCCCATATACAATCCTGAAAAAGTGCCAAATAGAGGGGAAGAATCGTCTCTCTCAACCTGCCAGCTGCATTTTTACTAATACAGCTCAGAAGGTGGTTGAGCGTCCTTACTGCAAGGACACACTGCTGACTCGTATTCAGCTTGGTGTCAAGCAGGAGCCCAGGTCCTTCTCTGCAGACCTACTTTTATATAGTCATGCTGAGTCTGTATTTGTGCACAGAGCTATTCTTCACAGATTTAGAACTTTACAAAAGGTCCTGAGGTTTGTCTCAGCCCATTTCTCCATCTGTTGAGGTCCATCTGAATAACAACCCTGCTCTACAGCATATCTATCACCCTCTCAATTTGGTATCATCTGTGAACCTGCTGAGTACACTCTTTGCCATTGTACAGGCCATTTATAAGACCAGTAAACAGCTATGGCCCCTCTGTAAGTCTGTGAGGGATGCCAACTAGTAGCCAGCCAGCAGCTGAATTTTATATCACTGATTACAGTCTTTTGAAACAGACAGTGCAACAAATTCATTCCCCACACACAAATAAAGAAGATCCTAGTGACGATCACCCACCTTTTCCTCTTTACACAAATGCTTGGTCCAGGGTCAGATGGCTTTGATGCCTTCTCTGATGAGTCTTCCTCCTCCTCAGCTGCTCCCAGGGCACTATGCCTGTTCTGATGTTGCAGATCTTCAGGTGTAAATGATCTACAGGTCAAGACCTAGGAAGACTGCTGTTGCCTGAAGTCATGCTTTTCCAATCTCCCTCATCTTGAGAGTTTCCATCTACTGTTCCTTTGAGTGTAGTCTCTAGCTGAGCCTCATTTCTTGTTTCACATCGCTTGGGCTTTTGTCTCTTCAGGGTCTCTGAGAAGACCCTGTCAATCTCCTGTCTGTCCTCCCTGATGTCTCACAGTCTGCATGCACTGCTGCACTAACAACTGCCAGGTCTCTGTTAGTGGCACTCCAGCCTGACAGTTACACAGCTGCCCCTCAAGCACCAGCTGAAGAGGTGCTGGCTCATTTCTTGGCAGCAGTCAGCTGAAGACAGAAAGCACAGACTGCCCCTAACCAGAAAACAGACAACAGAAGCCTCCTGTTAGCTGATAGAAGCAAAAGTCTCCAGAAGACAAGCCTCACCAGCAATGGCAAGCCACCAGAAGATGCCAGAAAGAGCTCTGAAAAGAAGATGGGAACTGTAGCAATAACAGCGAGTTCCTGCTTGCTGTTCTTTGGGAACTGTGTTTGTTATATAGCTGATTTTTTCATTGTCCATTTGTAATTTTTTCGTCTGGGATGGAAACATACTCTCAACTTACTTTTTTCTCAATACTTTCCTGATCACTTCATTTCATGTCCACCTCATATTTCTAAAGAAAAGTTTAAAAAATCACCTTTTATAATTACCCCGCATTATAAATCCAAGCTAAACTAAGACTTTGCAATTCTTTCATCAGGGAAGAGAGGAAAGAAATCCCTTTACTGTAAAGCGAGCAATAACTCAGTGCTGCAGAGGCTTACCACCCTTGGTAAATGTTTGACCTGATGCTTGAATCTCCATCAGGCAGTATATGGACTTGGACTGAGGTTTGTGCGGAGTAGTGGCTGCTCTGCAGCAGGCTGATGGAAAAGCCAAACAAGACTGTAGGACATGAAGACTCAAAAACCTGGACTGAAACAACAGTGGTCTGCATCACCCTGGATTTCTCTCTTCATATATGGTTTAATAATCAGTGACTCGCTTGTGGTTGAAGTGTGGGTCCAGTTGTTCTCCATCCCAAAATTTTCCTTTCTGCATAAAGTTTACCTTTTGATGAATAGCATTTTTGGATTTTAAAGGTATTGAACTGAAGAAAACAGGGCATTTCTTTGAAAGACTCTATTTTCTCTGCAGCACAAACCCTACTGTGGTTGTTTTAACAATCTAAATAATAAACATAAATGTTAAAAATCTTCTTTTAGAATCTGTAATGGATAACTCTAATTTTCTTTACAAAAGAAAGGCAGCCTAGGTTCAACAAGGCTAAGTGCCAGGTCCTGCACTTGGGTCACAACAACCCCATGCAACGCTACAGGCTGGGGGAAGAGTGGCTGGAGAGCTCCCAGTGGAAAAGGACCTGGGAGTGCTGGTCAACAGCCGGCTGAATATGAGCCAGCAATGTACCCAGGTGGCCAAGAAGGCCAATAGCATCCTGGCTTGGATCAGAAATAGTGTGGCCAGCAGGACCAGGAAGGTGATAGTGCCCCTGTACTCAGCACTGGTGAGGCTGCACCTGGTATACTGTGTTCAGGTTTGGGCCCCTCACTACAAGAAGGACATTGAGGTGCTGGAGCGTGTCCAAAGAAGGGCAATAAAGCTGGTGAAGGGTCTGGAGAACAAGTCTTCTGAGGATCGGCTGAGGGAGCTGGGGTCATTTAGCCTGGAGAAGAGGAGGCTGAGGGGAGACCTTATTGCTCTCTGCAACTGCCTGAAAGGAGGTTGTAGTGAGGTGGGGGTCGGTCTCTTCTCCCAAGTAACAAGCGATAGGATGAGAGGAAATGGCCTAAAGTTGCACCGGGAGAGGTTTAGATTGGATATTAGGAAAACTTTCTTCACTGCAAGGGTAGTCAGGCACTCAAACAGGCTGCCCAGCGAAGTGGCTGAGTCCCCATCCCTGGAGGTATTTAAAAGACGGGTAGACGTGGTGCTTGTGGACATGGTTTAGTGGTGGACTTGGCAGTGGTAAGTTAATGGTTGGACTTAATGATCTTAAAGGTCTTTTCCAATCTGAACGATTCTATGATTTTATGATTCTACATTCTCATAGAAAAATAAAACAAGGTGCCAAAGCCATGTGTTTGTAAGCTCCTAACAGATGTATTGAAAATAGCACGCTATTTAACACAGAGGTATACAGAATCTTTTACAACTCAGAAACTGAAATCGCTTATATTATAAGCAAACTTTTCAATAAGTAAAGCTAAAAAAATTATTAACATGAATGTACCTTTAATTTACCTTAGACCTTAAGTGGATTCAGGAGAAATTATGCTAAACAGTTCAGACTTTATGACTGACATCTCTGTAGCTGCAGACGATTCTTTCTCAGCCTATCTCCTCGTTCTAGCATTTCTACTCATTCTGATTTCATGCATCAGTAAGCTCTGAACAATCCGTGTCTCAGAGCATACCATGTACTGATTTTGCTCTGACAACCTTGTAATGGGAATTATAATACTTATTACATTTTTTTCTAGTTAAAAACAAGGGAAGTAAAAGACCCTCTGTGTTTACATTGCCTGGGTTATATGACAACAGAGATGCTGGTTTTCACTGAGTTCTTGGTTTTAATGGCAATTAGCCATAAATAGCACCATATACTTTCTCTCTGTACTGAACATCCTTCAGATGAAAAGTAGTATTTGTGGGGACTTAAAATTCCTAGTGCTTCAAGAGCTAAGTGCAGCATTCAGAAAGGTATATCTGTTGAAATTTTTAGCACCATATTCCCCTTAGTGGTGATGCATTTTATCTTGAATCAGTTTTTCAACACTTCCTCATTTTCGCATGCAAGGCACAGGGTATTATTGTAGTTGTGTTGTTGTATTTTGTTTGGAGTTTTCATTCTGTGCCCCTTTTCAGGATCAATGCCAATGCAATAGTTCTTTGTTGTCCACTGAATACCCACTCCTGGATATCACACATCCCCTTTGATATTCCATTAATACACAGTGGTTTCTAAACTCTCTCGTGTCAGCTTAAAAGACTCATACGATTCAGACTGTTGAATTTAAGCACATGTGCTTTTTCCTTTAAGACATGATTCCTGCTTGATGTTTGACTTCTGCATTATGGCTCAACTGCACTTTCATGTGACACTCAGATAAAAGCATATACCACAAAGTATAATCCAGATTTTGTATCAAAGAGAATCCCTTGTGTCTAATACAAACTCCTATAAAAAGAAATACTTGCAACTACAGCAGTAAATGAATCCTTATTTATTAAAATTCATTTATTCTTTAGCAAGGAGTTTCCTGTTCTGTTGAATGTAATTTGCCCTATAATATTAATGAAAAAATTGTCACTGCATAAATGTAATTTTGAAACGAACTAATTCAGACACTTCCAACAGGACCCCAGAGTGTAGAGAACTGTGTAATAAAACTGACTGTACACAGGTCAGATAATAAAACTGAGAACACTGTTCATTTGCAGATCATATCCTCAATTTTTTAACTTTTAATTCTGTAATTAGGCCATTTCAATTTAACTCCTATCTGTCTGTTACTTTTTGCCTGTGAGCATGTGTTGTTTTTTGTGGTTTTTTTAAATGTAGATAATTTGCTTTCAGGAATGGAGTCTCATTTTAGGAACTAAGACATAAAATTAGAAGAGCAGACTTCTACCAAGTCATCGGAATTAAGCTCACACATGGGAACAGTGACATTTATGACAGTTATGTGGCATTTACTGTACTAGCATTCACACAGCTTTGTGAACACATAAAGAGCATATTGCCTATATTCAAAAGTCTTGAACTTGTGGCACCATATTTTCACCCTGTTATCCATTTGGTCTCAAAACGCTTGATTGCACAAATGGCCTAGCAATAGGTAGCTCTACCTTGCTGGTAGCTCCTCTCCAGGTTACTGCAGACAGGAAGTCCTATTCCCCTTTTCAGCTCATCAGTTTTGTGAATACACAAAAAAGATATTTCTATTTACCTCGATGTATCATCTGATTTCGTTTTCAGAGGACCAGTCTTCAGTTGCTTTTCCTTCCATGGACAACACGTTTCTCTTCAGAGCCAGGCATGTTCCTTAGTAGTACATATGGTTAACTTCTCAGTGATGTGAGGCCAGCTGAGAAAAGCCAAGGGATAACTTTGAGTATTATCTCCTATACTCCAAGGGCTCTTTTATTCAGAGTAACACTCATTTTTATACTTTGATTCATTCTATTCAATATGAATTTAAGGACATTAAGTGAGAAAGTACTGCAGTTTAGAGATTTAATTTTGTCTTCCTTTCAAATGACCCAAACAGCTGTTCTTCTCCCTGCTTTAATTCCCTAAGCAATGCATCATTTGGTTTTCAGCTTGTAGCAAAACATAGTTTACCTTTCTGTATATTCCCTTTTCCCTCCGTCATAACCTCTTTTCCAATTTCTGTGATAATTTTCAAACTGTTTTTTTATCCAGTTTAGTTCTGGAGCCTTTTCCCACAAATAAGTTTTTCCCTTTGCTTGATATACAAATTCCTTATAACTTTTGCACTTTTGACTTGATAAAAGTCAGTTTTCTCTACATTCACGTCCTTTGTCCAGTGAGTAGCTCCCCAAGGTTTCATCTGTAATCAAGTCACTGAGCTTCTGCCTTTGCTCCGAGGTCCTGTATCCAGAATGATCAAGACAGTGAAAAAAAATGTTCAAAAAAGAGTCAGTTGTCTATCATGTTCAGGAATAACTGCATTAACCATGATTAGTATTTATTATTCAACGCACACTATAGCCTCCAACTGTGATATGATTTTAGGAGGCATTTTCTTGTTTGCTAGTTATTTCAAAGATATCTGCCCAAAACCGAATCTGATTCTTCCTGCAACTGTTTCAGACTTACAGACTTCCTTAATTGATCAAACTGAAAGAAATGAGCTCTGAGCAGTTTATTATTTTTAAATATCTTGTCTAATATTTTCAGTACTTAAGCATTATCAGAACATAACATTGACAATTAAATTTCTCTATGTTTGGGGTTTCCCAGTGGTTCTTAAAGTACCAGTCTGCACTATGTTGTGAGCACACTAACAAAGGGTCAGACCTTATTACAGCAAGGAGGCTGCAGACAGACAGACTGCCCCATCAACCCCATGTGGGAAATGCTTGGATAAGAGAACAGCTGGAGGGTAGACTGGAGAAAGATTCGAAGGGAAGGATACTCTTGACACAGATACTTACATTCAAATTCTGCTTAACTTTTATGTGGAAGCCAAAAGCAAATCAGGCAGATACTTTCCTAAGGTAAAAGAAAGTATCAGAACTATATAATTAATTGTGCCTTAAAAACATCTGAAAAAGGAAATATTTGATGACAAAATTGCTATTATCTATTGAAGTAGCTGAGCCTTCACTATAGTACAAAATTAACAGTTTAATTACAGAAGCAACTGAAGCAGTTCACTGGTAATGTTGCAAACGGCAAAGTTTGCGTTCACATTTCCACAATACACATTTCAAACAAAAAATGCAGGAAAAGATAAAAGAATGTTGAGAATGATCAAGAATAGCTCATCCAACGAAAGAAGTGGCTCTTTGGTGAGCACAAAGTGCAGGAAAATGTGCTCTGCTTTAAAGCTCTTGATTCTGGGCTTCAGAGGCAGATTCCTTTCTCCTTAAGTGTTGAGGACAGGAACTTCTTATTCTAGATTGTGGCTTAATGTTCTTTAGTACAATGTTGAAACCTTGCTGGGAAAAAAGAAACATCTGCCACGCTTTTAACGCGCATTCTGGAAGCTTAGAAATTTCTCTGCAGCTGCTATCGTTCTCATAGCAGGGTGATTGAAAAAATGAGTATCAATGCCCCACGTTCTTAACAGCACTCCACGGAGCTCTGCGGTAGATTGCTCTGCGGCATTATTATCCATGTACTGTTAAGTCAGATTTTGCACTTAGCAAGTGGAGGATTTTGATCAATAGGAAGGATTCTACACAAGGGACTCTGTAGATAGGCATTAAACTTACTGAAGCAACTAAAAGAATTCTCAAGGAGTCTTGACAAATTACAAGCTGCTGCTCTTGTCACATTCTTAGCAGTAAACTGACTGTGAGGAAAGAACTTCCATCAGAGAAGGCCAAAACAAGAAACAGTTAAAGCACTGCAAACTGGCACCTTTTTCATTTTGTAGGAAATATCAGATTACCATTAAAAGATTCATAGGATGAGCCGAAAACATGATGAAGAAACTGAAACATCTAACTGAATATTATCCAAGCTGATTATTTTTAGCATTTAAAACTATCCCAGGGGATTTCTATCCCAGGTCTATATAGAGAAAAAATGTTCTATTTCAATGAATGCAAATTATTCAAAGTCATGAGAGAAAGATCAAAGAAGGTGAAAAATTGAATTCAGGTAAAATCAGATGATCTCAAATGTTGAAAAGCCACCTTGCTTGTCATTTCATGGGTTCATTAGTTTTTAGCCAAAAGGTATCGGAACATAACCTGACTGATCTATATATAGTTAACTTTGTCTACTAACATCTGAATTGAGATCAACAATTTCATAAAAGGCTATTTCATAATCGAAACAAAGGCAGAAAACTGAGTGGAAAGGAAAGGAACAAATAAAATTGCATTTGTTCTTTCCCAAGAAAAATTTTTTTGTTATAACAATTTAGCTAGCAAAAATGTTCAAATAACACACTTGATATGAATGTTGTCTTAGTGTCCATTGTGCTAGGTACTGCTCAAGCATATGCAGTTCCCAGATGAGGATGCAAGTTGGTACAACCAATGATGCTTATGTAAGCAGCTTTCATTCTTTGTGGAAGAAATGCAATTCATTATTTAAATTCCAGAAGTCAAGATGAAAAGCTTATATTTTCTGTGTAGAAAAGTTTACACTTGCAGTTTGTCCCAGGACATGTTGCTTGTCATGAGACACAAACACAGCATGATAAAAGACTTTGAAGTATTATTAGTACTATTAGTGAGACTGATATTCAATGTGACACATGAAAACAATAGAAACATTTTCTCTGACATATGCTGAAGCTCTCATCAGATCTTTAAATGCTAAACACTGTCCATACAAGAGTGTAGGACTTGATACGCGTTTTTTCAGTGAGGTAATGTAAGTGCGTTTCTTGGTTAAACATATAATCAAGAAAAAGTATATCTTAATCTAATTTGTGAACCTTCATGTAGCCTCTAATTTTCTACTGCAGGAGAAAAATTACTTCTGCTTGTTTATAAATAGCAGCTTGAAAAACTGTGCACTTAATTAAACATCTACTAACTGATCTGGTCGCCCTGGTATATCTTCATAGTTTGTGATTTATAGATAGGCAAAGGGTCACAGGAGCCGTTTACCACATTAATGGTGATATATGAGAACAGTCATTTCAGTCTGCAACATTTTATTAAAAATCTTCAGGCGCAGGTTGTAACTACGATGCAGGTTTATTATCTATCTGCCTCAGTGTGTGTTGCCTCTAAAAAACAATAAGAAGCTTTGATTTGGTGGATGAGATCTGAGACCAAATTATGCCCTGAGAAACAGATGGTGTGTGAATGGGAGCAGTGTGAAACAAGCTAGCAGAAAAATGAGGCTGTAACTCAGACTGTGTGATAGCCAGGACTGAGTCATATAACGTTTCCTCTTTCAAACCAGAAACCTAGAAGCAAATGAAACTCATGTTTTACAGTACACAAACCCACAAATTGGCCAGAGTCATGTCCCCGCTCACAAGGTTTCTAGTATTTTGTGTCTCCACTAAACTGATTCAGTGAGACTGTCTACTAGCTGGTGTTTTCCAACGTTGAGTTGTTAGCCTTCCCTTCCTCATCTCTTTTACAGATTTCTCACATTCTCAGATGTCATTACCTTGTTGTACAGGTGTATGTGTTTTTAGTTAAGTTACTTGAAAAGCCAGTTCAAAAGCTGGGCTCTTGATTTGTAGCACAGGTAAATAAAGTTCATTGCTAATAGCTTCTTGACTAGACTTACTGCTTTCGGCAGCTCTCTTTTTACAATGCTTTCTTCTCACCCCTTCTCCTCTTCAAGATAACATAGGTAACTAAATTTATTGACACTTCTGTCAGGCAGAAGGGACTGCATGTGTACTGTACCACACAGGAAAAACCAGAGGGAGTTTACAGACCTGCACCATCCCTGCATGCAATTCAGAAATACATCAGGTTTCCACACTGTGTTTTGAGATGCATTTGTGAGCATTGGGTGTGTTGTAGCTAGTGCCACCTCATTTTCCTTGACTCCGGTGTCTTTTTCTCTCACCCTCTGCTCCTGTGCACAACACAAATTTCCCTCCTCTCCTCTCCATCAAATTCTTTTGTTGTTTTTCTCCATTTCAGTTATCTTGGACTAAATGCCTTATCTAGTAGGTGTCTGTTTTGCATTCATAAACACTATCAATTAAAAAAACACATTTCACCAGATATCACAGGATGTAAAAAACCCCAGTAGTTTCCATTGATAGAATACCCATCTGAGTAACGTACAATCAAGACTAAAATACAGCACAATTTTTTTAAACAAAAATGCTAGGACATTATATACATTCTTATACATATTATACACTTGAGTGTGTGTATATATATATATATATATATATATATATATATACTTTCCCACATTTCCTGATTTAAATATTATTAAGGATCAGAACCAAAAGTCTATGAAAACCAGAAAGTGCACTGTATTAATTTTGATATTCACTGTCAGTTCAGCTTTTCATTCAGACTTTATGTGACCCTATCATAAAGTTTTGAGTGTCTTCATGTGTTTTACGCAAGTATTCAGCAGCAGCAGCTTCTTGATTGCATCCCCCTCAGTCTCTGCCCAGACTGCAGGAGAGTGTCCGTGGAGGAACAGCTATACTGAGCAGGAATCTCATGAGCTTAATGGTCACCACGACTCCTGCAGGTGTGTCTTGGTCAGCACAGAAACTGCCATGTCTCTGACTATTGTGTCGCCTCGCGCTCCACTTTAGACAAAACAGATTTTACTTTCCTTTTCTCAGCAGAGACTGAGGGTTTGAGTCACACCGGGCATTAGCAATCCAGACAATGGGTTCTTTTTCTAAGCCAGTCATCTGGTCTTTTGGTAAGCGGTAAAGCAAGAGTTGGTCAGAGTGCTGCACTCAGCCCAAAATACCCATCCAAGACTAGTGATGTGAATTGTCCCCAGACATTTCTGTCTGCTCACTATAGGAAGAGAGAACCAGACACATAGTTTAGACAAGACTCAACACTTAAGTAGCTAAGACAAATCTCATCTTCAAGACCTCACCACCAAATGCAGTTTTCTGTGAGAATAAATCCACATAGAGTCTGGGGCACAGACCTAAGATCTTTCTATTTGAAGAGCATTCCAAATTGTAGTGGCTTTCCTGCCCCAGTTACTCAAATAGACCTTCATTTTCATGGCTGCAATCTTACAGAATCAGATTTATTCACTCCCTAATACTATGATGTTCTTCATCCTGCTATATTTATAGCAGAGTGTGTACACTTGTCTGGAGTTCTGATTTTTCTCTCTTTCTCTCTTCTGTCTTCATGGAATTTTATCTGCTCTTCTTTTATCTTTTTTTAGGTACAGTTTAAGTTTTAATTTAGCTTCAGAGAAAGGAAGAAGCAAGGCTCTGATGTATCGGATGTTCAGACAGGTCTTTGAACCACTGGAAACTGATATATTTCACCAATATTTTTAGTTTGGAAAGTCTCCCATTACAGTGAAAACAACGTTGCTGTTTCTTGTGTCATGTGCATTGCAGCTTCATTGCCCTTGGAACTTTGTGGATGTAGAAGCTGACTTTGTCCAATCCTTTTTCTAAGATTTAGGAAAACACATCGCATTGCTTTCATTATTGGACTTCTATGGTTTTGTAGGGTTTTTTATAGGACAGTAATTTTTCTGACTTTTGAACTGATTAATATGATTTCACAAATTAACAATTTTTAATGACAAAGAAGAATAATATTGAAAAATGTTCATACATATTTACATAGTATCACTTTTCTATATACAGTTTCTAACATTTAGGATCCTTAAATATTTGTTCATATAAATTTTTTTTCTAGGTACTTGCAAGTATAAATCAATATTTATTTACCTGCACTGAAGCTTCTGTCTGTGCAAGACAGAATTCAGGTTATTTTAATGTCTGTTAGCTGTGTTATCTCTAATCTTAAACACAGAAAGTATAAACATCAGATAGAACAAAGTCATTTGGTATAATTCGCTTTCTAAAAATGAAGCACACTTTAATGTAGTTTGAGAAGAGACCTTCAAACAGATTTTAGAATGAAAACTCTGCCGAATAATGTACAAATTTCTTTCTGACATTTATTTTCTGATATTTTTCAACTTTTCATTATAAATAAAATACTTTTTTATTTTTACTTTCTTTTCTGCTTTTCTCCACTCATGGCAGATAGCTAATGCCTGATTTATAGCAATTTATTTTAATTAATTCTGAACACCTGCAACCTGTAATTGATTTGGCACTGATATAAATTTCCTGACTCCAATCCAGCTATTACACTGCTTTCAATCATATTCAACTTCTCCTTTGGATATGTAGACATGCCTTAGTATGGAACTAATAGATTTTGTTGTTGATGATTTTTTTAGCTTCTTCTTGTTTATGTTCCCTTCCTTCTGTTAATGCTAAGAACTGCATATAACCACATGATAAAACTGTGCTAAAAATTTGCACAACCATTATCCTAGTTAAATGGGGATTGAATATCTACAGACTGAAACAGAGTGTAAGTATGTTTATTTAAGAGTTCAGAATACCTATATCCTAATTTGGAGATTGTTTTTCTTTTAGGTACTGAGCCAAATTCATCAACAAAGAATCATAGGCTGCTGAACTTTAAAGAAAAAAATATCTTTCAGCTTATAATATCTTTGATTTTAATTGGCATTTGTTAAAATGAGAATATTTTTGAGGCACTGCTACCTTCTTCCAGTTACATTGAAGTTCCCTCCTAGGTTACCAGATTCAGGCTCAATATGATTAATTTCCTCAATTGTCTCGTTAGAATAGGATAGAAGTATTTCTAAGATGTTGAGCTGTACAGTACTGATCTTTAGTGTAGAAAAACAGTAATGTGACTCCCATTTGGAGTAACGAGGATAAGGTCTCTGTAAGATCACTGACTTCAGCAATTACTGAAGGAGCACATGGCAGAAATCATCTGGTACCTCTGTCAACCACATTCAGGAGAACGACCAAAAAATATAGAACTAATTAGAAGTGCCACAAAACTGTCTTCTAAGGAGCTTAACCCTTAAACTACAGAGAATCTCCTCTTACATGGTATATACAAGAATACAGGAAGTAAAACAGTAACTTGCATTAAAAACTTCAAGAGATAAGAAATCCTCATCCACATGTATTACAACATGAAATACCTGTAATAAATATATTTTAATCACAAAGCAAATACTGGGGTGTTTATTATGGGGTACATATTATTTATATATGTACTATATATACACTATACTATATATATTTATGAACGATAACATATTTACATAACAACTATGTATAATAAATATGCATATCAATTTATACATACTTTAATCTTTATATATACATAAGTTATTATATGCATCTAATCATGGACTTTTATTTCTTGTTACTAGAACAGAGGACATGCATGTATTATTTTTGGTAAATACCATCAAGATTTCTTTTTTCTTTTTTTTTCTGTGTACGTGAACGAGCGATACACAGCAGATACAGAATAACTGCCTATTTCAGGCAATCCCATGCCCCTTTACTTGTCTTTGTGGTTTATTTTACACTGATCATAGAGAACAGCTCTTAAACTGAAACAAAAAAAAAGGTTAATAAAACGGGTATACAGCAGATTAGGTATTGCTGAAATGTCCTGTGCCAGTCAGAAAGCATCTTCCTATGGCAAGAGTCACTGAGATTGTTTGATAATCTCATAAGGGAGGGGAGGAGGTATGTACCTTTCTACTACTTTCAGGGATTCTGCCACAAAAAGTCAACCTAAATTTAGGAACAGAACTCCAGCAAAGGAAAGATGTCAACTCACTGTGTTTCCATGTCTCTCTGAATATTTTAGGTTATTTTTTTTGCAAGCTTGACCTTGCAAGAGTCTTTTATCATTGCTGCTTCTTCAATATCATATTCCAAAGTTTCAGTTCAGTAGAGATCAAAACTTCTGGGTAATTATCTGAAACAGTCTTAATTTCTTCGAGTTTTACATGAAACATTCTTAAAGTGTCAGTGTGTGTTGTTGTCTCTCTGTATGAAGAGAGAGGAGCTTTGGGGACTAAAACCTGACTTTGACAAGGACTCCTATTACCCTAAGTGACTTAACTCTTTGGATTCCTCATCTTGACTAGTCGGATGGGAATAATGTTTCTAATTTACTCTGCAGAGGATTTCAGGATTAATCACTCATAAAACCAGAGCATCCTTCAGGTTGGAAGGGGCCCTGGAAGGTCACTAGTCCTAGTCACTCCTGATCAAAGTGGAGTAAACACTGAATCCGACCAGATTGTCACAGTACTTTGATGTACTTTTGAAAGTTACTTTTTAATAAATAATAAAATTAATAGCAAATATTTTGGGAAAAAAAGTATGGCTTCATATTGCCACAATGGAATAAACTGAGTTGGGAGAGAACATCATCAAAATAAAAATTAGTCTTGAGATCATATTTTCAGAATTAGGCTGAGGTCCCTACATGTAGTGCAAACAAGAAGTTACAGCTACCTAGCACAGGACAGATATTAGTTTTATTTTGTATTGGATGAAAAATGATGAAAAAGACTATGGCAGTATGGTATTTTGAGCCAGATAAAAACTATTGAAACTTTATACTTTTTGTTACTTTAATTAAAAAAATAGTTTTAGAAGTATTTATTTTCAACTTAAAGGTATATATTTTCAAGCGATTCAAGTGTTTCTAATGCAACCTTATACCAGGATATGTGGCAGAAAATTCCAATTTTCCTGAACTACAAGACAAGTCTGTTTCTAATTAATTTTTTAAACTGTTGCAGGAAAAAAAAAAAAATCTGAGTAGATTTAAAACTTGTCTAACTTGAAATCATGTGGGATACTAAGGAAATGGAGATAGTTCACTGCTTATGTCATTGACCCTAATTTGTGAATTAATATGCTGGGATTGTTCCTGCCTGATTGTATCTATGTTCAAAGCTATAATAGGAACTGTAAATGCAGTAAATAAACTTAGAATTGGGTAACATACTAGCTCAAAATCTGTCCACTCATTTATCTTCTAAAAAGGACACAATCTCCTTCTGTAGCCTGGGGACCCTGGACTGTTATGAATTATTACAAGCTTATTAGAAAACAAAATTGGGCATTCTAAGTAGCAGCATTCTTGAGGCATTAATCCTTATATTTTCTGTTTCTTATATTGTTGGCAAACCACTGGCATTGCCTTCCAAGTACAATTTTGTTATGGTTACAAGTTGATGCTTTTTTTTCCTGATTATCTTTTCCTGTATTTCCTACCCTGGAAATAATATGACAAAATTTTCTTATTTGTCCTCTGACCCGCTTGTAAAAGGCCACTGCACAGCATGTTCCAGAGCAGCACACTTGTGCCCCTTCAGCACATTTCCCAGGGCAACTGAGCAAGTTAAGTCTCAAAGTTTGTCCGGGTGGTTTTCTCATGGTTCATTATCTCCCCTGGTGCCTTTGACTGATGGGGGACTTCCCGTGTGTGACAAGCCTGTAGGCAGTTCTTACTCTTACAAATATGGAAAACTGCACTAATCTTCACAAATTTGATGCTTCACTTCAGCTTATACTGAGAGAAGCCAAATATGTCCGTAACCATGCCTCTTCCTTTCTTACAGTGTACAGATCTCTTAATAATCTCTGCAAAAAAATGCTTTCAAGTGTCAAGAAAAATACTTTGCTCCTGAATGTCACAGTTCTGTGACAGAGGAGATGGAGTGCTCAGTGTCATCTGAACCCATCATGGCCTGTCATGTATGATCAAGAGAAAATTTTACATTTGTGAATAAGTACTTGTATTGTCACAAGCTCTCAGTGCTTGCAAAGAAGTGACAGTATGCACCGACTGCTTCAAAGAGGCACTGATCCAAATTAACTTTAAAATAAAATATATCATAGAATCATAAAATACCAGGTTGGAAGGGACCTCAAGGATCATCTGGGCCAACCTTTCATGGCAAAAGCACGGTCTAGACAAGATGGCCCAGCGCCCTGTCCAGCCGAATCTTAAAAGTGTCCAGTGTTGGGGAATCCACCACTTCCCCAGGGAGATTATTCCAATGGCTGATTGTTCTCATTGTGAAAAATTGTCCTCTTGTGTCCAGTTAGAATCTCCCCAAGAGGAACTTGTACCCATTACCCCTCGTCTTTTCCATGTGACTCCTTGTGAAAAGGGAGCCTCCATCTTCTTTGTAGCCACCCTTTAAATACTAGAACACGGTGATAAGGTCTCCCCTAAGCCTTCTTTTCTCAAGGCTGAACAAACCCAGTTCTCTCAGCCTTTCTTCATGTGGCAGGCTTCCCAGTCCTTTGATCATCTTTGAGGCCCTTCTCTGGACCCTCTCCAGCCGGTCCACACCTTTTTTTTATAGAGGGGTCCAAAACTGAACAGAGTATTCCAGGTGTGGCCTGACAAGCTCTGAGTGGGATAATGACTTCTTGATCTCTGCTGGTGATGCCCTTGTTGATGCAATCCAGCATGCTGTTGGCTTGCTTTGCCGCAGCAGCACACTGTGCGCTCATATTGAGCTTGCTGTCCACCAGGACCCCCAGCTCCCTTTCCATAGAGGTGCTCCCCAGCTGGGTAGCTCCCATCCTGTGCTGCACTCCTGGATTATGTTTTCCCAGGTGCAAGACCTTACACTTGTCCTTGTTGAACTTCATAAAGCTCTTGTTAGCCCACTCTTCCAGCCTATCCAAGTCTTCCTGCAGGGTGGCTCTCCCTTCCAAAGTGTCTGCTTCCCCACTCAGTTTGGTATCGTTGGCAAACAAATCTGATCACATCTATAGAGAAAATATGATTCAAACTGATGTTCTGATAAACATCATGCTAAATGGAAACTGTACCATATGTTGGAAACTTTCATTGTTTCTATGTCTTTTCAAAAAAAAAATAAATAAATCATACCAATGCTGGTCATACTGCTGTCACCAACAGAAGTCATATCTCAAAAGACATAATACCACAGTGATCCACTAACTTTCTCCTATCTGCATGTTGCCTGCAATTATATTAAAATAGTATTTTAATACATACGTTAATTTTACTTAAAAAATCAGAGTTTATTTAAATTTCTGTGTACAAATGGGGTTTCACTTTGATTATGTTTTTTTTTTACCTTAAAAGAATAGAAATTCTTAGTGCCTTCTTACTCTTAGTGTTGCTAGTATCTTCCTCATCTTCTAAAGTTATTTTCAAGTCAACAACTGAGAACAGTGTATGCTATACATTCTAGCTTGCCCTTCCTGCTTTTTAATTTCTGCTTTCCCTCTTGTATCCTCTTGTGCCCAAGATAGCAGTGATATATATTCTTAGAAAAGGTATATATAACACATGATGGATACTACCAGACAATGGAAGCGATCAAACTACATATAATAAATAGAGATAACTGGAAAAGAGGACATGTATATCCTGAAAACTATCAATGTCTCAATAGCTTAAGGTCCCTTGTTGAACAAAACAGAAATGCTACCAACTGGTTTTTATCAATGGAATCCTTCTTGCCAAGTAAATATAGTACTTTTTAAAGGCATGTTTTTGTTTTTTTTAAATGTCAGTAACTTACAATAGCATATATTAACTTCTTGTTGGCTTGGATTATCAATAAGGTTAAGGTCTTTTCTTTTTATCCCTTTTACTCATAAACTGTTAAAGTCCCTTTGAAAGACAAAGAAAACATATGTAACAAGGCCACATTCAGTTAAATAGCTTTCTAGTACTACATCTCCTGACTATACACATTTTTGTTTCAGTCTGAAGATAAACAGTTGTTTCCACTGAGATGAGAATGAAATATGTTCCATAATACCTGAATATACCTTGCCTTTCCTTTAAATGTTGTATATGTTCTCACTACCTAAATATAAGAACCTTTCACAATGTCTATAAGAAACAGGAGTAGGCACAACTATATTATCTTTCTATCAGCCAGAAAACATGCAAATGCTTTATCGTGTAGTATCAGACATTAAAGTCCATGTCCAGGCCTGGTATAAATACAGCTCCAATGTCTTCAGTTACCTCACTCCAAACTAGGGTAAGGCTGAGTTTAGCCTTCTGGTTTTTTTTTTGTTGATGTTGTTGTTGTCATAGTGAAATGGCTGTGTTAGCTATCAAATATGACTTTCTTTTTGTATTTTTTTATTGGACGTATTTGTTTTTTCTATATAACCAAATATTAGACAGACCAAATTAGCATATTCAGCAAATTTTAGCATATTATATATTTATGAAAGAAGGTAAAACATGCTGACATCAAATATAGTTACTGTGTTGAGTATTGTACTGTGATTTACTGCAAAGAGAAATAGAACAAAGAGCTTTTATCAGCTCAGTCCAGATCTGCTTTTCTGGTAATTCAAAACATCAAACAAATCTTGTTGTACTCTACTTTGTAACATATCAAAAGAGCTATTTACTATACAGGTAGATAACAACTGTCAGATCCAAGGAATTATAATTTCTGCTACCTCAGGACAGTTTCTACAATAGCTCGATGTGTACTATATTGTAAATCCATTGGCAATAGACAGACAAGAGGGATCTTTCACATTCATGGAAATAGGAAAGAAGCAACTTGTCTTTTCACATTGCTTCACATCACTTCCAGGGGATGATCCATTTCAAACAAAAAGCTGCGTAATTGGAATGATGTCCCCTGAACACTAAATGTTCTTAAGTTTCTTTTGTCAATAAGTATGTTACTGGATGCAGTGTAACATCTAACGGCAGCCAAGCATATGCTCCTTTGTCAATGCTAGCGAGAAGAGCCAAAAAGAACACAATAACTGAATATTTCTTAGTTTTATAGAGGTTAGAATTGTAATGTGCAGCTAGATAATCTAGTCTGAATTGCTTTACACCTCAAATCCTCCTAATTCCCTGCCAAATAGCATGTTTGAGTATAGCATGTCTTCTTTCAGAAAGGAACTTAGATTTAATACAAATACATAAAAAGATGGGGAACTGGCTCTTCCCTTGGTAGTTCTTGGGATTTTCTTCCAGCAACTAATCTCTCTTACAGTTTGAAATGTATTCTTCTAATTTTAATTTGTTTGTCTGTAGCTTCCTGCTATTTGCACTTTTAATCCCTTTCCCTTCTAGGTTACGAAGCCCTCTGGGACCTAGCATTCACTTGCCCCAAAAAGATTTATGAAATAAAGCTTTTAAAATAACCAAGCAGATGGAACTCTAAGTTTTTCAATATATAATTATTTCCCTAGTTCTTGATTCACTTGATTTTTTTTTTCTGATTTCTTTCCAAAAATTATTTGTCTTTTTGCAATATAATGTAGAAACATAAAATTTACACAGTACTCTAGTGTCATTCTCATAAGTGTGACCTGTCAAAGTAAACTCACCACTCTCTTCTTTCTCTATCTAAATATCCTGTGAGTCCAAAAAGAGTTGGTGAAATTCAGAAGTAAAGAATTAACCATCATTTTGGAGGATGTCTGCATTCTGCAGCAGCAGTACTATTCGAATTCAGACTTGTTTTGTTCAAGACTGGGAAATGCTTGTACTTCCAAATTCTCTAGCAAACTCCTAGCTACTCTTTAAGGGTTATAACATAGTGCCACAGACGGTTGCTGTTCAAATGAGAATGGAGGAACATGTGAAGATGTACCTTGCCATATGATGTAGAAGAGAACACCATGCACTGGTGAGTGGTATTAACAGATTAGGGCTGAACTGTCCATTCAAAGTTATTTAATTGTTCTATTTTATTTTTCTTAAGTAATCATGCCCTCTTGGGGGGGGGGGGCAGGGGGGAGACAGACAAGTGAACACAAACTCCTAAAAACCGCAGAGCATACTTTCAAGTTTTGTACCATGCTCATATGTCACTGTGTTTGTCTTACCCCTTGTCAAATAAGGATGGAGTAAGATACCAGTAAAATACATCAGCCGTGCTCAGCCTCTGTACTGAGTGATGGATCTCCAGTATCAGTCAGAGGTAGCAGGGAAATCTCTCCACTCAGGCTCTAAAACACAACAGATGCTGCTCTTCCAGTTTTCATTATGCTAAAGTAATGTGGCAACAAGATTGTTTCTGTTTTGATGTTATCAGTTTTCTTAGGAATAATAACCATTTCAGATTTCTCTTTTGCCGTTGAAATATAGCACTTCTCAAGAGCCAGCACCTCTGCTGTTCTTACATTTTACAGGAAAACAAACTAAGGAAAACAGCCTAGATTAAAATTTTAAGTGATTTAAGGACATTAGGAACTATTCTGCGAGTTGATAATAAATTACTATTTACAAAACATTCAATAGCAGGGGCTTGATTGAAAAGCAAGCAGTTCTTAAGACTTTTATCTACTGTCCTCAGCTGTGCAGTGTTAATGAAGGTTTGCAATTACCATGAATTTTAACTAATACTCCGCTTTATTTTTAATTGTTTTGTTTACAAAATGCATGCATTAATCACATTAATGTCATATTTTATCACTTTCAAAATTACCTGATGGCAGTTGAGGAGCTCTAGACAGAACAGCTTGTTTCTGTCTTTTTGAAATGCATTATGAGAGGTGATACAATGAAAATAAGAATTCTTATTAATTTATTCTTCTGAAGAAAGTTCATAACAGATTTTGGCATTAGATATTTTCTCAGACCCATCTTGTCTCAGTATTTTATGACTATAATTGAAATTATTGTCCTGTAAACCCTTTATTTAAATGTTCTTGAAAGGAAGTTTTAGAAAATGAGCAATCAAATGTGTTATAAAAAGTGAAGTCCTGGCCCTAGGTATATTAAGGGTAATTAAGCCACTGATTTCTGTGACTGCAGAGGGTTAGTCTTGAGTACAGTATGGCAAAATGTATACTAATAATACTAATATATAGTAATAAATCTGTTATAATGATAGATATTGAGATTATTATAAGTTTATTTCTAATTGCAACTCTTTCCTTGCATAATTACATAAATGCATAATTACTTTTGACATAATTATAGGTCTATGACATGGTGCAGATAAGGAGATCTCGGTGTGGTACCCTCTGCAGAACTATAGGCATGTGAAAAGGAGAGCAAGATCAGGCAGGGCCTCCTAAGTTTCTTCTACTTTGAGCCCTTCCATGCAAAGCCAAAGATGTACAATTACTTTCAAAGTGTTTGCACATGCAGTAGTAGCATTTATTTTCAGAACTGTAGCGACTGGTGCAGAACGCACCAACAGTGCACGACAATACGTGACACTGATTTTGCCATATAGTGCAACAGCTTGGTGTCATGGGAGCAGACTGAGCTCAGGCTGCCTGCATGGGCACGATGGGCATCAGGTTGACACTGACACAAGTTAAAGAATTAGTCTAAGAAATAACTGGAGGTTCAGAGCATTCACTGGTTCTTCACTGACTCTTAAGCTGATGCAGCCAGGGAGGCTAATGTTACACCGATACTGATAGAAGATACTACCTAGTGCTGCTATCTCCAGTCTTAACTGTTCATTTTTGTTTTCCTTGAACTTACTTCGTCATAAATGCCAAAGTCTATAATTGAGTTCCATTTGAATATGATTATGTTAATCCTTTTACAAGGTTTGTCCCTTTCTACCTCTGTGAGCAGATGAATTAATTTTGATAAAGCAGAAATGGAGCTGCTAGACACATAGCATGGACTATAAAGGAGTCAGAGCTTTTTTTCACATAATGTGCCTTCCTTTTTGCCAGGAGGTATTTAACCAAAAGCACTGTTCTATTCTCTTCTTTGTATATTGGAAGGGAGACGCTAGTCAAATGTTGTACGATCTTTGTCAATTAGTGTGAATGTGGAAGAGCTGCAGTCGAGTGGCAGTTTCACACAGCAAGACAGCACTGAAGCACACTGCTTTTAAGTCCTCTCAATTCTTTACTTTGGATCAAAAATAAATTCCATTGCAGTCATCTGAGCCTTGGGAGTAGCTGATATCCTTACTAAATGAAGTATGTATGCCTTTCTGAAGGTCCGACTCCATGCACCTGTCATTCTTCTGATTTTATTCATCAGGCAATCTCTGTGTTTCTGAAGCATGACAAACAGCAGCAAAATCCACTCCATGACCTTGATAATGGAAGTGGGAAAACAGAGAAACCTTGAAAAATGCTGCTTTTAGCTGTCAGTCTGTTTTAGCAATTTAATAATTTAGTGGCTAGATAAACCTAACTAAATATATTTCTTTTTAAAGTTCTTTCTGAGAAATAAGGAATGTTTTCAGGCCTTAAAGCAAAAAGTAGATTTTGCCACTGTTTTATTTTATTTTTCTTTTTTTTTACTATTGTATACATCTTAGATGAAAATGAATTCTTTCCCTCAGTGGCTTATAGAACTACTCTTAATATTTTATGTTGAAGGAGGAATCAAATTCATAAATAATAAATCTAAACCTTCTAGGTGGAATACACAGGAATATAATGAGTTTCTGTGAAAAATCACAGACTTAATGCAATAATGCAGTGTTTTAATGTCAGCTATACTCATTTGCTACTACTGAACAAGAATAAATTGTCAGTCATTAATGTACGCATTCAAATGAAGATAATTACTATATTCTTCACTGATTTTTGCTACATCGCTTAACAGGAATGTGAATCTTAGAGATTAAAAAACAAACCAGTGTGCTGCAGACTGGGGTCAAAATGAACAATGCATGATAAATGATTTTGTTTTATTTCATAGAATCCTTTAGGTTATATTTGAAAGCCTAAGTCATAACCACAGTTAAATGAAATGAGGGAAGCAATTAGGTAAGCAAATAAAAAATGATCTCAGAATAAAATATTGGTGATAAAGGCAAAAAAAAAAAACAACAGTCATAAAGGAACCAAGCTCAGTAGAAGGGTCTCAAAAGAAGGTTTGTGTAGAACTAAAAAATAGATGCTAGCCAGCACACTCGGGCTGAGAGTTTCAGAAGACCTGAAACATTCATGTCCTGTGTTTAACAGGGCCAAATGAAACAAAAGTGATGCTCATTTACATAACAGACAGATGAAGCTGTGTTCTGCCTGTGGTCCAGACCTTTCAAAGACTATGGAGCTGAGTCACCATAGCCCTGAAGCTCACACTGGCAGTATAGGGTTTGTGCCTCACTGATGTGAATATAACTATAAGAATTTAAGCAACCAGGCCCAAGGAAACAATCTCAAAAGCCTAGACTGTTTGAGCTAGAGAAATCTGATTAACCCAGTCTGAGTGTGGGTAGAATTTACTTGGAGATACCATTTCTAAACTGCCCCACACTGAAGATCTAGAAATCAAGCTTCAACATGAAGTAGAGGCTCTGGAACCTACAGAGAAGCTGAGAGGTCCTCTTCACACACTTAACACAATGTTGAGTCTGACACAAAACACATTGGCTGTTGACATATTGATTCAACAGTCCTGAACAACTTTTTTGCACAGAATATGGAACAAAATTTCGCCAGATAAGAATACCAGAATTGAGGCTACAGTGTTAATATTTATTATTTCTTCTGTCCTTTGACTTCCAGGGAAGACTGCAGAGCCAAACAACTCTTTTTTTTTTCTTCTAGAGTCTCACAGTTATAGAGGTATCAGAAATACGAGTACCATTAGGGTCAAGCAGGATTAGAATCAAAACTGTTGCTTTTTGGGTGAGTTTACAAACCTAATTGTTAAAAAGGCACCTTCCAGTTTTGTGCCTAACCTCAAAGAAAAAAAGTTCCTAATACTTTGGCTCTTGAATTTTCATATGAATCTAGACGTTCTAGTATTTTGCTGAATACGAAAAGTAATAACATAGACCTGAGTTAGGTGCCAAGGCTTTGACAACTTTCTAATAAAATTCCCTGGCTAGTATTTTGTGTTGGCTATCTGTGGCTCACTGTGCTACTGAACTATATTGCTCTATGCAGGCCTGTGGTCTCATCTTCCAGTTTCTGTCTTCTTAAAGCAATGGAGTCAGCAGCATTGTCCTGTATGTGCCTAGCCCCCTCTCCTTCAACCTTTCTGACTGGAATAACAAGGAACGATTTACAGTCAAATAGCATTGAACTTCTTGTGGTATTATCTGTTGTTCATCAAGGATTTAGATGTGTTAGAAGAGAAGTAATTTTTCCCTTGTCAATTGGAGTGAGAGGTATATGAGTACTAAGGGTATCCTTAGTATCCTCCCGTTTTTATTACTGATAGTGCCAAATTGTGTGGATTATTCAGGTTTTGCTGTGAGGCGTGTCTAATTATTTCATAAGACCATTTTTTAAAAAAAATCTTACCTTAAATGAATATTGTCTACATCTAATCCTAGCCCAAATATAGATGGTATTTTTTTTAAATTACTGCAAATAAGGTAGGCTGAAACTATTTTTTTTCCCATTAGGTTACATTCTATGTACACAGCTCAAAACTAGCTTCAAAATTTTACATGCTGAGATTCTCATATGTTTCTCTGAAGCCTGAGGCTATGTTCTTTTTCATGTTTTATTGATTTGTCATTGGGAAAAGGCTCCATAAACTCAGTGGAACTCACCAAAAGAAGGTGTTCCCCCCAAGTCTCAAGTTAAGAAATGAAGTTCTTCCCAGTTTGTTTTTGTACAGCATGCACTGTTTCTAACAACATTGTATAATGGTAGCTCTGGCAAAATCACAGACTTCTGTACTATGTAAGCAAACCTTGAAATGAAAAAGAGCTGAATTCAGTGTTTTATGCAATCTTTTCTTTTTTGGGGGTGGTGAGGGGCAGAAAGACCAAGACAGGGTTTTAGAACAGCACAGAATATTTAATTTTTTTTTTTTTTTTAGGAGAGCATTCGCACCTAGATAGTGCAACATTTATACAAACATCACTGGCTGGTGAGGGAGGTAACACTGTGTTTTCTCTTTATCTTTTTTAGTATCAGAAGTCAGAGAAAGCTTCAAGATAAGCCAGCACAGAGGCAGTCATATTAGTTGCATGAATGAGTACCAAGTCTGGACAGCTGTTCTCGAACTTCTCATAGAGGGCCCCTATCTTTTTTTTCTTTCTTCATATTTACAAGTACATAGAGTACAGTATAAATGCCAGTTTGCTCATCTGTCTGTCTAGCTATCTGTGAGCAGACTTTGGCTTGCTCCAAAATTCTTCATTTTGGCCCACCACTCCTTCCTGAACTTCAAACTGTCCATTTCTTTCCCTTCTGAAATTTTTTTCAACCTGCCCTTTATCTTTAAGAAGCCAGTACCCATGAATTCAGAGGAAGAGTTGCACCCCTCCCCTGGCAGTCAAACATGAAATAAGTTTCAAAAGGGGAAGAAGGAGGCAAAAAAATCAGGAGAAAAACACAAGTTTAACTGAGTTTTCTCTCCTTCACCTTCAGGATATACTCCACTGCTGTCCCAGCTGTCCTGCTGCTGTGTTAGGACAATGAAACTCAAAGCTGCACTCAAGCCTGGCTAAGATGTACTTAATTTTTTTTTTCCATATTAAAGTTTCAGAATACTAGTGTTAGTTTTCAGGGAGTGGTTTTCAAATGATACATCATCACCAGCTTGCACTGGTGTGCAAGGTTTTGACAGGTCACTCCCACTGAGTACAGAACAAATCACTTCAGGTTTTAGATTTCTTCTATCACTTTTTATTAATGGAGACAAGTAAAATGCAAAAGGTAAACTAATAATAGAAATAATTCATAAAACAAAAAATAAAGTGAAGTATCATAGGATTATTATGGTATTTGATGTTCTGTGAGTGTAGCCATTACCTGCTGGTTCAAGGGATTTTTGGGCCACCTGTCTTCTGCATGATAGCACATGGCAGGGGTACATTCCCTTGAATTCAGGTGACAGGAAGGGAAAAGCAAGCCGTCGCTGGCTGTGCAAAATATTCTTATGCTTTCTCTGGGTCCCTGCCACCTATGTGGTGTTGAAAAATTATGGACAACCTGCACTACTGAGTTGGGAAAATGAGTTCCAAAGATTTCAAGGGGAGATAAATTGTTGAAAGCTGATGAAGGACCAAAGGCAGCCTTGGACCTCCAAGTAAGGCTGTCACTGACATTGCCCAGTCTTGTCTAAATCTAGCCACACACAGGGCAATTTATCTTCAGTGATAAATGTGTGGAAATCTGCATTTGAAAATGGCTTTTTCTTTTCCTTTTTTCTTTTTTCTTTTTCCTTTTTTCTTTTTTCTTTTTCCTTTTTTCTTTTTTCTTTTTCCTTTTTTCTTTTTTCTTTTTTTCTTTTTCTTTTTTTTTCTTTTTTCTTTTTTCTTTTTTCCTTTTCCTTTTATTTCTTTTTCTGCCTTTTTCTTTATGTGGCTGCATGATGGCTATTAGAAAAAATCCAGCCAACTCCAGAAGGTTGGGATTTATCTTTGTGTACCAGGAGGAATTTAAGTTACTACACAAATTTGTAACATACATGTTCTAATTTCTGAGACTTCAGAACAAACAATGATATAGGTGATCTTGTGTATTTTATAGACATAAATAAATAATCACATACCTAGCTTTGGGTCTTGGTTTTTGATAATAAATGGTAATAGACTTTTCATTAATTGTCAAATTTTGAGATACTCTCTTTTTTAAGAGCTCTGTGATACTTAAATGCATGTCTAGATTTAGAAATTACAGAAAGTGAGGAAGAAAAAGACAACAATTCACATTTGCTAATGAATGTTTTGTAAAGATCCAATCTAGAAATGATAGGTACCTTTTTCTGATGTTTCTGCAACTTTTCTTTTCACAGCATGTTGTTATTAGAATCAATCATAGAGTCATAGAATGCATTGGGATGGAAGGGACCTTTAAAGGTCATCTACTCCACCCCCACTGCAATGAACAGGGACATCTTCAACTAGATCAGGTTGCTCAGAGCCCCATCCAGCCTGTCCTTGAATGTTTCCAAGGATGGGGCATCTACGACCTCTCTGGGCAACCTGTTCCAGTATTTCACCACCCTCATCGTAAAAAATGTCTTCCTTGTGTTCAGTCTAAATCTACTCTCTTTTAGTTTAAAACCATTACCCCTTGTCCTGTCGCAGCAGGCCTTTCTAAAAAGACTATCCCCATCTTTCTTGTAGGCCCCCTTAAATATTGAAAGGCTACAATAAGTTTCCCCCGCAGCCTTTTCTTCTCCAGGCTGAAGAACCCCAGCTCTTTCAGGCTTTTCTCACAGGAGAGGTGTTCCATCCCTCTGATCATTTTTGTGGCCCTCCTCTGGACCCACTCCAACAGGTCCATGTCCTTCCTGTGCTGAGGGCTCCAAAGCTGGACGCAGTACTCCAGGTGGGGCCTCACCAGAGCGGAGTAGAGGGGCAGAATCACCTCCCTTGACCTGCTGGCCACACTTCTTTTGATGCAGCCCAGGATATGGCTGGCTTTCTGGGCTGTGAGAGCACATTGTCAGCTCATGTCCTTAGCTTCAACCTTTTGGGTTCATAGTCATTTGTTTTGGTTTATTTCAATTATGTCTAACAGAATGGCTTCTCATCCACTTTGTTGGATACACTCCTTAAAGTGCTGTAAGGTTTAGTCCTTTGTTCATTACTGCTCATGATTTATTTGATTTCAGTATGTGACTTATTTATCACCGTTATCTGTGCAGTTACAAATACACTGTTCTGTATCCACAGATTTCTCTGTTACTGAGTTAATGTTATAGAAACGATTTATTCAGTTTACTCAGCTGCATCTGGCAAAATCTTCTATACACCACTGTTGGGAATTTGAATTAGGTTATATAGTCTTTGAATATTACTTCTTTTTTATTCAAAATAATAAATGAAGATGACACTTCTATTTTCATGTTTGAGCATACACTTCATCAGTTTCTTATACTGGTATTTTCTTATTTCTTATGCAATAGTACAGCTCTTATTCGTCTGTGCATCGAAGACATTGTAATTCTGGAGACAACTTTTTCTTTTCCCCTTATTTTGAGCTTGAACTAGACAACTGGTTTGGAATCAAAATGCTTCAGTGCTTTATAGAGATAAAATATACATGTAATAAATGTAGAAATTTATGTCTATTTATATGATCACACTCCATATATCTGCATTAATCACAAATATTTAAAAATAGGAATGATAGTAAACCCCATTGCTGTCTTCCTTCTCTTTTTTATAATAAAGTGCATAAGATTTTGTTTGTTTAAATGAGAAAATGCATGGCTTTTTATGTTACCTATAAGACATTAATTGAAAGAAAACTAAGGAAAAACAATGTATTTTTAACAAATAGTTATGAAAGTATTGTGGGACATTCTTAGTTATTGCATGACTGAATTCTTAATCCAGAGTTGCTGCACAATGAAGGTCTAGGGACAGAAATAAGACAAGGGAAAGGAAAAGGACTATCTTTTGCTAGACAAAGAATACTGTTGAAAATCAAAGTTTGGGGATTACTTTCTTCACATATTCTAAATCTACAGCCAGCTACTGCAAGAGTTTTTTCTTTTTCATCTTCCAAACTCATGGGTCTCTGCACATTGATCAGCTGTTGAATTGTTTCAGATTAATAGTCATTACAAGAAGCCATGATTAAATGGAAACAGGTGCTGCCATAGTTACTGCATGACGGATTACAAAAAATACTTGAGCTACATTCACAGGATTCTCTATTTGGTAGAAAGACAGTAAAGAACATGAAGATCATAATGTTTTTCCATCAGTAGTTTTTCCAGGGCATATGCACTGAGCTCAAGCTCTAATATCAAGACTATTAAATAGAAGCAGGATGCCATGCATGTGGTTTGGCTGAACTACAGATGTAATAGTACCAATTTTGACAGAATGGACATAGTCAAAGGGGAAATATTTTACATTTCCTCCTAAAAATAACATCAAAGAATTCTCTTAGATATAAATTAAAAAAGAAATACTATGGAGGCTGGAAGCAGTGCTTTCTATAATATCAAAAGTAATCAAGTGTCTATGACAACAGCCTAGAACTAGATTTTTATATTAATTAACAGGGTGATTGTCCAGTTCCAGAGAGAGCCACAGAGCAGTCTATAGCACTCAGGTAAATGCGTTACCACTGTGCTACCCACTGCGCTTCATTCTGACTGCATCTTCTTTGTACATATTGCAGACGTTTTGCATATCAAGCTCTTTTATAATAGAACTATAATATTGAACTTGTTGTTGTAATGATGAAACAGTGGTGTTACACCAGTGGTTTAATTGTCAGTGTTTCACCAGTTTGAAACCGAGGAAGTGTCTGTGTCAAAGACAGGTAGATAAAAGAAAAATTGGAAGCAGTTATTACATTCATGAATTAAGATATTTCAGCTATTACTGAGAAGACTTCCCTCTTAAACTTACATCAGATCTGAAAAGCATGCATTAGGGGGAAATGCTATTAGTACGTTAAAATTAAATAATTTTTCTTTTATGTTAACGTATTCATTTTAAATAATACATATATACATCCAAATTCCTGTGCTGTGATACATGAATAGTTTCACTCCGTACATGCACTGAGTTCAAACCTATTCTGTTAACATTAGAAGGTCTGTCAAATGCCCAGGAAAGTGATAGAGCCTGTGGAAGCACTGTGTCCTACACTGGTGAAATTTTGTTGCTTTGCAGAAGCTCTTCCTATGGCTGTGACTCATAAGAAAGTAAATCCACTTTTAGATTGCTTGTTCTGAAACCAAACATGCTGAAGCTGTGTAAGAAAACACTGAAGCCAGCACAAAAGCAATCTGCTGATTCAGAATTGTTTAAAAAACAAAACAAAAAAAAAGTCTCAGTAAACTTTGTCTGAATTAAGTAGTCTGTCCTCCCATGCCATTGGAAGGCTAATAAAAACATAAGACTCTCATAAACTCTTAATATTGAGTTTTGGCTAATTGGATGGAAACGCGCATTCGTCATCTAGCTCAAAGTTATGGTGGAAAATGATCCAGAGTGATTGTGGAATGACAGAGTAAGATCCAGTGACACTAGGAATTAGAAAGTTGTGTCATCTGTTAAAAAAAATACACAATTGCTCCAGAAGTTCCAGAGCTGAAAATAGTAAATTTGGTTTAAATATACTCCTGCTTTGTGAGATATTTTTAGCAATCCACCCTGTTTCCATTTTAAGCAGATCTGTTTTCAAGTGCAGTTATCTATGTCTTAGCTGTCTTTGATCAGGCATATGAACCTTTAAATTGAATTTCTGCATTTGTGAATTTCATTATAACAGTTTCCTATTAATTAAATCTAATGAAATGAAATCTTATGGCTAGTGTCCCAACATGAAGAACAAGAACTAGTGTAACAACATACAGTGAAATGCAAGTCATTATTTAATTGCCAAGATATTCATTGTTTATACATGGTGATTAATTCATTTGGCATTTACAAAGATGAAAATGGTAATTCTGTAATAAAGTAATTAAAGAGGCATATTGCCTTGAATGAAACAAGACTCAATCTGTAAATCTTGATGAACACAGGCTTAATTTAAATGGAATCGTTTGAAATTTCTAATATTTGATATTTTCTGATTAAGATGGTGATTTTTGCCCAACAGGTGACCTTTTGCATATGAAAATAATACTCCAATAGCATTTCAGCATATCTGTTCAAGCAGTTATTATGAATTATTTAAACAAATTTCCATACATAGGAATATTGATGTGTGAAATAAGTTATAAAGGGGAGGAGGTAAGGCTCAGCATTATTTATTTGGAAGTTGATTTTGTGACTTGCTACAAATCTTGGTCAGATAAAACCTATCAAATTAATTTTTAAAGTCCCTATCCTTGATCACAATCTTTATTCTTTTCCATTCATGCCATTCTCATAGTGAGTACTTTGACTGAATGCCCAAACTGTACTTTAGGTCTTGGAGTGTACCAGAACATAGATATTTTACATTTCTTATCTGTCTAGTGATGTAGAAAGTTGAATATTAAAACCACTTTTTGACATATTCAGTTCCAAATATGCTCAAAATTTTTTCAAAAACCATGGAATTCTGGAAATCTGGAGAAAAAAAAATAACATCCTGTAGCAAATTTGAACCTGCCACAGCTGTGGCTAATTCAATGGAGGTAGCTACTAGAATCTTCTCTCTAGAATACTTGAATATCATTTAAACCTTAATTGTCTAGTACTAGAATATTATCCTAGAATATTGTCTCTTTTTCTGTCATGCAAATTGTCACACACATGGAAAGGAAACCAATATAATTTACATTTTAAACACACATTTGTACCATCTCAGCTAAGAATATGGTGCAAGGCCAGTGTTGCATCCAAGAATTTCTTGTTGGTCTACGTTTTTCTCATGATAATGAACAAGCAAGTAGCAGACTACTGAATTCTGATTGAGTTTGAAATTCAGGCAGAGCATCAGCCAAAAATTTCCTTCTTATTGTACCTACCCCAAAAGGTGAACATGAAAATGAATGTGTCCAGTGGTCTGTTAGGCTTCTGTGCTGCCTACAGCCTGGTTAGATTTCTATAGTCAAAGCAGAAGCAAAGCAGAAGCAAAGGTTTTGTCATTAATGTGTGTTCCAGGAAAAACTAACCTTCTGTAAATATTCTTAGAGTTAGATGATTTCATCTTTAAAAGGAAAAAATGGAATTGGATTAAAGCCAACCTAAAAAAGATCAGAAAATAAAAAACTTGAGTGATCACACAATTGCACAAATTAAAACATAGCTGAGCTGGACCAAGACCTCAAACACTGTATCTTCAAACTGCCAGATGTGAAACCAGATCAGAAAAATGTCTAATGGGATTAAGCCTATATCTTGATTAAAAAACCCTTGCTTTCTGGTAAACTTTGGGCTTTAAGTTTATAATGACATATAATATCAACAACATAAACATTCTCATTTTGAGATGAAAATAGTTGTAGAAGAAATTATATTAGCTTGCAGCTATAAGGTTCCTTTACAGTCAAAGTGAACACGAATCTTTCATCTCATCCTTTGGTTTTTATTTTTTTTATGATAGCATTGCCTAAGGGCTCCAATGTGTAGTACTTTATTCTTTGATAATTTCAACACTACTTACCCATTGATACTCTTCTTACAACCTGATTGTGACTTTTGAATCAGAATGCCCAAATTTTAGAGTAGTTCAGAAAGGAGGTGGAATTCCTCCTGAGGAAGCACAGGCTGCAAAAGAACTTCTGTCACCTTCTCCATTGCAAATTGTCCTTCCCCACTCTTTTCTAATATCTGCTGTCCTCCCTATGCAAAACTCATTAAAGTGCCTCGTCCTTGCAAGAAACTGCTTAGGAAGTAATAAGAAAGTTTTCTTGTACCTTCACTGTTATTTGCATATCTTTGCAAGGATGGCAATAATCTCCCTCTTAATGAATTCCTTTGTTTAATAGTCATCAAGCCTTGAGGTAAGACATGCTTAGTAATTTAGACAATCATTTCTTTGTTGATTAAGTAAATACTAAATGTGGAGAGACAAATTGTAAATACAACTAATTCCAGCCTGACCAAGAAAAGCTTTTAGATGCAAATCCCAATTAGGTAGAAACAGTAGTCTGTGAAAGAGCAGTCAATGGACCACAGTTCATAAATGACTCAGAGGTCCCAAACTCTTCACACAGGTATAGTGATCACTAACGTCCCCTTTGCAAGGATAATTACTGCAAATCCATACTTATTTCATGTTTGGCAGAAGGACCAACTGATTAACAAACTGATTTATCTACTGCTTGTATCACTGCTGAACAACTGAAGAGGCAGACTGTCCATTTGTTCTGCTACAGACCACAGGCATAGAACGTGTCTTGCCTGCTTGGATTACAAAAGTAGCTACACTCAAATTGCTGAGCATAGATTCTGCATTCATTGCATCTCCTTTTGTGTGCTAAAAAACCCATGGCCCTTTACATTGTCATTAAATTAAGTCTGTTTTCTTCTTTTCCACTAGCTGTTCCTATTTTCATAGAATCAGAGAATGGCTTGGGTTGCAAGGGACCTTTAAAGGTCATCTAGTCCAATCCTCCTGCAATGATCAGGGACATCATCCAACGGTTGTTTGCAGTTGGACTCGATGATCTTAAAGGTCTTTTCCAACCTAAATAATTCTGTGATTCTATCTTCAACTAGATCAGGTTGCTCAGAGCCCCATCCAGGCTGGCCTTGAATGTTTCCAAGGATGGGGCATCTACCACCTCTCTGGGCAACCTGTTCCAGCGTTTCACCACCCTCATCATAAAAAATGTGTTCCTTATATCTAGTCTGAATCTACCCTCTTTTAGTTTAAAACCATTAACCCTTGTCCTATCACTACAGGCCCTATTAAAAAGTCTTTCCCCATCTTTCTTATAAGTCTCCTTTAAGAATTGAAAGGCCATTTTTCCTAGTGTGAGGGATAGCTGTGGAAGATTAGTGGCAGAGGACTCAAAAAGGTAATGTTACTGAGTTATAAAAAGATACTGAATTGAGCTAATTTGCTTTAGCTCTAATATCTCCCAATTCATACTAACAGTTTCTATTTGAGTAGGAATCTCATTAGATTCAGTATTTGACATTATAAATCAAAATAACTCCACAATAAAGATAAGCCCAGCAGCTGGAGTGCTTTATAAATGTCCATAAATAAAAGTCCGTATGTGAGCTTGGAACCTGTCAAGCAGCACCTTGACTATACAGATATTTCTGGGTATCGCATGTTAAGCCTTATCAAGGTCAATTCCCTCTTTTTTTTTGAGATTCTAAACTACACCCCACTCTCAAGGGATGTTTTTACCTGATCCTTCTAGCAAAGACTCCATCTTACTGTTTTCCCTTCCACAGCCCTGATGCTAAATGGCACCTTAGGTCTCCACTTTCAATAAAATCAGTAAATAAAATAAGCTTATAAAAAAGGTCTTTGTTTTTGCTAATTGTCTCTGGAAGAAGCTATGGAATCTTGAATTAAAAGAGAGGTCACTTGCTCTTTACATTATTCTACTTTTGTGCAGTTCATAAATAACGCTATAATCATATCCACGCAACTATATGAAGAGCACTGCAAAGGTTCCAAGTTCAAACACCCAAAAATCAGTGAAAAAGTGATGGATGAGGTTACAAGTGTAATCTCAGTTCAGCAGTGTGTGACCGGAGCATGATTCAACCCCAGTTTTGAGGATTTGTCTGCAAATTTTCATCAAAGTGAGCACCCCTAAAGCACCAAAAATCTTTGAACCACAGGAGCTATGTTTTCTTAGAAGTGAAATAAAATGAAGGAACATTTTTAAAATTAAGTAAACTTGGCAACAGAAAAGTGAAGCTATAAACAGATTATCCCCATCCACCGTGTCCTTGGAAGGCTCATCCTTCCTTTCAGGTTTGCTCTTAGTTCAGCAATCTTTCATCAAGTTTCAAGAAACTCTGTATGTAGTCCTCTCTGTATCCCTAGGAAAAATATCATTCTTTTCATTGCCTCTGATCCCTGACTGTGTCTGCTCCCAGACTTCAGCAGAGACGGAAAGAGACATACCGACATAGTGAACTACAAAATGACAGGCAAAACTGATGCCATCTGTCACTATCTGCTTTAAGGACACATTCACACTACTGGTTTTAAATACTTAGCTTAGCCTTGCCAGGTCCCTGGGAAGCAGTCAACTGGTCTAATAGATTCAGAGTATACAAGTAAAGGCATTAAAAAGAGATCAAAGTACTTTTGAAAGTCTATGGAAATAATTCTGTGTGCAAAAGTGAGATGTAGTGATACAGTGAGCTGAGAGGTCTCTGTTGATTCAGTACTCCTCTCTGCCACCCTGAAAAGAGAGCTTGCTACAGATATACAAGCTTACAAAATGGGTTTTTCTGATTAGTCTGCCTGTATATGACACAACTGCATGTCTGGCAGTGGGTTATCCCCTGTGACACAGTAACTTTTTCATCCTATTTTCGATATTCTATGTTCCTAGCTCCATGCCAATGTCATTGATAATACGCGTTGTAGGTAAGGTTAGGGAAGAAGAGAGGTGGGGCAACAGTCAAGAAGGCCATAGCATGCTGTTTTGTGCAGGAAAAGAGATTTAGGAAAGAAGGATTGAGGAGAAAAAAAGGTTGAAGAAAGCAAACAGAATTTAGGAAAACAGGGAATATTATGTCACTGAAGAAGTATCATGTTCCTGTTTCAGTGCTGGTGAGAGAAGATGCATATTTATTGAGGCTGTTGGTATGAAGAGAGCCAGGAAGTCTTTGAGTTGTGTGCCACATGAATGCCCCAATGGTGATTTGACTCTCTCAAATAGCAAACAAGAGCCAGTTTTTGGCATGAGATTTTTCCATTAGAAGTACAGCAGCAGACACCTTAGCTGCTGTGCCACCAGTCTGTAGATGTGACACAGCTGGTGCCACACGACAATTCACTGCTGCCTCTAGACTAATATGGAATCTTCTTCAATGCCCACTGTCAACTGGTGGTATGGCACTGCAACCATGACAGTTTATATCTTGAAATTAGCAATCCACAACTGATCATCTGTATCATCTGGGAGTATGTGGTTTCACCAGTGGGATATAATGATGTGTACCCAGACTTACCATGATAAATAAATATGAGCTCAGGGGCACTACATCCCATCCATCAGAGAGCTTGTGCCTGGCAGCAGCAAAAGCAGTGCAAGAATAATACAAATCCTTGAAATGATGTGGGCATCCAGCATCATGACATTAGCAATTGCATCTTCTCCCCAAGTGCTTCTCACTGGTTCTTGCTGGCTCCCTGGTCCTTTCCAGAGTGTGTGACTATCAGAACTTGCCATCATTGCAAAAGCAATACAGACAAGAGGTAGAGGCTGTGCATGGATGATTTTTGAATAAAGCAAAATGGGCTGAGCCTGAGGGCACCCTATTTTTCACATAGAGCGTTTCTCCCAAAGAGGTCTATAACCATCTCATTGTGCATGATGGGGCACCCCAGTCTAAAACAAGAACCATCTTTGGGAGCAGCCTGGCAGAGTAGCACAGATACAGTCACTGATTTTTTTTCCTTGTATCATTATTATTGTCTCTTATGCTCTATTGCACATAACTTATGTCACCAGGGTAATTCCATCTGTTCTCTTTCATGCATAGTGATACAGCTGTAGATAGATATGTCAGTTTTAAAGAGAAGCACTTCCTACTGAACTGTTATTACAACTTGTAATCAAAATCTTTTGAGTCATGGCTAAAGTGCAAGGTATTCCAAAGTAAACTAAAGCTTTTAAGGTTGAAACAAGCCTAATCAATAGATTGTCAATAAGAGCTTTGTACCCTTTTCACCCTTAGTATTAGTGGCAATACAGTTCTCTGGAGGGAACACATGTCTTTTAAACTGCCTTTTCCCAATTAAAAGACTGTATTTCACCTTGTGACACTAGAAGAAAATAGATCTTGTTTTACCTGTTTTTTCAGCCATAGTACCAGATTCTTTTCCAGAATGCAAAATGAACTCAACTGACCTGAAAACTGGTGTCTGTAAGATCCTAGTCCATTATGGTCAAAATCCCATTTACAATTCCTACAGTCTAGAAGTACTTTTGTGCTGAGCCAATGCTTTTAAACTGCATCTCCACTGAAATTATTGTCTCTCCTTCCTGCAAGATCTCTTCATCCACAGGTCAGACTGGTTCTTTCACAAAATGTAAGAAAGCTAATGTAGCTCAATCAGCTTTACAGTTTAGTTAGATATACTTTTATAACCCCTCATGAAGTTTAAACATTGCAAGACCCTGTCAGTATGATCATTAACCCATGGGTTTACTATCAAAAGAGAAACATAATTAGAGAGAACTGTGAATGATAAGAAACAAAGTAGTATTCTAGAAAAGCTGACTTCCAGATCAAATGTTCCTGTGATAATATTGTATGTGTTTCCAAAACAGTACAGCCTTTAGTTTGCACTGCTGTTCATAATGGAGGTTTCTGAATCCTCATCTTGCACCAGTATCTTAATAAACCACCATGTATTCCCAAGAGATACTGACTTTTAAGCACCCCACTTGTTAAGGATGTGGTCAGGAAGCATGTTGGATGCAAACGGTGTAGAAATCTATAGCTAGTGGCACTATATCACAGAGCTAGATTAGGGCAGCATCATGGGAACAGAGAGGGAAGGTTGCTTGTCAGGTGTGCACTTTCGCTTCTCACATTTTTTGTGAGGTCTGTTCTATCACGCAGATTTCTCCACTTAAAAGCTCCTGTCTCAAGGTATGAAGTAGTCTGGAGTGAAAATGGAGCCATGAGACAGCTTTTTGCCTCTATCCTTTGCTCTCTTTCTGGATGTATTGACAGATTATTTAGATCTTTCCTGCTAGATCTAACTGTCAATTAAGATGACAGAAGAAAGAAGTGCTGGAATTTCCAAGGGTAAACTCAGAATTACTGCAGAACTGAGCAAACAAGTAAGGACTGCCCCTTATTTCTCACAGCATAGTGATCTCTGATTTGAATAACCAGAGAGCTGGCAGGGATCTCTTACGACAAAGCAGGACCAAATTATACTATTCTATCATTTCTCTCACTATACTAATCTATGACATATAGTCTACCAAGCTTCTCAATGTTGACAGGAAATTTATTTCTAGAGCTAAAATAATCTAAACTTAACATGATCAAATTATTCCTTTCCCATTTTCAGAAGTCATTTTTGTACTAAAAACCTTTTACTCTATCTCCTTACTCTATCCACTCTAGATCTGTATCTTTCATGAAAACAGTGTGTCAAATTAGGCTGTACTCCAACTGAGACCTTATAGTTATTAGAAGGGGAGAAAACAGTGGCCATTTCACAACTGAAATGATTAGAAGGCCAGCAGTTCTGTGGAGCATTGCATCTCATGATAAAATTTCTTATCAACTGGTGAAGAACTTGTAGCTATTGCTCCAAGCAAAATGTTCATCATGTTAATGGAGTCTCCCTCCAAAGAGTTTCTACCTGGGCAAACATGCAGTAAGTGCAGGATTTTCACACTATTCCAGAGGCAGGGGACTGATGAAAGCAATCGATCTTCATTCTTTCAGGATCTACTAGTACCTACCGTATGATAGAAATATAATTAGAGCTTCTTGAGATGACAAGAGTCATTTTGATCTGAGGATGTGGCAGCCATTACCATCTTCATCTGTCCCATCTGAACTACACTGAGATTACACACAAGACATGGTTAAAACCACGATTTTGCAAGACACACTCAAATTCAAAGGCATTAAGTAAGAAATTAACAGAATGACACATTAACAGCATCTATCAGTAGATCATTAAACTGATCTCAGCCCTCATGTACTGTGAGCAGATTCATCTTATTCTAGTGTCTATTTCTAGAAATGACAGACAAGAAGATGCATATTTTGGGGTTTTTTTGATGCACTATATCAATGGGACATAGAAAGCATGTATTTAAGCTCTAATCCTTTTCAGACCTCCATGCTGGCTGATTTGGATGGATTCACAGCCCTCTTGCTGATTTGATTCTCAACTGTCAGCCTCCCTTGCAAGCAGTCAGCAGCCACTTTGGCTGCTGGTACCTTGCCATCTTGCTTGGGATTATGGCATTCAGCTCCCAGTGATGCTTAATTAACTGATTGTCTATGTATGCAAGGGAGAGAGCACTAAAAAGTAGAGCACAGCTCCATCAGGGTGGTCTTAAACGATGTATATTAATTTATTACAAACTACATTGTTTTCTTATCTTTTTTGTTTGTTTGTTTTTCCTGAGAGCAGGGGTCTAATGCAAAAGTAGTCATTTGTTCTCATCTACCCAACTCTTCTGTTCTCATGAAAGCAGTAACAGTATCTCTAACAAAATAATTCTTCAGGGAGGTGGGAAAGATTAAATTTCATTGCTGCATTACATGGAAATGCCACTTGCAGTTAATATTCTAGTAGTGTTGCTATAGAACATGAATCAATGTTGGAAAGCAGGTTCCATCTGACTGGACGTTATTACAGAGCTTACAATAATAATGCTTTAGCTAGATGACTGCTGCCCTGAGCATATGAAAACTTCCCATGTAAACATCTAATTAACAGTCTTAAATTTACAAGAATCTCATTTCAATGAAATTAGAGTTTCCGCTGTTCATATTATATCGCTGAAGTTAATGTTAACACTTCAAGCATAGCAGAGTTTGGCTGTTTTGAGCTGTGTCTTCATCTAGTATAAATCAAAATAGATCCATGTAGTTGAATGAATTTATGTAATTTTACGCTAGCCAAAGATCTGCCCCCTTGAGCACCTGGTCTGTTTGAATTTTACCTCTTGCATACCAAGTCTGCCTTCAAGTACTAATGTTGCTTTTCTAGCTAACAAGTGAAACATGGAAATATCTTAAAGTAACTAAAGTTTTCCCATGTTTTTTCTTTTCCTGGGGGAATTATGAAGTCCTACAAGCACTTTATTATTTCTAAAGCTTCTGAGGAAAATAGAATAAGTTAATAATTCATTGCTGTCACTTAGGAACATGGAAAAAATTATTGTGATAAAAGTCTTTTCCTTGAAAAGCAAGAACCTTTTATAAGTAGCAGCATATTTCTGACATTGAAATAGTGTATAAAAAAGAGGAAATAAATTTAATTATTTAAAATATTAAAATATTAAAATATTAAAATAGATTTTAATTTTAAACTGATCAAGAGTACAATATGGATTGTAAAACATGTAAAATAATATTTTCATCATTTTAGAGTAATTTCACCATGTTTAGAGATATAGTGTCCTAAACCCAACATATTTTATAAAAGCTTTTAAAGAAACTTTTGGACTACAATGCAAAGCAAAAAAGACTTTAAATGGTCTTTCCTACCCTCTGGGACACTTACCTTGAGATATCTTCTGAGGAAGTCTTCCAGTTTTAATTTTTTACACAGGACCAAACACATTTTGGGGCAAAATATTTGAGCAGAATGACAAGGTACCAATTAGCAAAGTGATGCTAAATTTTCAAAATGTACCAACTGATCTCTCTTACTGGAGTATACCAGTGGAAATATAGAATAACTTAAAAGTCTTCTTGTTTGTTTAATTTCTGTAGGTAACAGATTACTGATTTGAACCTCTGTTCCATTTACAGTTAGGCTCTGATTCAGTTTAATACCTTAGCAGATATTTAAATTTTAGGACCTTTGTATCATCATTGACATTAACGTTATTAAGTCTTTAAAGCAAACTATGTGCTTAAAGTACTGGTCTGAATAAAGTCATTAATACAAAGCACCATTAAAACCAATAATGACAACCTACTCATACAAAGAAAAAAGCACTCCAAGAAACCATGTTAATTCTGACCTACCAGTAGTTCCCAGCCTTTGCTGCACAGCAACACAGCAGAAATGATACTTGTTCCCTGTGCTTAGAACAGAAGCTACATTTGTTAGCAAAATCTGACTTTTAGTGTAAGCCACTTGAAATTATATATACATATGTGGACACTATTTGCATTGGCGAGAGCTATGTATTTTCATGCACAAATGTTACTGTGCAGCAAACAGCAAGGACAAAATGAGAGGCCCGGTTGTGGCTCCTTTGAAAAAAATTGCCCTAAGACAGTTTGCATAGATTAGCTTAAATAGCACTGGAAGTAGTTTGCAATACATTAATGATAAGTCTTAGCATATTCCAATGACCTAAGATATCACACACAGGAATTGCACCATTATAAATGTTTGAAAATCCAAAGTGAAGAAAATTCAAATAATTTTGTGTTTTACCAAGGGACTGGGCCAAACATAGTCTTGTTTCTAATTAGGTCAACAATACTTAAATAAAAAGACTCTATCTAGGGTGATAATATAAAAAATGTATATAAAGTAGATGGCATTCTGCTTACACAAGTGCTTTTACTATAGCAATAACTCTTATCCTTCTTCTGTGAGAGTTAGAGGCCTGTACATCTATTATGAAGGAGCAAGAGAAAGCAAGGGGAAATGAGAGAGCCCACAACCATTCAAGGAGAAATAAAGGTTTCAACTATTTACAAATACGTGTCCCGGTTCCCTGGAATTTACATTAAAGGATACTGACAGGTCCCATACCCAAGCTAATATGAAATGACAGATTGCTCAGATCAGAACACTGTGAGGGGCCACAGGCTAAATGAGTCAATGCAGCGTCTCTCTATTTGCATCTTTAAAGTTCTTATTTCCAACATGTACACAAACCAATTTCATACTCCTGGTTTTAGACCCCAATGAGAAATGCAGGGGGAAAATTTCTAACCACTGCAATAACTTACACTTTTCCTTTACCCAGTTACTAAGTGTTAAAGTTTACAAAGCTTTTAACTAACTGTAATGCTTCCCTGATTGCCGTGATTACTTTTCTGAAGTCCAATAAAAATTGACTTTAGTATGGAAGATAAAGTCAAAATACAGTACAAAAAAATTAACTGAAAACAGAGAAAGGTAAAAGTGTGTATAGCTTAATGAAACTACTCACTGCTAATTCTTCCTCCCTGCCAAAAATGGCCACACAATTGACTTCTATTTTTTCTTACTCAGTAATTGTTATATAAAGAATATAAAGCTCCAAGTGGAAGCTGTCTGGCATTCATTTCTATTATGATCCAGACACTGTGTTATTGTCTCTGCTACAAGTCCTTAGTAAAATCCTGAAGGCTGTGTAGCAATTGTAACTTTTGCTGCCTCAACTGCTCAGCTCCTTCAGCATCCAGACTCCAGGGTCCATTGCAGAATTTTTAAACAATTTCTAGCCACAGCATCGAGACATCTGTTTGTGGGAATGATGCAACAGAATGAAAATTAGTTTCCCCTTCTCATTATCTTAATCTTGATGGCAGTCTCTGCTCACTGATTTTACATGTGATAGGAAGAACAAATGCACATCCTGGCCCTGGTGGGTCAAGGTAAAACCTTCCCTGGAGATAAAGAGAGCTGAGAATTTCCACCATCTAAACCTGTATGTCCTCTACTGGCTTTAAATAATATCTGAGAACTTCCATGTTGGGTAGCACCAGATCTTAAGGAATTAATATTTTGTCTGTAAGACAGTGGAGCAGTAAAAGTATCAGGATTACTAATAAATTTCATTTATCCTTAAGAATTAAGCAAAGGGAAAATAATCACAACAATATGGCAGGCAGAATAGATCCTTTTTTATACCAAAACAATGATGACTGTATTTCCTACTTCTTTATCCTTCCCCTCAAAGTAAGGCCAAAGATTATGGTCACTCTCACAAGTTTTCTGTGTGTAAAACAGCAGGAAGGAAAAAGCTTGCTACTTTTGAATCAAAATACTGTAAAATAAAGGATATGTCTTTGAAATCCTGCTAGACTCCCCATATGAGCAACTCAAATATCATATTCTACTCAGTCCTCTTCTCTAAATCACATGAAGCCTAAAGGAACCTGAATTTTGTCATTCACATTTTTGGGAACCTTCCACCCTGTTCATCTCCATCAGCAGTTTTCCCTACCTCTCTGTCAGTCAACACTGATTAAGAGAAGACACTTCTAACTGACAAATAAAGGACTTCCAAACACCATCTATAAGCAAAGATCCAGCATTTCCTATGAGCCTAATTTCCATCCATCAGCTTCCCAGCAGACACCTGATCTCAGAGAACACCTTTCTCTTCACATCAACATCCCACATGCAAACAGTATGAATTTTCATCCTGCCAGATAAAACAGCACATTCTTTATCAGGGATCTTGCTCTCTCTGGTACATACTTTATTGGTAAAAGAACAAAATTGATGAAATGACCGATCTGTGTGAGCTAATGCATTTTTGTTTAAACAAATGTAATAAGAATATTTCCAATCTTAAGTGTTACTGCTGAACAATACTTTTGACTAGATTGCAAATGTTTTTACAGTGAAAATAATCACTTGGAAATATTGTCTGAATACTTTAATTACTGAGTATTTTGTAGCCTTCCAATGTCAATCTAAGTCCAATTCTGAAACCTTAAAGAAGAAAATTTACACTCTCATTCATGCTTCTATGCTTTTGTAACAATTCTCAACCTAGTTTACTGGGTTATACTGTCATTAACAAAATTGACATTATAGAAATGCTACTAATATGTATTTCCAAACTTGCTGATATTCTAGACAAGAAAACCACTGGCATCGCAAGCTGGGCATCCAACAGCTGCACTATTTCAGATAAAATCGTAGTGGAAAAATATAATATGCACAGATATCAGATACACTTCCAAATTCACATTCAATTTCAATTTAGCTCTTTTCATTAATTTGTTGGGGTTTTTTGGCTTCATGGGCGTACAGTATTCAGTGAAGCTTGTGGTTAATTGGTTTCTGAGAGAGCAGGTGTTTAAGTTCAAAGACCAGCATCACACTTGGTGCTCACCACAACCATCATTAGCAGACTTTATATCCTTTAATTCTTTAGACTGTCTCTAACATTACTCTACAGGCTTGAGTCAGCTACCCCCACATAAACTCCAGCTGCCCTTTAAGAGTCCTACAGTGCCATCCTGGCTCACATCTAGACTTCAAAAAGACAGACCTGCTCTAAACCTCTGTCTGTGCAGCTAAGTCCTCTCATAGGTCTTGTGTCACATTTGTCAGCCCTGTGCAGGTGTCTTGGATACCTTACAGATATTTCTATATGAGCAGGTAGTATGGGTCAATAGGACCAGCAAAAAGTTGACATTGTCCACACTGCCTAAGTCTGAGTTTCTCTTTGGAATAGTTCTAGTCCCATTCCACAGACTGGGTACATATTGTAGCTGAAAAGCAATGCACTCATCAAGCATCCCTCCCAGTTTAGTGTCGGCTGAAGTTCATGTGCTTAGACTGCTTCTTTTTACAAACCAAAGCCACAGTAAGTGGGGACAATGGGGAAATTAATTTCCAAGTCACACTCTTGATGTGAACAGTAGCTGGGATATTGTCCCTCAAATGATGTCAGGTCATAACAGGCACTTACGCGTGGAGAACTAAATCAAGATTTGAGGGTGAGATTCAGTTCCAGGTTGAGATATCTGAGTGTAGATATCTACAATTTGAATTAGACATCTAAACTTTTTTACTGTTTATAGAGGTTCCACTGACTATTGACAAGATCCATGAATTGACGTGTAAAATAGAAACTCATCTCACATGCAGACACCTTAGCTTTCATTTTACAAACAGCCTCTAGAACAAAAGGTTTTCTTTCCTCCCTCATCATCCTGATGATTCTCCTGAGTGCTGGCTCAATTAGAATTAATCTTTCTGAATACTGATTATCCAAACCGTCCTATATGCCATATTATGTTTCCTCAGCACCTTACATGTTAATACTTCCATAAAGAGCTGCAGGTTGGTATCTGATATATTCTAGGGTTGCATTTGCCTTTGCTGCATGGTACTGTTAGTGCAGAGCCACTTTTCTATGAGTCTGGTGCTCAGAGTCATCAAAGCCCTCCTGTTTGATATGCTGATCTTGCTGTGTCAATGAACTGTTTATTTCACCAAATTTCCAGCATCCTTCTTTCTGTATCCTGGTCATGATGAAAAATAAGATACAAAGAACCATTTCTCCTTAAAAAAAAAAATTTTTCCTTTTCTATTCAGCCAGTTTCTTAACCATCTTAAATTTCTGTATTAAACCTGTTTAACCAGTCGTGAATTTCAGCATGAAAATCATGCTTGAAAGCCATGGAAGACCAAATCTGCATTTATTTTCTCTAGAAAAATATTTCTTCTTATTAAATATTATAATAATTTAGTCTCATTCAGTGTACTTCAGTTAAATCATGTTGAACTTTATCTCATGTCCATTTGCTGTCGTATCTTGATTATTCTTTCCTAATAATTCCTGCTACAATCTTTGTTGCTGTTGACCTTAAGTCAACATGCTTATTGACTCCAAGACATTAACATTCATCTCTTTTTCTCCATGTTATTAGACAGATGAAAACTCTTTTCTACAGAGACACTAAGCTCATGTGCCAATTTTTTCAGAGTCCTTGGATGGACAACATCTATCTCCTTTATGTGATTGCAATGAGTTTTTCTTATACTTAAATACGATAATCTCCAAACTGTCACCTTGACCTCTCATCTCTCCTTTCTCTATCCATTCATTTATCATCATCTTTCCCTCAGTTTCTAACAAATTAATAGTTTAGGGTTTTTTTCCTGAATTATCCTTAACTCTATCCCAAACCCATTTCATTTCTCTTTGCTTCCCTTTTATTTATGAAGCTAAAAACCCTTTTGCTATGGTATTTTCTTATTAAAATATGTAGACATACTACACAGGTGGTCTCTCCGTGACTAAGAGATATTGGCAGGGAAGGAGGAGAAGCCTATGTTCCTGCTGTGTGCAGCAAGTGTTATGTGAATAAATAAAGCATTTCAGTTTCCATCATAACCAGCCTCTGGCTTTTTTTCCCAAATACAAAAAAAGGGAAAACAGATGAATGCTAGGCATTTTAAGGAAAGTATTAATTTCTGAGCCAAATAATTCACCAGCAAATGTGTTTGAAATTCCTTTGATTGAGTGATTACTCTTTTCCTCATGGATAGCAAGAGCTTTTAGCTAAATAGAAATGTAGCTGATAATATGTGTAAGATTCATTAGGCAATCTTCCATATGCATCTAACTTTCTTTTCCTCCGAGCTCAGAATGAAAAACAGTTTTATATCAGGACTTACGCTGCATATAAGCTGTGTATAATTTGTAAACACTGTAGGAGTGTCCTTTCATTTGTCTGATGCTGACAGTATATTCATAAACACTATTACTGTTCTGCAAAGGCTATTGTCATACTAATGATACGATGTCCTCAGAGCATTGATCACAGAGCATCTTGATAGGAAAACAAAACTTACACCAAGAGGAAAGGAAGGAAGATTACAACCCTGCCAGTTCCTAAAGCAGATTGTTTCTTCAAAGGTGTGACATATTATAACAAAATTTCAGTACTTCTTATTTGTTGGAAAAAACCACAAAACCTCAAAACTCTGATACAGAGGCATTTGCTTAATATAATTATGTTTTCTATAAAATTACCTTTAGACAAATAATGTGACTCAAATACTGATACATATTTGTTTAGACCAAGATGGGAGATACCTCATCAAATTGCACTAGGGAATTTGAAAATTGACATTTCCTTCCTCTGCCCCATTCACTTTTGAAGCTGTTATTTTCTTCTGTCTCTCTTCTGAGAGCAGTGAGTGGTTTCACATCTGAAGTGAATAGAAGTACATTTTTCACTGGAAAGAAATTCTGTTTTCTCCACCACAATGTTTATAAACCTCAGGTAATAAAACACCATTTTTCATGAACAGAGTCAGAGAATAGGAGGTGTTATTCTTTTTCCAGAAAAGGAAAAAAAAAAAAAAAGTTATGCAGTCTCATATTAGTGATTTAGTTTGAGCACATTATTGAATCTTAAGCTTTTGGTAAATCACTCCTAGTTTAAATCAAAGGTAACTCAGCTTTGCATTTTAACATGTCCAGCCTAGCATGGGAATTCCTTCCCCTTTTTGACTGCTGAAGAGCCCAACCCAGACCTGTTAATCAGGATGATCAAAGCGGCTTACTCCTGATAAAATACTTCTCAAGCGTAAACCACAACATTGTACCCTCCATGATTTCTGATCACAGCCTCAAGAGGGGACTCCCAGCAGAAGGAGTGCTAGTCACTACATTAACAGACAGAAAGCCCTCTCTGGAGAGGTGTATCTAAAAATCTAACCATCACTGGGGAAGAGCCACCCACCTACTTAGTTAGACTCTTTCTCTAACACACAGAGAAGTCTTACCTTACTTTCAAAATGCAGGATAAGGAAGCACTCCTTCATCTCCTCCTCCACTTCTATGTGATATCTGAAAGCACTTGCTGAGGATTATCTGCTTTCAGTGTCCGTGCCTGCCGGAGGACTTCCAACCTACATGTCCCATGTCCTTTGAGAGAGCCATAACCACTAGCCAACCTGGGAAAGGATACACAACATCTGCAAGCAGGGCTTGGCTTAAATGCCATGTAAGAGTTGCTGTGTTCCATTTAGGCTTGTAGTTCTTCTCTGTCGGGAAAGAACCAATTATTATCTACTGCTCTTCAAGGGCTGCAGCTTTAACATTCAGGGTCTTTGTCATTTTAGAACAGAAAAAATGTGTTAATTTTCCCCTCTATGTAGCTTCACAGACTTTATGATTAATACTGTGTAAGCAAAGCCAAAATTTGAAACTCCTAAATGTAAATGGTTGAACGGTTCTCATGAGTGTGCTTCAGTGGGGTTACTTGCCTAGAAATGTAGTAGAGCTGCAATCATACAAGACTCGAGGAAAACAATAAAAGCTGAGCTACAAAAAAGCAGAGATTATTTAAGTCCTTATGCTATACTGTGTAGTAACACCATATATCATGTTTTGACCAGATACAATTAATTTTGTTTTTTTTCTAGTCCTCTTTTACATTTTACTTCCCATTCTTCTCAGATTTTAAGGTCATTTTTTTTGTAAATGGAATAGCCTGTGCTTGATATTGAAATGTGATTTGACAATAATATAGCAGTGAAACTTTAAAGACAAATTAAGAAGAATCACCTTTTTTACTTTTTACAAAAGGTTCATTAAAACTCACTACTGATAAGTGTCAAAGGATACTAATCCACTGATGCATTTCCCAAACTTTTTGAATTAAGGAAGGAGAAGGACTAAAATGGGTTTATTACAACCTTTTTGAAACAGAACAGAATTCAATTATCATCTTCATCATCCCTTGCTACAAAGGCAGCAGTCCTTAATCCTATTTATTAGCTCTAAAAGAAATCATCATGGAATTTGGCTGCTAGGATGGGAGATATATTTATATATTTATGTATTTATCCTTTTCAGGATAACTATTCTTCCACATGGGAGCCTGCGAATCCTGAATGCCTCCAAGTCTGATGAAGGACGGTACTTATGCCAAGGTGTAAATGTATTTGGATCTGCAGAAATCATTGCATCAGTATCTGTTAAAGGTATGAAAAAATACTTTGATGATAATGATGATTTCTCTTTGCTAATATTTCATTATTGCTTAGAATTCCCAGCCAACAATACAACAGCATTGCACAGGCAGAATAAAAAGCATTTCCAACAAGCTAGGGGGGCTAACCTCCATCTGATCAAACATCGCATTCCTGCATCAGATTGCATACTCCAACTGTTATATCATAGATGTATGTCAGAAGAATTAGTATATACATTAAATCACTCAGATTATAAATAATACTATAAGTAAAAGAATCAATCCCCTTTTTAACATATTCTAGCTTTGGGAATTCACTTACCTCTATCTCTTTCTGCATGGGAACAAAGCTTAGGATTAAAGTAATAGTTATATCAATATAAAATCTAAGGAGAGGTAGTTCCTTAGAACAGTAATAATAATCAAATCACTGAGTTGCAATTAATTTCTAAATCACATTTTTGTCACTTTTCAGCTGAATTCTTATAAGAGTGTTGTTTTTGGTTTTAGGTGTTCAAGTCTTTGACTTCATTTTTCAAGCTTCTTCCTATATTTAGTATGCCTGGAAACATGCTGTTTTATTTTGACAAAACTGAGATTTTCATGCAATTGCAAGATTCCAGGTGCTGTAGCCTTAAAAAGAAATTAATAGCTTTTTCTGAGACTAATAAAATTAATTAATTAATCCATCTCAGAAGTCCTATAGATTGTTGTTTAGGATTCTGCCTTCTGTCAGGTCTTAGTGTGCATTATGAATATATTTCAGTATTTGACACCATGTATTTGAAAGAAACAGTAAATGTAAGCTTTGAGTAGACTAAGCAGAACTCAGTCATATTCTTTTGACCTTGTACTATAACTAGATTTCCATCTACATGTTCCTAATCCTTCTATATTTCAAGAACCTACAAGAATAGAGCTGACTCCCAAGAAGATAGAGTTAACGGTTGGAGAAAGCATTGTCCTCAGTTGCAAAGCCCTTCATGACAGCACACTAGATGTCACTTTCTATTGGACTCTCAATGGGCAGCCAATTGACTTTGAAAAAGAAGGTGGACACTTTGAAAGCATCAAAGCGGTAAGTGACCATGCGTTTGTCATTTGCATGCTGTGAACCGATAGAAATTTACATGCTTTTATATGTCTCCCATTTACCAAATTCTGACCAAATTGAACGATAAGTGGTTTCACTGATGTTGGAAAGAAACGTTAGCTAGAGGAGGTGCAAACTGCAGGTCACTAGAATTACTTCAAGGAGTTGTAATTAAGAAGATATGAAATGTAAACTTATACATCCTATTATTAGTGAGGCATCTGATGATCTTTGCACGGGAACAGAAAGTAGTTTGAATCAAATCCTCCTTAAATTCTTCTGCTGATTTTACTATAGAAAAGATGCTGCTATAAGCATTGATGTCTTTCTCACAGATAACATGGCTGTTGGAATGCCCTCATCTCCCAATGCTTTTACTTGCCTAGCATATGTTTTAATATCTGAATAGCAAGGAGTATACTTTATTTTCCAATTCCCCTGCATGAGGTAGGTTCTAGCTGTGCAACTGCTAAGTCAGTAAGAGTCGTATGGAAAAAATATGCATACTAATGTCAAGTATTACCCCTTGATTCAAAAACAATTTAATATGATCAAACAGTATGATAAAATAATTCAAACCTGTCCCATGTAAAATGGTTTGAACTTTTCTTAGTAGAAAGAAATCTCTTAATGTGAGCAAGTTTGGAAATAGAATCTACAGTCATTTAACTCAATCTTCCCACTAATGAAATCTAAATCAAATGTCCATGCTATGTTAACAGAGAAAAATGAAGCTCACAAAGGTCAGGAAATTTTAAAAGTTAATGTATCTAATTTGAGTACAATGTAGCGAAGTTAACTTTGCATTAAAAATCTTGTCAGCTGCAATCAATTTATTCTTCTGCTTGCCTTTATAGAAGTCATACTATATTCACTTTGTGGTGCGTTTTTTTTTTTAAATTTGGTTTTATTTTAATAAGCCTTTTAACTGAAAAACATTATCATGGTATACCTTAGTGTGGAGGTTCTTAGCATAGTTATCTCCATCTGAGGAAGTCCAATGCTCAAAATCCAGCACTAAATATTTAGGAAGGAAAACTATCATTCTTTTTTTCTTTAACTGCAAGGTTAAAACATTCTTTGATTCAAGAAAACATCCTATGATTACAATTTAACTTCAAGTAATTTCCAAAAATTTGAAATCTAAAATGTGTTCCTTCAATGAGTTTCAGCATTGCTAAAGGGAATTTTTAATCACTGGGAAAAATGCTCAGGCTAGGAAATTTCCAGATTGATTTCTTCTGTCAAAGTAAAGCTAATTTAATGTAATGTCATTTGTTTTATAAAAACAGGATTTTGTAGATCTTTCAACAAGAATTCTTCATTAATCTCATTTCTACCAGAGAAAGCCCTCAAATTCATAGAAGTAAGGCTCATTTAAAGTGAGAATCTGGTACTGGGACTATTTTCAGATAAATATTCATGCAAAACTCACTGAAATTACTGATTCCTTTTGTTGTCCTGACATGACTAGAATTTTGCCAAAACCCAGTAGATTTAACCAGCTATTTTAGTATGAGTCTATGACTTCTGTCTCACTGTGTTGCTAAAGAGTCACTGCTACTTTACTAAGTGAAAATAGTATTAATCATTCATAATGGAGTCAAGGCTCAATGACTAAATGACTAAGTGGATAAAAAAAAGTTGTTTATTAAGTAAAAATCCAGCATCTTTCTTTTCAGAGGCTCCCAAGCATTTTTTTTTCCCTAAAACATACTTCTTTACAAACAGCAAACTTCAGCTGATCAGAAAATAAAATCAGGCCGAAAAGAAGGCATTGCATATTTTGCAAAATATTACAAAATTAGATCCTACCTTGTCACTGTTAAACCAGGGTTGAAATAGTGAAATACTATGCAACTCTAAAGAAATACCAAAATGAAGCATTCAGACCCTGATATTTTTAGACTGGACTAGCTTCATTTGCCTTTACAGGATTGCTCACACAAGAGATGGTCAGGCCATGCTTCATTTACTTGCATTCCTAACTCATTTAAATGTCAAGACATTTCTTTTCTGGTTTTCACTCTAAAGACAGAACAGAAGGGTAGGTTTGGATCAACTGGAAGAGGGCTGAAAATACCTACTAACACATTACAGGCAGGATGGGGGGGGGGGGAAACACTCCTTTTCAGAACAGAGGTACCAAAACATGACCCTGTTAGGGCAATCCTCACTGCAATTTTCTAAATGCTAGAAACATAATATGACACATGCTGCTCCCTTTTTGAAAGTAGTAGTTAAAATATACGTAGATCTCCATTCACCAAAATCTTGATTTTTGCATTGTCCCAAAATGAAGATTAATCAGTTGAGATGCAAAACTCATAAGTAGCAATTGTGGTAATATAGCAGTTTTTTTGTGTTTTGACACAAAAACTCTATAATTCCCATAACTACTCATTTGTGGAATGTTGTCAATTGTATCTCATTATCATGTCTGTTAACAACATAAGCATGTGAAATTAATCACAAGGATGAAACTGTATTGCTTTACTTCATTAACACCTAAACCATGACCAGGTACTAGGGGAAAGCAAGATAAAATAAAACTCTTCTGTTTTTCCTATCATGTAATCTCCCTTAACCTATCCAGTTTCAACGGAGTGATACACAACATGATAAAGACATAGCTTCAAGAATGCAGAAAAAAGGAACTTGAAGAAAACTTGAAATCTGATAAAATTCCATCTGTATCCCTTATTTTGCATTTCTGAATGAAATATTTTTTAAATTGCATGAGTTGATCCTGAACAAAATGCTTTTTAATGCAGTACATTTAAGAAAAATAATATCCTTTGTGTGCATGAAGTTATAGAATTATACATTCATTTTGTTCTGCACACACTGGTACTTCATCAGATAAAAAAATGTTCAGGTTTGTTTGGGTTTTGTTTATTTGTTTGAAAGCCTGACAAATTGAACATTATTTGAATGGGTTTGTTAATAACAAAACCATTGTCAACCTCTCACCACCGGTTGCATTGCTCATATTTTCACTGTGGCAGACCCAGGTGTTAAGTATGATGAACATTCTGATGCTTAATGCAGTGTTATAAAAGCTCACCAAAGTAACATTTATTTGGGCTGTAGATAAATTTCCACTTGCTAAAATTGCACGCTCCCTAGCAATTACAATTAACAGGAAAAGGAAAAGCTTCTTTTAATAATGCATATTGTTTTGCTTGTTTTAAAATTATATCTGTAGCTTTTGTACCAAAAAAGTAAGTATTATCATTTTTCATACTGAGAACTAATTTTTATACAAATTGAAGGTGGTGTTGCTGTTATTTACTGAGCTATCAAGGATTTAGTACCTATAGCAATTTAGGTACTTCAGGGACTTGCCTGGCAAGAGGATAGGTGTGGTAAGGATGTCAAGTCAAACAAAGCTGTGCATGAAGGGAATATTAAGGAAAAGAGACAGAACTCCACTGGAGTGACAGCTGCAGATTGCACTCTAGGAAAGGAAAACATCCCAAATGTTGTCTATGCATAACTCCACAGTACACTTGGTAGCAGAACAATAATGCAAAGGGTTACATATACCCAGAATCTTTTGGCATTAGAAAAGTCTTACTTTGTCTACCAAAAGACTCAATAACATTTTAGGGTCTGTGAGGGGTAACCTGTGTAATTAATAGAAACAATTTTGCATGGAAGTCTGACTTGCCAAGATTTCCTTCTAGCAACACCAATGAGCACTTGAGCACAAAAAATATAGACCTGCTTGCTTTTATTAACTTTGGTTTTCTGTCCTTTGTGCTAAATCCAGAAGTCCCGTTCAAAATTCTATTCAGAATTTTCTTTTCTAAGATCTCCACTGACCTTAATTTTGTCCTGGAGGTATCCCTTTTCTGGCTAAAGACATCTGATTTCACGAGTAAATTTTCATCCAGCTATCGTCATTCCAACTCTGTGTTTGAAAGCCAATACTGTTTTTATGACAGCCAAGCAAAATGACTTATTGTGGTTATCCACAGACTGGTAAGCAGCAGCATTGCTCTTAGTGTCTCTCACCTTGACCTGCATGAGTACTTTTCAGACTCAGGAAAGTGATTTAGTCTCAGTATCTTCTTCGTCTTTGATCTTAACTGAAACTGCCACCATGGGAAGCAATAAGGACAACTTGTCATGTTATATTTTACAGTGGTCATTTGTTCACATGGAAGTGAATTGAAATCTAGTTTCACGTAGAAAAGGCCAGTAGGTACAGACCAGACAATACATTAACTACTGTCTAGCACTGGAGACTTCAATCTGGTAACCTAGAACCTGTGAGAGAGCATAACTGTGCACCTTTCTTTAGATTTTCAAGACTCTCCTTAGTTTGCCATAGTACTTTAATCATATTTTAGAAGTTAAGATTAAAATTTCCTAAGCATTTTCTAAATAGGCAGCACAAAGTTCTACACTACATGGAATCAATTAAAACAGCAGGTTATTAATAATAATGTCTTTCCTCTTTATTGGACATAAAACCAAACAAGGCTAATTAAATAAGGGGTTTATTTAACACCCTCCCTCCTCCCCACACTGAGGAAAACAGCAATAGTTGTTAAAAGTCTTGTAGAAGATACATGCTTTATCCACAGACAAATTCTGTTCAGGGTAATGCTGCTATATCAACCTCATTGCTGTCAATTTGTTTCACTGCTCGTTGCAATACTTTCCTGCTGATGGAAGAGGCTGAACACAGCCATTACTGTCAACTCAAGTCTCCAGATATTTCAGACCTATGCTCATTACCAGGCTTTGCCCATTTGTCACGCTACAGCAGTTAAATACTTGAGTGATCAGAAGCAGTTTCAAAATAAAAAATTTATCTTGTCTTTTGGTAACACAAAATTCTTGTAAACTAGGGAGAGTACAAAATGGAAGAAGGATTTCTGGTCAAAAAACTTTGAAATGTGCGTTTTATGACTGGTAACTACAAACCAAAATCTGAACACAATGAAGATCATGGTCTAATAATGCACTTTACCATGTGTTGCTTCCAGGATATAAACAGTCCTGGTGAACTGATTGAATTTATAGACATACCTGCACGCTGCATTAGAACAGGACACTCCAAACATTTCCTAGAATCAAACAAGTACGTAAACTGGTATGCTCAAGTGCTTGTGCCTTTGGCTATGAATAGAGAGTAAGGGAGAGAGATGGTAAGTCTGACAGATGATACGATGATCTCCTCTATTTAATTTTACTTTGGAGAAGGGAGATAACTGAGCATTTTGGAAAATGTGAGTCTCTTAACATTCCTGAGTACAAATTACTATCAAAAAATGATTGTGATTAAAAAAGTCATGAAATACAGTCAGCTAATTTTTACACTGGGTTATTCTATTAAGGTATTTTGTACCTTCCCTTGTTTACAAGAAGCATTCTAAAAAGAAAAATCTTGAGGTAAATAAAAGATATTTCATGACAGTCCATTCTTTCCCCTGCTTACTTGCAGCTGATGGATCATTTAACTGCTTGGCACAGTGTTAATCTGGGTTATAACAGCTGATCAATATCAACCTTCTTAACACTAAGACCTTCTGTTTGCAGCTCTGCTGTCTATTTTTCACTTGCAGCTCTGTAACCTTTCTCCTGAACTGTTGTGGCAGTGTTTTCCAGAGCCTTCCTGGCAGTATTTCTCCCTTGCAGTTCTTACACTGCTGATCTCCTGGTTTTGTTCTCGTGGCCTTGCACCTGCAAACACCAATCATGTTGTTCTGATGGGGTCTCATGGGAAGAAGCTCCCACTGGCCTGAAACTCACCCCTCTCTCCTGCCCCCTGTCTTTGTCTCTTGTTTTGTAAATGAAACTACAATGTGCAGTGAAGTAGACAATGGTCATGTAAATATTTAATAAATATTGTCCAACAACATACATGCTCAGAAGCTTAACAATCAATCACTGTGCAACAACTGCTCTTAATTAATATATTCCAACCAACATTGACATATAGGAAGTTTGAGTAGGACCCAAAGAAAAGGTTACAACACTAGGAAAAAAAAAAGGCAAAATTAATCCTCATCATCATCTTCCACATCACGACATACTGCACTGTGGAGAGCCTCAAGAGGAGAATACTCTTTCTGACTGGCCACCAGGAAGAGTTTTCCATTTTCCTTTTCTGTCTCTCCTCCTTGCCTTTTTTATTTCTCACCTAGGTAGCAGTCTTTGCTACAGCTGATGTGTGCCATCATCTATGGACCCTGCTAATAAATCTCTGATCACGTAAAGCTGTCACAACACACTTCGTGCAGCACACTAATGAAATCCCAATCACATGTCTGTTCTTCATGCTTCCTGTTTTGATGTCTTCTCAAAATGGCACACTTGTCCCAGATGGGTTTTGCTTTCATTTCTGTCATCTTCATCCATCACCACCCTTCCACTCAAATCATATGTGTAGCTCCATGCTCTCTTTTTCCCTTTTTCTGCATTTTTAAACAGGAGCACAGGTACCCCATATTATTCAGTCTCTTCTTCCTTTTTTCTCCTGGTAATAAAAACTCAGATACAGAACATGAATTTAACAACATGAATGCAGTGGGCCTCTTTGCCCTGAAGGTTGCCATTTCATATCCCAACTTTTTTCTCATTCCTTCCCATTTTCAATACTTTTTCTATGTTTTCTTTAATCCCTAGATTTCACAAAACTACCCCAGTACATGACATACTACCTGACATCTGATGCTCATTTAACTTCATCTCTTCCTCTGCCTTCTCTCAATAAAATGAATCTAACTCATTTGCAGCAATTCAAGCTGCACTTTAAAGTCCTCCCTATCCACTCCCAACACCCCAATGTTCTCTGGCATCTGCTCCCAACAAACATTGCTCACCCAAAACAGCTGTTTTCATTATTCTTGCTTTCTCTATGCAACCTGCTCAAAAATACTGCCACTGGAAGGGTCCACACCCCCCCGGATAATTCTTATGGATCCACAAACCTGTAAACCTTGCAAACCATCTTTTTACTTCTTATAGATGGGGAAAATGCAACTTGTATATTATCACGAATCCCTCAGTCAACCTGCATCAGCCTGGATGCTACTATACTACCCTTATTATACTACTACATACCATTAGTGACAACAAACCCAATAACAACAATTTCCTCTCCTTTGTTCCAAACGTGCTTATCTGATTAAAGGACAGAACTCAGAATATCATTTTCTGTTATCATTATATCAACAGAGAAATCTGCTGGTTTTTAACAGATTAAATATTTGCAATTTGTAAACCTCATGAGCAGTAAACAGGCAAGTGGTTGATGTGTTCAAACCTGAGAATTTGCATGAAATGGCACTTAAATTGTCCTGAATGTATTATAAACAGAAGTTGGCTTGAAGCTAATCATCCATCATAATGCACGTATAAATTGTCAGCATAATTTAAAAGAACTTCACTGTATTGCTATTTTTCACTTATTGTTGATGGTACAAAGCTAACATTGCCATGAGATTATTCTGTAAGATCTTTAGTTTGCTTCAGATAAATTCACCAAAAATCAACTCCATTGCTAGTCAAATATGTCAAGCAGTCAAGATTCAACTGTGAAATCATTTTTCAATTTAATCTGACTGAATTTCATTAATGAAGGCTATTTTGCTAAATCAAATAATGCATGTGTCAGGAATTCACCTAACTTGTGTGTTATCTGTAAAAATATATTTTAAATAATTATTTAAGCTGAATAAGATAGCATTAACAACCCAGGTCATTCTTGTTTAGGATCAAATCTCAGTCCCATTTAATTATAGACCATTGCTTTACTGTTCTCAGTTTATACAGAATATGACCTCACAAAATGTTTAGGTATTTTCAAGATTTTTGTATCTCCTAAGCATTCACTTCTGTATAGAAAACACGTTGTAGGAAAGTGTCTGCACCTCTCACTGTCAAGAGATTTACATGACAGCCAGCAAGCCTCGGTAAACCCCTGCAGTCATAGTAAAGAAATGATTCAAACAACCCTTAGGCTTTCATCATAAAAGTTTTCCTGCAATGGCAGTCAGTGTTTGCCCACTCTTTTTTCCCATTGATTTCAGCTTTTGTTGAATCATGATAATTTTGTAATAGTCTCACTACCCTTTTTAGATATATCCTTCCCAAGCAGAGAGACAATTTACACTGCATGTTGTCCAGGTTGAGTTCCCAACCTGAATCCTCGGTACATTGATAGGCAGCCTTTCTAGACCCCAGGCCTTTGCAGTGCAGAAGCTGAGAGCTGCGAGTCACCACATCATCTCTATTGACTACCCAATATTTTGAACTTCCTTGCTTTTTGGTCCCTCTTTCCAAGATAAATCAGAGCTACATTCACAGAACTGCAGTTGGAGTGTGGAAGTATGATGATCAATGTGGAAAATGAGCAGCACTAGAAACAGATTAAATGAAAGCTAGGATTGATATAATGACAAAAGAATGATTTAAGGTTCCTAGGTTTCATATACATTTTCCACATATGAATCTGTAGTTTGAACATATGTAATAAACTGTGTAATAATCGCACCAATGTTTAACTCTTCCATGGAAGAGGTGGGGAAGTAAACAAGAGACTTACCAGATGTTAAAAAAGTGCTCTACTGTGTAACTGTGAGTTCCATTTCAAATACAGGCAGATTATAGATTGTTCTTGTGCAAAGCCTTCAAAAGAAAAGGTTGGATACTGAATGAAGCACCTTGGTTTAGAGATAAAAATTCAGCAAATGAATGGACAGATTAACAGGGAGGTTTCCTAGCAACAGGCTCAAGATAATGAACTCACTCTCACAGGAAGAATAAGTGTAATTCTCTTCGCTTGAAGAACCATATGTAAAAGTTACGTTACTGCAAAGCAACTCACGACCTCTTAGAATTTATGAAATGGAAAGGAAAAAATCCGCTTACAACTTCCTCTCTGTGGGGATGTGAGGATGGCTGAAGAAGTATTAATTCACCCACAGGTGAAGCCAAGCAAGTTGGCTTTTTTTTTTTTTTTCCCCCTCTGGAAATCCCCAGAATTAGGGCAATGGGTGCAAAAGGCAAATCCAACAAGGTGATTCTCATTGAGCAAAGTATGCATTTTACATGCTCCTTGGAGCTCATTTTTGAGTTTGGGGAAGTGTCTCCACATCAAAAGCAAATGCTATGTATAGATGCCACCAATTCTTGTGAAAAAATACTTCAAGCAATACCTTACAGGTAAAGCTAATTAGATACATTGAAGACACAGCTATGACCTCAGATAACATGCCACGCTGGAGCAGAGAGAATAGATTGACACAGCACTCAGCACTTGAGCTGCCCACAACCTGATGAATGGGATACTCCGGAGCATAATATGAATTATACAATAATTTGTTGTCCTAGAGAGAGACATTAGTCATGACAGATAGCATTGATAGCTGTATTATTATTATTTAGTCGCTGCTTAATGAAGACCAGTAGTGTGTTCAGTGTTACAGTAGGTCCATAGCTGATGCTGGCCTTGAAGGTTACATTTAGCTTTCCTTAAAATCATTAGAAGTTGGCTGTTAAACCTATCTGGTTTGTTTTGGATTTTTTTTTTAAGCCTTAGCTTTGGTAAAGTACAAGATATAATCCACACAGTAGAAGTTTATACTGAACGAATATAAATACTTTTGATACTTGGCTAAATGGGTAATATATGATATTCAGAACACCAAGGAATATAGATTTTTCTAATGAAATGCTACTTTGAAATAGTGCACTTATTGCAAAATACTCCCTGTCACAGAAGAGCATAGAATTAGTGGAATAAAAAGCAGCTTTTAAAAACATACATGTAATAAAGTTGAAACGTAGATGTAGACAAAGAAATTTAAACACCACTAATTTCAGCTTTAAATAATATTGGGACCATGTGGTTGCTGATACACCAGGCTGTTCTAACTCACATTAGTCCAGATGAGAGATCTTTCTACACTGTTTGCATCCACATCACCCAGGTTTTTTTGTCTTCCTTAAAGGGGAGGGTATGTCTCTGGTTTTGCTGAAGCATTGTGTCTTTTTCCACTGAAAGAAGACTAAAAGCAGAAGACAAAGTTGCTGACCTTAGGTACTTTTCTTAACGGAGTCTCTGCTGCATTCCCACTTAGCAGTTTTTTTTAAATTGGATTGTAATCACTCAAATTTAAGCAGCAGCTGCAATGACATGGTGGGGAGTTTTTCTCAAGATTTGGAAGGCCAGCACATCAGTTTAACCCTTCCAGGCCCTGTTGTGGCCTTGAACTTCTCATTACAGGATAAACTGATCAACAAATTCATCTGTCTTCCAAGACTTGAAAGACCACTTTATAAATACCACTGAACAGCAAATAATATGCTATTTTTTAGAGGTTCTGGTCAAACATAGCTCCTACTTATCTAAATGGAAGCTAGAATGTCTCATTATTTCCCATGATCAAGAATCTAATGTCTGAGCATATATCCATCTGTATTAAACACAGTGAGTTTAATTTCTTTCCACTCACACATCCTGAGCAACACTGGCTACACATCCTGTTATGCTGTAATAAATGTAAGTGTTTCATGGGGATCTATTGTACTGCACTGCTCTCCACTTAGAGCAATGATTCTTTCAATTGCTGCTTGTCTGCCCAGTTACACAGGTGTGCAGATGAAATACATATATTTTTCCTGATAGGAATATTAGGATTCACACAGTCATGAACCCTCTGGAAGTTAGAGTGACAGCCAAGATTTTTAACAGCTCCTGAGCAATGAAACCAGACAGTTGCTATCCATTATGCTTTTCCTTCCACTTAACAACAAAACACACATCAAATGTAAATTTCCCTCAAGAGAGGACAGATGTGGACTGATTCTAGTCTTATCTTTCTAATAGCTAAGGCTTTGTACCAGAATCACTAATCATCTTGAGCAACCCGTTTCAATGGCTAGTAAATGCTGCTGTGCTAGACAACTTAAAAAATCTGTATCCTGAAGTTGACTCCTGGTAGGAGTATGTGCTCTTCTTTTGCATTTACAGCTACAGAGCACTCAGATATTTTTTTCCACTGCTGTTATTGCTGATATGCCAGAGCAAGAATATAGGAACTGCATTATGGCCTGACTTGTCTGAGTATCTTCCCTCCAGCAGCATCATTAATAAGGCCACTTCAGAAGGCAAAACACTATGACCATATTCACATTCTTAGATCTACAGGGTTATAAAGCTATAGATCATGCCTACATTCACTTTGGTCTCAGTGGAAACCTTGATGTCCCACCTCTCTTTTTCTTCTTCCCATGTGAATATGTGTAAAGATTTTGTCTTGGTGCTACATGGAATATTATTACAAGTTCAGTTCCAAAAATGCAAATGGAGAGAAGATTGGCTGAAGAAAGTGTGCCAAGATGTGCTGAAAAGGAATTCTTCTGCCTAGAAAGAAAAAACTAAATTATAGAAGATTGAATCTTGGAACCAATCCTATTTCATCTTGTCTTTAATGACCTTGGCATAAGAGATAAAAGTATGCAAATGATAATTGTATGGTACAAAACTGGACATATTACCAATACAGCAGATGACGAAAATAACACATGGGAACAGACAAGAAATTTAATAATTCAAAGCACAAGGTCATGCACATATGGATGACTGGTTATAAAGTGGGACCTCATAACTTGCAAATGCCTGAGAAGGATAAAGATCTGAGTGCAATTACCTGAGCACAGGATAAGTATGTGTCAAAAAAACAGGCAAATATGAATCTAGGTGAACTCAGTGACATATTTCCAGCACAGCTAGAGAAGTATCAACATGTAGACCCCTAGTAAGACTTTATTTTGAATGCAGGGTACAATTTTACTCATTCAGGATCAAAATGACTCAAATTAGAACCACTGCACAGGAACATTATGACACAGGAACATTATGTCATTCAAGGAAAGATTGTCAATCTTTCCTTGGTTAGCAAAGTAAATAAAATCTGAGAAGGGAAATGCTTATACTCAATAAATGTTTCTTAAAGTGAAACACCAAGGAAGTGCATATAAACACTTGTATATAATATATAACATACAGTAATCTATATTATATCATTATATTATATTATATTATATTATATTATATTATATTATATTATATTAGCTATGTAGTAATCAATTATTAATATGTAATACATAATATGCAATATATGATATATGGTAAATATAATTTATTATAACAAATATATAATATAATCTATATAATAATATATTATATTTATTACATCATATTATATTCTATTATTGTATAAAATGTACTATACATGATGTAATATACTCTCTCTATATTATATATATTATATATATTGTATTATATAAGCTCTAGATAATATAATAGTGAATAGTGGAATAATATAACAGTGGCTTATATAATACAACAATATATTATATATACAATTATATATTATAAATTATATATTATTATTTGTGTAGTTATTAAAATTATGCATTATATAGTATAGATTGTATAAGAGTAATAATTGTATATTATATATTACATAATTATAGCCAAAATATTAATTATATGTAATCTATAATATAATGTTATACAAACTCTACATTAATGTCGAAAACACTTAACACGTTAGATTCATATATTGTACAAAGTAGCAACGATAAGGAAATTTAGATATATTTGCAGGACATTTTGTCTATCCTCGGTTAATACATTAAAATTATTTCCATTTTAATATTAAGAGAAAAAAATGCTTTGAAAGGAACAAAAATACTTATGGTAATTTGCTGAAATTGTTGGTGCTTACATTAAATCAAAAAGTTGCAAACATTTTTAGGGCACAGAATTGAGAAAGTAAACTGCAATTGCTACACCATGTGGTCAAGGTGACTTTTGTTTGCACTTACCTGTTCTTTCACTGAGTAATGAGTATATTAAATCAAAAATATCTATGGAATTGGGCTCACTAAACCTGATGGAGCAACATTTATTGACTACAGTAAGTTTGGATATAACAATGATTTTGTACATGCAAAATCTAATCTTATCACTTGAATTTATGAAATAATACAGAGATACTTAGCAAAAGCCATTTGTCCTCCAAAGGGCTGTTCTACTTTCCAACTTTCTTTTTTCTGCTAAAAATTTTGGGGCATTCTAATTACTGTTGGCTAGAATACTAAAAAATAAATATTTTAACTGATTCTCTGTGTACACTCATTCAGGGGTTGCATGTTTCAGATTTCATAGAATCATAGAATCACAGAATCATTAAGGTTGGAAAAGACCTCCGAGATCTTTGAGTCCAACCATTAACCTAACTGCCAGGTCCACCTCTAAACCATGTCCCTAAGCACCCCATCCACACATTTTTTGAACACTTCCAGGGACTGTGATTGCACCACTTCCCTGGGAAGTCTGTTCCAATGCCTCACCACTCTCTCCATGAAGAAATTTTTCCTAATATCCAACTTAAATCTCCCCTGGCACAACTTGAGGCCATTTCCTCTTGTCCTCTCGCTTGTTACTTGGGAGAAGAGACTAACCCCCCACCTGGCTACAGCCTCCTTTCAGGTAGTTGCAGAGAGCAATAAGGTCTCCCCTCAGCCTCCTCTTCTCCAGACTAAACAACCCCAGCTCCCTCAGCCGCTCCTCAGAAGACTTGTGCTCCAGAGCCTTCACCAACTTTGTTGCCCTTCTCTGGACACGCTCCAGCACCTCGATGTCCTTCTTGGAGTGAGGAGCCCAAAACTGAACACAGGACTCGAGGTGCAGCCTCACCAGTGCCGAGTACAGGGGCACTATCACCTCCCTGCTCCTGCTGGTCACACTATTCCTGATACAAGCCAGGATGCCATTGGCCCTCTTGGCCACCTGAGCACACTGCTGGCTCATGTTCAGGCGGCTGTCAACCAACACCGCCAGGTTCTTTTCTGCCAGGCAGCTCCCCAGCCACTCCTCCCCCAGCCTGTAGCGTTGCATGGGGTTGCTGTGACCCAAGTGCAGGACCTGGCACTTAGCCTTGTTGAACCTCATACAGTTGGCCTCAGCCCATGGAACCAGCCTGTCCAGGTCCCTCTGTATGGCCTTCCTACCCTCCAGCAGATCAACACTCTCGCCCATCTTGGTGTTGTCTGCAAATTTACTGAGGGTGCACTCAGTCCCCCCATCAAGATCACCAGTAAAGATACTGAACAGAACTGGCCCCAATACTGAGCCCTGGGGAACACCACTCGTGACTGGTTGCCATCTGGATTTGACTCCATTCACCACCACTCTCTGAGCTTGGCCATTCCGCCAGTTTTTCACCCAGCAAAGAGTGCACTTATTCAAGGCATGAGCTGCCAGCTTCTCCAGGAGAATGCTGTGGGAAATGGTGTCAAAGGCTTTACTAAAGTCCAAGTAGACAACATCCACAGCCTTCCCCTCATCCACTAAGCAGGTCACCTTGTCATAGAAGGAGATGAGGTTGGTCATGCAGGACCTTCCCTTCATGAACCCATGCTGGCTGAGCCTGATCCCCCAGTTGTCCTGCACGTGCCACGTGATGGCACTCAAGATGATCTGCTGCGTGACCTTACCTGGCACTGAGGTCAAGCTGACAGGCCTGTAGTTCCCGGGATCCTCCTTCTGACCCTTCTTGTAGATGGGTGTCACATTAGCTAACTTCCAGTCAGCTGGGACCTCCCCGGTTAACCAGGGCTGCTGGTAAATGATGGAAAGTGGCTTGGCAAGCTCAGATCTCAACAGGAAAAATGAGAATCTGATCATATTTCCTCAATCATATTTAGTATTAATGTCCTCTATGTTAATAGAAATCAATCAACATTATCTTTTAAGTGATCTTAATTTCATTTCAGTAGCAAGACATACTCCAAATGTCACTGCACTGTAGGGAAGAGGAAGAGGAAGAAAGAGCCCTTCATTTCTAACAGGACTTTTTTAATAACAAGGATTGCATCCGAAATATTTCTGTTCATCTCCTTAATTAATTTCTTTGTGCTAGTTTGGAATCATTTTCTTTGAGCATGCAAATATGCAGAGTGTGCTTTAAGCAAAGTCAAAGTTATTAAAAACCTGAAATCCTCTTCTTTAATCCCTATTAATAATTGTATAAATGCAGTGTTCTGATAATCCTCAAAAGAGGGTATCAGGGCACATAAATGTAAGATGAAAGCTGCAATCATGAATTTCTCACACTGTACAAAACACCCTCATGAACTACCTTGAACACAGATTTACTGAATTTTAAACTGGCACTTTATCCTTGTTTCAGCAAGCATCCTCTGCAGATTTAATGATCAGGAACATCCTCCTGATGCACGCTGGGAGATATGGCTGCAGGGTTCAGACTGCAGCGGACACCGTGTCAGATGAGACGGAGCTGCTTGTTAGGGGTGAGTATGTTCATGGTGCCACCTGAAAACACAGTCACCAGAAACTATTGTACCAGGGAATTTAAATATGTGGGCTTCAGGGACATCTGTGCTATGCATTATTCTTCAGATTTTATACTATTAAAAACATTTGTGATTAACCTACTGTCTTTGAAAACAGTTTCACCATAAACTGACCTGCAGACATGGCAATGAGAAACAAAAGACAGTTGGTTAATGGACATACAGTCTTAAGAGAGGTAATCTCACAAAAGGTATACTAGATTAGTTAAAATGTAGATAATTAGCATTCACAGGCCTGTGTAAGGTAGATATGATGGGTTTTGTGCTTTTTTATATGATGCTTTAAATTTTATCTTATGGCCAAGCCATTCTCTCAGGTGTAATGGTTTAGGAATATTCATTCCCTTCCTATGAGGAGGGACCATGCAGCATTTTGTAAAATGATAGATATGAACAATGAAGCAAAAGCCCTGTAATATGACAGGGATTTGTTTTTCTCGCATGGAATTATGACCACCAAATTTTAACTGCATCTTTAGGCCCAGTCCTGTAACCTGTTGAGTTGCTTTACCTGCCATTCAGCGTTCCTGATTACGCACAGGAATGCAGAGTCATTGTCCTGCAGGATCCCAGATCCTATCTACGACACCAGTTAGCTTACAGTGAAGCAGGGCACTAGGACCATATGTGCATTCCCTTAAGCAGAGTGTTTCTGCATTCTGCACTACTTCTGTGTGTGTGCACACACATATGTGTTCAGCAGCTGATGGGAGTTTAGAACATACAGTCCACTTACTGGCATTACAACTAGTGGGTGCTGCTATGTCGAAATAGAGGCTACCCTGCTAGGTAGTACAGCTGGGTAGCCTCACTGTGGATTATACAGTTTTTGAAAGAATAAATCGAGGTAGGTATTTATTAGTATTTGAAAAACTCCAGATTAAAAAAAAAAAAAGCAAAGCTATTTAGAGATTATAATCCTTCAAAAATACTTATTCTACCACATTCCACCATTTCTTTAGATTTGATATGTTCATATCCATCACTTTTAGGACAAATATATGCTTTAAAATATAAAGAATGTTTCTGGTTGACTGCAGGACTCTTCACATTTTGATGAAAGTAGCTGTTAAATATTTCCATAAAGTCACTTTGAGGACCATCAGATTTCTATGAGCTATGGCACTGTTGAGATGGCAGTATTCAGTTGCCTCAGCACAGACATATAATGCCATTTTAGCCGCCTTATGAAATCTGAGTCATCCTTGTGGGTTACACAAGACCTAATGTGTTACCTTTACCTCTCTCAGACAGGAGCTGGAGGCTGTATGGATAGGCAAGGCAATCTCAACTCTAATGCCGTTGAACTTATTAACTGACAAAAATCTCTTAGCTTACTACAATCTAGGACACTGCAGACTGGCTACAAAATTATTTTTTTAAGAATACCAGTTATGTAAATGAGTTTATTGAATTTGATGTAGAAAATAAATGCTTCTCTGAGGAAGAGGTTTGAGATGAAAAAAAAAGGGCATTGTAAGCAGTATCAGAATGTATGTATGTGGATGTCTCATTACCATGCCACCTTGCTGACGAAATGAAAACTATGACTGCTTTATAATGGAGTTTAAATTCAAATATACTTTGCTTACAATGTTCTTTTTTTTCTTTTTTCTGTGATTGGGTAATTATAGGATACAGTAAGAAATGTTTGCATCGCTTTCACAAAATGCTTTTTACTGTGTGACTGCTTTTGTCCTGATGTAAAATTCAGTTTTCATGAATTATAGGATAGGATTGGTTTGCTGAAGTAGTTAATTTCCTTAAGATATCTGTAAAACTTATGCAAATGAAGGCAATAAGATCCTACAGTGTCAGTATTGTTTTCACCAAAAAATGTAGGATGGTTTTATTTTGTATTGCAGAAAATGTTTAAAGCACATTCAGTGCAAAGTTGCTAATGATTATTCTTTTATAGACCTCAGCATTTCAAAAATCCAAAATATTTAGGAGAATCTAATCTATCTTTCCTTATAATGTTACAGGCATTTACTTTTCATTTCAGTATCTCTAATTCTTTTTACTCCACCTATCTCAGTTTATAGAGTGCACTCAGTGGTCTGCAATTTGACACTGTCTACTGTTCCCAGATTGCAGCACCTTTCAAACTTCTCTAGGTTTAGCTTTTGGAGATACCGGACATTGCTTAGGAGAAGAGACCAGCAGCAACAGATGTTTCAATAAATATTTCAGTAAACTCTGAAGAATTCCACCTGACAGAGGAAGTCATCATCTATAAAGAAAACCCATTGCCACTATGCAGTAAAGTCTGAAATCCAAAGCAATATTATTCTTTATTTCCAGTATAGTTTTTAGGTAAAAGAATTTAATTTTATTCATGTTGCAAAACATCTTTGTGTTTTAAATGTTACAGCCCATGGCCAAACTGAGATAGCAGAAGCTTTGTTATGAACTCTTAGAAGTACTGATATGAGCAAAGTTCCAGCACATCCTTGCTCTGACCTTACTCTCTCTTCTTTTGCCTCTGCAGAAAATGACAGTCTTGCATGCTGATAATATCATACCAGCATACAACAGCATTTCAATTATTAGTTATATTGTAAGGTTCATCTGGTGTTTTTAATATACCATTGTAATTTTTACTCAAAAAATCTTTCTGCTTACACCATTTCTACAGGAAATAAATTGGACTTATCGAATAAATTAAATTAAAATAATCTAATTTTTCCCTCCTTTAGATATTCATGAATATCAGAATTATTGTTATTAGCAAACTGCCTAAATTTATACTGAATTATGTATTCAACTGGTGCATTATTTTTAAGTCAAAGGACAGTTTTCTAGAACTTTATTACAAGGGACTTGGAAGACAACTATAGCTTGCTGCAGAGTCTTCAGATGAAGGAAAAAGAAACATCTCATTGCAGACTCCTATTGCTCATAACTAACATGCTGATCTTCAACAGACAGCCATTCACCACTGCATTTTCAGGCAATTGCAATATCTCGATATCATTTATTGTGAAGAAGGCATGGAGTATCCTGAAACCATATTTATCGTTTTTGAAACCATACTTGCTAGTTTCTCTGTTGGAAGATGCCTTGAATATAGCTCAGGGAACGAATTGTGTCATTATTTTTGCCCTTGTTCTTCTTTGCCCTGCATTATACAATAGAATTTAAATTTCAAAAATGTCACCAATGAAAGACAGTCTGAAAAACAGAGAATTAGTGTCCCAAGGAAATCTCAATTCTTTTGAGTCTAATTTCTTACAAGGAGGTAATTAATGGTGCAAGAAGATTTCTGAATTGACTACATACGTACGTATGTGTCTGTGTGTGTGAACAACAAAAGAAATTAAGACAGCAGCAAGTTTCTATTCTGCAACTTTCTACAATGATTTAGAGATTTTTTAAAACTCTTTTCAAATCATTTGCAAATTCACTACCTCACAGTTCTTGATTTTATGTAAGTTGCAGTGAAATACATGTCTAAAGTTATTTCAATAATGATTTTTATCTAGTGAATCTCTTCCAGGAACACTTCAAAACTATATATGAAAAGATATTGTAGACTATGTTTGGACAAAACCAAGATTCAAATTCCATTAGCACTGACTACTCAAAACAAAACTTAGAGACTTTTTGAAGTGCTTTGAAAATGTGATTAAATTATGTATATTAAGTAAGAAATAACTTTTTAGTGGTTCTTAGTAATTTCTCTGCTCCTCAAATGCTTTTTTCCAGCCCAAGTTATTTATTTTCCCTTTCTGTTTCATTTTTCTAATGCTACCAATAATGTGGATTTCATTAAGAAGAGGTGTTCTGCTGGCAGCTGGACCTGTCAGGCTGTACACTGGCTTTCCAGCTTAAGTGTCTTGCATTTTAGTCTTGGAATGGTTTATGAACGAGAAGTATTTCAGTAGTCTCATGCTAGTCAACAGCAACCTTCAGAGGACTGCTGTCCTGACATACCTGACATCATTTATTTACATTCAGGTAGGCCACTACCTAAATTGCAAAAACATTTCCTTTCCAAAATATGGTTCTACAAAATTCTCTGCAATTCATCATCACAAGTTGTTCTTATTATTAGGTACCTGAAGAAATAAGTCATGATCTTTTATTCATCCATCTGAGATCCACCATCTGAGATCCACACCTTGACTCTGTGGAAGTCCCCATAGAGGTCCTTTTCTCTCTGACTATGGGGAGGATGAGAGAGAGGATTCAGCTCAAAGGCCAGGATTGATTTAAGGCAGAAAAGGAGATGCCAACCACTTACAGCTTAGTTCAGTAACTGCAGTGCTCACCTATGAGGTAGGATATTTCTTGTTAGCTGCCTCAGACCCAACCTCAAAATCACACTTGCCACTCCTCAGGAGCATGCCATACCTGCAGGCAGTAGATTAGGTGGGATCAAGATGCGTTCAACCCGCTTTCTGAGGCAGAGAACCAGGAACACAGAAGTCAGGAGACAAACAAATGAGAGCCTGACTGTGTAAGGCACAATTTAGGGTACCAACAACCCAAATATTTGCTTCTTTCATTGAGTTGACTACTGCCCAAAAATGAACATAGTCCTCAGGGGAACCACTGTCAACAGCTTAAGCCGATACACTGGAGTGTGCATTGGGAAAGGGAAAAGCTAAATAACAGGCATGCACGCTCTGCACCAGATTTGCCTTGCATCAGGGCCGTGAGACAGATAGTGATAAAGCCTTAAATACTGCTGCAAGATTTTCTGGAAGACAGTCATTAGAGCCCCTAGCAGCAGAAGAAAGAATATAGGGCAGGCTGATACAGCTCAAGGACATCTAGAAGAGAAAACAGCTTTTCACATAGGGTAGTAACTCTTCTGGCACCAGGCCCACACAAATGTGCTACTTCAGAGGAATCCTGTAACAGGAATTATGTATGTCTGATGGTCAAATAAATAGTTTTATTGGAATGAATGAATATAACAAAAACCACAGCTATGGACTTATATTCCTGACACCCAAGTCATTGCCTGATTTCACTTAATTTATGCCTTGTGTTGTTTGCTCACCCAGGGAAAATATGTGCAGAATAGCTGTTTGCCATGCAAACAAGGATGTTTACAGGAGAATATAGATATTCGCTACACAGTCAATAAATGTTTGTCCCAGCACATGAAGTCATCAACCATTTAAGAAGCAGAAGTCATTTATGATTTTTATGAATGTCAATCCTATTCTCAACATCAGTCCAAGAATAGTTTTCCCATGTCATGTGCTTTGTCTGGCTACCAGCCTTTATTTATCCACCCAGATCTTCAACTTTCACTGAATATTAAGTAGCAGAGAAGCAGAATAGCAGAATGTTTCAGCTTGGCTGGTTTTCCGTCTATCATTGGCACACCAGTAGTCGAGCTGTCTCTATCCTGATTTTTCATAAAGAAGTGAGTACCAAAGCAGAAGGCTCTAATACAGGATAAATATGCATGTCATGATCTGACTCTAATGTTATGATCACAAACATGGTTACCAAACACCCAAGTACCAGCCAGGAGACTTGCATCTCACAGATGTCTCAGGTGATCTTGTAGCCAGCAATGTGTCAAGTTTCCTCAAGACAATGCCTGCTTGGTAAGTTAATTTGGTTTTTAAAACCTGTCTTCCAAAAAGGCTTATTATATTCTTGTTTCCCCATTATGCTGTAGAAATTTGAAGCAATCTGTGCATTCATATTTTCATTACAAAGGATATCTTCATGATCTTGTGCTTCCACCATGTTTCACTGTAGAGACATTTAAAACACCAAATACTTCTGTCATAAAAAATGTTGACACCAGGAAGGGGCTAAACTTTATTACCTTACATTGGTCCAATCAACTACATTAAAAAAGGTCAACAGTGTTTTTCCCTTGTGGTTATTTAATTCATCAGTACAAAATCTGTTACTCATAGACAGGGAGGTTTTGAAGAACACCATCGAACTCATAGTTAAGAGCAGAAGGCTACTTCTTACATTCACTTTTGGCAAAAAGTAACCCTTTGTTCTTGAAACACGCAGTTTCTAACAAACTCATTTGAAGCATTGCTTTGCCATAGGCTGCAATAAGGAAAAGCTTGAGTAAAAAATCTTCTACCAAAACCAGTTATTGTATATTCCTTGCTCTTTCTTCTGCAAGTTTTGAGGGTTGGCTTAGAAAAGCATCTGTACAGTTCAGCAAAGAAAAATAGTGCGAGTTGGGGACGTCACACAGGTGTCTAACATGTTTTCACAAAGATCAGTGTGAGGCTCCCTGTAGTCTGTTGAGAGTAGAGATCCCTTTCACCTGCACTGAGGTGAGTGGTACTCCTTGTGCAGCAACAGTTTCCGAGAACACCAGGGAGTTTCTTGCAGATTAGAGGATCACTGCAAAATTTACCATGATACTATTATTTGATGTGGATGGGGACAGTGCTTAGTGCTTCAAACATTTAGAATCGAGTGAATGATTTTTCCTATATAAACCTCTATATTGTCAGCGATGATAGTGACACCACAAACACCATTGTAGGTTATTTTTCATGGTTATCCCTTTCTTGCATCACATTTCTTTTTAGGATCATCATGACTGAGTTAGGAATACAAGGTTGTGAAGTTAAAGGACTTTTTTTACATCTGTGAAAGATTCAGTGCCTAATCAACAGTAACAAGTCACCAGTATTTTAATATTTATTTAATAAATTAAAGCTTTTTATCATAATAAATTACTGGGTTCAGTAACTTTAAGTTGCCAAATAAATGCCATCACTTAAGTCCTTTTTGTAAATTACTCTTGCAAGGCTGGTTTACAATACGTTATACCCAAGAGAGTATTGCAAACTCCTCAGACAGATGCTGGATGCTGCATTACACACTGACTTACAACAGTCTATGGAGAAGCCAGCTCATCTCCAAATTACCAAACTGTCTTTCAGATCTCTCCACTTGTTCTAGGTACAGTGCAGCCTGATATCAGGTTTTGCAAAGGAGAAAAGGGTACTAGTCTCAAAATTACTTATTCAATATTTGACTTTCTGAAATGTAAGCAGTGTAAACTGTAACCTGTAGCAAAGGTTGACACTACAAGGTAACTAAGTCTGGGAAAGTATAGCAAAGAAAAAGACCATTAGCTCTTTGCAAGGGAACTACAATAATGCAGTAGCCAGGCAAGTTTGCTCAGTTTTTAAATTTGAGGTGCTAACTAACAAAAAGGGCCATCTTCTGTAGCAAAAGAATTTGAATAAATCAAATGCAGAGAAATTATTTCTGTATGTTTCTTTGTATTCATCAATGATCATGTAAAAGATTGTTTTAGCACATCTAGTAATTTTAAGATTTTATATATTACAAAATATGTTTTAGGAGAAACTCAAAGATAAATAATTTATTGGTCTCAATTCTTTTACAAATAGACCTATGCTCTCTAAGCATTAATACAGTTAACTTTGTTTCCAGTACTATGTCATTGGTCTATACTTAAGGATTTTAGTAGATTTAGAAGTCAGATATTTTCTGGGTATTTTAGTAATAGTTTGTTCACTGTTGTTTGCTTTTATTATCCTTTTTACTCCTACTGCTCGAACTGTGTTTTTTATTGTTATGGATGTCAATAGACATTGTGCTTTTCTAGAGGAAGAAAAAAATCATGATGTCTGGTCTTCTTAATTCTCTGCATCAATGCTGTACACCCTTGGAAACTTATTAGCATATACAAAACTAATTAAAATCCTTTGAACTATACAAATATTAGTACAACTTTCATGGCAGGAAGATTCCTTAAAAATAAGGTGAAAATCAGCTTTTTTCTACAATGTATAATATGTATTGTAAGACTCTGCACTGAAAGCTAACCAAATGCATTGTGCATGCTTACTGTAAGTAAAATGAGCTTTAAGATCAAACAGGTACCTGGAAGCTGTAAAATCTTGAAACGGAGCAGAGAGCAATCCTGTAGTGTGAAGGGATGAAAGCCTCTGTGACTACTGTGGTTTAAGAGTACACATTTTGTGGTCTAAAAATAAAAAAGAGGCTAAAGCTATTCATCTTGTAGACTGCCAAAACTACCTATCTAAGCAAGAAATACACTCTTATGATATATTTTTGGAGAAGTAATGTTTCCTCTGAACTCCAGTGACCTGGAGCAAATATAACGCAGGAACTGCTGGTTAGGTTGACCACACTGCTCCTTTCAGTTGTGATATTGCCAATAAAACTTAAAGACAAGCACTTGGGTTTAAAGGCCATCAGACACAACATTATTAAATGGAACGTAAACAAGGTCAGCAGATTCTTGCTGGTCTTTGAAATTACATTTGAGCTGTAGCAAAGGCCAGGAAGATGCCCTAAGCACAGACCCCATTAATTGGACTCACAGAATACATCCATAATAGTAACCTGGTCCCTGAGGCTAATGGGTACAGCAGAGTTCCCATCCACACAGCTACATTCCTGGTCCCCCTCCTCTCTCAAAACAGGATGCGCACGACAAACTGCCTGTTGTGATCTGCCCAGCTCATGGTAATCCATTAATTGTCCCAAGGCATTGGCTGGGAAAGCCATAACTGGACAGGGTTGAAATTACAATAGGGACTGGCTGACAACATAATAGTACATAGCATCAGTGCTAGAGTTCAGATCTGTGCTTTGGCCCTTTTCAATATATCAGTGTAGCTGAAACATTTACAATATCAGAAGACAGTATATTACTGTAGATGGAGCATCAGCCCTTTAACCCACAGATTCTAGACCAAACCACTTCCAGCAATCTGATCTTGTAACAGGACCTTTATTATAATATCTTCAGTGGTGTGAAGAACCTTCTCTTCAAGAAGGTTTTTTTAAGACTTAAAAAAGACCCTTTGTTCTGTCTAAGAAACCTTTTTACAAATGTCAGCTTAACTCATATCTATAAATTCAGTCAAAAAAAGTGCCCAGAAACAAGTACAAAAATACAAATCAGATGTGGTGATGTTCACAAACTCAATGCTTGAAAGAGACTCATGCAGTTCTGGGAGTGCTGGTGCCCACACAGTGATTGCAGAGAGTGAAGGAGGCAGCATGGACCACAATTGGGACAGCTGGCAAGTGATGCCCTACAGTGCTAAAGGTAGTCTGTAGGACACGCCAATGAAAGAGGCATGTCTAAAACTCAGTTTCTTATTCTATTTGGGACCTGCTAGTTATGTCATTCACAATGCAATTCATAGGCTACTGGTGCTTTTCCTCCTAAGGTGAAATTGTAGTTTGTGTTCCCTGCACTGTCCATACATTTTGTGTCAAATCACAACTGCTACTACACAAAGATCCAGCTCAGAGGCTCTGGACTGCAGTCGGGCATCTGAGCTCACAATGCTTAGCAGCTCTCAAGGTTGTCTTGCCTAAATCCCCTATTTTTAGGTTTGTACAAGGCAGAGAAGTCATCAGGGCAAAGGAGCACAAAATTACATATGTACCACCAAAGGCCTTCTCAGGAGGGACACCAGCGATTTCTCCTCACCCTCATCCCTGGAATGAATTAAGACTATTCAGGCTGGAACATCAATGTCTTCTCTTTCTTACCTTCCAACCCTGAGTCTAACGTCCCTATCTGTCCTCCCGCTGGCTGGGGTATAACCTCTCCATCTGCCCAGAGCCTTATGTAGCTACCTTAGAGAAACCACTTGTGTCCACCACACATGGAGGGAATGGTGATGTATCCACTAAAACCATGGTACCTACTACATTCACTACATGTCGAACTTTCTTTCCATCCTCTTGTTCCCCACCATGTGCTAACACTTCATCTGCTGTAGGTGGGCACAACAAAAGGGGCTTGCACTACAAGAAACAGTCAAGCTCCTGTTTTCTCAAGCACCTTTTCCATCATTCTGTAGTTACTGCCACTTTCTTTTCTTCTTTTTCTTGACCTCTCATCTTGATGACAAGCCAGTACACTGTGTCATTCAGAAAGCAAAATCTTCAGGTCAAGAAATCTGTGTTCATGAACTGCTACATATCAGGCTTCTTAGTTGTTTGGTAAAAGTAAGAATTATTCTGGTCAGGCTGCATTGGAGTAAACCAGCGCACATTCAGTGATACAGGGAAAGGGCACTGCCTCACTGAATGACTATAGCTATTATTGGTAATAGTCTTTCGATAACTCTCACATTAACATTGTACCATGGCAAGTAATCTAAAGGACTTCTCAGGATGATCATTCCAACTATAAAAAGACACATAAAACAAGTTTGCCAAAATGCAGTCACGCATGTCCTGAAGTATCAATCTATGGAATTGCTCTGAAAGAAGATAACTGACTAATATCCTTGACGCTGGGTTTCCAGTGCTCCTAGAGCCACATAAGAGCCTATCGCAGTCCCAAATGTCTTCTCTATGAAGGTCGACTGCACTGTAATGCATTTATGACCAGTCATTTTCTGTGTACTTTCCAGAGAAGCATTTGAGCAGACCGTGCATTTTTTCCTCAATTGGCTATTCTCAACTAAAAAATTGTTTTAGAGATCCTGAACAATAACACAGCCCTTGGGAGAAAAGCTTCTCTGCACTAGCCATCCGGCTGACACCATGAATGATTACATCCAAGCATAAAATTTAATGAGATTTCTACAAAAATGAGTGACATCTGCATAGCACTCAGGTCCTGGCTAACTGTCATACATTTGTCATCACTGAGGCTTTTGTCCTTTATTAATCTGCTTTCAAGAATGCCTGCCGTTGGAAATGGAAATGCTTTTTAGCAGTCATCCTGCAGACTGTGTAAGAGCGCACGTCTCAGAAAGCATAATGACACATTGTCATGACTAGGAATGCATTTAAAAGGTTTAAAAAACATGAGAGAACTCCGACAACAAAATATATTGAGAATTTAGCAGGAGACATCTGCATAAATATATTTTACATATTTTTATATAAGCAAGATGCTTGTGCTTTTGCCTATAATACAGTGGCTAGGAATTCTTTAACAACAATCTGCGTGCATGGGAGAAATATTGTCATAGAGGAAAAGTACTAAAATATTTCCCTTTAATTTTGTTTGTGCTTGGGACCATGATATAATTCTGGGCCTAGGGCTCCAACCCAGTAAAAGCATATGATTGTATCAAGATCCCAGCTCTCCTTTAAACTTTCCCTCATGGCTACAAATAAAAATTTCACTAGTATTTTCCTACATCAACAGATAGCCTGAAACAATAGATGATGGAGATTGAAGATCATCCTATTATTAAATTAGCTCCAGGACTTGCTATTCTGAGACGAAGGCCTGACCTGGTGCTTCCCATCAAAGAACAGCAAACACTTGCCAGGAAGGCAGGAGTGCAGAGGACACATCTTTCTGCCATATTTTCTCCCAGGAAGAAAAGCGAGACTTTTCAACTGCAAATGAAGATGGGACTCCAGAAGGCCAAGAGTCACAAGGTGTCCAAGGGGGGGGCACCATTTTACCCCAGCAATGTTTGTGACCCGATGAAAGGCACTGACAGCCACAAGTCAAGCCTGCTGAGCAGGCAGAGCAAGGGAAGAGAGACTCACAGCACTGAAGCTGCTCACCACCCATGAAAGTGGAAAACCTTGTTCTTCCTATAGCCCAGAGCTGTACCCTGGGCTCCTGTGAAGAGGACTGCAGTGTGCTGTGGAGTCAATCTTCTTCCATCATACATCCATAATACTAAACTTTAGTGAATTCTTTCCATTCCTGGAACTGAAGAAATTGAATCCATTGAATTTCAAATAGTCATTTGTCTTTTTTTGTTGCTATTATTTCTAAACGCCATATATTTCCAACATTTTTATGTCAATTAGTTGCTTGTAGATCATTGCCAAGCAAACAGAGGCACGTGAATAGTGCAAATTACTTTCTCATTTAAAGGATTCAATGCCTCTTTCACTCTGAAGCTATTGAGCCCAACTATTACAAAACTCTGATCATACTGTTGTCATAGTTCATGTAAACATGCTTTTGCTGAAGGCACATCAGAGGAAATATAAAGCTGTTTGCAGCTGCAAATGACAAAAAATCCCAGCAACTAAAAATATTTCATTTAATGGCTTTTTTTAGCCTTTGATATTCAGTTAAATTTGTTTCTACACATGGATTAAGGATTCTAGCCAGCAAAAAAATTGATTGCATGAAATAACATTAGAATATAATAATGCTGAGCTCAGTAATGCAGAAATCCTGGCTACAGCTGCCATTTCAAATGGAGGCACCAGACCCGAGTGTTTGCCACCCTGATCCGCAGGTGCTGAGCTCTGACAGTTCAGCAAGTGGGACCGCACCACTCAGCACAGGTCATGGGAATGGAGGTATCCAAAGGACCTGCTCCACTACAGCTCATGATACATGCAAACAGCATTGGGCTCCCACAAAAGTGTAGCAGCAATTGCTTTCTATTAATAAAGTTCTTTCCATCGTCACCCTTCCTGCAATTTCATTTTGGGAGAAAGTGTCCAGTACTGTATTTCTGATTTCACAGTCCTCCATCTCTGTAGAAGCAGAAGCAAAACTTCAGCCTTCAACAACAGGAGGATGGTAAAGGAACAGAAGGGTCTTGGATGCCAAGAAAATACAGATTTGTCATAAATAATTATAGCTATTAATAATATTAATATTTTACAGAAGTATTAAGTCCTGTCCTTCAGGACTTATACAAGCTTTTAAGTGTAAGAAACCACAAGAGAGATGTTTATTCTGCATTTACCCATGACAGAGATGCGCACTTTCCCCTAAACATCTGGTTACAACAACTGTAGAAGAGGATCTTGAACCAGGAGAACCTTGCCTTTAGTTTGGCAAGTGCAAATGGGCAATGTTTTCAAACACCAGTAATATCAATACCAGGAAGAATTATAGAAGAAAAGCGGGGGTGGGAGTGGGGCGTTTTATTTTTCTTTGCAAAGTCATGTTTGCTACCAGAGACCTCACTTATTGGATCAGTCACGTGGCATATACAAATGGTGATTAGCATATTCTCATTTGGTGCAACTAAGTGGAATAAATAATCCTTTCATTTCTCAAGTGAGAAGTCGCTGTGGGGTTTTTGTTTGTTTTTAATGGAACCATAGTAATTATCAACCTTCAAAATACTTGCATTTGGGTTTTGTTTTGTTTTTAACAGCTTTTAGTCAAACAGTTAATGGACTTCCAGCAGGATAGTAATCCAGACGGTTTCCCTGAATGAGTGAACTTGAGAAAAAGGATGAATACTCTATTCTTGATTCAGTTACTAGTAATATTATTGTTCTTCAAGAAGCACATCCACCTGTGCTTCATTTTGATAACTATTTGTCTTTCCTGCTGACAAGTGTCACACAAAGAGAAGATGTGATTGTGACTGTTCAGTCTAGCCTGGATCCTTCTTAAAGTTACTCTTTTTTTCCTTTAATTTTAGGTTCAGAACAATTATAACAGAGGATTTTTTTTTTTCATCTGTTTCTATTTCTAGTTCTTCCGCTGTCACTCTGACACGTTAATTGATACTCACCCATGCAGCATTTAAACAGTAGAAACAATCACAGTTTACCAGCAGAAATCATGGAAATGAGGTATCTACGTGATATAGTAGTGTGCATTTTAACCCTTGTATTTCATGGATATTGAACTCCACCGGGTCCCTACAGAATGCATCTCCTGTATTATTGCTGCTCATCCGCAATGATGGTGTGGTCTGTTTGATTATTCCACTTTATTTCTAGGTCCTCCTGGTCCCCCAGGGGTTGTAATAGTGGAGGAAATTACAGACACCACAGCAACACTCTCCTGGAGTCCTGGGGCAGACAATCACAGCCCTATCTCCCTCTACAACCTGCAAGCACGCAGTCCATTTTCTCTTGGCTGGCAGACCGTAAAAACAGGTGAGAAAAATTTTCAAACAGCACAAGTAGACTGTTCAAAACTCCTGCTCATCACAATAATAAACACCAGCAACTGCAGGAACAGATACTCTTAAAAGAACAATGATAAATTAAAAGCACTGATTTTTTTTTCTTTTTTCATTCCTTTCATGTTACTTAGCAACAGCTCTGAAAGGACAACACAAAGACACCTGCCATGATGCATCTGTGAATAAGCAGAAAGCTCTCCCCTATATCCTTCAATCTGTGTCTTTTCAGGAGTACCACAGTGCCAAAACCTAGCTGCGATTTCTGACATATTAGATCCTTGATGTCTGTCTGTCATTTCTAATGGCCGTATTTTATCACAAAGTCTACTTGCCATTGAGACACTGCATGTGAGCTTCAGATTTCTGAATGACCTACACATTTCTTTACTGTCTGCAGTTCCAGATGTGATAAGTGGTGATATGGAGTCTGCTATGGCTGTCGAACTGAACCCTTGGGTGGAGTATGAGTTCAGAGTTGTAGCAACCAACAAAATTGGGACCGGAGACCCAAGTGCACCATCACGGGTGATCAGAACCAACGAAGCAGGTAAAAAGAAGATAAAAAGGTTAAATTTCCAGGACTAGCAAAAATAAGAACTATTTTAATATAATAAGAGAACTATTCTCCCAGATACACATCCGTGTGTTCAGTCATCACTGTTCCAGGGTGATATTCTTGGTAATGGGGATCCAGTTTATTTTAATTACAGAAATACTGTTTAATTTACAGAAATTTCAAATAAACCCATTCCCTACTGTCTTACTCCATCCAGGCTGCCTTACTCTTCATCTTAGACTTAAGTCATTGCTGCCTGCCCTCTGGCAGGCTTCCGCTGCTCTTCGATTGTAGGATGCTTCTCAGTCTCTTCACACAACTGCTCCCAAGCAGCCTCTCCCCCCTTATTCTTCATAACTTCTCTCCTTGAAGATGCACAGAATTTTTTTCAGCAAGATAGGGAAGCCATGGGAAGCTGCTTAATTTGAAATACCTTGTGCTCTAAGTGTTTCTTTGTCATGCACATTCTACCATGAACTGCTAGTGCATTTAAAGAAATGTCATTATATTTCTGACTAGGATGGCGCTGTGGGAGCCCAGGAAAAACATTGTATGTCCTATTTGGATCTCTTGAAAATTGCAGTGGTCTCGTGAAGTTTGGAACCATTGACGGTAACTTGGGCAGAATGAAGGGAGATAAAGGACTGGGAATCTGAGAAAAATCCCTAGGTGGCTAGAGAGGCATGCTTTAAGAGGCAGAAAGAGATAGAGATATGGTTTGAACAAAACCTCAGAAGAGAACTGCATCTCAGAACATGTTCAGATTATTCTTCATTCTTTGTTATTTAGGAGGCCTAGTGAGTTTTGATTTTGTTTTGGTGTTTCTTCAGCTGAATAATATGTAAGTAGTTTATTAATCATACAGAATAGAAGAGTGCCAAATTCAAAGATTCCACTTGAATTTGAAAATATAACTGATTTTGTAGTTGTAAATACTCTGGACCAATACAGCACTTGTGTTGCACTCTGTCTTCTCCTTAAGGGAGATTATAAGAATTACAAGTGGCAATGCCAAAATGCGTCGACCTATCTCATTCTGAAATAAAATTCTTATCTTTTAAGATACATTGATCTTGTGCCTCAGCTCCATAGTTCACTGGTCTGTGTATATGTTACTCATAAACATTCACAGCAGAACAGTTCAGGCTGATCTTCTTAGACAAAACCACAGAATTAACTGAATAATTGGGGCTGGAGGCGATCTCAGGAGGCCTCTAGTCCAGCTTCCCACTCAAAGCTGGGTAAACTGACTTCAGAGAAGGTTGTTCAGGGCTTTGTCCAGCTGAGTCTTTGAAACCTCCAAGGAGGGGGATTGCACATCCTCTCTGGGCAATATGTGCCAGCAGTTAACTAATCTCATTGTGATTTTTCTTTCAACATATCCAGCCAGAACTCCCCCTGTTTCAGCTTATGACCACTGTCTCTTGTCCTCCCACTTTGTACCACTATGAAGAGCCCATCTCTGCCTCCTCAATGACCTCCCCGTAGGCATTATGACTGCTGTTAAGTCCCCCAAAGCCATCTCTGCTCCAGGCTGAACAAGCCCAGCTCCCCCAGCCTCTCCTCACAAGGCAAGTGCTCCAGCCCCACCGTTCCAGTGGCCTCAATTGAACTTGCTCTAGTTGATCAATGTCTTTCTCATTGTGGCACCCAAAATTGGATATGCTATTTCAGATGAAGTCTACCAAACTATCTTCAGTTGTAATAAGACATAGTCATTTTTTTCTGCTTTAAATAACTGTGTAGTTACTAGCTGACATTAAATTTCACTGTGCAATCATAGAACTGTGCTGAAGAGATTTGATTCCCATTCACACATGTGGAAGGATGCTTCCTTTCCAGCTCTCTCCCTCATCTTCTGCAAGCTCCCCACAATGTGAAACTCAATAACTTTATAACAGAAGCTTCAGATGCTACATACTTTGTTCCATTAAGAAAAGGAGGAAAGGAAAATGAAATAAAAAACATGAGCTACTTTCATCTCAAAAGATTTTTTTGAAAATCTAAAAAAAAAAAATATTTCACCACCATTATTCTTTCCTTGATTTTATACCATATTTCATTAGCAGTGAAAATTCTGCTGGACCTAAATGTTTGAACGACTTCTCTATTTATTCAGATGGTACATATCAGAGAGGACACAAACATTCTGGAAAAAGGTTATTGTGTAATAGGTTGCACCCCTGGGATTACGTTCTTTCAGATTTATGAATATGTTCCCTGTTTTTGGAAGGATGGTTCAGGATTTTAGTCAACTAAATGTATTTAAGCTGTGAGCAAATCTTTTTTCTCACAAACTGAAGTTTTAAAATGTTAGATTTCATCTAACTGTCATGTTTTGTATGTTTCTTCTTCTTCTTTCCCAGTGTTTACCAAACAAAGGCTGTATTTACTAAAACATATTCCTAGAACTCTAGTGAAAGTCTTCTTCATGCACATCCATTTTCAATATTCCTTTGGACAATCTTTTGGCAACTTTACCTCTGTGAAAATGAATTGATAAATCATTATAATGATCAGTAAAAAAGAAATTGTGGGACAGACGAAATATGCAATGTGTGGTATATTTTCACCTGGTGATTGGTATTCATTTCTGGGTAATATTCCACTATCACTGCTGTCAGAAGGAAGAGTCTTTAATTCAAGCAGCAAAGATCTGTACTCCAGTACATGGGGCTCCTCCTGATAAAGAGCACTGTAGCTGATAATAATGCAGGTCTTCTTGAATAATAAATCAGTAACATATTAGTTCAAATAGGAAAAAGGCCACACTAGATGTTTACTTGCACTTTCAGCTTCCCAGTTAGGAATACCTTTTTGCTACCAGAGTTACAGCTGCACAAATGTCATGTTAGGAGGGAGTGTTTTGTAGCATGACATTGAAATCCAGACAGGTGCCAGTAAAACAACTTAACAGCCTTCAGAGAAATTGAAGCTGAATTTATTTGGTATGCCTGCTTAACATGGCATAGTACAGCAGAAGTCTGTTGTCATCGCCTCAATTTCAAAAGAGCTTTCTTTAAAAAAAAGTTGGGTTTCTGTTTGTTGTGAATGGTTTTGGGTTTTGTGGGGCTTTTTTAAATAAAAGTGATAGATGCAGATTCATTTTTTTATTCTGTAGAGTGAGTGAGAAGACGGGAGTTACAATAAGATATAACTTCTCAATTTGTTAGAACCTGCAGAGTTGTAAAGTCAGAACAATAACACAATGGACACTGCTTTAAACAAAAAAAAAAAAAACAATCAAAGGAAAAAAAATGTTTACACATATAATTCTTTGCAAAATAGCATGCTGCTTATAATTTTTTTGGCACTCTTGAAATGTCACAGGCTTCATGATCTGCTTCACTCAGGCAGCCACTTTTTCCTAGTCTCCAGATATCCTGAAGTCCAGAGTCTGTTTAGCTCTGTCCTCTGAAACAGCTCTTTCAGTGACTGTGTAAATTATCACCCTTGGTATAGTTCTCAGATGCCAAAGTCAAAAAGGCAAGAAAGCTAGTAATAGTTTTCATTGGGTTTAATACATGGTTTTCCAAATCAACACATTAATATCTATCTTAGTGTATCACCCAGTGATCTATTCTTTTTCAGAGTCTCTCTATTACTAATTTTTTATCTGAAAGGTTCAAGCTAAAATCTCTGTTAACATGTTCCAGTTCTAATATCACAGATGTCAATTCTTAAAAGACATGTATGTGAAAGGACATTATATTTCAGAAAGAACATGGCATCAGCCTCTCTACTCATGACCCAGGCAGAGTAATCTGTCTATTTGCAGTGATGTTAGATGTGCCCCACAAGTGAAAACAGGCAGGCTGTTCCTGCACTGGGTAAAACTCCAGAAATACCAGTCTCCCAGCAGAGAAGGTGACTGTGGCTCATGCTCAGACGGCAGTTGAGATGCTCAAGGCTGAATGATATCTGCGTAGACAACCCACAAAGGCAGCAAATGTGTGATTCTCCTTCCATTATTTTATACTTAAATGGAAATCAGCATCTGTAATTTAATGGCACAAGCTAATTTGACTGGAGACTAAAGTCTTTCTCTCTCCCCACACCTCACTTATTTTATCACTTCTTCCCCAAGATAGTAACAACATTTTATATTAGTCCATTATCTAAAAATACCCATGGAAGCAATACTTGGGGTGGTGTAAGGAAATCAACAGAATAATAAACAGGTTTCCACTTGCTTTAATTTTCTAATTAAACCCTAATCTTATTACTTAGTTCATATTTAGTTAACACGATTGCTTTTCATAGCTACTTTCATCGGAATGGATAATACTGCAATTTTCTGGCACATCTAACTTATAGCCAGCTGCTGCATTTCTGTCAGTTCTAGCCTTGATACATATTTTACAGGTCCACAAGGTGAAAAGAGCCAATAACATGAATTTAAACATGTCTGGCATTCCACTAAGGCAGTCGGGCATTTGAAGCCTGGGGGCAAAGCATCAATTACATTATCTATTCATGGGGAAACATGGGGAGAGAGAAATTGAGTAGACTCAAAGTTTAACCTGCTAATCATGCATGCAAACTTGATTTTATGAGGTAACAATGTAATGCACTCCATTAGTAGCAGATTGTACACAGGCTTTATTTTTAATAACTCCTTATTTTCCATTAAGTCGCCCTTATTCTCAGCTAGAATTTCTTCACAGCATGATAAGAAATGCCTCTGTCCCAGGAAAAAAGTTACCTGTTTTAAACTGGCTTTGTTTTAGTGGGTTTTTTTTTGTTATTGGAGGTGGTGTTTTATTTGTTTGTGACCTGTATAAAAGAAGTTTCAGCTTTTCCCATTATCATAACTATTTTTGCTCTAGAAAAAATGGATAACCTGCTGTATCTGTGACATTTGGAGATGATTACCTGGGTTACTAAAGCCTTTGTAGAAAATGTGCTTTTCTGTAGGGAAAAACAAAAGGACAAGAGAAAGTAGACAGTAATCATTGACTGCATGGGTATATTTAGAACAAATAGGCCACTAACATAATATTGCAGGCTCAAACTAATATGCAGTATATATTGACAAAGCATCCAAATGTGTGTGCTTCTAAAAGACATAACAGGAAAGCTGAGGAATTGGTTCTCTGGCATATATGCCACAGCATTTGAGATTTCAGTCCTATATGTGGTGATTTGGAGGCTATTCAGACTGAGTCCCGCAGCCATGCATGACACTATTATCAGTAAATAGAACTGAATTCTATCTCCTACTAAATTACAAATATTAAAAATAGAGGAAATGAGAACAACAGAAATGCAGATCCTGAGACCAGTTGGGGCATCCTTGTTTTCCAATAGTTGAATGCAGCATATCATCCACTTCTGAGATGCTGGCACAATTTACATTTCATTCCTGAACAGATGAGATTTGAAATGTTCCTGGGAGAGAGAGAACTTGAGGGCTGGCCTTTCATACAGTGAAAAGGTTTTCACTTAACATCCCTCTGTTTCCCAGATGTGTACTGCAGGAGATAAAGATAGATAGATAGATAGATAGATAGATAGATAGATAGATAGATAGAAAGGAAAACAACCTAGAAGAAAAAAATGCTGAATATGTTGTTGCTTTAGTCCTCACATTAGGAAGTTCTGTCGAGCTGGAGACAAATCTTTTTCCTCCCACCCATACATTTTCCACAGCTAAGAAGGGCTGGTTTCCAAAGTACATCTGTATCTTAAAAGATATAAAAAGCTCTAAAAGAAATAAATAACTGCAATTGTACCTTGAGCAAACATTTTCTTAAGGACTGAAGCCAAGTTTAATAATTCATCTCCCCAAAAAGTGTAGCAATATCAACATTTTGTTTAATTTTACTTTATTTGACAAGATGTTTCAGCGTTTATACAAACAATATCCCTGTGGAAAATATCTTCATGTATGCAGGATTCAAGCAGAGTAAGAAAGACCTTGTGATTAAAGTATAGAATTGGGATTTGGGAAATCTCAACTCAATTGCTTATCAGAAAACTCTCTTTAAATTTGGGCAGCTCACGTTAGCATTTCTTACTCTAAAACCAGGAGGTTAGTAAGGCTCTTGCTTCTCTTTATCTTCCCTCTATCTCCCCTATTCAGATTGCAAAATTGAAGAATAGGGACTAAATCTAGCTACATGTTCCTACAGCAATACTATAATGAATTATAATCTTGCCTGCTAAATACTTTTGTTCTGCACAAATATTAAGACACACTACAAAATTAAGAATCTGTCATTTCTCTTCATAATAAACAAAGCACACGGAATTGAAAAAAGCCACTCGACATTTCCTTGAAAAAAAAAGACAAAACAGAAACACTTTAAAATGATTAATTATTCATTCAATAACATTTTTTACATTTCTTTACTAGATTGGAATATCAAAAAGAGGATGAACTGTTTTTCAAGTCCTTTCAGTTTTTCCGGGTTCAATGTGACATTTTATTTTCTTTTCTATAAGGAAAGGAATCCAGAGCTAGAGCAGGTTAAAAGACTTTTTCAGTTCACTCACTAAAGTAAAAATGGGGAGAATAAAACTGATTTTAAACAAAATGTAATTTTTTTTATTTTTTTAGCAAATTAGAAGTAAAATAATAATTTTGGACAAAAGTGAAAAATCTCTGTCAACTCAAAACAAAATATTCTCATTTATCTCTCCAGTTTTAATTTTTCTATTTTTAAATAAAACCAAAGTAAAATTCGAATTATACCTTTTTTTAAAACACAACCCAAAATCTTTGAATGGGCTCATCATTACAGTCTACCAGAATCCTCAGTTTTCATTAACAAAAAAACAGACAATCCATCAGACATGGAGTGTGAAGACAGAGGAATTTTTAAAACTCTGAACCAAAAGCCATATTTAAGCACCCTAAAGCACAGAGCAGTTTTCAAAATGCTGGACACAGTGGAACTCTGGAAGGAAAGCTAACATCTACCCCAAATGTTCATGGTTTCATAGCTAGGGTATTACGTACCACTTCCAAAAGCTTCCCCAAACTTTACATTTAAAAACAGATTTAAAATATAGGTGTCATTGTTGGCACTTTTCAGCACTTAATAACCACTGCTCCCATACACAAAGCCCTCAGCAACATCAGTTCTGTGCATACATTTTGTCCTAAACCAAAACCACTGCTTTTCATGCATATTTAGCTTGTAATTATAAGATACACACGAATTATTAAACAATTGGCCATGTCTTCATGTGTAAGCTTTATCTTTCCATATCACCTTTCCTTCATTTATATTTTAAGCCTATTGTCAAATGCTTCATAGGGCTGCTGAAGGCTGCATTCTTTGTGCCTGCTCTTAGAGAAAATCTTAAAGGTTTTTTTGTTTGGTTTAGGTGAGATAAGTTTTAACAGTGTTTAATTTCATTTTCATTTTCAGCGTATCACAGTATTTCCATGAAAATGGAAAACAATAAGAAACAAATCCTACTGTTTCTGTTCAAATCAAATTCCTGGCAAAGTCTTTTCAAGATTTCTGTTTGTTTGCCTAAGTGGAGGTTTCAACATCAATGTGTGCCAGCATACACCCATTATTTACTGTGACCCATATCTAGTCACTGTTTTTCAGAACACATTTTTTAGTACTATTTGTTGTTCACATTACTGGAATGACAGAGACCTGGATTTTAACTCCCAACCTTACCAGTGGCTGAAGAAACAAAAGAAAATAAGAGTTGACCTGATTGCAAAGAGCTTACAGTCTAAGAATAAACCAGGAGACAAGTGAGAACAGGTAGTTGGCAAAGGGGCTAATGAGAAGGCTTTGACCAGAATTATAGACTTATGATCAAGCTAAGCATAGTCACATCTTATGATCCTAAGGACCAGTGTTAAGCCAAGGAGTGATTAATTTTCCAGTAGGTGACATTTTCTCGTCTTGTTAAATGAGACGTATTAACACAGCAAAGAGCTCTTTGTTACTAGTTGGGGTATATTTATTCAGAAGAAATAATATTGAATTTCTCAGCTTTGATAAACACGAAAGAAAAGAGGTCCTAATGTCCTTGTCCCCCAGGCACATGGATCCTGTGTCCAGGAGCCAAGTTTAGTCATCATACTTGCGTGTTTGGTGCAAGTGCAGCTCCATGAGTGTCACTGCCGAGAATTAACAACTTAAAGATTGGAAAGTCACTAATTGCGTGGCAATAAACTTAGGCTATGAGGGAGCAAATTCAGATATACCACTGATATAAATGTAATGCTGCTGAAGGGGTTGCTAATATATAACCTCAGTGCCTGGCAAAAAATATTTTCTTTTAATAGTTTTCTTCACTCAACAGTTACTCATTTCAAGATGTCCCCCTCTAACTGTATATGTTCTGCTTTTGTGCATTGTGAGGGAAATTTATTCCTTTGACACAATTATTCTTTTAATGGTTATTCATTTGAGAGAGTTTCACTGTGTGAATGTACATTTTAGTTTGGTGCAAAAGAAATTCATTGTTTTGACAGTTTTATTCTTTTAACATTTATTCATTTAAATAGGGCTTCAGTTTGCTAAGCTGTTAACAAGAAAACTCTAGAAAGAGGACACTGCTTGTTAAATAAGTCCATCATGTTGGATGCTTCAAAGGAGTACAGCATGCTCTCTCATCACTAACATGGCACCTACATAAAAACTTCATTTATCTTTATAAATTAACCAAAAAAAATCTTAGAAAGGCAAGAGAAAAATGGGCGCTAACCAAGGTTTAAATATGCTCCATTAGAGCATTATTATGGTATCATAATTTTTGCGTGTTAATTACCTAGCAGATGATTATTCATCTGCATCTTTTCACTGTAGAACATTCATCCCAGTGTTACACACTGATTGTTTTTATTATTTTCTTTTTTTTTTTTTTTTAACCAGAGGGCAAATCCTCACCATTCAGTATTGTATAATTCTGTTTCTGAAAGGAAAATTTGAGTAACTTTTTGCCATGTAAAGATTACTTCTTAGTTTAAACTAGTTCATGTCTCCGGTCAGTAGAGTCTAAAGTATCTTCCCCATTGTTTAGAAGTTATCTTTGGATGGGATGAACCACCCCAAAGTTCTGCATTCACTGGAGAAGGAGCCTGGACTACAAGCTCAGCCTGGATACCTGGTTTCCCACTTAGCTAAAGTTAGACTGGAAAGGAATTCAATCATCTGATTATACAGAAATCAAGAGCCTTCATCAGAGAGTAACTATGAAAGATATCATTTAGCACATGTGTAGGGGGAAGGAAGGGAGGAAGGGAGGAAGGAAGGAAGGAAGGAAGGAAGGAAGGAAGGAAGGAAGGAAGGAAGGAAGGAAGGAAGGAAGGAAGGAAGGAAGGAAGGAAGGAAGGAAGGGAGGGAGGGAGGGAGGAAGGAAGGAAGGAGAGGGAGGGAGGGAGAAAGGAAGGAAGGGAGGGAGGAGGGAAGAAAGGAGGAAGGAGGAAGGAAGGAGGGAAGGAGGGAAGGAAAAACTCAAAGGCATCATGATACCAGATGAACCCAGGTTTGTTGGAGAGAGATGTTTCACACATTAGAAATCTCCCCTATCAGTCTGATAAGAACCACAGGTAAAACAGCTCTTACCTAATTTTCAACAGTGTAAATCAGAAGTAATTCATAAGCTTTGTGGGTTTGCATCATTTATGAGAAAAAATAGAATTGGGCTCATGTTCTTTAAAGGGGAGTTCAGAGTTCAAAAAGACACTGCACAAACGAATTCTGAAATTTTATGTGAACTTCCAGGATCTAGTAAAAACTGCACTTTCATTGAACTTAAGCTGTTAACGATCCACACGGGAAATAGAGAGAACTGTGTACATTTATTTAAATGTATTTTTCTTTGTATAGTTCAAAGGCACAGTGTTACTCAATAAATAAGCTAAACAGCATGCAATAAGGCCTGAACAGTTAATGCCTCACAGTACATTTCTACCAATGACCTATGTACTGCTATAAGAAAGAAAAGAGAAAGCTTATATCTTAGGATATATTTAATCAAATAAAGAATGCAAGTGTTACCTGATCACAGTAAATAAACTCAAGACATTAGTCATTTTAGGAGCTTCATTAGAGGCACTAAGTAACATTAAAAAATTATACAATTCCAATGGAACAATTAAGATTTCTGAATTTTTGCAAAATATGATAATCCAATTCACACTGATGATGATAGGTATAATTTCTTTTAAGGAATTTAATCAGCTGCTCATATGTGCTTTTAAAGCCATAATGGTGGTCTCAATTTTTAAAGAACTATGGGTAGTACTGCTTCCAGCATTTTGCAAGAAATGATAAGGGGTGTTTAAGAATGGTTACTTTAAAATTTTTGAAAATTGGCTCCCTGGTAAAGCATACAAGAAGAGATTTACAAGAAGTAAAACATTCTAAATCACTAATAACCTGGGAAATAGTAGAGGCATATTATTTATGTCGTAATATTTTACCTGAAGTCTGAAACATGTCAGGTTCCCTGGCATCTGATTTTGAGTTGTCTATTTGAAAAACACAAATGTTAACAAGATAATTCCTGTTTTATCTCTTAGATGATTTGTACACTGAAATTTTGACTAATCTGCAGAAGACATAGTGCTTAAGCAGCTTTTTATTCCAATATTATTTTTCTTCTCAGTTTATGCTTTGTTTGAGTTTTCCAGCTTGACTCTGGAATTCTCTGAAATGAAACTTGAGCAATTTTTCTTTACCACAGAGTGCTATGTTTGTTATTTCTGTTCTGATTTAACAGCCTCATGTCTTCTGCAGCAACTTATTACTATGGGGAAAACTTCAATAACTTGGACATTCTATTTTGGTATTTCTTTTTTTCCTTTTTGCTCACAGTTCCAAAGACACCTCCAGCTAATGTAAGTGGCAGAAGTGGAAGGCGACATGAATTAGTAATAGCATGGGAGGTAAGGGACTTTTCTGATTAAAGGTTTTGTTTCATGTTTACTTCTTTGGGGGCAAAGTAGACAGTACTGTACGGGGGTTTCTGTACAGCAAATCTTGGCAAGACATGAACACAAAATACTGTTCTTTAAATATGTTCTAAAGTTTCAAAGTAATGTCCATTTTCATGTGGTTTGAGTAGAGGGCATCACAGTGAATCTAACCCACCTAGCAGCAGCTCCAAAGCTGTGCTAATTCATCAGTCTTTTCTTCCTGATCTATTGCTTGGGTTGATTTGACTTTTCTGGATCTTACGTAAATGCTACACCAGATGAAATAATATCTAAGGGAAGAGAAGGAAAGCCTTGTAACTTTTTTTAATCTTAAATTAAGAAAGAATTTTTTAAAAGTATTTCATAAAAATATAAAACTAAAGACCTAAAATAGGCCTTTATTTTGAGAAGATATTTGTGATGCAAGATGCAACATAGATGTATGACCATGCCAGTGGGCAACTGGAGGAGTGGGAACTGCTTTCTCTGCTGATCATAAATAACACCGTAGAACAGAGACTTTTCTTGAGAAGTTTTCAAAACTTCTAGATTCATCATGAAGAGTTTCAGAATATATACATACCTATATCGATACATATAAAACGAAGAAAAATTCCACCTAACAAAGACCTGGGGTTTTAATGAAAAAAGTTTTAGCCTAGCCAACTTGAGGAGAGATTCAGATGGTAAGAGACACACAGAATTCTGACTAACTGCTTAAAATGGCACGTTTTAGGACATCTGAAGATGTCTTCTGTTGGCACGTTTGCCTTCTCCAACATCAGCTACCTGAAACAGCTGAAACAGAGCTGATTTCAGTTTGCTTTATAGTCTATAACTATAAACAGCATCATCTCTCCTATTGGGAGAGAATTTGCTGAATCCCAAACAAAAACATCAGGTGGCTAGAACTGTATCTGATGTAAACTGGCCTAATCCCAGTCCCTAATAGGATATATTAGCATGCAGTATTCATATTGTGTGTTTATAGTGTTCCGCAGGTGACTGGAGTGGGGGACTACTGCAGTGTGTTATACCTCCCTGTCTGTCAAGGGTCGAAGTTTTCTTCCAAAAGAAACCAGAGACCCATGGGTGTCCCATCCTGCAGTACAGATACAACAGACAGTTAAGAATTAGCAATTGCCATAACATAATTTTCAGTATACATTGTCTTTTTTTCCACAAAAGCCAGCTGATGCTTCTTCACTAATAACTGAGGAGTGCAAACTGCCATTAAGGCAGAAGGTGTCGGTCCTTCCCCCGTGTTTCTGATTAACTCATTGTTTCCATCAACACCTTGTGTACTTTCAGCACACTATTGTTTCACATACCTCTTAAACTGCATAAAGTCATTAATCACATTAAGATTACAAAAACAACATGGCATTTCATCTGTGTTGAATATAAATTGTGAAGTGGGCATATTTACATTTTTTAATTGTTTGAAAGATTGCTACCATTTCTAATTACAGTCACTGTCTCTTCAAGAAATGGTAAAAAGATAGAATAAAACACACAAAACCATGCAATTAAAAATAAGTGTTGAAGTTTCTGCTAAAGAACTAACTCTAGTGCATTGGATAACACTCCAACAACTCACTACAGACTACCGTGCTGTCTAGTGTAGCCACTGCATTTCCACAAGGCACAACCACAGTGTAAGATAGCATAGCTCCAGCACAGTCAGTCTGTGCTTTTGCAGGATCCAAAAAGTCTTTATGGACTTACACAGGCAATAGGAATTCAACGAAGTACTTTGAAGTTTGAAGAGATACTGAGACGGTATATGGGTCTCTGAGAATTCAGGAAAAGACTAACCTACCTAGGCTCCTGAATTATACTCAGCAGGTTCAAACAAAATTTTATTCACACAACTTTAATTCACAGACTGTGTATTTAGCATTTGCAGTGAAATCCAAGGGTTCTGCTACTTCCCTTGTATTTCTGGCTTTTTTTATAGCGACCATCTACTGCCAACTCCAGAAGTATTGCAAAGAGGCGCAAGGTTCCTGCTTTCCAACTCAAATCACTAGATTTCAAAGCCTGTCTTGTTTTTGCCTCCTCTGCCTTTTTTAGTCATGATTTTTTTTTTCTTGGATGTGCAGTACACAGCTTCAGAAGAACAGGTAGAAAATGGTGTCTGCAAGTGAGGTGCCTGCTGATGAGACATTCACTTGCAATGTGGAGGGGAGAGGATTCAGTGTCCCCTGTGCCCCTGCTCTGATTCATGTGTTTGCTGCAGATCTAGGATGGGCACTTCTAGAGAGGGAGTTTAGATACCCTTTTTTTGGCATTTCCCATAGGCCTAATATGTTGACAGCTATTAAACACAACCTAATTCCTAAACTAGTCTATTGACTTTATAGGAAATGTAGGCTGTAAATTAGCACAAAAAATTCCATTCCTTGAGCTGGACATGTAAGATTTAGCTTTTGCAGTGCTCACCCTCTCAATAGATAAATCCCTTTGCTGGCTGCCTGCTTATGGCAGATGTGTCCCAATTTAAGTGGTTAATTTCACAGATCCTCTGAGAAGAGAAAAGCAAATGAGATTTTTTTTTTTTTTTCACCAAGACTCAGTTTGAGAATTAGAACATTATACCCTAAGTCTCAAATTGAACCCTAGAACTTTAATCCCTAAGACCTGACATCACATTTGGATACAGAAATTAAACAGGCTGGCACCTAAAACCTAAGAGAGTCCCACTGTAGTAAGTATCACTCACATCACGTTTTAGAAGCCCTTAACAATATGTTGCTCTATATTTTGAACAAGGTCACTGGAAGGGGCTATTCCACTAATAGACCACTGGTTAAAGGTTTAACCACAAAGCAGGAGATATAGAAGAAAAAGCTTTCTGAGCCCAAGAAAGCTTATTCAATCCTAGGACAGTGACCTATCTATAGTGATTAGGTGAAGAAACTCTCTTACAAGTTTCCTCTTCAGAAGCAATTGTTCCTATGCGTTTCCAGGCATGATAAGTAAAATCCTATAATGCAACTGTAAGGGATCACCCTCACACAAGCAGCCAAATTATGGTCAGCCACTGAGTGACTGCTTTCTAAATTAGTGAAACCACATCTGATCATTACCTGAACTTTATTTTTAGCCAGTGTCAGAAGAGTTTCAAAACGGAGAAGGATTTGGATATATTGTAGCCTTCAGACCCAATGGAACACGTGGCTGGAAGGAAAAAATGGTGACATCTTCAGATGCTTCAAAGTTCATCTACAGAGATGAAAGTGTGCCACCTCTGACTCCTTTTGAGGTGAAAGTTGGTGTTTACAACAACAAAGGAGATGGACCCTTCAGCCCTATTGTGGTCATCTGCTCAGCTGAAGGAGGTCAGTTCAACATGAAGTTCACTTGTATATTATGAACTATTTTAAGCTATTTGTATATAATGTGTCCTATCATACCATGCTTTTTTGATCTTAAATGTTACACAATTCTTTGCAGAAGTGCTAAGTAACATTAAATATGTTTTGCAGAGAAGGAGGTGAACTAACTTGCCAAGGTTACCCAGAAAGCAAGTGACAAAGTTTAGCAATAGACTTCAAACCACATCAGTCCTAATCCCCCAAAAAATCTCTTTTAATGAAGATTCATCCCTAATATGAAATCTGTAGTCTTAACTTTAAGCTGAGCTACTCTAACAAAGCAAAGAAAGGCTGATATTTTCTAACGTTTCTGAGGTTCATGATACTTTTTTGGTGAGCCAGACAACAGCTCAAAGACTAAATAAATTCACTTATGAACGTTCATTTCCTGGTTAATGGATATTAAAAGTGCACAGAATGCAATTTCTTATTTTTATTATTTTTTTATATTATTTTCTCTCTTTTTTAGTTCATTAGTAAAAAAGTTCTGAATTTATGTTAATGTCCAGATATTAAAGGAATATGTGAATTATAGGAATAGTTCAGAAGAACAAATGAAAAATATTTCTTGAGAATTTCTCTGTCAACTTGATATAACTCTCAATAGTATTTTGTGGGAAAAAAAGACTAATTGCACTAGTAAAAGAAGTTGTTCTGTATTGACAGGAGCCAGTGTATGGAAATTTCCATGCACACAAAAGGTAAATAAATGTTACATACAAGAATATTTTGAGCAGCTCTATTACTGGAAGTCATATACTTCAGTTCTTCTTTACTATACTTTCTTTGAGTTATCCCACTGTCTCCTGTTACAAGAATAAAATAAGTACAGTCCTAGTACAGATGGGAGGAATTTCATACTATCTCTACAAAAATGTAGTGTGAAGATAATGGTATTTCATGTGAAACTGGAAACCATTAAATGTTATTCCATAGTAGCCCGCAATAAATGTGTAATTTTGGATTTTAAAATTTAAGATTTTAAAATCTACTACTATTCTCTCACAGTAATTATAGAGGTTGGAAATCCTGTTTTTGCTAAAAGCAGCTCCAGTAATTTTTGTGTTCCACTGTTTGGATCAGCATTAACAAGTATTCATATTATTATAAAAACAATTACATTTTAAAATGTAAAAATTGCCCAGTACAACTTGGACATTTTTACAGTTGATTTCCCTGTTCCTCAATGGAAAATGATACTGTGAAACCGATGGTGATGTTTTTATTATTTAACAATTTCACACTCTAATCAGAAAGTTCAATAAAATAGTTTTGCAAGGGAAGGGAGGCAAAACCTTAATGGATTTTTCTTTGAAATAGCAAAAGCTATTTTAACAAAAGCTGAATGCTGAATTGTAATAAGTAGTCCTTTGCTTGTTATTTGGACAAGATTGGAAATGGAATAGTCAGTAATATATAAATCAATTTTTCTAACATTTCTTTTAAAATATGAACTTTACAAATTATCTTAATAGAATTATTAAAATTAACTTTCTGTCTGTACTCTCCGAGACTATCTCTAGAAACCAACTTTTCTGATTATAATTCAGTTACTTGAAAGTACCTACCCATCATAGTTTTGCTAATTCAGCCTCTATATATGTCCCTACATTAGAGTTTCCTTTGGTAAGAGGAATTCTATGGGGCTAAATACATTATAAGACTTATATTTGAGGAAAAAATATGGGATGCTGTGACAATACAGTGCAAAATTAATTTATAAAAAGCTTTTCTCCAGAATAACCCTAGGTGATATACTGAAAATATAAAGGAATAACGAAACTGTTTATTACAGCTAAGTTCTGGGCAATATAGAGACTGAGGAAAATAGATATTTCAGCACGCTGTGAAAAAAAGGAGGAACTGGTTTTGAAAGAGGCATGGACTTTCACACCTAAGAAGCTAAACAACTGAAGGCACATTTTTCTCAAGGATTTCTATTGAAGAGGAGATATTAAATAAAGATTGACAGTACAATATATTATGGTCCTAGGGCTGATCCAGCAAACCCTTAGCTTACTTGCTTTTCATCACACACTCAACTCACTGCTCTGAAAACATCTAGAATAAAGGCCTAGGATAAAATTATTAAAAGTTAAGGAAACTTTATGTTACATATTAAAAGGTTCCCCACATCTACAGATGGATCTACAATTGTTTACTGGCACAACGAATTTTTCTAAGGAAGTCTAAAACCTGTCACCTCTGCTAAGCACACAGGAAAAAACCCAATTTTGCATAGGACAGGTTCTGGAAGGAAGACATTTCTCATTTATGAAGAATTAATGCATCTCTCTGTTGTGTATGACTGTGACTGCATATTGTGTGCTCTCTGATCTACATTCAGAGCCCATTTGTGGTGGCTCTGAGTTGTGCCCAGGCAAGCAGCTTGGCAGGTCATATTGTGTAAGATGTTCCCCTCTGCAAACACAACTGACTGCCCTCTGACTACATAAAGTATCTCTGACTGAGGCAAAAGGCTTAAAAAAACGACCTTCCAGCAAGTAAAGAATCTCAGAAAACATGAGCAAAACACTGAGTGCTTTTCCATAAGGAAATAGAGGGGCTAATCCTTTTATCTCTATCTCTAAGTCAGATAATTAGAAGATAATATGATACCAATGGTTACTGAGGGATCAATGATGGTGATAACCCAAAGTTGAAGGGGGCAAAAAGCCTAACTGGTTATAGATGTTTTAAGACGTATCTTCTCCTTCATTGGCCTTTTGACTTCTTAGGAAACATCACCAGGATACAGCTCATGGGAGACACTATCCAGGAGCTAAAGATGCAGATGAATGTAGTGGAGGAATAGAGAATAGAATAGAGAAGCAGATAAAAAGGATGTACAAAACTAGCTGGATAACCCAGGAGGAAAAAAAGTAAATGTAACCCTCTGGAAAACGTGGCTTAATGCAGTAGAAAAGTTTGAAGGAGGGGTCTTTCCTGGAGACCTTAGGAAAGGAAGAAAACCAACAATCAAGGAGAGAAGAAGAAAAAGAGAGGTCAGATGTTTTAGTGAAGTAAAAGAGATGATGAGAGCCAGGGACCAGTTCTGAAGAGGGAATGAGGATGATACACAGAAGATGCAGGACAGAAAAAAAGATGCACAATTATCTTCAATAAGGCAGAACAGAAGGACATAATAGACATGTTCCAGTACCAGGGAAAGACAAGCCTGAACCTTTCATAAAGGAACCCTTTAATAAGAGAAAGAGACACCGGAGCACACAGAGAGCATAGCAAGTTAGGCTACCTGCCAGAAGAAAGGTTGAAATGTGCAGGCCTGAGGCTGAAAAGGAGCATGAACAGAGCAGGGAGAAATCTTCTGACTGTACTTTCTGCCAGCAAATTAATAGTATCAGAATCATGCTAGAACATACTGAAACAAAGCACTGAACTTCAGTGCAGGCACAGATGATTTTGATCCATAGAGAATAAAAATTGTAAAGGCACAAGATATTGCAAATAAAACAATGAACAAAAGCAGTGTTAAGTACTGTTTGTTTTAACATTTATATATTCTTTGGGGATTTTTCTTGATGACTACATTCCACTTAAATACGAGGGGCTAAGAATGCCAAGACTACTAATACAAGCTTTCAGTATGAGAAAAATCATATGCAATCTCTTTGTGTGGTTTTAATTCACTGGAAGAGGAAAACTGGGAAAATCAGAAATGGAGAGGGAACTATGAAAGCGTAAAGGTATGATTGCAAGAAGATGGAAAAGGCTGTACTGATAAGAGTGATGGTCAGGTAGGCTTGCTTTAGCAAGCATGACTAGGCAAAGTATGAGGTACACAGGAAAGCCAAAATAAAAGTAAAAATGGTTGGATGTCATAACATGCTGATGATGTGATAACATATCAGGAAATACAAACCCAGTGCTTGGATAAAACAGAATATCCTTGGGTTCCATGCCATTTCAGAAAAGGGCAACTAAAGAAACTGGGAGTTGAACTAGAGGGCAGTTGCTGATGGCCCTGATAAATTTGGATGCTGAGAAAGACCTTTCTAATTTTAGATAAATATTACAGGACACTGTTATTCATGAGAGAATTTAGCCGTTCAGAGTAGTTTGTATAGTAAATACCACTAATGACCTTGTGTTCCAGCTGTGACAACTAGCAGATTCTTTATCGAGTACTGACTAACAGAGGAGAAACAATGGTATTATAGTCTTGTTTTGATGAATAATTGAGACACTATAGAAAAGTTGATCATAACAAATAACAGTGGAACAAGTCATCATTAAATAGCAGGAAATTATTTAATAAGCTGTAATTAACAGTTGAGACTAGAAATGAAAGTGTTTTGGAATGTCTCTGAGCCAAAGGTATAATATCCACCTGAAGTTTATACTGCAAGAAATGGTACATTTCTAAAGCAGTACATTACATCTGAGGATCTAGAGATGTACCCACTAAAGGATATTCAAAATAAGTAAAAACCATACATAATAAAATCCAAATAATGAAAAGAATAAGAATAACACAAGTATTGCCAAAAATTAAGATAAAAAAAAAAATTTAAAAGTTAGGAAAGTATATAAAGCAGGAAAAAATGTGAAGTAAGGTGTTGATATTAAAGCCAATCAAGGAATGGACCAACAATAATGAAATACTTTATAATTTATTTTGAATAAATAAGATGATATAGACAGGATAGCTAATAAGAATGTGAAAGTCTGCAAATTTTTACATCTGTAGTGAAAACTTCTGGTATTGTCAAATGCTTGAAAGTTCAACCCTTTCCAGTTTAAGCAATGCAGAATGTGTTGTTCAAACGTACCATAAATGAAATTTAATCTGTTCTGTTCATGACTGCCATGGGTGGTGAGAGCTAGTGCCCTTTATATGCTTAAGGACTTGGGGCAAGATCTTTTCCATCCCAAAATAATGGAAACAAATAAGAGTTGGCAAAAATAAATTTTAGTTAATCTATCAAGAAAAAAATAAAAATATTTCTATATAAGTACAGGAAAAAAAAATACCTTTACCACCAGACTTGTGAAAGGCTTGGAGGGCTACTGGCAGAATTTCTTAAGGATCAGTCTTAGATTATATGTGTTTAATATTCATAATGCTAACAGAAGAGCTGGTTATGACATTGCTGTTATTACAACTTCAGGATGCACTATCAATACAGGGAAGGATCTGAACAATCTATAGGAAAAATGTGAATTACAGGACTAGAGGAAAAGGAACACGGATGACATACAAGTGCTAGGTCAAGTACATAAGGAGTAATAACAACCCAGTCCATTACAAAATGGGAACCAAATAACTAGAACCTACACACAAGAAAGACTCAAATGTTTTCATTTGTATCAGGGCATCATTCTGACAAAACTATCACAAAGCTCTGCTAAAATCTTATCTACAGTTCTCGTTGCTCATGCTCAACAAAAAACTCAAGATGATACAGGTTCAAAGGACTAACAGGATCATCAGAAATGAGTAGAAACTAGAAGAGCTTGTTGCTTTTGTTCTAGTAAAAAAGGCTGAGTGGATAAGATGATGTCTGCAAATCAGGGAAATTATTAGGGGTGGTGAAGAGCTTCTAAAGGTAAAGGACAATGATGCTACATCTTTTTTTTTAGCAAATAAAACAAGCCAGCCGTTCTTTATCTTTGAAGCCAACTGGCCAAAAAGAGTTCACATCTGCACACTTGAACACTGTCACTCTCCAGACTGTGGCTGCATCCATACACCTCCTGGGAACCATCCCTCTCCAGGCACCAGCATATTCCTGGGCATATTTTGGGGCAGCACTAATTGGCCAGAATCAATACTTCACCACGGATCATGCTAACTATTTCATGCTATGGACAACCGTACGACCAGGCTCAGGCTGGTGCCTTGTCTCCCTGTCCCTGTTTAGTTTACAAGTATAGACACAGCCTATCAGCACAAGAATAAATACGAATGAGAATACCTGTAGTATAGAAACAGGTGAGAATATAAAAGGAAATAGAAATAAGCTTCTGGGAGAAAGAGGGAACCCAACTGGTTTCAAGATGAATTAGGTCTTTTATAAAGGTTTTTTTTAATGATTGCCCCTATGAGGGATACAGAATCAGTTCTGTTAGTTTCAGTATCTACCTTCTCCTTCAGGCACCTGACAAAATTATCTTCACAAAAATTGAACGTTCTATAATTTTGATAAACAGTCTAGTGAATACTACTAAAAACTTCTAGATATGAAAAAGAGAGCCCTGAGCAGTACAAGGTAAAACCTGAAAACTCTCAGTCTTGCTGTTTAAAACCTCCTGAGGGACCTCAGATGCACTTTTGTAATACATACAAGATGTAATGATACTGCACAGAGCTTTGTTCTTGCTTTGTATGGATTTGTATTAAGTCGTTGAGCCAATGGAGAACCAAAGCTCTCAGTTATCTGAAAGGCAAAGGGCCATATAACAGCCTTTGCAATTTTGTTCCTTCATAACTTTAAGAAGTTTTGCATCAGGGCAGCTAGTGGATGATGTGATATTAAACAAGACACTGCAGAGTGAAGGATTATTCTGGTTAGGCCCATCTCCCCTAGCTTTTCACCCTGAGCCCTTATTTAAACAAACAAATAAATTACCTTTTCCTTTTCATTTAGAGGAAAGAATATGCAATTACACACTTTTAAAGACAGCCTCCATGTCTTTAATTAAAATCTTACATTCATGAAGTGAAGTCCTATGGTTCATTTCATAGCTAAAGCTGAGATCCTTGGTGTTTAGGTGAACATGAAAATTAATAAATCGGCATATTATCTGTAAACTATAGTGTATTATTTCCTGTTTCTGCCAGCTGATCCATCTGGATTAGATCCTGTAAAAGTTCAGCTAGAGCTGTCTCCACTGATTTTTTTAATGAACAAAATCACAATACTGACATGTAAGAGTTTATTAAGCATTCCTTTGATTAATGCCACTAGGCCCCATGGGAAGTCAGATGTGGAATCAATATAAGAGGCACATCCCCTCCTCACGTGCTGAGGATAACTCTGGCTGCTGTGTCACTTGGTGGAAACGAGCCATTTATATACATGAAGACAGCAACCCTTCTCTGAACTTTTAATCTAACAAAGCCTGAATGTTATCAGCCTGTTTGTCCAACTTCTACTCATATGCCAAGGCAAGTGAGCCGTGTGCAGGTAATGTGTAGGTAAAGCCTTCACGGAATAAGGCAGCTCCTTATTCCCATGTGACACTCCACTGTGTAATAAATCCAGATTATTCCATGGAGAAGGGAGAGCCGCAGCAGATGTATACTGCAAGCAAGCATGCAGGAAAGCAGCATTACAGGAGTAGGCTTCAGAAGCTCTACCTGACAAGTTAAGGGTATTTCACCACTAAATAAAAGAGGTCCAGGGCAGAGGTCAGCACTGCAGGCCTGATCACCGCTTCACTCATCAGAGAGAAGGTGAAAATAGAAAGGACTTCAGGAAAAGTGAGAAGTCCAAGGGCCTGTCCAGGAAACAATTAGTCATCTCATTTTTGGTGTTTCAGAAATCAGACATCTTTTCCCTTTCTAGCACAAGATTCTGGAGAAAGTCTTATCCTGCAGGCAGCCATGCCACCACAGAATTTGTGGTGTCCCCAAACCAGGGACACACATCAAACAGGCTGAGAGGTGCTGCTGAGCATAATGTCTCTTGGCTTTTCTCTGGAATGGAAACAGTTTACTGGAGGTCCTGTGATTTGGAAGATACTCTCTGTGGCTATTTCCAGCAAGGGAGCAGATGCTACCACTTTCTTTACCTACAGGTTGACACAAGTGGGACGACTCCTTGTGATTTTCCTTCCGATAGATCTCTTTTGTGGATTTTTCCACAAAAAGAAATTATCGTAGTCATGGATCCTGGCTGAAGTCCCACAATCTCAGTTATGTGGAACTGCCTCGAGTCATAATGCAATTACCCAAGCTGAGGTTCTTAGCTTCAACTGAGAGCTCAGATTTTGAATTAGGAAAGCGTGTAAAAATCCTTTCTGGAGTCAAAATGAGAAGTGAATGGATATTAAATGATTGGATGAGGAGTCCTGAACTGACTGTTCCACAGGAGAGTTAAAACAACATAAACATGAATAGGCCCTTGAACTTTTTTAAGTTAGATCATGTGGAAATCTTTAAGGATGAATGTTTCAGCAAAACAGATCAGTTTATGGTCATAAACAGGGAGAACACAATGTGGGCTAGTAACTAACTCTTGTTTCTCTTACTTGCCAGTATTAAAATTCTGAATTTTCTCTCTGGACATCAGATGAATGCAATTAGTGTAATTCCTTGTCCTACTTTATTAACAGCCATCCCAAAAACCTACAGATTGAACATGTTTCCTTAAAGCGTGATTGCAGCACAGGGAAAGACAATGTTTCATGGACATTGCACACAGCCTTTTGCGAACGTACTGTGCTGCATCTTTAATTCAATCAGGGAATATTAAAGGGACCATTAAAGATGTTGGCCCTTTTTTTTTTCAATCAGTATGACTTCAGGCAGACACCAATAGGTTTGCATAATGCCAAGATATTAAGAAAAGAATATGATTATAACATCAGTGACCATTATAGAAAAACCTAATGAACCTGTCAAACTTATCATTAGTTTTAGACACACAGAATAAAGCATGACATTGGAGTGAACCACAGACTGTATTATATCGCTAGAAATTATATGGTCCTCATCTTATGTGAATTAATAAAAAATGCTATTTAGTCTCCATAAACTTTCAGACAGTCATAATATAACTTATTCCTATATATATAATTTCTGTTCCTTTGCTGAATGCTTGCATTCTCAATGTCTAATATCAGTGAAACTGCAGCGAATAATTTCTGGATATGTAAGAAATGCGTTTTCTTCACATTAAAAAATCCAAACTATTCCTACTCCATTTGTTGAAAACAATTTTTAACAATACCAGAAAATATTCTGTGTTTCTATTCTGAGCAATACATAAACCACCCCTAGTGAATGCTATGAAGAGGAAATGATTTCTACATATATAGAAAGTGTAAAGGCTGCCAACCAACATTCTGTGTACATCTCAAATTATTTATCCCACTGCAATCTTTTCTGACACCAAGGTAATTGCTTCAATAACACAAAAACTAGAAAATAGCTTTTGCCACACAAATCTTAGTAGTACATAAAATAGAAAGCAGGGTGTAACAATTGAACAGAAAATCATATTATGAGGAATATATTTCTTCATGGCACAATTCTTTCAGTATTGAATTCAGAAGATCATTTCACTTATTCTTGGACATACTTTTTTTAATATTCTTTGTTACCTGAAAAGTTCCCTGTATATTTTATACTTATTAGTAATACTCATTGTTGTCGAACACCATCTTGCATCACATCAGAAATGCTTCTGAAGCATTAGAAGTCAATAAAAAAGAAGATCAAAAAGAGCTGCAAACATTAAAAATCTGACATCAAAAAGGATGAAAAATTCGTACAAGCCATGTCAGAGAAAAAGTGTAGGGCAGCAGTGCCAGAACAATGCCTGCAATATGATCAGAGAAAGGAGCGTAGCTAATGAGTCAAGACTGATATTAGGCATCTTACCAACGCAGTTTGATCACTGAGAAAAATGTTTCATTTTAACTCAGGCTGTTCCATAAGGAAAATCCTTTTCTGTAACCCTGTTAAGTAAGCCCCCAAAAAACATTTTTTAGAAAGCTCTTTGATGTGCCTCCCTATAACATAAAAGCCACAACCTCTGCCTGCCCTTCAAGAGCAGATCAACACATTAGAACTGTAATGAGGAACATTAGGCCAAGGAAGAAATCGCAGGCTCTGCAACTGTAGGGGAATGTGATTTCACCTTTTTGCTAAGCAAGTGAACTACACCAGAATGGTGGAGAAATACCGCTACTGTGTGCTTTGCTGTCTGTGTTCAAGGCTTGTCTTCACAGCTTGTCTTAAGCAAATTTTCAGTAATATTTAGGTAATAAAGCAAAAGATCCAAAAGATTCCTTAAGTTATGTCTCAGATTGATATGTGACAATTTTTGGACACTCTTCACTCCCAGTGTGCTAACTGGTGATACAAATTGCTGCTATGCTCAATGGCCTGTCATGGCAGGTTTCTATGTATATTTACCCAGATTACTTCCCAACCACTGAAAGAAGTTAGACCTCTGTAAAGTGTTCAATGATATGAAAGTGCAACGTAAAACATGCCTGTGGCAACACTGTTGGGCAGGTGTGATATGTAAAGCATCCTGCAGCCCTAAGCCTCCGAGTGTGAACCCTGGCCATACCCCAGCAGCACTGACAGACACCTGCCCTGGTTGCAGCACAGGGAGGGTCCTCTGATCCAGATAACCAGGAGGTCAGGACTGCAGAATGTCTTTTGAATAGCACAGAGATAGAAACACAGACATAGGGCCAATGGTAACAGTGCAGGTGATCAGAGGGACCAATCCTAGGTCTTAATGCCCTCTTTAGAAAAGTGTGCATCCCAGGCCTAAAACAGTAAATGCTTCACAGTAGAGAGAAGATAGTATGCCCCAAATACTGGTGGCTGTGACTTCAAGAACATAATAACATAGTCCTAAAAATTTCTTTTATGTAGCATTTCACTACAGCTCTGGGTATCACTTCTTACTTGGTATAACCCTGGAGCAGGACTGACTGAGCACCCTAGCAAGGTATCGCTCATCCTGGGCTGACAGAATGGCACCAAAAAGCCAGGAAGAGAATGAATGCTCCATTTTCTGCTGAAGTTAGGCTAATCAAGGGCTGTGAAAGGGGTGTGTGGAGAGGGGGGCATTTACAAATATTAAAGTTGAGGTTTTTTTAAATCATAGACAAGACGTTCTGTCAGAGTTTGCTGCGCCCATCATCAGTGATGAGATATTGATGTAGCATGACACGAATAAAGAAATACAATAATAATAATCTCTTCATCTTGTTCAGTTTTTCATGTTTCATGTAAGTGTCATACCTTCTTCTGAGTACTAAGGTAGAATAAAGAAAGTAAATGACAGTTTCAGATGGAGTGTTTTTGATAAATACAAGCTGTTACAGTGGAGGTTTATTGTTTCAATTTTTCTTAATACAGAACCCACTGCTGCTCCCATCGATGTCAAAGCTACGAGTTTGTCTGTATCAGAGATTCTTGTTGCGTGGAAACATATTAAAGAAAGTCTAGGAAGACCACAGGGATTTGAGGTACGAACACAGAATATCATAATGAGAAGTCTTGTTGCTTTTGCTAGAATTGCATTCTATTAACATGTGCAGTAGTGAAACTTCAATAGAAATTATGCTTGGTTTAGCATACATATGACTAGCTGTAGACCAACGGTCACAGCTGTAGCACCAGAACTTCTTTTATTTATTTGTGCTTGAAAAATGTTCAACACCAGTTCTTATAACATCTCTTTGACACTTCAGAAAGAGCTGAAAAAACTACAAGTGACCCAGCATGCCTCTTTCACAGGCTGGGGAAGATTAGGTATTGACTGTTTCCAGCTCTAAGTGACCAGTTCAAACTTGTTATTTACTGAGAGAAATCAACGCAGAGAAAGGAAGGAGCCTCTGCCATCCATGTGCTCTCATCCCACAGTGGCCGGGGGACATCTGCTGGGCAGATCATAAAAGGTTGGATGTCAGGAAGGGAAGCAGCAGCCGCACCATAGACAATTAAAGCTCTGCTTAGAGACAGCCCTTCCTGACTTGGGAAAGAGAACTGGACCTGGCAACGGATCTTCTCGCACTTTTGGATCTAGTTGTAGTTTTGGATCCAGTTTACAATCCAGACCTCCAGGAACTGATTAGATCTAGGACTAAACTTATCCTTTGGGGTCACCATGACCCATCCTGACCTTGTGGTTCAGGCTATGCTGCTTCTCATGAAATAGCTCAGCTAGACTCAATTTACTGATTTTGGGGTGCAGGTTACTTGACCTGCTTTAGTCCTTTAGAGAGTGCCGACTCTCCTGATTCTCTACAGTAATGATGAAAAGAGGGTAACCATGTAGATCTGAGGCAGATACCAATGATATGAATGTCTAAAGACATCCTGTGACCTATGAGCACAGAGTGTCTCCCTGTCTGGACAAGACCTGGGGACTGGTGACCATCACTGATGGCCTTAGGAAGGAAACATAGGTGCCTGGGCAGCACCAGAGCCACTACACTCCCCAGCACAGCCTCAGGCTGTACTTTATCTCCACTTCTTCCTTACATTAAAGTTGTTTTTACCTCTTTGCACATGGCTTGCTTCATGCAGCAAACATGATAGCTAACCATTTTACCTTTAGAACTGCTATATATAAACTGTATCTGATAGAGATGATATCCACCTTGCAAATGCTATCCCTGTCCACGTTGAAGCGTTCCACTTGCTACTAACCTTTGTCTTCAATGTCCAGGCCAGTCTTTTATCCTCTGAAATAACTTACTCACTGCACCCCATCTTTTTCTCTTCAGAAAGGTGGCTGTTTTGTTACACCCTCTCAGATATCTTGATGTTTTTAAAATTCTACCTACTATTTTTCCTCTTATTCCATCAATCACATTGATTCTCAAAATATTGTTAACTTCAGTTTACATATTTTTAAAATAAAAAATAGATTTTCTTTCTAAAAGTGAAAATGATTTCTCTAGAAACTTATTCTTTCATAACTTCAATGTATTTTGCATTTACCTGCTTGTCACATAACACTTCCTTTCCCTCTACAGATGTGCCCCAGTGATAGGTGGCTGTTACAAGTAGGACAGCGGGCTCTCTTCATATCAGAGGTGGTCTTCCTGTCTTGGAAAGTGTTTAGACCGTCAGAGTTCAGCATACTCTGACCCCAGCTGTAACACTCACCTGCTCTGCTTCTCTCATGGACTTCTTAGGAACGAATTTGGAAATTGTTATTGATACTGCAGGGGTTATTAATCTCAAACTTTATTAATAATTTGGCTCCTCACTGAGCTGTACACCAATTTTAGGATTCTAGCATGTAGATTACAGAGGAAATATTTCAAGCCAGGGACCTGCAGCTGACAGAACGAAAAAATGAAATATAAATATAAAAATACTTCACTGCTCCTTTCTACCTCATCACATGAGGGAATTAAAGGAGCCTTCTGAGATACTACTTTTATCTGGGGAGAGGAGGGTGCTTCCCCCCCCACACCTTTTCCCTTTTTGTTCATTTAGCTGGAATTTCTCCACCGGCTTTCTGACAGATGAATCTTTCAGGGAGTGGTTTGCTCTTTTCTATCCTCATTCTGAGGAACAATTATGATCAGAGCAGCCCTTACTCAATAAACAAAAGAGTAAATGCTGCTCTCCTGCATGATTCAGCGGGACAGAACGCAATCTGAGGACGGTATTGCTAGATCTTTTCCGTTCCATTTTTGGGAAGGATTTCATCAAAAAGGAGATAATGACTTATAGGATCAGTATAGTGAGTCAGTACATTACAGTATTCACTTAGGAACACTAAGTCCACACTATCAGCCCAATTATGCTAACATACTGACAGTTTCTCTTTAAAGCATCCCTGCAATGCAAAAAGGAAGGACTCTGTATAGCAATACACTGGGGCTAAAATCCCCCCCCGGAAAACCAAAAGTATGGAGCAGCTTTATGCTTTCCATATGATTCACTTTCTTCAGCTTCTATGAACACTATTTTAATTTAAAACCTGATTTGGGAAGTTTTATCATATGTAGTGCAGTGCAGAACATAGCCTGTAATACTCCCTTAATCCACAAATAGCAAATAGATAATGTACAGAAATCCAGTGACTTTGATAAAAAGATGAATGATTTATCTTTTTTTTAACAGTTTTTTCCTAATGCAGTATTATTGTGGACCACAAGTAAAATGTTGCCTTCAATTCAAATTAAATGCAAAATAATCTGACTAGCCACTCTGTTTTCATGTCTCAATTTGTATCCTGCCTGTGGTCACTGCAGCAGTGACAACAACCTACATGGCCTTCACATTTCCTGGCCTTTTAGCAACAGCATTATAAAAGCGGGGGGGGTGGGGGGGGTGGGGGGGGTATTTTTTTTGTGTTTCGGCTCTAATCACCAAAAGTGACAGAATATTTACTACATATGGACAAGTTTGCAGTGACCCAGTTTCAGTCCAGCCCTGTTTGCATTTTGTACTAAGGAGTAATGAAAGGCAAAGTAACTTTTGTCCAATTTCACATTGTCATCCCTGAAAGGCAGTGTTAACTGTTATGTCACATGAGTTTTATGCAAGGTTTGCTGGACTCATTTGCATCTTCCAAAGCACATATTATTCCTGACTTCAGTACAGATTTGTCAGCTGTCCGCCCGACCTTACTAAATATATGTCAACTACACTCTGATAAAGTAGAAGTAGCTTGAAAACTTTGTCAGAATGGTAGAAAAATATAGTGTGTGGTTCATACTTGTTTAGAATCCATAACCTGAAGGTTATAAAATCTATTTCAGCCCTAGGCAGTATTTTCTTTGTCACTCACTACTGGTAGGGAAGGGAAAGGGAAAGAATTACTGGCTGGAAGAACGGATATTTTTTTTCTTTTTTCTTTTCCAGAAAACCAAAGCTAATACTTAAGTATAGATCACAAAGCTCATGTCTTTTTCATTGGAATTCCCCCAAGGGATAGGAGCTTGACTAACCTAATCAAAAGACCAACTTGAAACCAAAAAAAAAGTATAAAACCCAGAAAATCTTGAATACCATTTTCAGAGAGGATTACTTGACATAATAACTTGTTTATGTCATATTCTTTCTTTTCAAAGAGAAGTATTCAAAAGTTTTTTGCTGTTTCTTGCATGTACTTTATCTGTTTTTACAATGGAACAGAAAATTATGTCTATAAGGTACCGGAATGTGTTTTGGTTTTTTATTTTTTAATTTAGTGATGTATACCTTGAAGTAATTTAGAAAGAATATATCAATGAGAGGCCTTTACCAGAGGCTGGTAAAGCAATACAGAAAAAAGAGGAATTGGTGTTTCACCAGCCTGAATACCGATTTACCAGGCTTCACTTTTGGAATGAATGAATTTTCCCAAACACAAAGTCAGCAATTGGATAGTTTCATATATGAGCCAATTTTGCCTACAAAGTTACTCATATGTTTGAACCCCTCTAAAATCCTTAAGACTATAGTAGGATTGTATAGGACAGCAGTACTACTGCCTTGCAAGTCCTTAAGGTACGGATCGCACCCTAAATCTCTCATGAGGGCCTCCAAAGAGCCATACCCTTTGCAATGTCTGTGTCATGAGTAGTTTGTAACAAGACTACTAGCTTTCTATTACCTAAAATCATTAAACTAGCTAATTATTAATTTTAATAAGAAAATATGACTAGATATTTTATGATAGTCTTCAAGGTTGAGGTACAATATCAGTCTTCATCCCATGTGCATGCAGGACTATATGGGAGAAGAGAGTACCTGAAAAAAGAGGAGGATGCAGGCTTATCCAGAGAAGACTCCAGAACCTAGGAGTACTGAACAGTGTTTTCCTTCTTTTTTTCAGTCAGCAATTGTTTTGGTGAGAGGGAAGGAACTGAGGTTGATTGACCTTTTTCCAGGAAGCTCTCATCTTGTTCTGAAGGACAGTCACAGCAATATCTTGAGATAAGGCAAAAAGCAGCAGCAGATGATACAAAAAATACCCTCTTCTCCTGTCCTAAGTGCTTGGTTCTACTGTTGCGGTGGTGCCAATGCTAACATTTGCATGACTGCAGTGTGTCAATTCAAGGAGCTGATAGGTTTTCCGATAATGATAATTGAAACACTTTTTATGAAATCTGAATAATTTTTTTAGGGCTAGCAGCACTTCTTTCAGCTCACTGCTCCTTCTTCCCTATCACTTTCTGTACTGTAATATCTCTTCAAGTTCATGTTCAGTTATGTGAATACTGTTGATGGTGGTAAAGGCTCAGTCAGAAAGCGCAGGAAAGTCTGTGTGTTTGTTCACTTTGATCCATCCTACCTAATTTAGGCTCTTGAAATGCCTAATTTGTAGCATTAATTCTCTGTGGTCAACAGAAAGAGTATGCAGGCAATAACTCTGACTCTACTGAATTTAGAGAATAGGGCCTGCAACTAGATCACATGAATTTATATCAAAGTGCTATTATGCATACCCTAGAAACCAATTTGGGAAAAAAGGGTAATATTAAGATATCTTTTAACATGAAACTTCAAGTAGTGCGTTAGTATTAGAGATAGAAAAATTTTAAATGGAAACATATTTTTAATGTGATGGCTTACTTTTAACGATTGCTTAACCCATGATCAGGACAAAGCAGCTTGTATGTTCCTGCATCTCCTCTATTCGATTGTTTAAATATCATTATTGCCTTCTCTCCAGTTCAAAGAGATGGGTTTCTGGGAATTAGAGGAAAAACAACAGAAAGCCCAGCAAAAATTTAAAACCTCACAAACAATAATGCATTAAACAGGCCAAATGCTTTTTTCCTGTCCTTTTTCTTTCATTTTTAAAATATAGGCTACTCCTTTGTGATTTATGCTTCATGCTGTATCAATATTCACAGTTATCATTAATGAAAACCTACTCTAAGTGTGGTAAAACCCTTCTGAGCATTATAAATCAAGGTTACAGAAAATAGCAAGATTTTTAAAAAAAACCCAAACACATAGAAGTATAAATAAACACTTTTTTTTAACAAATATGTCCAGCACTTTTAAACATAAGCAGTATCTTCATTTTGGTTCAAATTGACATAAGTTTCCCCACCATTGACCTCAGTCAACAATCATTGGAGTTCTTTTTTATAACCACTTTTTCCTTTAGTTCATTTGGCCATCAACAAATGGATGTGTGCATTAAGAAAGAAAGAGAAAAGCATATTTTGAGATCAAAGTCCAAACTCACCTGGCAAAACTTTAAGGGGAATTTTAAAAGCAGGGACTAAACACTTAAGGGCTTTGAGGTACAGGAGAAACTGAAATAGAAGCAATGCCAAATTGCATTTCATGCTTTTGCTGCTTAATAGAGTATATTAATTCCCTCAAGAATACCCCTTTGCCAAGGGAGAACACCTTTATCATGTGGTGCAGCAGAACTGGTAGAGAACATGCCATAGTTACTTTCGCAGACTTAACATGTGCAAAATATAAGTATCCAAACTGATAATGCTATATAAACAGTGGTGGAGAGCATTTCCAAACACATGAAAAATATCAAAAGGGCTGAGTTATGCTCCTAGCTTTTTTCCACACTCATCAGGTTTTAATATCTATGTAGTCCTAACACCAATATTTGGAAAATCAGGTTTTCACAACTTCTTTATACCAAAAAAAAAGCTTCAGTGCAAAAGCAGGGGGCTATCTACTGTCTTGCACATTGCATTCACATGAGATGTGGTGTGCCCTGTGAATAAACTACTACAATGAGACTTATTGAGCTACTTATAATTTTCCCCCTGGCTTTCTAGAACCAGGTTTTCACTACTTCAGTTGCATTTCCACCCCTGCTACTGTCCACCTGTGTAACCTTGGGCAAGTCACTTTTCCTTTCTGACCGTTTCGCTGTTGGATCCCCAGCAGACTTCACTAACTGGATGGTAGGGTCTCCAGGACATGTGCTGCCTCTCACTACCTGTTCATCCAGCGCTTAATACTATGTGGCTCTCATCACTGTAGTGTCAGGGTCAGGTTTGTCAAGAGGCATTGCAAGTTAAATGAAAGGAATCTGACTGCCCAAGAGATAATAAGCATTGGAGGTTCAATCCTAGTGTGTGAATAAATGGTTGTTGATTCTTTTTTCTTTCCAAGAAAGACACGACTAAATGTTACTTCAGATACCAACGGGGGTGGTCAAGCATTCAGCTAACAAAATACCTCAGTGAATCTCACTTATTTCAACAAGTGGTGACTACAACTAGATTTGCTATCTAAGCTGTAATTAACCTAAGAATTAAAGCAACAGCATTTTAACATGAGACAATGCAGGCACACACAAAAAATATTTACATTAATTTTACAATTGAAAGAGTAGACTTTGAGTTGGCACAAACTTATATAACCTCGATCAAAGTTAACAGAGCCACTTTACTCAAGTGAAGATATAACCTCAAAGGTATATTTTTGCAGCCAGGTCTTTCTAGATTTTTTTTTTTTTTAAATGGCAGTCCTAGTGCAATTATAAAAGGTCAGCATTGTACTCATTGGTCTTATTTTCCCATGAACCCCTTGGTTTTTTTAGTTCGCCATTTTCTGGGATACATGCACAAGAATGCTGTATTGTCCATGACCTTTTTGTCAGAGGAAAAGTTATCCAGATATAATATGAATAACTTATTATGAAATAGCCAACTTCACAGAAAAGGTCAAAATGTGGAATAAATGCAGGTAGGTCTCAGCATGAATAACGGTAAGCTGAATATAGGTCTTTGAATGGCACATTAGTGACATCTCCTGTTAGGGAAAATAGGGCCCTGTGAGAATTACCTTACTTGTGTAGGTCACCCAGATACATTAAAAAGAGACAGTAGTGCTTTTTTCCAGTTATGCCCTGCAAATGCTTGGTCCCTGAGGAAAGAGACTAGTCAAATTCCTAGCTCAGCTCTATAACCTCTTAGAGATGATGATAAACTCAGTGCAGATACCAGAAATATGGATTAAGAACCACCAAAGGTCATTTAGGGTTTTTATGTCTGAAAAGGAAGAGCATAAACATACTATCAAAATTGCATTTACCAGAAACCTGTTTATATCCAAGAACCAAAACTGAATCCACTTCCTTCTTTTCCTTCAGATAAGGTTTTTCAGATGAATGAAAGATTTCCTTCGGTGTTCTGTCATTTCCTATTCATTACACTGGTAAGAATTCTCATGGCTCTGAGTTGCACAGGGCCAGGAAGGGAATATTGTTCACAACACTTCTTAACTGATGCAGTCAGAGCTTTCCAGGGTGAAGGTAGATATTCTGGTGACCTACCAGAGCATGAGCTGTCCTTGAATTCTCTGAAACACTTTTGACTTCCTGCCAATGTTCATCCTCTGCTCTTCCATCTTGTAGTTACATCTTCTTGTGCCAGTACACAGCAATTCAACATGTTTCAGGTAATACTGTGATATTCTGAGTCTCATCATTTTGGAGAAGTGAGCATTGCTTGGCTCTGAGGTTAGGCTGCAAATCCTACGTGTTTAAAAGGGCTTGATGACCAGAGAAAAAGCAGAAATGGCAAAAAGACCCTCCACAGCATAACAAGTATGAGCATCTGAAAGCACGAGCTTCCCAGTTGCCTATATTAATCCTTCATTTGGTCGCTTATTGGCAGGTTGGTTACTGGAAGGACATGGAGCAGGAAGAAGCAGCAGAAAAGGTCAAAACCGAGGGAAATGAGTCATCCATTCTCCTGACAGGATTAGAAGGAAACACATTATATCACCTAACGGTGAGGGCGTACAACGCTGCAGGGTATGGACCACCTAGCACTACTGTGCGTGCAGCCACTAAGAAGTCCCGTAAGTGATCTCAGTACCTTTGCTCAAAAGGAGAAGTCAGGGAGCAACCTCTGCTCTCTTGGGTTTTCCTTTAATAAGAGTGTATAATAATCAGGAGTCATGTATAGTTTTGATTCATGGCTTTGCTTTGATATTTAGACATGAATTCATATGACTTTGCATTCATAACAAAGGTTATCTTCCTACAAAACAAGGTATTTTTGACAAAGAAGGGACAGAAAAGAGTTCAAGTTCATAATCTTTGTGGAGTTTATGGGGTGGGCTGAGTAAATACACCACAGTCTATTAAATGGCAACCCTGGTGCAAAAAAAAATCGTTTAAACTTCCAGCTAGAGTTGGGAGCCTGCTAACACAACCAGTTGTATATGTAATAAAAGATTGAAATACTTTGATTTTGATTTTAAAGAAACTACTGGTAAACTATATTTATATATGTTATTTTTTCTCCTCAGCTCCCAGCCAAGCACCAAGCAATATTATGTGGATACAGGATGGCTCTCATGTGTCTCTTGGGTGGGAGCCAGTCAGACCTCTAGCTAATGAATCTGATGTAATGGGATACAAGGTCAGTGCTTCCCCTTCCTTGCTCACCTTTGTCTCTTCCAAATGGCTGCTTCTCTTCCCTGTTGGCTTTTTTCCCTTTCTTGTTTTTCTGTGTAAGTAAAGTATGCTATACAGACTGTCTGCAATCAGTTTTCACCATGAAAAGCAATAAATAAAATTGAAAAGAGCGAAATGTCCCAACATTTTCTATGTTGTGATTTTCAACTACTGATTATAAACTGAGTAAGCTCTATCTGAGTGGATCAGTTCATCATATCTGACTCAGAAGGGGCTATTAATAAGACCAGCCTGCAATGAAATTCCTACTAACACTTCAATTTAACTGTGTTTGCAGTAGGATTTAGAGAAATGCAGAAGAATGAGGCATCTTAAAATGACATTAAAATTAATATTTTTACGGAGCAGAAACACAAATACTTAGGTTCGTTTTGTGATCATGTTGGTGATGTTCAACAATCTGTGACGGTAACATCTGGCATTTAAAGTTTTGAAGTTTTAAAGAGTAAAAAACAGATTAACTCTTAAATAACAAGCCATAAAAAGCAGTGTAATTCACCGCAATCTTTGAAATCAAAATGAATTTTTTCAGTGCTTTTACAGAAGTGTGGTTGTTTTTTCTTTTTTAAGCATACATACAATCATTTCGATAGACTACAATCATATTCCCTCTGATACATCAGGAAATATCACCAAGAAAGTGTAAAATGTTTCAAATAAACCAGAAACTGTTCTAACCTTTATAAGAAGAGCTGAGATTCTGAAAAAGTTCAGTTGACTGCTTTGCTTTTTGCACCTCTCTGACCTTTTCAGTTTTGTCTGGGAACAGAAACTTACACAGAAGTACCAAAAAGACAGCTATGTACTCACTTGCTTTCTTCCCACGAGCCATAAGCTTGTATTGAGTTTCACAGGAGATGCAGGGACAGATCTGAGCTATTCTCAGTTGGCTTAGCCAGCTAAGGTAAACACACTAAGGACATTATTTAGGGCATTTTCTTTACATTTGAAGTTGGGTTCTTGAGCCAAAAATGTGAATATCTGCATGAATTTGAGGATAAGAATTTGAATCAAATGGAACCCAAAATGCATTTAGAATAAAATTTGGAGAAAAAAATTGTGCAACAGCTAATGCTCAAGCAGGCAAATGTTATATCTTCTCTCTGGATCATAATCAATGTCCTTTCACATTCATTAATTGCTAATATACTTTGTTATTAATGTTTTTAAGCCATTGCAGGGAGGGGAGAGTAAAAGCAGATGACTGTTTAAATATAATGTCAAGAAAACCTTAATGAAATATGAAAAAGTTAACATTTCAGTGACTGCGTTATCTACACAAAATGTCTGGTCCATAACTTGAATGACCCCTATGACCACTATCTACTTTATTGACCATAGGTATTATTTAGGCAAGAAGGCCAGAGCAACAGTCAAGTTATAGAAACACAGAAAACCTCTGCGGTGGTACTTCTTCCTGATGTTGGTGTCTATATCATAGAGGTCTGTGCAGTCAGTGAAGGAGGCGATGGGACTGCGAGTCCCCAGATCAGGGTTCCATCTTTTTCAGGTAAGGTTACACTTATATTTGGAAGAGTGGTGATTATAGCAGTGCTTGTTAACTCTATTATTCTCTACCTGAAAGAAATGTTCTCACAAGTCTCTAGCTATTAGATAAAATCATTAATCAGAGTCTTCAGTTTTATGCTGAAACAAAGGTATCTAGTGCCATTTGAGATGCTCAAGAGTATCTGAGGCATCCATGTGGGGCTGATGAACAAAACCAGAGGATTTACAGGAAACCTCTTCCTTTCTAGAATAACATCGGGAAACCTAATTGAGCTGTCGATGTGTACACATGCACTAGGTGTCTTAAATAGCATTATAGTCAGCTGAGATGTAATCCATACAGACCGACAGTAGAGCCTAGACAGCCATTCAGCTGATCTTCTAAATTTAAATATTCAGACATAGGCATATAAGGACATCTGAGATGTCCTAAGGTAACCCAAACATTTCCACAAAGCTGGCAGATATGATGCAGGACTTAGAGGATACGCACATCATTCTGGATCACCAGCCGGAGGTATACTACCTAACACAGCTAAAATGGCATGCATTTAGGTAGCTGAACCCTGTGTATGTGCCTTCTTTAGAATAAGCTGAATTTCTCTGTAGGTTCCATTGACTCCCTTGAGTAGATATTACTTTATTAAATTATTGAATACTTACAGTATTAATGTATTATCATGAAGTAAATGATGTTGTCTAGTTTCTATTTCCTCAGTTACTGCAATATGTTGAAAGAATTTAAAGTATCAATATTATACAGGTAAGAAAGGGACAGAAGGATTAGTGGCAAGAACAACCAGAAAATAACATTGTCTTTTGCCTAAACACAACGAGGCATTTTAATTCTAACTTCTTGCTAACACCTTAAAACTCTACTGATCATTGCTTTTTAGTCCTTAAGGAGTACTATCCAAAAGGCGCAAGCCTGAAACTTCAATCTAGACCTAAAATTTCAGTTCTAATCTAGTCACAAACTACAGTTCTATCATCAGAATGCAGAAGACACCAACCCCTACTCCATGGAATATGTTTCATATATCTTTTGAGCCATAACTCTAGGTCACAAAATCTTTAATTCCCTCTAACCTGATATTTTTGATTAGACTATACACAACAGATCAGTTCCACTTAGGAAAATTGTGGTCCAAAGAAATCCTGTCTGGTTCCCTTCCCGTCCTGTGACCTGTTGCCAGTGCCAGCCCATAGCACATTCCCCCTTAGCACAGCTTTTTAAGGGACTGCTGTGATCTAAAAACATCACTGGGCTACTGAGCAAAAGACCACTTTTTCCTCTGGACAAACATCAAGATCAAGGGCTAGCTTTCATTCCTTGTTTCAGGAAGAACATTTGTGGTTGTGACTCAGGGCATCTTCTGCATCCTAATTCTTTCTGAGGATTAAGGCATAAAACCACATACCCTTTTGGAATTCCCTGTTCATTTGCAGACTGAATATGAGGATTCAGCATATGAGTTTCTGTAGATATCATCATAAAAATCCCCAATTTCCTCATATCTATGTAGGGATCCTATTTTGCGATTACAGTTCTCACAAGGTAATCCATTGCCTAAAAGTTGGGCTTTTGCTGAGCATAACAGAATACAAATTTGGGGCAAAATCTAGTACCTAAATGTACTGAGAATAGTTTGCATAATTTGTTCCTTAATTACTTTGCTTTTAATTTCAGGAGGGAAAGTAACAAGTGCTCAATCCACCTTACATGTGTTATCCACTTCCTCGTCCTCTGTAACATTGCTTTTGGCAATGATGGTTCCTTCAGCCTCATGGTGAAGACTGCAGACTTTGTTGTTGTTGTTATTTGTTTGCTTTAGCTTGATGACACCAAGGGATGGAGTTTTATGTCCGTGGAGAAACTGGAAACCCAAGCTAATGCTTAAAGACCCATAGAAATGCCTATGGTGCACTTAGAGCAGTGTTGGAGACACGGTCAATAATTCATCAGGTTTTTTTTCACTTCATTTTTTGTAAAAGTCCTCTGGGAAGGGGACACTTCTTGGCCCAAAAATATGCAGATTGTATGTAATAAACTTTTGTAAGGAAACATGATTTCTGTCAAACGTACTTTACTTTTTTAATATGTTTGATTTTGGTGACCCCAGTCACATATCATTAGGTGTTTAAACAGTGGTGTCTAGTACAGTACATCTGTTTGGTTTGGAAAAAAAATCTTTTTTAAATATAGAACAAAGTTTGAGACAGCTTTGTCGAATACTTTTTTTGCATTCCTACACCTGGCTGTTCCAACGGACAAGAGAGAAAAATATAGTTTAGATACACAGCCCACTGCAAAAGTACAGAGAATTTGTTCTGAAAATGTATGAATATGTATTTAATTATCAAAAAGAATTGCCAGTACAATACTAGACAGCACACTCAGAAAGTGGCAAAAGAGAGCAGAAAAGAAGCCATTTATTTTATTGCAAGGTAAACAGAAAATTATTAAACACAAACTTAAAAGGAAACAAGTTTGGTTTTCATCAAATACCACATGATTTAATGTCATATGAATCAAATATATATTTTCAATAGCAAATAAAAAATCAATTCCTAATGCCTATGACAACGAAAACTCCACTGGGCATTTAAACATGATATACATTAGGCTGCTAAGTGGACAAATAAAGCAATGCAAGGAGATAAACCTACTTTTTCCAACCACTTCTCAGTTGTAATTTTTTTTTCCCTCTGGGTCTATTTTTTAGTAATATTCTGTGCTTTATATATTTGGTAATCAAGTTGAAGTATATATGAAAGCATATTATTGAAAGAATATTAAAATTTTTTGGAATGTAATCATTCACATATATACAGACTCCAGTAGGATATATTTTGGAGAATGCTGTGTCTGAAAAAAAAATACTTGGATAAGTGCTACTGAGCATCATTCCAGTTATTTAGTTAATTGGCTCTATTTCTATAGCTCACTAGAGATTATTCTTGTAGGGACTGTGTGTTATCAGTTTTAATCCCCACTTTTTGCAGTACCAAACAATTTTTCACTCAACAGACAATTTGGACAATTTTTCTACATTGGAAGGCCTTTCTGCATATTGGCACCTGAATCAAAATGATCCCCAGTGTATATGGTGTGCGTGTTTGTACAGTTATGGTGTGTACGGTGTTATGAGGGAGGGTGTTTTACTACCTTGTGTCTAGGGATCGTGCCTAGGATGAGCATTCCCTTGCCTGGAAAAATCACATCAAAAGAGTTTAACAGGCAAGTGTTAATAGCATCATTCTTCTAGCTGTCCATTCCTCTAAAAGTTTTGATGCAAATCTGTTTTGGTTGATGGGTTCTAGGTCTAAAATGTTATTATTTTGCCAGCTCACTAGCAAAATAATACTTGGCATTTAGCTAGTACGCTCTAACTGTGCCCTTTCTTAGCAGCTTTAAAATAGTAGCCAAGAAAGCACACCACAGATCAAATGCTTGGTAGGTAAAAAGCTGACTGATGACTAATTTAATTTTTTTTTTTTTATTTTATCAGAAAAATTTTTCAGAGATGCTTCAACTCAACTCTTTATTACCCACTAGTACTTCAAATAATTTTCTAAAAAATAGGGTTGAAATTTACTTAGTCACCATGTTGCTAGGAAAACAAAGGCAGGATAGCTAGTTGAGCATAGACTGTAGATACAGACAGGAGATCTTCTATATCTCTGCTTCTTGAAAAGCCTTTGAGATCAAAGAAAGGAAGGTGGAATGTACCTTGCTGATAGCGCAAACTCATAGAAAATAACTACATGCTGTCTTTTGTAAAACAGCAGCATTGCTACTGTGCAGAGAACTTGCATTAGCAATCATTTTTCAAAAGGTTAAAATAAACAAGAATAAAGTGATGAACCAAAAAGCAAAATGGCTATTTTATAAATTAGTTAAGCATAATTTCCTCTATTTTTTATACAGTTGCTTGCCAATGCAGTTTATTTCAGAGTGTTCAAAAAGGCTACAGTCACTGCTGGTGGCATTTCGGTCAAACAACTTTCTGAATACAATAAATGGCTATGCTTTATAAGAAGAATGAAAGCCTGATAAGGAGATAGAGCTGCATCTAGTTATATCTCAATCTCTAGTGTCAAGATACAGATAGAAATACTGAACATACCATCAGGTAATGTAGTTGTATTGCAGGGACAAAAAGGGGTATGTTTTATATTCAACATGAACAGAATATGTATTTTGCATCTTAAATATATTAATAAACATGTTTTAAATGTTTAAGTACCTATGTGTTACCTATTTGTTACTTTGTAGAAGAAGATGTTTCCTTATCATGACATATTATTTTTTAGTTGCAATGGAGAGCTCTTTCCTTTTTCATGTAAAAGCTTGTAATAGTGCAGTCTAGCGTCACTGAGGAGACTGCATTTTTGTATAATGCCACAAGATCTGTTTGGAAAAAAATAATTAGAAAGAAACTTTGTTTTGCAGACCAAAAGAAAGATACTGTCGTGGCCCATATCAAAATGTTAGATATATTGTATACAATCTGTATATATGCTATATATAATGGTATATACAATGTGGAAGACACAGTAATATAATAGTTCCTGTGTACTGTTCTTGTAACATTAGACCTTTTTAATAAATAATTCTCTTTTTATTGACTTTTATCTTATCTCCTGTCAGCTCCTGAATTGTATTCGTAGAGGACAGGGTACACAAATATTTTGGATTCCAAAAGCAACAACCTTTTAATTACACGACTTTCAAGAAGAAAATAATGAATCTGCAATAGTGAATGTGGACAATGCAGCCATTAAAGTTAAATACTTTTTTGGCATCTTTCTAATTTCACATATGTGTTGGATTCCTTGGGTAGATATTACTTTTATAATTAGATAAATGAAAGGTGCAAGAAGGCTGAAACCCTCAACATGAAACTATACCTAACAAAAATTGCAAAATAAGTCTGCAAATTAGCTTCAGAGATAAAAGCTCTGCATTTTAAAAAAAGAATCATGAAGAGAAGTGCTTTTTAAGGAAGCCGCCAAGGACAATCCTCTATATACTGAAGTAGTATATAGTTTCTGGGACCACTCTGGCATGTATAACGTTCTTTCTTGTGTCACCAATACCCCATGGCCATGCAGGCACAAAAGCCCAGCATGGCCATTTCATGTTCAATTGAAAACTTTAGTTGCTTTGCCTTATACTTGAAATACTTTGTGTGATAAATCACAACAAAAAAGCTTTCAAAAATATGCATACGCTTTTGGAGGAAAAAATGTAATAATGGATGACCCAATTATAGCAAATATTTTTCTTTTTTCATAGTTTTATTTGAGTTTTTAATAATCCCCAATCACTTCTTTATGAAATGAATATTTATAGAGGTAAATGACTTTGCAACAGAGTACGAAGTCAAAAAAGCCCATTTTGGAAATAAAAATTGATTGCCACAGTCACCATTTGAACTGAGACTTCAATTACAAAATGGGTACGGCTTAAATAGCATATTATATCAGGACTTCCATTAAATTACTTATGAATGTCACAGAAAACTGTAATGACCTGTTTTTGCTGACATGGAGAACTGTGCATATTGAAAATCCATATCCTATCAGAACTTTTACCAAACTGCAACCCATTCTTGCCCTTTCATGGCCATCAATCCAGTTCCTCTGAAGATGAAAGACATTTTCCTTCTTAATTACTTCCTATGCTTTTGAGCAAAACAATGTCAGGGATAAGAGAAAATGAACAGCATTTATTACGATAGGTTAGTTGGCTTTAGGCTATTACAAACAGCCTCCCTAAGCATGCCTACACACAGGCTGCTTCCAAAAATACTGTCCCTGAGTTTGCTCTAAGACTTTTCTCTCAATTCCAGTAAAGACAGACCTGAGCACTGACTGCCTTTATTGTGGTACACCTTTTTAATATTTTAAACAAGATGATGATAGTGTGTATATGCATTAAGACTCACAAGCCTAGAAGAAAAATCTATGGAAAATTGTACACTAGCAATTTCAATATTGACATTACTTATTAAAGGGGTCAGCTGCTTAAGCAAACTGGCACAGGTGTTTAGATGTGCAGCTATTCTTCCCTCCTGTGCTCCTTTTCTGCTGTCAGACTATTAACTAAGCACCCCAGCTTGTATAAGAAACCTACCTAGTCATGAGAAGAAACTGATAAAGAAATCTGCGATGCGTCTTGGTTCACCTTTTATTGTGATGAAATAGATGTGTCTGGTTAGAGAAAAATACCCTTCTCTTTGGTATGTTGCTTTTGTGGGTTTTTTTTTTTTTTCACTTTTAAGCTCAAACTCATCAATTCTAAAAAATTATAGAATAAAAACATGAGAGTCTTCCTGAAAGATACAGTTATCAAGATGAATAGCAAAGGCAGGCACTATTCATGTTAATCACAAATAAAGGTATTCAGCATATTTTGATTTTCGTACAGAAAATAAGATGGGAAAATGCATTAATTTCCTTTCAGTAACAGAAAACATGTGAATAAAAAGATGCTGAAAGTATCTGAAACATACATGGGTCAAAGCTTTAGCAAGTACAATTTTACTCAGCTGCATTGCTCTGATGCCTGGCTGAGCAAGCATTTCCATTTCATAATGACACCATCTCTTATCTTCTACAAAAGGGACTTTTTAAGACAGGATAGTAAAACAAGGTAGTCCTTCTGATATTCCTGTAATACTTCACCATGTGGAGTGTCTGGCTGACTTAGAAAAGAAGCCTCAATTCAATTGCTTTGTTTTGTATAATTCAATCCCTTAGTTTTGAGTAATATATACATCCAAATCTATCATTATCTTGGAGGGAGTCATTCTAGGTCATGACAGCATTTTATATGTATGTTTGTTCAAATTAGGAAGTTTCACATGTGCTTTAGGTGAAAAAAATTAATGCCCACTCTGCTGTGACCATTAATTCATAATACATGGGCTGTCAGATGATCGGTGGACGTAATGCATAAGCCTAGTATTAGTTCTTTTCTAACATGGAGAAAACTCAAAAGCAAATTGTTGATATTTTCTGTCTATACTACATTTACTTTAAGTTCTATTAGGAAAAAAGAAATAATCCAGGGTACACCGAGTGTATCTCCTGCCCCTATTACAGAGATGAAAATGTAGCACTTCACCCTGCCCTACAAGTCCCTGGGCAGCCACTTCTTCCTCGCCCTGCCCTGTCCTGTGACAAAGTGCAAAAGGGTACATGCGTGTATGGGGTGGGGTGGGAGGAGAGACAAAAGGGGGAGGAAATCCACAGGCACAGTTCCCCATGAGGATGGCCTGGAGTTCACCCAAGCATCTTGACCTACCTCTGAAAGGGTAAGCCTTTTCCCTTCCAAACATACAGGAGACGAAGCATTTTTTCCCCATCTCAGAATGATTGCACTAGATTAGATTACTTAAAAAACTAAGCTAGGTTTCCACTGTGTTGGATTGCTATCTGTCCACTTTTTGACTTTTTCTCAGGGAATAGAAGCTAATCCCACAGCTTTTGAATGGGAAGTGAAAGGTATTTCATCCCTACAAATTTCTCATTAAAAAAAGCATTTTATTACCCAGAGTACCCAGAAAAGAAAATATCAGTCTTTAATGCTCTTCACAAAAGCTTTGTCCTTTAAATGCAGGAGATAAAGTTGGCACGTTGCCAACGGAACGTATTATTGCAGCATGAGAAACAGGCTTGCAGTGGCAAAAACTTCATCAGATTTCTAGATCATAAATGGCTTCAATATTGCTGGATCTCTGCAAGTTTGCTTTGCAGAATGGTAAAGTCTTTCTTTTTGGTTAATTTTTTATTAGACTCAAACATTTCTTGAAAGTTTCTGATTTACTAAGAGCTATGACACTGAAAGTCCTTCAGCTCAAGAGATCTGCAGCACCTGAAACCTTGATGTGACAGCATATTGGCAAACATACTCTGTTTGCTCAAGGCATAGCTAGTCCCACAACTCTTCCCTCCACCAAGAAAATATTTATCTTCATGAACTACAGTGAGGTGGTGAGGCATTTCTGTTCTTAAATGGCTGATGAACACTCTCTTACTTCTAGTCAAAGAGTACAGCTGTTAAGCTACTGTAAACATCTGAAAAAGGTGAGAAAAATATGGGGGGGGAAAAGTCCCAAAAGCGAGTATATCTTCTTGTATAAACTGGCAAACAAGCCAAACCCAAAATGAAACTATGTGACTCCCATAACCCTCTCCACCAGATGATGGCAGGGTGGGAAGTCTGTTCCCCTGCACCCCCGCTTTAATTTGTTGAATTTCAGTAGAGTAGGATCTCTAGATGCCGTAGAGGAGGAGTGCCAGCCACGAAAAGGGAGCAACAGGCTGGCCGGCTGTTTTGTGGTTGATGCTGCCAGTTTTACAGAAGTGAGGTGAGAGACATCTGGCCACGTTATATCTCCTTTGGACACCTAAATCTCAAAATTATGATAATACTAAGCCCTTTCAGGTAATTAAATGGCAGGTAATGCTGAAGCACTCCAGAATGACTGCACAAAACAGAGTGAGGGAGGAAAAAGGCAGCAAGTATGTTTCAATGCCAATAAATGTGAGGTGAAGAAAATCTAAACTGTGCTTACCTCATGCTGAGTGTGGAACTGACAGGTGAAACTCAGGAAAAGGCACTTGGAATCATCTCAGAGGGAGTCAGAAACTCATGGCTCATGATATAGCAGCTGCTATAATGCAGTAAAAGTTGGGTATCATCAGGAAGGTTGTTGAGAGCACGATGAAACACCACTTTTCTGCAAGACAAAACTTTGGTTTTATCACAGTACTGGTACTGTGTGCACTTGAGGTCTCCACAGCTCAAAAAGAACATAACAGAGATAGCATAGAGAAAGACAACTAAAATGATCAAGGGTAACATCCAGAACATCTGCCACCTGGGGAGAGGCTAAAAGGACTAGGACTCCTCAGTTTGGAGACAAGCAGACAGTGGATAAGAAGCTATCACACCCCAAATTTCTCTCCCATTTTTCCCTCCTGTGCAATGGACAAAGCACAAAAAAGGTCTGTGAAAGACTGACACCCAAACCTCCTCCTCTTTAAAGTGCTTTAAATTCAAAGTTAAAGATCCTACTTTATCTGTCCAATGAATATTGAACTATTCACACAAAAACCTCCAATATTTAAAAGATGCTATTTCAGAACACTCTCTATTCCAAGGGCCAGAGCAAACAAATTTATTCCCAGACACATAATACAAATCAGAAAGAAAAGGCATTTGAGATCCATTAAATCTTCAGCTGGATCTTTAAATCATTTGTGGTAGACAGAAGAAAAAACATGTCTGCCTCTCTTTTACAAAGGGACACTCACAAACATTCATAAGAAGCTTGTGAACGTATCCAGGCTAATGAAACCACCCCTCCCACATGGATGTAAAATGTAGGAACTGAAACTGGATCTTCAGAATCAAAGTCCAGCATTTCCACCACTGATTGCCTTTAAATCCTTATTGTCATTGTTTTAATTACTACTGTTCAGGCTGTAATGTCATGGTGCTTGCAGGCCATCTTTGTTACCTGCTAATAACTAATCAACCACAGACTGTAAAAGAACAAACACAAAACTCTACTAAGGATCTTCCTATCACTGCACCATCTCTTAAGCTAGACACAGAGCCTGGGAGAGTTTTAGGTATGACAGCAGAGCAAAAGCTAATATCTGTTCTTACTCTTTTATGAGTTACAACATCACATTTACTGCCAGACCGTCAGAGAATGGGGGAAATGAAAATGCAGCATTTTTACTTTCTCTTTCATGCTGAGAACACTGGCTGGAATGATTTTGGTGTAATGTAGTATGCTGGTTTTGACTGGGCTAAGAGTTAATTTTCTTCATAGTAGCTAGTATGGGGCTATGTTTTGGATTTGTGCTGGAAACAGTGTTGATAATACAGGGATGTTTTCGTTATTGCCGAGCAGTGCTTACACAGAGTCAAGGCCTTTTCTGCTTCTCAACCCACCCCACCAGTGAGCAGGCTGGGGGTGCACAAGAAGTTGGGAGGGGACACAGCTGGGACAGCTGACCCCAGCTGACCGGGGGGATATCCCATACCATATGATGTCATGCTCAGGAATAAAATCTGGGGGAAGAAGAAGGAAGGCGGGGGGGATGTTTGAAGTGATGGCATTTGTCTTCCCAAGTAACCGTTACCTGTGATGGAGCCCTGCTGTCCTGGAGATGGCTGAACACCTGCCTGCCGATGGGAAGTAGTGAATGAATTCCTTGTTTTTCTTTGCTTGCGTGCATGGTTTTTGCTTTACCTATTAAACTGTCTTTACCTCAACCCATGAGTTTTCTCACTTTTACACTTCCGATTCTCTCCCCAATTCCATTGGTGGGGGAGTAAGCGAGCAGCTGGGTCGTGCTTAGTTGCCAGCTGGGGTTAAACCATGACGTAGAAAAGATGCCTGAATGATGTAGGTTATAATTTTAAAACTTAGTTTACACACATACTCACTAATTAACTTGAACAGCAGTTTATAAGACCAGTTTTGACTCTGCCCATTTAATGAACAAAATCCAATCAACCACCCTGTTAGCGTAAATGGAAAATACATGTCTGCAAGAATGATAAATAACTGATTGCCATAGTGATTAGCATAACGTGCCTCCTGGGAAGCTATTTGGCATTCAGTTCTCACTAGCACTTTTTAAGGATTGATACAAGTCTTGGTGTGCTTTGCATTGCACTTGCAGCTTATTTAAATAGGAAGACATCTTTCTAGATCTGATGACTGACATTTTCATTTTAAATTTTACATTTCTGTCTATAAGAAAATGAATCATATTTTTCAAACTGTTGTGGGTGTTTTCACATAAAACGTATGTTTGGCTCATTTCATTAAAAAAAAGCAAATTTATTTTTAGTGGTCCCAGATGCTCCAAGCATTACAGCTGAGCTAAACTAGCCTCAGAAAAGCTGTTGCTGACTCACAGTTAAGCAACCTAGTGACTTTGGAGGCTGCGTGCTCTACTCTGAAAGTTTTTAGAGCCATTGTATACAGCTAACTGGGCTGTAGAAACATTCAGAAATTAAATGCAACAGATGATCCCCTGGATTAAAAAAATGGATGATAACTTGAATACAGTTGAGGTAATTTGAAATGCTACTAACAGCACAGAATACCTACATTTGAAAAATGGGCAATTCAGCTGCTCTTTTTAGTTCCTTAACTTCAGTTCCAATTAGGACTGAGCTTTAGTATATTGGTCCATATTTTTAACATATTAGCTTGTTCAATATCAGACAAAATCCCCTTCAAATACAAAATCAATCTGGGAGGCTTTACAAGAGACTGATGTGCCTGTCACAGAATTGACTGAACTGTGGGCAAAGCTCCTCCTGGACTACAGGACCTTGGGTCACCATCTCAGACTGGGTCAATAGAGCTGCATTGAGTGTTTCTTCCATCTTGCATCTGTATGGGTTCACTTCACCCCAAAAGAGTTGAGTTGCAAACAAATTCTATTTAAATTCTGCAAGTTAATACGAAAATCCTGAATCAACTGATTAGGAAAAACAAGCAGCTCATATATTCAACTTACTTACCCTATAAATTTAAAGGAGGCACAGTTTCCAGAGAGATACAGTGAAAAGCAGGAGGGAGGGAAACAACCTCTCCAGCTAGCATAGGTACAGAAGGGCTAAAAAAAAAAAAGTGTTTGAACGGTTCCCTGAGCTCCTAAGGACAGGCACTGAGCTATTATTCCAAGGAAGCACCCTATATAAATATAAGTATTGCATTCAGTGTTTTCAAAAACTGGGGTATCTCCACAGCAGCACCTAAATATAAATGCAAATTGTCAATTCAAGGAACCCAATAGGAAACTGGAATCTCACTGACCACAGATATGGTGGAAACAAGAGTGAGAAATGAATGCAGGAAAGTATAATAAAGGAAACTTAAAAACTCCCACTCTTCCAAAGCACATAATATTAAATCTCAGAAACTACATAATACTAGCTGAAAATAAATAAATAAATAAATAAAGTTCCAGCAAAGAAGGAATTAACTTAAATTTCCTATCTATCTGGTGAATTTGAAATGTTTCTTGGCAATTCTTCCATTATTAAATGTGTATGGAAGGCACACAGGATTCCTATGGGATCCTGCTCTTGTTGCCTGTACACCTTACTCTAAACTGTTGACCATAAGAAGGAGATGCCAGTAAAAGGCTTCCTCTTTTCGTGGCCTCTTCCATGCCTGAAGGGTGAAGACTTCATCACCCACCACTAACTGTGAACTGCCTGAATACAAAATCCTGACCTTCATTCTGACCTTCAATAACAGTACTAACCTGAGCAAATGCTGAGGAGCAGCTGCTTCCATTCTAGCTGTATAGCTCCTGCATAGCCTTGCCTGACCTGCTTTGGGAATAAAAATGCCTGTCCCACCCTAAAGCACACTGTAGACGTGGGCTTCAAAGGCTTGTGAATACTGAACCTGTTTGGAAGGGTTCCATTTTCATAACTGAGAATAAATATCTTAGGTTTTACCTTCATCACAACCCTGGAAAATATCTTCAGAGGCGTTGCTTGAACAGCAGCTTTCCTGACACTCCACTGAATATCTCAGAATGGCCCATGTGCAACCTAAATAGTTTACATTATGCAGACATGCAAAAGAGAGATGTGTTACACTACTCCTCGCTTAGCCAACATTTATAAAATTGTCCAAAACAATGAAAAGCTGCCACTGAATAAAAAAACCTCTCCATATATGCACAAAGGCATTCATTATATTTGAAATGTTAGTATATTTTAAAGAGCTGAAACTACAAAAAAAATGGGCTAGGCTTAAGTTTAAAATTGATCCTACAATTTTACTCATTTACCTAAATGATACTTTTTCACTTGAATGCTTGTAAGGAACTCAGCAGAAGCAGAGATGGAAAAGAGTTAATTATACCTGGAGAGCGGAAGAATCCACCAGTGAGATAGTTACCTTAAAGGGAAAAGTCAGTATATCAAGGAAAAAGCCATGAAAAAGACTACATACCAGAACATCCATTCTGACAATGAAATCAATTAGTCATAAAATGGTCTTCCAAAGTGGTCTTCCCATACCACTAAACATTTGAAATTATATTAAAAAGATAAATAAACTGTATTGCAACATCACATAAAGCTGACAGTCTGATGCCCATACAGATATGTATAAAACCCAACAGATTGAAAAGAGAATAAAAGCAAAACTAAGTATTAAAATTCTTAACATCCAAAGTTCAAAGAAATATAATTTTCCATTGTAAAAAAAAAGATCACTTGTCTTCAGGCCTTCCAAAAGTATTCTATGCAGTTTTCTGAATAATTTGGCATTTTTCATGTCAAGCAAATTTTCCAAAGTGAAGTTACAGAATAGAGTCTAAAATACTTATGGCCTCTTTTGTCCTTAGCTTATATGAACCTGTAGCTTTTATAGCACTCATCAATGGAAACATTAAGCAGAAATCATTTATTTGCTCTAATACTCAGTAATAATGTCAACATGTCTCACACCTTCAGACTGATGCTTCTCTCTGATATCCAAGTTCAAACTGGGCATATTTGCTACTGTGTTTTTCAGTTAAGATCTGGACATATTCTAGCTAAAAGTTTTCCAGTCAGTTTTGTAGTGTCTGTATTTCAGCCCAAGGGTTCCCCCATATATTACAGCAGCAAAGAAGTAGGAGTTTAAAACTCCTTTTTCTCTGATGTAGTGGTTGTATATACAATCATTTGTCAAGCACACATGCAAAGTGTGTACACGTGCCTGATGTACCTAAATAAATATCAGTTGACATTGTCATTAGGTTTTCTTATCTCTCCTTGAATTTCTTTAAAACAGTATTGCTTAATGCATGGTATTACAGTGGCTAATTAAGCAAGAAGTGACTAGGATAGATGGTGACCTTTTCCAAGTGATTTCCATACATAACATGCTGCATGAAATGTGAAACCCCGGCTCCTGAATGAATCCTATCAAAAAGAAAGACTGTTCTCTTTTATACTACCATTCTAGAGTGCTGTGTAAATGACTAGGATCTTTAAGGCAAAATCATAGTGTGTGACATTTCATTTTCATAACCTTTTCATTCCATGAAAGTATGTTTTTAATGGTATAATCCTTGTAAAATATTAATGATTTTGCTGAATGTGACAAAATTTATAAGGCAATATACTCAGCATCATTTATAAGAATACCTATTATAAGTGCACTCCAGGTATAGAGAGACAATTCTACTGGAAAAGTGAAATATTCAAAAAGGTATGTAAAATAAGCTGTGATTTGTGTATCATTGTATTGTGTTATTAACTTGAAAAATAGTTCTACTTCAAAGGAAATGTCAGTGAGCTCTGTAAAGTTTTCAAGTAAGGCCCAACTCTAAGTAACAATGAACCCATTTTAGGCAGAGATGATTTTTCACGCAGAAGAAAATTTTAAATTATCCGTCTTATACTTAGAGCATCTTTCACACTGACCTTGCAAAGTTCCTATATACATATATATATATATATATATATATCTCCTATAATTGGGTGCAAAGACTTCTGATGCATAGGTAACAGCAAACAGGTTTCTAGCATATAAAATCAGTTCAAGAGGAAATTTTCTGTTTTTATATATCAGGGTAAAGTTCATTTCCATTAAAAAAAAAAAGATTCCTCTTCTTTCCTAATTATTCAAGCTGTACTGCTTTGTTTTGTTGCTGGGAGGTTTAAGAAAGGGAAGGGAGTTACCTTTGATGATGAGAAAAAAATGACTGCTTAAGGCAGAAGCCTGGAAATTCAATGCACAGAGTTTTATTTCCTGGACTTTTTGTACCTTTCCACCTGTCCTTTGAACATGTAGCTTTCTGTAACATCAAATTCTGGTAGCACACAGAGAAGGTATGGAGTGTAGAAATTATATTTACTATATATTACACATATAAAGCACATGAGATCTTAAATTTACGAAAGATTATGAGAAATTCACACTGGGATGACCTTGGTTGGTATAGCTCTCTATTTCTAAATGAGTATCACAGGAAGAACTTATTTCTTCCCCTTAAGTAAAGTGACCAGCTCCATGCTGAGAGAGAGTCAGATGACCTTACCTTCAGCTGTTTCCATATATAAGAAGGAGGAACTGTCATAGTAATATTCCCCACAAAAACATACGCAAGGGCCGAGGATGGGGGAAGGAAATATTTCCAGGTAGTCACAGCAGAATGCAAAACCACTCCTCCAGAATTCTGTCATGAAAACAGGGGGAAAAAATAGTATCTTGTCTGGGAACTAGCCAAATGTGACTATAGCATAGTCTGTGTAAAAGACGGGTATCTTAGCTTGTAAGACTCTAAAATATCAGGATCACAATTTATTCTTAGGAATCCCAGAGAAAATATTGACTGATTAAATAATGATCTACTTAAAAATATACATTGTTTTCTGTGTATCACTTTTGCAAAAGAGGAAGTATTTATTTATAATGCAGTTTGAGAGTTTTAGATTAAAAGTATAATGTACATTTATTCATTCCCACAAGTATCACTGAATTATTAATATTCACCTCAGAACCTGATGCTCATTAGATCTTAGATGCCTTGAAATCAGTCATGCCAGTCTCATGCTACTTAATTTAGATGTGCAGTCAGACATTTTTTCAATTTTTTAATTCCATAGCTTTATGCTTATTCAGATCTTCTATTTTATTTCTGCTGCAATTACTTTTCAAGTAAAAAATATTTTAGTACAAAGACAAGCTTTTTTGAAAACATAACTCTTCTTTAAAACTTACAGTTAAGTCAATTCACAGCTCAAAGTAAACTAGATTCAATAATGATCCTATTTTAAAGTTAAATTGCATTCCAGACACCTGGAATGAAATTTCATAATGAAATGAAAATATGTATTATAGTCCTCAAGATAATCATTGGCAAAATGTAGCAGTTTTAGACCAAGGCAAGGTGAGAGTAGTCCAGTTGGGTTAGCAGAAGGAGCTGTGAAGCCAACAATTCAATTCAAATGATTGTTTTTTCAGATGGTGGAAAGACAACAGGGGACAAATGAAAAGATTAACAGAAGACATGTTCATTCAGCTTAAAATCTTTATAAATTGCAAGAGAACATTAAGATCATTTTGTCCTTTCACATCAAAGTTATCACTAATGTGGAAAAGAAGCTTGCTCTGTTTCAATTATTATACCAGCAGCAGGTTGCTAAGACCTTTGTGGTCAGAGCTCTTTTTTCCAAGAGGTGGCCCTCATTATGTGGTAGAATAGCTTCCTGCATAATTAAACTCTACCTTAGGAAGATGACTTCTACTCTTCTCTCTGCTATCAGGTGTTTCACAGTTGTAAAATAAGTGCTTAGACATTTTTTTGTGGTTTGGCTTTGGAGGTATGGAATAGTGATATCAGGGAATACAGACTTTATCATGAGATGCTTCCCCAGAAAGTAGGATCCTGCCATTTGCCCTGATATGGATGGTAACTGAACTTAGAGACCTTCTGAAAATTTATTCTATTGATTTTCCCTTCCCCCAAACACACGTTCTGATTCTTGTGTTTCCACCAAATGATCAATCAGCCTTGTAAACTTCTTTATCTTTGGGAAGTTAACAAATTCAAATCATGAGGAGATCTAATTTTGCAAAGACATTTTTCCCTTCTGATCATCTAGGCAGAACAGGTTGTCATTTGCTGAAACAGCCCCTCTGCATAAAGTATGCTATCCATGAAACAGTTTTACAAGGGAATTAAGCTATTTTTGTATAAATCTCAATGCTTATAGCTCAGACAGGAAGAGTTATGTCCTGATGTTAGGCCCTACCAATAATCAACAATCAATTAAATCAAGTATTTGCGATAGCAGGAACTGAAACCGATATCCCAGACAATCTAAGCATTTCAATTCACAGTCATTCCTGCTCCCTGGCAATTAAGTCACCTCTCTTTGACCTAATGAATTTTTGGTATAGCAACTATAACAGAAGAGCCTGTCCTCATAGTAAGTTATGCCTGAACTAAGGTATTTTTATGAGGTAAAAATTGGTTGTAACCTCATTGTCACTTCAGTAGGTTAAGTACAAGGGCACCTGAGAGGAAATGCAATTTATGATGTTAGATAAAACAGGCAAGAACATGAAAAGATTCAGTGGTTGGAAGCTGAAGTTAAACAAAATCAGACTATGAGTAAGATATAAATTTCTAACATCAAGAATAAACACTAGAACAATTGCTGTCTCAGGGACTCTCCACGAAAGAGAAGCAGCTTGCTTAGAAGGCTACCAGTAAGTACTCCGGTACAGCCAGAAGTTAAGGTTTCTGCGCAGGAAATTCTGGATCAAATATTATGACCTGTTCTTCTCAGAAAGTTAAGATTAAGTGGCCATGGTATTCTCATCTGTTATGACAACCCATAATCTGTGTAAGCCCAGAAAAGTTGCAAAAGCCCTATTTCCATGTGCAGAGCTCTGAAGTGAGAGAGAAGCCCAGCAGGTCTCACCACAGACCTGCCTCAACAGCAGGAACAGCAGAGCAGTATGGCACTAAGCTGAGCTTTTGAAAATACAGCTTCAACAATTTCAGCATTTAAGACTGACTTCAAATGTTTTCCTATACAATTTTACCTTGTAAACACAGTAGAAGTTTTCTAGTTTTTATAAGCTGTGTGTTCTAATTATGTGGGGGAATTTCCCAGAATACTAAAGCATACGATATGTCCAAGGTTCACTATTTAAGGGATAAAAAAGAGGTTTCTCACTAGTTACAACAGCTGGGGAATAACAAAAAACTTATCTCAGGGCAGAAAGTAAGAGAAAAATAGCCAGGCATTTTACCCTTCAGAAAGGTTTGCTTAAGCATTTTAAGCCATTTCAGTGCTAACAGGTCTCATTTCCCTAATGTAATTAGTAAAGGAAACAACAATTACCTGCAGGTTCATTAAATAAATCAGCACTGTTACTCATTGTGAAGTTAATGATCAGTAGTGCAGATGATTGTTATGGACACAGTACAGTTGTTGGTATTCAGCAGCAATACTTTACTAAAGAGTGTATTACTTTGCTTTTAAATTTTGTCATTCAAATAGATGAATGTTTTCTGCTTTTTCATTTAATAACTGAGAATTTTTCTAGCTGGGAGTGAGTTTTGCAGCCTAATTAAGATAAAGCTTTTTCAGAGTATAATAAGTTAACTCCTATGTCTGTTTCTATAAAACAGCTTTTCTTGCATTCATGTCATGTAACTCGGACCCACCAGCAACATAATACTAGTACTTATTGTTGTGAAACTCCCAATTTAATATCACTTAAGGAAATCTGAACCCATCAGAGCATTAGCTTTCTTTGCCAGGAGATAGCCTCTCGCACAGCAATTTCCATTCTAAGCTGGCTAGGAGCCTCTGTCTGATCCAGGTCCTGGCTTTGTAATATTCCACCTAGACGGCAGTAAAGCAATATACATAGGCATGAAACCCTCAACCCTTTGGAGAACACATCTGAACTGTTCTTACACTTCTATACTAGGTTCCTATAGAATCTCAGGTTCACTTTAATGCTTTTGGTCTTTATTTTCAAGATTATTGATCACCTGGGTCCACTGTGTATATGTATATATTTATATTTAAAAAGTCGTCCAACACTTTTGAGGAAAAATAGTTCTTAACAGCTGGATTTCACCAGAGGAAAAAAAAAAACATAACCCAAAAAAACCTTTCTACCATAAAAGCAGAACTCGTTGCTCATGACAGATATCCTCTGAGAATTTTCTGAAACAGGGATTGAAATTCTACAAGGCTGGAGTACAGGCAGCCTCAGCATCTCTGTTCTAATTGCACATTTCTTACCTGCTTTCACAAGAATAAACTCAGAGCAGCTTGGTATATAACAACTTTTATCACTTTAAAGTATCAGCTTACCATATTTTTCCTCTTAGTCTATTCCCAGCGAATGCAACATACTGATGTATAATAACTACTGGCATTAGTTTTATAGCACAGTAGTACTGCCATTGTCTTTTCAGCCGTATTCCAGCTATCTATGAAAGATTCCCCAAGAAGTTCCATCTGTAAGCTTTTTCAAGCATTTTGTAGCTTTGCACTATTTTGTAAAAATTGTTTAATATTAAAAATTAATTAGTGGCAGTTATTGTATTGCATCACAATGTTTTGATCACTTTTTTCCCTCCAGTCAGAGTTTACCAGGATTTTTTGACAGAGGAAGAAACATGCCAACCATTGCCTTGGCCACATGTAACTAGAACACAGCAACAGAAAGACTTTGTGTTGCCCTTCCAGGAGGCAGAAAGCCAAGTAACACCCAGCTGACCAGCAGTCTGGCAGTCAGAAGAAACCTCTCCCCTAAACTAAACTCTTTCATAATTATTTGTTTTCATTACGCAAGTGTCAAAGGACAACCAAAACCAAGGTTTCATTTTACAAGGCCTTTGTGCAAACAACAGAGTAAGATTCACTACATGTCCAAAGAGTTTGAAATCAGAGTTCACAGTCCCAATTACCATGCTTCGAAAGATTGGAGGTATTTTCTTTTGGATCTGGCCTCCGTGTAATGTAAATACCATTTTCATGTAAATCAATAGAAAGTGAGGAAAGAGAATGAAGCTAGTGTATATATGTAATATAAGCAATTATCTCTAAAGTGAATGGCTTCAGGTATAAGGAGCTGTTTAAAAAACAAACATAAGTCACAAATAAATGGGAGAAAAAACTAAATTGGCTTTCAGAATTTTTCTCAGTATACTCAGCTGCAAAGTGGCAGGACATCCCAATCCAAGTAAACAAATTACGTTTCACATCAAAATAATAACACATCATTTTAAAACCCACCCTTTATTCAGCAGAAGCCTATTTACTAGATTCATGAAAAGGAATATTTCACAAACACCAGACATTCAATAAATATTAGTTACTCTATTTATTCCCACTGCATTTTAAGGTTATTCAGCTGGCAGTTGCTAAGGGAACAGCCTTCATTTATTCCAAGCGTTATCAGAACTAGAATACTGCTCCGCAAGAGATAAGTCTGCAAAAAAGTAACATTAGATCTAAATAAATGAGCAAAATGTATGTGTACGTGTGAGCATACACAAGCTCAGGGGCGAGGGGTAGGTGGCATTAGTTCAAATGAGTTTAAACATCTTGAGTTTTAAGTACCAAATTTTCTCATCTGTCTCTTACAGAAAATGTATGAGAATATTCTCAAAGAGTTCTCAACCTTTTCTATAAATATCATCAACTGCAAACACTGTTACATGTTAAGCCATTGCTAGGGAATACAGGTTTCTTTTTGTCAAAGAAAGCATTTCAACTAGACAAGTTTTGCAAATCAGCAGGTGATGATGATGTGGCACACATTCAAAAGGCAGCCCAGACTGACACGAAAACTAAGCTTTTGAAGGATGAGCTTGCCAGCCATACATCAGTGGGAAAGAGAGTCAAACCTCCACTGTTGTTAAGAAGAAAAGTTATGCCTCAAGACAGAAAACACATTTTAAAGAATGTTCAGACAATGTCCTTTTCTTTCCTCTCCTAGCAGGCTGGGAGTCTTGAAGTAAATTAGAAGACTTGAAATCTCTTCTCTGGATCCTTTACATCTTTTCCTTGGGACTTGGCATCCCAACAGGCAGTGAGGATTACCCCTCGAAGTAGCTCCTATAAGCACTTGTTCTGATGAGTAAGCTAGGTAAAAGCATGGTTCCTAATGGCTCACAGAAATCACTGTAGAGGACAATTTCCCTCTTGAAAAAGGGGCTGCCTGCATCTGCTGGGGAAAATGAGAGCCCAGACAAACCATGTGGATAAACTAAACCCAACAGGGTGAGTGTCCACAGTGCAGTGGTGTCTTCTATTAATTTTATTTCAGGAAAGAGTTGTCACAAGCAAAGACGACATCCATTGCTCTTCTCCCCCCCGTGTACAGCATATAAAAATGCACTGAAGCTGATACAAAGCAGCCTGTACTACCCATTTGCTCTCTAAATCCCTCTGTCCTTTCCTAAGCTCTACAAAGAACAATTTTGCAGCAGGCCAAAGACAACCTAGTAGCTAAATAGTGTCGATATACCCAAAGTTAAGCTGTGTTCTTAGGGAGATTTCCTTCAGCTAAAGTACACAAAGCTACGACATTTCTTTCAGCCCATGGGCCAAATCCAGAGATCTTTACTCACACCATGTAAGTTCTCCATTTCTGCTAACTCTACATTGGCATCCTGTACAGGTTTCTTGGAACAAGAGTTTGAGTAACAATGGAAAATATACAGCATATACAAAAATCCTCCATTATTACTTGTCTTTCTGGAAAAAATGTAAGGATGGAAGTTTTGGGATCCAAAATGCACTCGTAAGTACTCTCCAGAAGCAACCTCCTGTCAGGACCAATCTTGTTCTACTCATTTGGGAGTTCAATTTATTTTTCTTATAAAAACAAAACAAAATTACTGTTCTTAAAGTCTTTTCATCATATTTCAGTGCAGTTAGTAATCCTTCCCCTTCACTTTTAATGGGCATGAAAGTCTAAAGAAAAAATAGCCTGCATATCTGTCAGAGCAGATGACTACAGAACTGACAGAAGGGAAAATGATTGTTTGTAGCATCCCTACACTGTGCTTTGCTTGCACTGTGCAGAACACTCTATCAGACTTTGGAAAATACTTCCAATTTCACTGAAAGATAGGGATGCCATAGCTAGTCCTCCACTGATATATTGGAAATGGGTTTGCCTAAGTTTTATAAATCCTGCCAGGAATTATAAGACCTCTGCCTCCATACATAAGACATCAGGAGGAGCATTATGCAGGTACCTTCATATTTACAGTTTGTTTTGAGGTATTTCTATGAAGGAGGTTGGAGTGAGGGAAACAATGCCAAAAAAAACCCTCACTAAAATATCACAAAAATCACAATATGAGGAATAATCTGTCTATGCACAAATATATCAAGTTTAAGGATGGGGAAAAAAAAGAATTTCATGAAGTCTGGCATGTGTAAACCAGATCAGCCTGAAGCAATTTCCCTGACATTGTGGCAATTTACACTGTCTTGTACAATACTATTGCATTATTCATTAAATGGTAGCATTAAATTAACAACATGAAGCATCATGGGGCCTTTGCATGCACATGGAATTACTGCATTAGTGACAGCAGAATAAAAGTCTTGAATTCTCTGTGTTTATATTGAGCTACCTCCTTGCCTTTTATGACTGTGATTTATTGAATGATCACCAATGCACAGAGGCTTTGCTTATATTGCCTTCCGTGCTTCATTAGGAAACCCTCTATAGGCAGGACAGGTTTTATTATCACTGACAAGGAACGTGATAGCACACAGATTGCTAGATAAATTCTGGAGTGTCACAAGCACAGAACATGCTACACACTTGAACTGCACCATTGAGAGAGCTGGGAGGGGTTGTCCAGCAGGCACCGGTCCCACTACACCACATTCACTGTTTAAGACTGGCCAGCCCATGGCCTTCTAATCAGCAACCTACCTAGTGTGCAACAGTGGAAAAGAACTGCATTTTGTTCTATTCTATTAGTCACTTCTATTGCTGAAACTTCTAGAAACAAAGTGACAGGGCACAGATCCAATGAAACAACTGCTTTTAAGTGCTTTGCATACTCTGCACAAGGTTGGGATTAGAGAAAGGCACAAACGTGAGGACAGTCACAAAGTCTTGAGCATACTGAAAAAATGATTGTTGTGCCTACTGTACTGATTTGGGCTGGAAGAGAGTTAAATTTCTTCATAGCAACTTGTATAGTGCTATGTTTTGGCTTTGTGCTGAAAACTGTTGATAACACAGGGATGTTTTAGTTATTGCTGAGCAGTGCTTACACAGCGTCCATGCCTTCTCTACTTCTCACACTGCCCTGCCAGCAAGAAGGCTGGGGGTGCACAAGAAGTTGGGAGAGGACACAGCTGGGACAGCTGACTGACAACTGACCAAAGGGATATCCCACACCTGTCATGGTTTAACCCCAGCGAGCAACTAAGCACCACACAGCTGCTCGCTTACTGCCCCACCAATGGGATGGGGGAGAGAATCAAAAGGGCAAAAGTGAGAAAACTCATGGGATGAGATAAAGACAAATTAATAGGTAAAGCAAAAGCCGCACACACAAGCAAAGCAAAACAAGGAATTCATTCCCTACTTCCCATTGTCAGGCAGGTGTTCAGCCATCTCCAGGACAGCAGGGATCCATCACAGGTAATGGTTACTTGGGAAGACAAACATCATCACTCCAAACGTCCCCCCTTCCTTCTTCTTCTCCCAGATTTTATTGCTGAGCACAATGTCATGTGGTATGGGATATCCCCCCGGTCAGCTGGGGTCAGCTGTCCCAGCTGTGTTCCCTCTCAGCTCCTTGTGCACCCCCAGCCTACTCGCTGGTGGGGTGGGTTGAGAAGCAGAGAAGGCCTTGAGTCTGTGTAAGCACTGCTCAGCAATAATGAAAAAATCCTTCTGTTATTGACACCATTTCCAGCACAAATCCAAAGCATAGCCCCATACCAGCTACTATGAAGAAAATTAACTCTATCCCAGCCAAAACCAGCACAATACCATATGACATCATGCTCAGCAACAAAAGCTGCAGGAAGAAGGAGGAAGAGGGGGATGTTCGGAGTGATGGCATTTGCCTTCCCAAGTAACCATTATATGTGATGGAGCCCTGCTTCCCTGGAGATGGCTGAACACCCGCCTGCCGACAGGAAGTAGTGAATTAATTCCTTGTTTTGCTTTGCTTGCATGTGCAGCTTTTGCTTTACCTATTGAACTGTCTTGTGGATCTCAATCCACAAGTTTCTCACTTTTACCCTTCCTATTCTTTCCCCGATCTCACTGGGAGAAAGAGAGTGAGTGGCTGTGTGGGGCTTACCCTCTTACCAGGGTTAAACCACAACACCCACAAAAACTTCACAGATCCAGCAAAATAGACATATGCAACAAAGAATGAAGATGCTTAATTTCAGCACTTTTTAAATATAATAATTCACATTTTCATTACAAGAGTTTGAAAATCAGTTTTAAAATTAATATTTATGGAGTTGGGGAAAGACTAAATGGAATTATTTTTCATCAAACAAAACACTTCGATCTCTCATTTCATTAAGGAAGGTAAAAAATGAATTCTGCACAGGCCCCAAAATATTTTTTATTCATCTAACAAATATAAAAATCAGTTATTGGCATAAAATCCTCTTTTCTTTCTAATCTTAAACTTTTATAGTCTTACTGAATATTGTTAAGCAGCTGCAGAATATCATAGAATCATTAAGGTTGGAAAAGACCTCTGAGATCATTGAGTCCAACTGTTAACCTAACTGCCAGGTCCACCTCTAAACCATGTCCCTAAGCACCACATCCACACTAATTTTGAATACTTCCAGGGACTGTGATTGCACCACTTCCCTGGGAAGTCTGTTCCAATGCCTCACCACTCTCTCCATGAAGAAATTTTTCCTAATATCCAACTTAAATCTCCCCTGGCACAACTTGAGGCCATTTCCTCTTGTCCTCTCGCTTGTTACTTTGGAGAAGAGACTAACCCCCCACCTCGCTACAACCTCCTTTCAGGTAGTTGTAGAGAGCAATAAGGTCTCCCCTCAGCCTCCTCTTCTCCAGACTAAACAACCCCAGCTCCCTCAGCCGCTCCTCAGAAGACTTGTGCTCCAGAGCCTTCACCAACTTTGTTGCCCTTCTCTGGACACGCTCCAGCACCTCGATGTCCTTCTTGGAGTGAGGAGCCCAAAACTGAACACAGGACTCGAGGTGCGGCCTCACCAGTGCCAAGTACAGGGGCACTATCACCTCCCTGCTCCTGCTGGCCACACTAGTCCTGATACAAGCCAGGATCCCATTGGCCCTCTTGGCCACCTGAGCACACTGCTGGCTCATGTTCAGCCAGCTGTCAGCCAACACCCCCAGGTCCTTTTCCTCTGGGCAGCTCCCCAGCCACTCCTCTCCCAGCCTGTAGCGTTGCATGGGGTTGTTGTGACCCAAGTGCAGGACCTGGCACTTAGCCTTGTTGAACCTCATACAGTTGGCCTCAGCCCATCAATCCAGCCTGTCCAGGTCCCTCTGCAGGGCCTTCCCACCCTCCAGCAGATCGACACTTCCACCCAACTTGGTGTCATCTGCAAACTTACTGAGGGTGCCCTCGATCCCCTCATCCAGACCATCAATGAACATATTGAACAGGACCGGGCCCAACACTGAACCCTGGGGAACACCACTCGTGACTGGTTGCCATCTGGATTTGACTCCATTCACCACCACTCTCTGGGCTCGGCCATTCAGCCAGTTTTTCATCCAGCAAAGAGTGCATTTATTCAAGGCATGAGGAGCCAGCTTCTCCAGGAGAATGCTGTGGGAAATGGTGTCAAAGGCCTCACTAAAGTCCAAGTAGACAACATCCACAGCCTTCCCCTCATCCACTAAGCAGGTCACCTTGTCATAGAAGGAGATGAGGTTGGTCATGCAGGACCTTCCCTTCATGAACCCATGCTGGCGGAGCCTGATCCCCCGGTTGTCCCACACGTGCTGTGTGATGGCACTCAAGATGATTTGTTCCATGACCTTCCCCGGCACCAAGGTCAGGCTGACAGGCCTGTAGTTTCCCTGGATCTTCCTTCCAACCCTTCTTGTAGATGGGTGTCACATTAGCTAACTTCCAGTCACCTGGGACCTCCCCGGCTGACCAGGACTGCTTATAAGTGACAGAGAGTGGCTTGGCGAGCTCCTCTGCCAGCTCCCTCAGTATCCTTGGGTGGATCCCATCTGGCCCCATAGACTTGTGGGCATCCAAGTGGAGGAGCAGGTTGCTAACTGTTACCTCTTGGATTATTTGGGCTTTATTCTGCTTCCCATCTCTGTCTCCCAGCTCAGGGGGTTAAATGCCCTGAGGATAACTAGTCTGACTATTAAAGACTGAGGCAAAGAATGCATTAAGTACCTCAGCCTTCTCCTCATCTTTTGTGGCGATGTTTCGCTCTGCATCCAATAAAGGATGGAGGTTCTCCTTGGCCCTTCTTTTGTTGCTGATATATTTGTAAAAATATTTTTTATTATCTTTAACTGCAGTGGCCAGTTTAAATTCTAGCTGGGCTTTTGCCTTTCTAATTTTCTCCCTGCATAACCTAACAATATCCTTGTAGTCTTCCTGAGTTGCCTGCCCCTTCTTCCAAAGATGCTAAACTCTCTTTTCTTTCCTGAGTTCTAGCTGAAGCTCCCTGTGCAGCCAGGCTGGTCTTCTCCCCCGCCTGCTCATCTTTTGGCACATGGGGATGGCCTGCTCCTGCGCCTTTAAGACTTCCTTCTTGAGAAACATCAAGCCTTCCTGGACTGCTTTGACCCTCAGGACTGCCTCCCAAGGGACTGTCTCAACCAGACTCCTAAACAGCCCAAAGTATGTCTGCCTTTCTAAAGTCCAGGGTAGTGGTTTTGCTGACCCCCCTCCTTACTTCTCCCAGAATTAAAAACTCTTGTCATTTCATGGTCGCTGTACCCAAGACAGCCTCCGACCACCACATCGCCCACCAGGCCCTCTCTGTTCATAAGCAGCAGGTCCAGCAGGGCACCTCCCCTGGCTGGCTTTCTTACCAGCTGTGTCAGGAAGTTATTTCCCACATACTCCAGGAACCTCCGAGACTGTTTCCTCTCTGCTGTGTTGTATTTCAGGAGAGATGGATGCCAGAGGCTTTAATTTTACTGGAATTAAAATCACATACCAGGAGCTACTTTCAAGGCATGACATTTTTCATGAATCCTATGAACCTTACTAGTGACACTGCATACTCTAAACTGCTACCTGTTGACATAATTTCTCATATTTATACCTATAAAAATGCAATTTTGCTTTTAGAGTAGTCTTACAGAGAATAAAAGATTAAGCATATTGCTTCTACACATAGACTGTAGATATTTATAAACAATCATTTGAAAATATGAAAATATTACAGACAAATAAATACTAATAAGGAGGTCTTAAATGTTTAATTATTGATAATTTAAAATGTTAAAAATTTGATCATTTTAAACAACCATTGAAATGTCCCTATTTTGGAGGCATTGTTGCACCTATCTTTAGATGTGAAAAATTCTAGCAGAGTCTACTGAAGAAGGATTAGAGACAAAATCTGCCTATATGTTTGAATTTAGGCATTTCCACCCTTCATCATAGAAAATTTGTTTCCTTACAAAATGATAGCAACAAAATAGTCCCTAGAGTTAAGGTTAGAAAGGTCACGAAGCAATTATTGAGCAAGTGGTCTCTTCTCTAGAAAAATAATTTAAAATGTATATAAAGCTAAATTAACGAGATTCCACCTGGAAGATAGTCACACATATTTAATTAATGGTGAGGTATCATTTTGCTTAATGTTTCTTTATCTGTGGCTAACTAATAAAATAGTTGCTTGTGAGTCACCATGCATCCAATAAAATTCTGTAGTAATTGTATAACTGAGAGTTTTCCATTGCTATGTCTGATTCCACTTTTATATTACATTATCATTCCTGTCTAAACTAAACTACAGTCAAGTGCTATTACTCAGCTCAAACTATAAAGTCTGCAATCTTATGTTTTGCTCAATGGATACCCCAGCTGTGGCTTCCTGTAGGGAGTTCAGCAAAGAAAGTTGAGTCTGTAGAATAAAAATTCAAGGGAAGAATTGGAAAATGCCAATATACTATAACTCTTTTTCACAGCATTAAGCCCTGGCTCGGGAAATATATTGTTCTTGTCGTCAACAATAACCTGTGGTCTATTTGTGTTCAACTTTTTCTATACACTGTAAATGGCCTTGGTGTCAGAAATTAATTAGGTCTACTGTCCAAGCAGACAATCATCTTCAATCACCCATACAAGACAAATATGTCCCCTGCAGTAGTAAAGAGTGAACAAACTAGGAAGAAAAAAAACAAAATAATTACAAATATAGACTAACCCTTTCTCACAGGAGCCAGAACTAAAAACTTATTATGTTAAATATGGTCATAAAAATGCATGATGGACTTGCATTTTACAGTGTTGATGTTTCTGATGTCAATGAGATACAGTCCCTGAACAGTACTTCTGTAAAAGTAGACAAGTTAGTAGCATTCACATGATTTACTGTATTATGTGTTGTTTGTGTATAAACACTTGTACTGTACAATTTAATCCATTGGTCTTCTAGTTCCATTTAAATTGCTCAAATTAATACAATTTTGCTTAATCCAGAGCTTACAGGACAGAACTGTTTAAAAACATAAAATATTTTAAAAATATGAAAATATGATTTACGACAATTCACAATATAGCAAAAGCTGTTGAGCACCATTCTTACAGGTGTATGTGGGTTCCCAAGGTGCATCTTTTCATCCATACAAATAAAAAAATGGCAAATCAAAAAATTCATGCATGAAGTTAATTCTCTGCTACTTAAAAATTATGAACTGAGCAAATCAGTAGCATTAAAATAGAATTAAAATAGAAGTTTTGTATCATTTCCAGAGCTAATGTAGAAAGTGGAGGTTTCCTTACTATTCAAATTAACTTCTGTGTTAATCCCTCTGGCATGACTGCCATCTTGCTTCACTTTTATTGATGTTCTTTGAGAGGTAGATCTTTTCTCACTATTAAAAAGACTGAAAACACCAATCCCAGTTCTTCAGGCAGATGAATAAGCATCAGATCTTGATGTCTGCTTGGCTAGACCCAATTACAGTTGTATTTTTCACACTCTGGATTCTATTTACAACACTGTAATTTAAATAATTAATATAAAAATTGTTTTTCTGTTATTATTTAGAATTGGCATTTCATGTGCTCTGAGGCTTCCTTTGGCATTAGAGTCTTATTCTGCTTCATAGCATCAAAACAGAGATAAAGGCATATCTTCCAATCCAGACTGTCTATATCTCATGCATAATATATGCACTATAACCCATAGGAATTAGAATCATAGAATCATAGAATCATTAAGGTTGGAAAAGACCCTTAAGATCATTGAGTCCAACCGTTAACCCAGCACTGCCAAGTCCACCACTAAACCATGTCCTGGAGAACCATGTCTACCCTTTTAAATACCTCCAGGGATGGAGACTCAACCACTTCCCTGGGCAGACTGTTCCAATGCCTCACCACCCTTTCAGTGAAGAAGTTTTTCCTAATATCCAACCTAAACCTCCCCTGGCGCAGCTTGAGGTCGTTTCCTCTTGTCCTATCGCTTGTTACTAGGGAGAAGAGACTGACCCCCACCTCGCTACAACCTCCTTTCAGGTAGTTGTAGAGAGCAATAAGGTCTCCCCTCAGCCTCCTCTTCACCAGGATGACAACCCAGACCACCTTATTTAGGAGTCTAAGGGTCTATCTACGTTAGCATTTTAATCTGGATTGGGAGTGCACTTCTGAAGTGAATCTCCTGATCATGCTAATTTAATGCTCTTCAGTTCTCACCCCAGAGCAGTCTCAAAGCTCACAAATTAAACTCCTTTCAGATGTAACTAAATCAGAATTTGCACTCCAGGACTGACCCAAATATGCTCCCTCCACTAGCAGACCTACAGGCCATGTGGCCAGACTAGAGCTAGTGCAAAGTAAAAAATGTGTAATCTAATTTTCTACAGACTAATCTTTGCCCTGTGAGCTCATCCAGCAGAATCAACTTCCCCTTTGCCTGCTTTTTCATCAGGCTTCCAGGACTCTCACTCCTGGTTATATGGCTATTTCAAGAGGCACAAAGAACTATTATTTACTACATCCCATTGAATTAGAGTCAGGTTCTTCTCTATTCAGGATGAACCGAAACCCTTCCCTTTTCCAAGCGAGCATGCTCAGTGTCCATTGGTATAATTTTCAACTACAGTCTGACACCTTTTCAGGTTTTTATGGGGTTCAGGTAGACTGTAATATTGTTCTCACAATTCAAGACGAAGGACTAGAGCTGGTCCACAGTACAAAGGTCTGGAAAACAGTCAGTACAGAAATATGATGAAATGTAGTGTGTTTTGTTTGCAAGGCTGCAGGGGCAATAGTTGGCCCATGCTGTATAAGTACTAGCTGCTGTTTTGAAGAGGTATTTAAGTGGATATGTAAGGGAAAACATGGAAAACAGATATGTCACTAGACTATTATTGTACTCATAATTAAAGAGAGATCTAATTCCCACACACATGAGCAACACCTACAATTACCTATAATCACCTTTCAATTAATCTTTCCAAGACCAGGAATACAGATCTAAAATTCAGCTAGTTCTGTGTTGTTCTGATAAACCTCTGCTGTATTTTCCTGGTTTCTATGATAATATTTTGTTGTTTAATTTCATGGAAAACAACATGAAGCCAACTGCTGTCAGTGTAAAAAGCATTAAACATTCAGCTTCATTATTGTGCTTTGTGATGATACATTTCCAAATCCCATATAATAGCTCCATGGAAATAATGCCTTATCAGATGTAGCAAATGCCGCAGGGACTAGAGCTGACGAGTACAAAGATACTGAGAGAGAGAAAAGAAACCAAGCCTCTCCGGGGTGCGGAAAAAGATGAAACAAGAGCTGAAACAGTAACTCCTAAAGTAAAGTCAAAAGGGCACGCAGAAGCATCCAGAGGGACTGGCTAGCACACAGGAGTGTGAAATGAAAGAAATTGACTTCGCAGGCTCTGGAAGAAAGTATCAAAAAAAGCATCTGCCATGTAGACATGCATCCAGGGTACAGCCTTATACAGCTGAAACACCAAAGAACTGAAACAGATCAGCTAGACAAAGATAAATACATGACAGTGAAAAGAGACTCATACACACACACACACACACGCTCTCTAAAGAGCAAAAAGCTCTTGTTTCATATTTAAAGCCAGGATGTCCTTATAATACACTGATGCTTGTGAAGTCCTGATGTGTGTCCTCTGAAAGTGTGATCCTCATGGGTTACCACCATCTCACAGATAAGTTGGCTTTTTTATTCTAATATTTGAACCTGTCATTTTTAAACTGAAGGTCTAGGTTCACTTCTCATTAATAACTATCACATGAATGCTTCAACTATTCATGGGTATAATAATTGAATCTTTAACCTTAGTTCTAAATCACAAATTTAATCAGTTGTTGTCCAGATGTCAAAGGCCATTATATACAGCAATGTTTTTCATAAGATTTTTAACACAGCATTTACACAATCATTACCTGTTCTCCAACACGCAACACCGCATACGTGGTAAAAAAAAAAAAAAAGAAAAAGAAAAGGGCAAGGACAGGAGAGGTGGAAATCTGAACAAAAGTCTCTGTCACACTTAACAAAGTACCCAATGTAATTATGCTTAAAGCAGAAATTAAGAATTACCAGTAAACCACACCATACCCAAAACTTCAAGTAAATCTCAGACCCAGCACAAGCAAATATGAGGAAACATTTAAGAAACATGCTGTTTTATATGGCATATTATACTGCACAGAATTGTTAAGTACATGAACACTTATGTCTTTATCTCCAGTAGGGGCAAAATATAGACTTGAGCAGAGATTAAATGATTTTACACTCATGATTCTATGTATAATTGTAGCATATTATCATAGCTCCTGCTGGAGTCTGGAAAGAGATATAACACAGAGAAACTTTAGACCCATCACATTTATGCTCAGCTCCCCATGTTGTGCAAGCACAGAACTCCAATCTGTTCTTGCTCAGGAAACCTTTTGTAATTGTGGCAGATAAGATGATCACACATGCAGTATTTTTTTCTAATTTTCTCAGACCCCTGGAAAAGATGAGTAAAACTCATCAGTCTGCGTTTGAGTTCATCTGCTAATGGTAATCCCAGCATGTGCTGTCTGCCCCAGACACTCAAGCTGTCAGAGAAGTGTACCAGGGATTTTATCCTTTCCCTGTCTCTCTCACATAATCTGGATCAAGAAAAGCAACTTCTTGTTTACTTTTAACATCAGACAAAGGCCTGATTTTTGGCCATATCATCAGGGCAAACCCAAGGGCAGCAAGCGTAACACTACACTGCAAGTGAGATACTTAGCAACACTGTTCCAGAGAAAATCCCTTAAAAAATTATCTTAATGAGGACTCAGTGTGACAGATTCTCTAATGAATGGATACTACATCCTGGGTAAGTGTATCAGTACAAGCAGGGTGGAGTTCACTGGAGAATAACCCCAAAACAGCTAGTTAAGATTAACTATTTTCCTGTTTCTTTCAGACTTGAGTTTCTTACTGTATTGTTCTGTGTTCTCTTCTGGAAAGTACTGTGTGCTCAACATCCTAGAACAATATAAACTACTACCAGACACAATTAATGATGCAATAATGAAAAAAATTTTTTAGAAAGAGAGAGAGGGACATGTACATGTGTAGCTGTGGGACAGAAATGGAAGACATAAATGGAGGACACAACAATGTCACTGTGAAGAGCGAAAGAGGTAATTGAACCTAAAGGAGACTGGAGAAGAAACATTGATTTGGTTATACTAAGAAATTACTGTGATTGCATGAGGACATTACCATGACATCAGCTATGCTGGAAACTTACAGGACATTAGCCACGGAGTGAGAATTACTCCTATGAGCTCTGTTGGCTAATATTAGCTGCCAGATAGCCTGTGCATAAATAAAAGGGACTTAAGTTACCATAGGTCATATGGTTCTATGTGATAAAACCATGCACAATAGGAGTCAATGTCTAATAGCTATATCTACTCAATAGCTTATCTTACAGTAGCTTGTTTCTGTAGTCAGAATTTCAGAGGTTGCAGTCCATTTTAATTATTAGTGTCGGAACACAATGCACACACCTGGCAGGTTAGAAAGCCCACAATAATGTGACATGAGCATTCATCTCAAATAGGCATTGTCAGATTGATTTGGATCACCGGTGAAGATGAATACAGTACATCTAATTCATTCATCTGAGTACCTCTTCTCTCTCTGTTTTTCCCCATGCATAAGCATATAGGCATTACAACATTTGAGAAATAAATCACCCACTAAGTCAAGCCCAGCAACAAATATAGTGATGTTATCACCCCAAGATAATTTTAATCCTTTTCTTTATAATGTATATATGTTCCTTAAATACATTTTCTGAACATTTCTCCCCCACTTAACATTTGTGCACTTGTGAAATGAATCAAAGTTTCCCTGATCATTCATGACTATCATTAGAAAATTAAATAAAAATGTATATTCCCACAACTTGTAAACGGTCATTTGATAATACTTTACATCAGGAGAGCAATTTCCTATTTCTCACTCGTAACCAGGCCAATCACTTTCACAAACTGAATAGTGGATCTATAAAATCAGCTTCTATGTTTCACAGTGTTTGCTCTAAGTAACTAGCAGTTAAAGTTATGGACAGATAAATAATTTGGACAAGTCAGATTCCAAAAAAACTGGCAAATAGCCATTAAAGATATTAGCAATCATAAAACAATTTCACAAAATAAAATGTCAAGGGTTTAATGGAGGTTAAAAATTGGGAGCTTTATCATAAAAATATTTATTACTTGATTCTCATCTTCTGTATCTCAGTTTCTCACCTGATGAAATTGTATGAAAGTAAGTGCTGTGTATTGGGTTTACGTGGCAAGGTTTTGGTAGCAGTGGGGCTGCAGGGGTCGCTTTTTTGAGAAGACACCAGGGGCTGCCCCCATGTTGGGCAGAGCCAGTTCCAGCCAGCTCCAAGATGGACCTGCCATTGCCCAAATCTGAGCCCATCAGCAATGCTGGTGGTGCCTCTGTGATAACACATTTAAGAAAGGGTAAAAAAATGATGTGCAGCAGCTGTGAAAGAGGGGTGAGAATAAGTGAGAGAAACAGCCCTGCAGACACCAAGGTCAGTGCAGAAGGAGGGGGACGAGGTGCTCCAGGTGCAGGAGCAGAGATTCCCCGGCAGCCCATGGTGAAGACCATGGTGAGGCAGGCTGTCCCCCTGCAGCCTACAGAGGTCCACAATGGAGCAGATACCCACCCTGCAGACCATGCAGGACCCCACGCGGGAGCAGGCGGAGATGCCCTGAAGGAAGCTGCAGCCCATGGAGAGCCCACACTGGGGCAGTGTTGTCGGCAGGAGCTGTGGTCCACAGAGAGGAGTCCACACAGGAGCAGTCTGTTCCTGAAGGACTGCACCCTGTGAAGAGGACTCATGCTGGAGCAGTTCATGAAAAACTGCAGCCCGTGGGAAGGACCCACATTGGAGAAGTTTGGGAAGGACTGTATCCTGTTGTAGGGACCCTATACTGGAGCAGGGGAAGAGCGTGAGGAAAGGAGTGGCAGAGATGAAGCTTTATGAACTGACCACAACCCCCAACCCCCATCACCCTGTGCTGCTCAGGAGGAGGAGGTAGAAGAGTCAGGAGTGAAGTTGAGCCTCGGAAGAAGCAGCTGGGTGGGGGGAAGGTGCTTTTAGTTTTGTTTTATTTCTCAATATCCTACTCTGCTATTAATTGACAATAAATTAAATTAATTTCCCCAAAGTCAAGTGTGTTTTGCTCATGACTGTAATTGGTAAGTGATCTCCCTGTCCTTATCTCAACCCCTGAGCTTTTCTGTCATATTTTCTGCTCCTGTGCTGTTGAGGAGAGGGAGTGATAGAGAAGCTTGGTGGGCACCTACCTAGCGGCCAGCCAAGATCAGCCTACCACAGTGCTGTTATACCAGTACAACACTGGTGCAAGTGAAAAAAAAAAAAAATTGCATTTTTCATTGAAAATCAAACATTTAAAGTTAGGTATAGCTCAGTTTTTGACATAAACATTCTATGATTAGGGCTCCAGAGTTTTACAAGTTCTAAAACTCTGCTAACAAGGCATACACTCCAAAGCACCTTAGTATCACTGAGGTTGAATGTTTTCCCTCAATTTTCTTACATGTGCTCAATCAGGAGACAGAAACGTTCTTATTCTGAACAATCTCTGGAGGAACCTGTACAGAATGATTATGTTCCAAAGTTAAATATATACAGCTAAACACATAAAGTAGATCCCGTGAATCCATCTGTGTTATTGGAGTGACTCCGCTCTTCAGAAGAGGCAAAGACTCATTACATGCCAGCCAGCACTTCATGGGGGAGTGGAGTTCTGTGGCTTCAGGACCAGAATATTGCCAGGGAGGGAAAGAGGATGATTTTTTTTTTCCATTAAGTTCAGCAAATTCACTAATGAAGATTAGAATTTTCATCATTTTCCCCAAAAGAATATTAGCATCGTGGCTAATAAGAGCCTAATTTGTTGCTTCTGAAAGGAAAGAACCTGAACCACAATTTTGCTATGTTGTGAGTGACTGCAATAGCCACTGAGCACTGACTCCCATAGTAGCTGGGAATGACTGATGACAGCACTGCAGGAGGTGCTTAAAACCTCCTGCAATATAGGGGAGGGGTTGTCATACCCTTGCCCTCAGCTTTCTTTTTATTAAGTTTGGTTAGATTACGCTCCATCCCACCTATTAAACTGATCTAAAGTAGTTCCCTTAATCTCTTCTGCACCTGACTTTAGACCTCATTTTTCCTGTTTTCTACAGAAAGCCCATTTACATATTATAAATAACTGCTGTCTGCTGATAGTTACATGCCTCTGAATGGAGAACTGAAAAGCCGAAGTCCTTTGAAATGTAAATCCTGGGAAGCTGTCAGTGAGGCTGATGCCCTAATTCCAATCACGCTTTGTAGCATTGTAGCTTTGCTAATACTCACCTGCTTCCATTTGTGAGGTCCCACTCATGTCTGGTCAACTTAGAATACTTTACTAATTAGCCTTTCCTCTCTCTTTACCCTCATGCTGGTATGTATGTCTTAGAATCTGTTACACGTTTGATGAAAAGTAATTGCCATTCATTTTAAAGTAGTTCTAACAAGAGATACACTTTATGGCCTGAAACAGCTGATGGACATTCAGAAAACAGAAGGAGATATACGACATTCACAATATACCACCCTCACACTCTGTGAAGATTTCTCAGGGCTACTTTCAGACAAGAAAGAAGACTTTCTGTGTAAAACCAGGGAAAGCCAGTGAGAGATAAGTACTTCACACCTGCTGTGTCCCTCTGAACATATTTTGAGAATTTCCCACAAAGCTAAATTCGGCCTTGATGAAAATGCCTGGAGCTCTGCCTACTTTAGTCTGTTAACACTAAGGTGAATTTGTTTCAGTGTTTTGAAACTAAACACACAAAAATCAGCTTCTTCATGTTTAAAATAATACTGTAGTTTTTAGACAGCAACCTGTGTGAAGGTGCAGCAAACCTCTATCGCCTCAGGGGCTGGAAGAGATTACATTTCAGTGAAGCACGCTTTTTCTTCAAACTTGTTTGCAAAAGAGGAAAAAGTGATCTCTGGTATTCTCCACAGGCACTGGTGCCTCCAAGCTCCTCTGCCTCTTGACACATAAAAGGAACAGCCTCTCTGCTCCACTGAACAGAGTGTGAAGATTGTAACAGGTTTTTCCGTGAGACCTCCATCCATATTCTCCACTTCACAAAAATATGCAAGTACAAATAAAACCTTTCATGTACCACATCCAGATATATATCCAGGCAGGCATCTCAGTCTCCGTGATATACATTGATATACATTTGCATCAACTGCAAAACAACTTTTGCAGAAGAAAACTCACTGCCAGAAAAGCACCGCCTTCCAGAAGAAGCTATTTTTCAAGAGCCATGCAGACAAATATAGGGGGAATCAGCCCACAGATTTCCAAATAAAATGCAATACTCAGCTCTCATAACTCTGACATCCTCACAGATATGCAGACTGCACTTTGCAATGAAATATCACCATCTGTGTGGGCATTACCCAACTACCTAGTTTTGCAAAAGTCAAAACTCAAGAGGAAGATTTTGATTCTTTTCCTGTTGCATCAGGATATAATGAAATGATGAGGCAAGATGGTTGTTTTCTGCAGAGAGCTAGTTGTTTTCTGTTAAGTTCTTGGGAGCACAGAGTCTTTTCCGTGATGCTGTGAAAGACACAGGTGCTCACAAAGGAATGGGCACACTGGCAGGCCCTGCATTTTTTATTGGGCTAGAGGGAGAAATGTAAGTATAGAAGGAATGATGAAGTATGCCTTGCAGCTATGCACACTATATTTCTTGCACAAAATTCTCTTGCTGTTGGAATTAAAAGTGAGAAAGTAATATTTTCTCTTCCTGACCGTGATAAAATCTTTGTATACCAGAGAACAACCTTTAGACTGAACATGTCACTCACAGGCTTTTCCAGATGAAATGAAAGCACATGATATGAAAATGTGGTCAGGGTTCATGTTAGTTTAACATTCACAAACAAGCCGGGTTTACTAGGATTCCAGCTACTACTAGGTCAGTTCACTGCATTCCTGAGAAGTCTAAGTATTTGGGTATATCTTGTAAGACTCTACAAACTGCACTGAGTCATCTGCCACATGACAGAAAGCATCCCAGAATAGGAAAACCATATCAATGTGGTATTTTCCAAAATAACTTTCTATTAAAATAGAATTATCACAGCATAAGTTTACTGCAATTAAAAGTTGTTACTGAAGAAAGAAATTCCTTAGTAATAGTTGGATTGTAAGCTAAACTTGTGGCTTTCAATAGCAGAGCAGTCAAATCTTTAATACATATTGAATGAAAGCTTTAATACATATTGAATATAAACTTAAATTAATTTATACTATTGCATGCCCTGGAATACAATCTATACTTCCATCAGAAAAGTAATCATAGACCTCAAATTTGAACAATCCAACAATATCAACAAATACCCTTCCACTATAAAAATCTGAAGTTTTTACGGGAAGACCTATAAGGAATAAATGGCAAAATATTTTTTTTACTTTCTCTTTGCCTACTAGAGTTAAAAAGAAAGGTTAAATCATGTAAATGCAAGAATGAGACAGTAGTTGCTATTCCTGAATTTTTAAGTATAAATGATTCCAAAGTAACAATAATTAAGTAACACATTTGGAGATGATCAATTTATAGGCACTTACTTAAATGGAGACTTATTAAATGTCCACATAGTACCAGGCTTCCTGTCTTATGAGTCAAAAATACACAGATTTAAACAAAAAGTTTTGTTCACAAATATACTGAAAATTAAGCCTTCTTAATTCTCAGTTGACAGTTAACCACAGCAAATGAGAATGAGAGACTGGAAAAATCACAGGCATGGAGACTATGGATAAGGAGACCCCAGAATTAACTTTGCCTTAGAATGTCTTGGCACACGTTGCTGCTGAATAACAAGTCTTTGTATTGTTAACTTGCAGGCTGTACATGTGAAATATGTGATAACACTTCCTTTACATTAAAAAATGATGACATGGTGTGAGAAATTCTGTTGTGAAAAAGATATGAAAAACATATAGTTTTCAGGTAGCAAGATTACATCATGTCTACCACAGTGTATTACTGTATATGGCACGCTTAAGTGTATCAGCAGCTCCTCAAATCTGTTTGTGCGATAATAATGTTTTTGAAGTTAACTTTGTGTTTTCAGCAGAAGTTTGTTTTCTTAATCCAGAGCTGTGACAAAAGAACTGAGGCCCACCCAACAGGTTTGATGCTATGAGACAGCCAATAGGTCAATGCAGACTTTCACCGATTTTTTCAATATATGAAAGAAAATCAGTAAAGCATGTTGACCTGCAGGTCATGCAAACATCCGCTGTACCATCAAAACAAGCAAATTTCACAATCTGGATACATATTATGATAGCTCAGAGAGATTCCTCTGTATAGCAAGAGGGCTTTTTGTACTCCTGTCAATGTGGTTAATCATCTTTCTGAACAATCTCCTTGTTCTAGGTAAATTACCCTGATTAATTAGCAACGACATCAGATGTCTCCCTGTGAATCTAGCTTCAGATGAGGACACAAAAGCAAGCATATTATAACTGTTTGATGTAGACCTGCCTATGAGCCCATATCTGCCAGCCTGTGATCTGCTGCAGTTTGGCCTGTCAGACAACCCTTTCAGAAAGCCAGTTCATTTTATATTTTATTGCTTGAAAGTTATGGATCGGTCACACTGTAAAAAAATTAGAGTATCCAGAATGTATTTGGAGACAGATTTAAAGATAATTTGTCTATGCTTGATTTTGGAGGCACTGGAAAAAGAAAACTAATACATTTATCTTGGTTTCATTGCCCAGAAATAAGAGGGTGTACTAGCTCATTATTTGCAATGTTTTTAAAGTTCATTGTAAGCGTAGCTATATTACTGCATGAAATCTAAGATATCATTAGTTTTTTCACTATCTATAAATAATTGTTGTACTGTGAACCTAATTGTCAAACTAGGGTAGTTTAATTACAGTGCTTAGTAGACCTTAGTAGTCATACTGGAAACATTAATATTTTAGCATCCCAAACACAAAAGTGCTCCTACAGTACCAAATTTATGCCTGCTACATCTCCACTGAAGTCAGTGCATGAGATGGCTTCCTGCCAGGAATCCTACAGGACTGCTTCAGGATAAATTAGGCCTTAATGGTTCGTGGTCACCGATCATGTCACTTTTACTCTTCCACAACGCCAAACTGATGTTGATATTTTTCATGGCATTTGAGGCAAGGATCTCATGCTCTGACTGGCAAGCTCTAGCAGACTTCAGCAGGTGAAGCTGGTTTGTGTTCAGATACTAAGATCATGAACTGGAAAAGCTGAATCCATTCAGTTTGCTGCCCTGCTGTGTAGATAGTGTCCTCTGGAAGAAAAGCAAGCTGGACAACTGTAGGGATAACATCCTAAATCACCACACCTATATCTGTTCAAGATCAATTATCAGAGATCACATTACTGCCTTGAAAAGATGTTGCTGAGACACAGTTGTCACAACGTTCATACAAGCAAGATCTGTGAGTTTATAGAGAATTAAGACTATGTCTTACTAAATTATTCCATTTTTGCACTGAGGCAGCACCTCTTTCTTTCATAGCTCTAGTTTTGTATCCATTGGATGTTTAAGAAATTATTGTTTTCTCTTTTATACTAGTATATCACAGTAAACAAAACCAACTGCTTAGCTTGGGAACTGCGGACTTTTTGGCAGACCTCCTTTCCTTCTGAGAAGAGGGAATGGCATGGATCGGGGTGAAAGGATTAGAAACAACACACCCTTTGGACCTCTGAGGAGGACTGCCTGACCTCTTACTCAGCCTGCTGCAGAATGCCAAAAAAGCTCTGACTTGCAATGAAATAGGAGATCTGAAGGAAAGCCTCATGGACAATTTCTGCTGGATAGAGGACCTACAAAACAGACTGCAAAGCAGAGAGGAGATATTGTTGAGCAAGGAGGCAAAGACCAGAGGCTATTTTAAAGAGTGTGTGAGTAGGAGCACTTGAGTTGCCCTAGTTCAATGGCAACTGTGTGGGAACATGTGGGAACATATGGGAACACCTGAGTTGTAAAGATGTGAGTCTGAAACCCTGATAATCCCAGGGAGAGATCCTGGATCTTATGTTCACAGTCAAATCTATCCTTACTTGTTAGACTGCATAGTATGTGAGTTACAAGCCCATACACTGAGGATAAAGAGGAAGCCTGCTTTCTGTTACCACAGCACAGATGAGATAGTACGGAGTATTAAAATAATTACTTAATGGTTCCTGGGAAATCAGCTATGTGTAAGAAAGCAGAGTAAGAATGTCATTAAGAACCAAGTGGTGATGCGGATGTGAACTGTCCTTTAAGTCGACAAGGCCAGTTATCAGACAGTAGCTTACCAAGATAATATTGCCACTGGGCCTGAAAAACTGCAGCAGATATTTTGCTTTAATAAAAACTTTAAAATATGCTTTTCATCAGAAGGTCATGTGGATGCATATTATGGCTCCACTTAAGTGATTGGAACAGTTCTATACATGATCAGATTTATCTTGTGGATGTATTACACACTTTGGGTCACTTCATTGTTCACAGTCCTCTTATGAGTTTTAGTGGAGGCAAACTGATTAATATCCTAAGATTACAAAATCCAAAATTGCTCTTAGAATGATAGCCAGCTGTGTTTCAGAACAGTAAAGTTGTTCAGGCCTATTCCAGTGCTGCTCCATTATTTTGCTCAACAGCCTGTAAAGGTAACCATGACCAAGTACGTGGGATAACCAGGAGCAAGCCAGTGGGACATGGACCAGGGCAGTAACCAGGACCAGGGCAATGGGATCAGTATGGTTTGTAGGATATGGCTCTCTGTTCATCTATTTTTACATATCTGTTCTATATGATTCAAAGCAGTTTAGAAATATTAATGAAAACAAGCTTCATGTTTATATTGTAAGTATTATTATCATGTCATTTTTCAGCTAACGAAAGTGAAGAACAGACATATAAAACTAGTAACTTAAAACTGATGCACATGCATATTTAGGCATCATTTAAGTAGTTTTTTCATTACCAAATCTCCCACTGAATTTGGGAGCAATCAACACATCTCAAAGTCAGCCTTTATTTAGCTATCTATACCCAAGAATTTGGACCAGAAGTTATTTACCTACGGTCACCTAGAAAATTCACAGTAGGAAAAAGAGTAAACTCATGTTTTCAAGTGCTGATTTTTAAATATAAGACAATCTACCATTTACCCAGAAGGTAAATATCTAGGTCTCACAAATGAAGTCACTGCATAGTCAGCCTTCCACCCACACATAGAAATATATGCATATGCATTTGCATTGTAGACACTTGTCTTTTTCTGCTTCTTTGTATTTACACACAGAAGAGGTGAACATAATAGGTTGTTGTTTCATTTATTTATAGCCCTCAAAAACAGCCAAAGTCCAAAACTACCAAGCTCATGCCCTATCAATCTTGTTGAAAGGTACAGAGTGTATGGTAGATTTAAGAAAGCAATGATGCAGCATATTGACTGATTCGAGACTAGGTGTCTCAAGAGACTTACACTAGTCCTTTGGAAAGTAAAGATGGATGACTAACAGAAATGAGAAGACAAGTTGAACAACCTTCTGCCAGTTCACTGATTAGAAAGAGATAATTAAAATGCTTTTTGCCATAGATTTGGCCTTGTAGGAATCAGAAGACCAAGTGCCAAATTGATCTCAAATCAATGGAGGAAAAAGACATTGTGAAGGATGGGGAAACAATTTGAAATGAACCTTCTGTGATAGACTGACAAAAATAAAGTAGTATCAATAGTTTAGAGGACAGTTGGGACTGGTCAGAACGGCTGCTCATGCTCAACAATTCCTGTGATACAAATAAGTTGTTTCAGCTGTTTTAAGCAAACAATCTCATTTACAGCATGGCATTATTTTCATCAGAGTCTTTTCTGTTAAATTCAGTACAATTTTATACTTTGGCTTTTTCATGGTTGTAAATTTTCTTCCTTTTTTTGTTAGCAACATCTTCCTATCCAGTATCTCATCTTTTGACATAACAATAGAAGTAATCTTCTGTTTTGTCACAATCAATATTGTTCTTTCCTCTTGCAGAATTTTGAACACGCTCAAACCTTAACACAAGTTCTGTGTCTCCTACGCCCGGAATACAACATGAACCTTGCATCAAACAGATTGTTTCCTTTGGCTTATCCACAAAATCTCTCCTGTTTAGTTGTTATGTCATACTCAAAGAGTTAGTCGTATCTTCTCTGTGGTGGGTTAATCTTGGCTAAGAGCCAAACATCCACCCAGCTGCTCACTCACTCCCCTTCCTCAAAGGACAGAGGGACAAAATGGGATGAAAAAACTCAGGGGTTGAGATAAAGATAGGGAGATTGTTTATCTGCTACCAACATGGGCAAAACAGACTCAACTTGGGAAAAATTAATGTTATTTATTGTCAATTAAAATAGATTTGGGTAGTGAGAAACAAAGATTAAATCAAAACAACACCTTCCCCCACCACTTTTTCCCAGGCTCAACTTTACTCCTTCACTCCTGTCTCCTCAACAGCCCCTTACCCTGAGCAGCACAGGGGCACAGGGAATGGGGGGCTGTGGTCAGTCCATAACAGCTCTTCTCTGCCACTATGTCCTCCTCACAGAATCATAGAATCATAGAATGGTCAAGGTTGGAAAAGACCCTTAAGATCATCAAGTCCAACCGTTAACCTAGCACTGCCAAGTCTATCTATATCATGTCCTCGAGCATCATGTCTATCCGTCCTTTAAATACCTCTAGGGATGGAGACTCAACCACTTCCCTGGGCAGACTGTTCCAATGCTTGACCACCCTCTCGGTGAAGAAGTTTTTCCTAATGTCTAACCTAAACCTCCCCTGGCGCAGCTTGAGGCTGTTTCCTCTCGTCCTATCACTCGTTACTAGGGAGAAGAGGCCGACCCCCACCTCACTACAACCTCCCTTCAGGTAGTTGTAGAGGGCAATAAGGTCTCCCCTCAGCCTCCTCTTCTCCAGACTAAACAACCCCAGCTCCCTCAGCCGCTCCTCAGAAGACTTGTGTTCTAGACCTTTCACCAACTTTGTTGCCCTTCTCTGGACACGCTCCAGCACCTCAATGTCCTTCTTGTAGTGAGGGGCCCAAAACTGAACACAGTACTCGAGGTGCGGCCTCACCAGTGCCAAGTACAGGGGCACTATCACCTCCCTGCTCCTGCTGGCCACACTAGTCCTGATACAAGCCAGGATCCCATTGGCCCTCTTGGCCACCTGAGCACACTGCTGGCTCATGTTCAGCCAGCTGTCAGCCAACACCCCCAGGTCCTTTTCCTCTGGGCAACTCCCCAGCCACTCCTCTCCCAGCCTGTAGCGTTGCATGGGGTTGTTGTGACCCAAGTGCAGGACTCGGCACTTAACCTTGTTGAACCTCATACAGCTGGCCCCGGCCCAATGATCCAGCCTATCCAGGTCCCTCTGTAGGGCCTTCCTACCCTCCAGCAGATCGACACTTCCACCCAACTTGGTGTCATCTGCAGACTTACTGAGGGTGCATTCGATCCCCTCATCCAGATCATCAATGAAGATGTTGAACAGGACTTTTCCCCTGCTCTGACATGGGGTCCTCCAGGGACTGCACTGTGGATATCTGCGTCACCATGGTCTTCACTATGAGCTGCAGGGGAATCTCTGCTCCAGCACTTGGAGCACCTCCTCCCACTCCTTCTTTACTGACCTTGGTGTCTGCACAGATATTTCTCTCTCATTTTTTCTCACCCCTCATACAGCCATGCAGTGTTTTGCCCTTTTTTAAATATGTTTTCCCAGAGGCACCACCATCTTGGCTGAGGGGCTCTGCTGTGTCCTGCAGTGGGGCTCTTGGAGCCAGATGGAACCAGCTTTCCTCACAGAGGCCCCTGCAGCCCCTTGCTGCCAGCACCTTCCTAGGTACACCTGGTAGAGTTATTCTGAGTAACACCTAGGCTGATTTGACGTAGCAATTGAGCATTGTAACATGAGTCATGCACCTGATTCTAGTGACTCAAAAACTGTTTTGAAATGTTTACTATGCTACAAAAATATCTATTACATTTCAAAACTACTACATCTTAGTTGAAGAGTGTAAGCCAACATTTCCTATGCTTCAGCTTAAAATCTTGAATCTATATAGAGGTGTTTAGCTCATAGTTAACTCACTGCCACTGGCTTAGTAACCTGCCTGCTGAAACACTATGCCCTCTGCTTTCTGTTTATTCTTAAAAATAATGTTTATGCGTTTTCCTACTTTGCCCTCCTAAGCTCTCAATTCTCATTACTCATAAAAATTAGCAAAGGCATAACTAAGAGCTAGAACAATATTTAGGTGGGGAGATGCTATTTAACCCAAAATAATGCAATATTTAATAACATAGCAAGCAACTGAAGAATAGTCATAATTGTGGTTAAAAAACACTATCAAACAATATTATAATCTACAAAGATCTAATTTTAAAACCCTTTCTGTAAGAAAGTATATGCATCTGAAAGTAGCATTTCTCAGACACAACGATCAAAATTCATGTCACCAGATTTCTTACTTCCATATTGTAGACGTTTAAAGCTGTGGGAATTTTCTAGACTCCTATACAGTCAATGGAGAAAGAAAAGGAGGATATGATCTCCTGCCACGGTCAATGAATAAAATTAGCCAGGTGGTTTGTCTCTTTAAAGATGCTTATATCTTCCTTTTGAATATAAAGAGTGTCTGGACAACTAATTCAGATACAGATGTTTAGACTTTAGATGTCTAAATGTTTGTGTTGAGCTTAGTGGTATGAACCCCACTCTGTGACTCTTCCTCCAAAAACAATACCTTAGTTTCAGACTTCACTAACCATTTGTTAAAATTGCAATTCAAGTGAAAGATAATAGGATTTCCTCTGCAAGGAAACGAATGAATGATTTGTGATTGAACAACAAAAGAAGTAGTTAAATGTGAAAAGGAGTTGAAGATCTGATGTCTGACATTCAGATAAAATCAGAGCATCAGTAATGTATAGTGTAGCTTCCTAATGGAAGCTAATTCATGTTAGTAGATCTTTGCCCTTAGTTTAAGAGTTACTACAGCTGAAATAAATGGGCCATGCTAGTGCTCACTACCTTAAAATTAAGCTGGTTCCTTGGGTCATGTATGAGTGATGAATTCCTAACACTGAATCTGAATATTCCCAGTTTTAAGAAAAGCTTTTCACTGTTCATAGGCAAATCAAGTATAACACACTTTCAGATTCTCAATTTTAAGTGACTTGAGAATATTTATCATGAATTTTCCACCAAACTTATTATAGAATAATATGTAATGTTACAAACAGTCTCTGAATGTGATCTAGGACTATTCAAACAACATGCCTTTCAGCAAAGGGAAATCACTTTTTACATCAAGGGAAAGTCTTTCTGTTCTCTCCTTTGTATGGTGATATTCAGGGTAGCAACATGAAAATACCCTCAGAATGGAACTGGTTACTGTAAGTTAAACTAAAACTATTTTGTCATCAGTTTTAGCACTAGAAAAGTAGTAAAGGAGACAGTAAACATTAATCATAGAATCATAGAATAGTTTGGGTTGGAAGGGACCTTTAAAGGTCATCTAGTCCATCCCCCCTGCAATGAGCAGGGACATCTTCAACTAGATCAAATTGCTCAGAGCCCCGTCCAACCTGACCTTTAATGTTTCCAAGGACGGGGCATCTGCCACCTCTCTGGGCAACCCGTTCCAGTGTTTCACCACCCTCATTGCAAAAAAAACTTCTTCCTTGTATCTAGTCTGAATCTATCCTCTTGTAGTGTAAAACCATTACCCCTTGTCCTATCTCAACAGGCCCTGCTAAAAAGTTTGTCCCCATCTTTCTTATTAGCCTCCTTCAGGTACTGGAAGGCTGCTATAAGGTCTCCCTGAAGCCTTCTCTTCTCCAGGCTGAACAGCCCCAGCTCTTTCAGCCTTTCCTCACAGGAGAGGTGTCCCATCCCTCTGATCATTTTTGTGGCCCTGCTCTGGACCCACTCCAACAGGTCCATGTCTTTCCTGTGCTGAGGACCCCAGAGCTGGACACAGTACTGCAGGTGGGGTCTCACCAGAGTGGAGCAGAGGGGCAGAATCACCTCCCTGGACTTGCTGGCCATGCTTCTTTTGATGCAACCCAGGATACGGTTGGCTTTCTGGGCTGTGAGAGCACATTGCAGGCTCATGTCCAGCTTTTCATCCACCCGTACCCCCAAGTCCTTCTCAGCAGGGCTGCTCTCATTCCCTTCATCCCCCAGCTTGTATTGATACTGGGGGTTGCCCCAACCCAGGTGCAAGACCCTACACTTGACCTTGTTGAACCTCATGAGGTTCACATGGGCCCACTTCTCAAGATTGTCCAGGTCCCTCTGGATGGCATCCCATCCCTCAGGCGTGTCAACCGCACCCCTCAGCTTGGTGTCATCTGAAAACTTGCTGAAGGTGCACTTGATCCCGCTGTCTATGTCATTGGTGATTAAATCATCAGTATGATCAAAGTACTGGCTTTCCCCCCCCCCCCAAAGAACTTACTTTCAAGTAGAGTTACAGCAATTCACTTTATAAGCAAAATTTTTGTGTAAATTTGTCCTATGTATTTCTGAAACATCCTTTAAAATTATACTTTCACATTCTTTAGCAATAAAAGTGTGACTTTCTGCAGGAGAACTGTAACTTTATGAATATCACAAACAAAAGGCCATACCTCAAGCATCAACATTCAGATCTTCAGAAACTTGTATAAAATTAAATTCTAATGAATTCATAATTCAAGTTTGCAATGAACTAATAGAAAAAGGATAGAAAAGTTACAATTTTTTTTAAACTCTCTAATTCATATTTTTAATATATTTAGTAACTTTCACTGTAAATGCAAATAGCTAAAAAAGGAAAAAGCCCTGCAATGGCTGACTATCTCCAAAGATCATCCAAAGCAGCTTGTTTCTTCCTTGGAGTATTTCAGTGCCTGAATTCTGTCATTGAACTGTCACTATGATGGGTTCAGAGCTGATGTCCAAAGGCAGCCGTGCACTCAGGCGCATCCCATTAAAGTCACTAACATACCGTGCATCCTCTGACTCTGTACAAGCGCACATGCCCATACAATCAGAGCCTACCCATTCATCTGGCTCTCATTATTGCTACATCTGAGCATGTAACAGTCTTTCACGTATCAATGTTCACTTTATGAGCTCGCACAATACTGTTACCTCATTTTACAGATGAGGAACACGCAGACATATACAAAAGTAGAGCTCGATTCAAAACATGTAACTTACTGGACCAAACCTAGTTCACAGCAGCTTCCACAGATACCTTTTTGTTTTGCCTTTGGCTTCATGTTGTCATAAAGCTGGAGATGCTGTGAGAAGAATTACTACAGGATGATTGCAAGCAAAACACTCCTGCTATGAATCCTGTTATGAAATGGTTTATAAATATCATGCAGGTCATTAAAATGGCAAAAATGACTCATATGTTTAGGGCATAATGTACAAATATTTTCAGTAAAAGATGGAAGCATAATTTTATGTTTAAAATTATATTGGAGAGGATATTAGGTTATATATTCAGAAAAATAACACATTACAAGCAGAGGAATGAAATGATATGTATTGATAGGTCTTTTCCATTTCCAGGTGTCTCGTTCACTATCCAATTTTGCTGTCAGTGTCTCATTTCTTTTCTTTTTTTTCCTCAGATTCCTGTCTCTCTCTTTTCTATTCCTATTTCTTTGTAACTTCAGTTACTTCTTTCCTCCCCCACCATTCAATTTGATTGTAAGACCACTGCTGTATTCTCCCCTTCCAAAACTGGCTTATAAAAAAAATTTCTGTGCTTGTAATAAATGAAGAGCAAATATTACTGACTTTGAAATGAGTGTCACTGGCACAAAAGATAAGAACAACCAAACTTTGCAGATCCTATTGACAGTTTGCAAAGAATATCAGAGAATTCCAATGCAGACACATTATGTTGTGCTCTCCACAGAAAAATCCTGTGTGGAAGGGAGAAGAAAAATGAAACAGTTGCTCTGATGCAAACCAAAGGTAGAGAGTACTGAGAAACAAACAAAAAAAAATAATGGGAAGTAGCCAGTGTGAGTTTTTAGCTGTCTGATGGATCTTTATAAATTGTGTTCAACATATAATTTAAAAACAAATGATAAAATATTGAAAGGAGTAAATAACTTAGTAAAAGGTGGAAAGACTATGCTGCTAAGCTTTACTGAAATCATGTCTGAACTTGGTTCTTTTGTAATAAAAATAGCTACCGCTACAGTCCCTGTGTCTGAGATGCAAAAGAGCACAGTTAATAAAGTCAAAAGGAAAATTCATTAGAGTACTTGTGACGGTAGTGCCAGCATGAATACATGATTCAAAAGGTTATCTTGACAATCGTACAACAGCATAAAGACAATTATTTGTCCGTACCTGAAGAAGAAGACTTTATTCAGAAGGACTACTCAGACATTTATGCTTAATTCCTTCTATATTGCAAAAAAAAAAAAAGATACTTAAGCACCCATTTAGCTTTGATTACTTTAAATTCATAAAATTAAGGAAAAAAGAAATATACAAAATAGCCTGACCATTACTGGATTTGTTGCATCAAGCCCAGAGTTTTCAGCTAAACTCAAGCTTTTGTTTTAGAAAGATATCCGATATTGATCTGAAGATTACAAGTGACAGAGTGCACCCTCATCCCTAGGTGTTTCAATGATTAATCATCCTTACTCATTTCAAGTCAGAATTTGTCTGTACCTAGCTTCCAGCTGGGGGATTTTGTTATGCTTCTAGTTTACAGATTAAAAAGGCTACCACTGACAGAAATATTTTTTTCCCCACATATTTATTTATAGGCTATCAAGACACATTGTAACTTTTCCTTCAACAACTTAAAGAGGCAAAGGTATAATTTAATGTTAATTGGGCACTTAAACACTTTCTTTACTAATGATGCTTTCCTATAATGACTGCTGAATTTTGTAAAAGAAGTATAAACAGTGAAACAACCATTATGAACGTAATTTTCCACACCAATCATTGCATTATAAACATGGAAAGATAAACTTGGGACCTGTCAGACACACAGTCAGAGGTTTCCCTGGGAGCTAGGCTGTTAACTGTTGTAATAGACAATCCTTTTTTTTTTCCCCCCTCCAGGTAATTTGAAAGGGAATCCTTAATACTTTCAGGGAAATCAAGAAGGAGAAGGAAGAAGTCATTCCAGAACAGGGTGCAAAAAATGTGTTTTCAGAAAGAGCAAAAGCTTTGAGGCCAATTTATATGATGTTATTACAACCTATACCATAGTTAAGAAATCTAAACAGTAACATGGCTGCTTATTCTGAGATCTGTACATACACTCCAGGTGAACACAGCTTCCTCCCCAGAAGACTTAAAACGTACAAATCACAGTATATACTACTGGCTTAACATTTTATCCACATCTAGAAAAGACTATCAACTCCTGACTGACCAGGCCCCTCAAGGAGGCCATGAGGCGCTGCCTGACCTTTTAGCAGAGTTACAGCAGAAGGCATCCATCATCTGTATGTTACAAAGAATAGCATCAGGAAAGAAGGACAGCAAGCTGTGGCCTGAGATGAGGAAAAGGTATTTTTCTATTTTTCATATACAGAATTGTACTTTTTTTTTCACTTTTGCCTTTCTGATTCTCTCCCCCATCCCACTGGAGGAGTGTGAGCAAGTGGCCGTGTAGGGGTTAGCTGCTTACCAGGGTTAAACCACATTAAGCCTTATTGGGGCTTTCTAGGAATACCTAAGCAAAGGTATTCACAATCCCATTAGCTTTCATTAATATTAAAGCAATATTACGGTCTATTTTGGGGTCAGGATACAATACTGCATTCCTATTCTCTCCTGTCTAACAAAAGCTGCTGTTACTTTTTATCTGGTATTACAGAAAACACAGAAATAATACTGAAGGGTGATATATATTTCCATTGGACTGAAATCCCAATGTATTCTTGATTAGAATTATCAGTAAAGTATTATAATATATATGTATATACATTTTAAAACTCTTATTTAAAGAATTACTTATAATTATGTTTCATTAATTAAAAAGGAAAAACTGAGGATAAAATAGCTACTATAAACACAGTCACAAGAAGGTTACTGAGTCACAACTTTGGAATAAAAAAGGCCTATGAAATCCATCAGGAAACTTCCTGTTAAATGTATTCTGCTAACACTCTAGCTTCAACTCACCTTACTCATGGATGCAAAGTCCAGGAGGGTGGTGATGAGAAGTTCTCTCTTGAAAATCTACAGATCTGCAGATTCTGACTTTTTCACTTTATACCTCAGGGACATGAAAACACATTTTAGTTTGAAGTAATTATGTAACATCTGTATAGAGTGTTTGAGGTTGAACTTGATGTAAAAAATTCATGTGTATTCTTGTGGGTAAAAAATGAAGCCCTAAGATTTATTAAATGATTTACAGATGTAACAAAGATGTGTAGACCTTCTCAAAGAGCAGAAGTAGTAGTATACTGAATTAAAGAAGTGATCCATCTAATCTGGTATTCTAACTCCAGCACATAACAGTATTGGTAATTTCACAGGAAAATCCATAACAAAATTTTCTTTATTAAGCTATTACTCAGTTACTGAATTCTCGAGAAAGCTATCAATTGCAGAATTTTCTTTCTCTACACGAGATGTACTTAAGAAGTGGTACACATATTAAGGGTAACTAACACTTCAGTTCATTGTGGCACAGAGCAGTGACTTTCTGCTGCTACTGCCACTCATTTATTAGTTAAGCTTAGCGCTGAATGCTCTACTCTTTGTTAGCAGACTCTCTGCTGTTCTTATTTGTGTTTGCCAATAAATTCATAAATCTTAGATTCATTTCCCTGTCACCAAAATGTTATGAGGGAAAAGTTATCAATTCAAAATTCAAAAAGAAAAAAAGTCTTTTGAACTTGTTCCCTTCAGGATTTTTTCTATTTATTTCAAAATTAAAGTTTAACACACTGATCATGACTACATGCACTAGCTCTCAAAATTGGCCATCAAAAATACAGCAAAGAAACTTGCACAACCAACAACACAAAGGCAAGGACCATATATAAATGGCACAATTTCTCTATTTGAGTGACTGTTTGAACCCAAGATAGGAGAAATTTCATGTAATTTAATCATCTGTTCCATCCTATGAAATATGAAAGAGATAGGCCAGTTACTGGCAACACTAATAACAACAAGGACAAAGGCATGTTTCTCTTCTCTGCTCTTACCCATCCTACCATCCTTTGTCTATCTTGTCACCTCCTGGAGGCATCCTAAGTGTTGGATGCACAAAAGAACTTCCGATAATTTGTCCTACAATTCCCTGAAACCCACTATATTCTTCCTTTCATGCTGTTCCAGCCCTTAATAACACAACCCATTTTACTGTTTGCTCCACATGCCCAAACATTGTTATGAGACCCAATGGCTAAGAAGATTGCTTTCTCACTGCTAACCTGAGCTAAGGCCATGTTAGCCTATAAGATATCTGATTATACAACAGTCATGAGGAACAGCAGTTTGATAGCCCATCTGCGTCGATGGTTAATTGCACCTACGCAGAATGTGTTGGAGTGTTGGTACATTACCATTATTATCCTGGTATACCGTCTATTATTAGGAAGCTGAGTGAGCAATCAAGAACACAGCATGCAAAACATATATTTATTCTAACTGTGAGGCACAATGCAGGAAAAAAGCAAATACCAACAACAACAAAAAGCAATTCACAAGATGCATGTAAACCCTGGAGCTTATCTTTCCAAAAGGAAGTTATTTCTTATTTCTGTTTTAATAGGAAGATATGCTACTCCACTATATGCTAATAATGATTTTATATATTGGATTTGGTTAGAAAAAGAGCATTTATATAGCTTTCATTCTAACTTAGGTACTTTTTTAAATGAAAATTTTAATAGCTTTGCCCCAGCGGGGCAATAGAGTCTACTGAAAATAGCTTCAGTGATAACACATAGAATCTAAAGATTTTTCTGAAAACCAGTAGGAGGTAACCCAGTCTGACTTAGGTGTTTCTATTTGGCAGCTACTTCTAGACCAAGTTCAACGTCTACTGCTTTCATCAGTGAAAGGTCAGAGTCCCAGTTGCAGACAATGGCAGTAGTATTCCTGCTAGAAAAGCAGCCTAACTATTGCGGCTGTGCAGTGGAAACAGCGATGTACCCAAGCAACTGATCAGCAGATAAACAACAGGCCATTGAGCAGGACTTCTTTTGTCACCAAAGGACTAATGAAGGTCCACACAAGACACCTGCAGTATTGCAGACATGGAGACATCCAGTTACAGGTTCATCAGAATGTATGAAATTAATTGAAAATACAGGTAATGTTGGAACATGACTGTACTTAGCATATGGGTAAAGTAATCAGCCCTTAAAAGCAAGCGATAAAGATGTGACAGAAGATAATAACCAAGAGAAAAATGCCAAACAGACAGATTAGGTATGTCTTGCATTTGGAGTGTTTTAATCTGGACTACTAGGCATGTAGCCCCACAATATGACAGCACCAGTAGAATAGTCTTACATTACCTACTTGCCATTTACATCCAATAAAGGGACACCCACTACAAAGTTAATCTTGAATTCCATGGTTAAAGTTAAATAAGCACATTTTAACTTTGGAGCAATCAATATAATTGAATAGTGGGTAAACTATTCCAGGGTCAACCCTCGAATAAATAGGTTAAAGTGCCAATAACCACACATTTCTGACTTCTTTCAGTGCAGCAGCAGAGTTTCAAGGCTTCTGCTATCTAGAGGAGAAATTGGAGAAATATATCCATACTACTATCTGAACATAAAGACATGAGATCAACAGAGATGATGAAACACCAGCAAAATTTCACACAGGTGATGACAGTAAAGAAACGACTGTGTCCAACCTGGTAGCAAGAAGTTCAGTGAGTTGCTTATTGCACTACAGCTTTTTTTTTTTTTCCCCCAGCACTTAGCATATAGCCTAATAAGTCCGTAAACTGTTATATGGAATGGGAAAACTGGCAACATATTTTCTACACAGAGATCCAGGCACGGTCATTTTTTACCTAGCTATTATCTAACAGAAAGGAACGCTCAACTTCCCTGGACTAAATTTGTCTACATCAAAGTCCGTGGAATGCCATGCAGACAAGGCAAGTGTTAAACCTATAGAATGCTCTACATGATTGTGTCCAAACATGTTTAGCTTGGGTTATTGTTAGGTGATAAATTGAGAAAGGTTCTCTTAAATTTAACTCCTAGGAAAATAATCTGTATTTTGATATCCCCAGTATTGTTTTCATTATCAGCTCTGCCATGAGCACTGTTTATGCAAAACAATTTTTGAACTATGCAATAGAACACAAAGTCTACCTCGATGCTGGATAAGTTATTTCCAACTAAGAAAACCCTCATATTATGATCCACATATATTTTTAGAGCTCTAAGACTTAATAACGTCATCTCACATTTGAGTACAGTGTTTATCTTGGATGTTGAGTTATGAAATGCTGATGTGTAATGCATAATCAAAGCCTTCCAAGTGAGTAATGTGACAAAGGTCCATGAATATAATTAACCTGCTTGAAAAAGGCAGAGAAATTAGGATTAGGCATATATAAAACATAACTCTAGTCATTTAGTCACAGATTTTACAGGGAAGATGAATATTTTAAAACAATACTTTAATCTTGATGCTGACAGTAGATAAAATTAAGCAGGTGATTCATTTCTACCTCATACATGTTTCTGTTATAACATCTATAAAATGTACGCACACTTGAACTGCTATATAAATCCAATCTCATTCTTATAGCTTACACATAGTAAGACTTGTTTCAGATTTTTACAACTACCTTCAGATAAGAGAACTATTGTCCCAGCACCTACGACATACATTTCACAGTCTATTCATGGCATTTCATCATCAACAATATCTGAGTAGATTCTATTCTTTTGCATATAAAAGTCACCATCGGTGTTGAGTACTCTACCCTTTATTTCCACTAGTGTAGGACCATCATTCTTTTGAAGTACAGCCTAACAATTACATTCTACAAGTTGAGGTATGCACACTCAATGAAATTTATATGATTTCTTCTACATTGAGCCTGAGCAATACAAAAAAAAAAAAAAAGACCATGGAAAAATACCTGTGCTACTCTCCAACAAAAGTAGGAGGCGCATATTTTTATGTTCTCAAAACTGCATTTTTAAATGTTATAATGGTTAACAACATCTATTTAAAAATTAGGATATGCCACAATTAATGTTGTTGTTAGCAGTGCTAATTCAGCCAGTTTATGTACACACATTACTTTGGCACAGACTTCCATACCGCACTTTTATTTTCTCCCAGCCTTTATCAGTGATTACTTAATGAATTGTTCTTGAATAATTTGTGTATATATACTACCTTGCCATATTACTGTAGATGATTCACACCTTCCTTTGAAGACAAAATTATTTACTGTCAAATACTTCTATAGTTTTTAATGATACTACATAGAGTTCTTTATTAAGAAAACTACATTTTCATAATGTCATTTGAAGAGAGTAAAAGGAATTACCCTATTTTCTAAATGGAGAAATTGGGCACAGACAAAGGAAGAAGTGCCTACTTCGGGAACTTGATCACATGCCTCATCTATTAGCAAAAACCATATTAGACTGAGTTTAAGATGCTCAAGGAACAGCTGTCTATTTGCAGTTATGACAGTTTTTGTTCAAATAGTCCTAAGGTACTCTAGCTGGACAGCCAGAAATAAAGAATTCAAGTAGCAAAAGAAGTGGATGCAGTATCTTCTAATAATCATATAGAAAAGACTGGGGAAATAGCAGGAATCAGATGTAAATCTTTAGGACAGCATTCCAGAATCTTACCAGTGATGATGTGTATCCAAATGAAAAAAAGAGGGTCAGGGCCTGATCTCTGACCCTGCCAGTGGCACAGCCTGGCTACATCATATTTGACTCTAGGTCTCCTCTGAACCCCTTGTGGAGTCCCTGTGACCAGAAGACATTCTTTTTATTGTTGAGGGGTGGGTGGGAGGGTGTCAGTTCAACATGTCTGAAATTATGTGAAGGTTGTGTGATAACTGATGAAATTAATGTTTCTATAACATGAAAGTGAGGCTATGTACTGATTACAATGGAGTATGGCATGAGGACACCCAAGAGTCTAGAAGCATACAGCCTGATGGGATAGTACTGGACGGTTATATAGAGTAGAAGGAACTAAACCTGGACCAGTCATGTCCACGCTGCCTACCAGGAGTGGCTCCTAGCAACACACTATTTCAATGACTAGGCACTCTATCAGATGTTTTATCTACACTGCTCAGGTTAAGAGTCCAATCTCCATGACCAGGTGGCATCAGCGAGCTCAGGCTCACAATGGGCAACCTGTTCCACTGCTCCATCAATCTGCTAGAGATATATTTTTCCCTAAAGTCCATTCTGAACTTCTTAAACCACAATTAATAGCCATTTCAGTTTGTTACATCATCTGGCACTACAAAGAAAAATTTGTCTCTGTCATCCTTGTAGCTACACTTCCAATAGTTGTAGGCAGATACTAGATTGCTTTCGAGCCTCCTTTTCACCACAGTACAGAGGCACAGATCCTGCATCATCTTTTCATAAGAGGTGCCCTAGGCCCAAGCCATCTTGATAGCCATCTCCTAGACCTCTCCAGTTTCTTCACATCCCTTTTGTACCATGAGCCCAGAACTGGACATGGCACTGGGGATAACAATATGTGGGATAACATTTTTCAATCTGCTGAACTTGTCATTTTCCAATGCAGCCCAGTAAATTTGCATTATTTGCAAGGAGTGCACCATCCAACTATGCACAGAACCATTCCAGTTTGTGTCTACAATTTGGACTTGTTCCCTCTAGAGCAGAATTGTCTTGGAGAGTGCTAGTCTGAGTAGTTTAAAATAGTTAACTGACAATTTGATCTCACTTGGGAGATACTCCAGAGAAAGGGTATTTATCAAAATGAGCAGTTCCTCATTGACACAGAAAACAAAAAAAAAGTTTATAAGAACTTTGTTCTTATTTATATGTCTACAGAACAGAATTATTTTTAATAATATCTAGCAGCTCCTGTTATTTTCAAAGGGGAGTGTTGAGTAAGCATTTATTTACTTCTAGCCACAGTTTACTTACTTCTACTCACAACTGTATTTGTTCTGAGCATTTCCAAATTTCTGAGACATTCACAAGTCTGTTACTCTATTTGCCAGCCCTTTTGAAAAGGTAGGTGTAAGTTATGAGATGAAGTCATGTATTTCTGAATTTTAAATCCTACTACTTAATATTGTTTAAAATATGACCTCAGAAACACTGTTGATTAAACAATTCCCACTGACGTCTCGTTCTTTAGTATTCTTCTCTGATGTTGGGCTGAGTGTTTATTACCACCGTATAAATGCAAAAGGTTGTTATTTTGAAAGTTTAAAGTATAATAGAAAAGACTTAGATTTTACTCTTCATTATTTTCACTGTGTTAAAAAAGGCTTTCTGTCTTTGTACCATCCCAAAAAATAAAGAAAAAATCTTTTTATATTAAAACCTACTCTCACACTCTGCTTAATAGAACAATATATCTATTTGCTTCTACTACCTTGAATACATTTTTATGTGTTGTGTTGTTATGCATGAAAAATGCTGTAACTTCAGACCAGAAAATAGTATACTTATATCACTGTGCTTTATGTTATATAATTGATCCAAACATAAAAGCACTGATTTTTTTTCACAGAAATAGACAAATGATTTAACTTTTTAATTAAACTTTAAAGCTTTTAATTAAATGCCTAAATTGCAAAGACCTATTTCAGTTTAAACTGTCTTTAGATTGCTGGATATGTATTTTCCTATTGCAACTCCTCTGACCTGGAAAGTAACAAAGAGCAATAAATCACATTCTCACTTCTTAATTGGTACAATTAACACTCCTTTAATTATCCAGGCAGACAAGCACTGATTGTGCAATTGCTGCAGGTAAAGCAGAAGCTGATGCTTTTAAACCCAATTCTGTCACTAATGTATTTCAAATGCTTTTAAAGTATCCACTAGCTGAATAACTTCATTTTCTTGTTTCCCACACTATGTCGTACTATACTTCCAACGCATTTCCAAGGGAAACAATGTGGCCCAGTGGATAAAGCACAACTTTAACTAGTTCTGTAGTCTTTTCTCTGACTTTAATCTGAGGTGACCTTGAAGAAGGTCACACTGGAAACTTCTGTACCTTCTACATACGGATGATAAACTCTTTGATACACAGAACATTTCCATGTCTATGCCCAGAACTTCATGTTCGTGACCCCAATGAGGGATTATAGACACCACTCCTGTGCTAGAAATAAGAAAATAATGATAATTACACTAACACCTAGATCTGTTCAGTGGGTTTCTTTTGTATGGGGGAAGAGAACATAACTGTTATTAGTCAACACAGTGGCATGGACAACCACACCTAACTGTAGAAATCAAATATATCAATAATCAAATATCAAAGATATCCACCCAATTTCTTTTCTGTTTTCAATCTCAACTATGAAGAATACTACCTTTCCATTGAATATCCATTTTCTTTTCATATCGTATAACATTGCTGTATGCACTAATGCCATAGACTAACAGAGCTCTGTTAAGTGTTTTATATTGCTTAAGCACTAGCTGTGGTGTCAGATATCTGTCCCTCAGATATAGATTTGGTGGATGGTGGCTGGCATGGGGAAGCAAGAGCAGGGCTGCTCCATGAAGGAGAGCAACCCAGGAGCTGAGGGTCAGAGCTGTGCTCTCACTGACCAGGGGACAGTCCTGCAAGACCTGAGCAGGGCTGCATGGTGATAATAAGAGGTTTCTTCACCAATGCAGTGCACTTCAGACACGACCAAGGACTAAATGTCATCCAGGCTTCACGCGGAAAGTCCAGTCAGAAAAAGCAGCAGACCAGGCCAGAGAAAGACCCAGAGACAAAGCTATGACATACGTCCAAGGTCCATGCAACAAACGGGGCTGCAGACAGAATACTTGTGCCACGGGCCTAAGGTCTGTGCAGGACACTGGGCTTCTTACAGCATTGATCCAAAGCCTCTCCCAAAGACTAGCCACTCTCTCTGAGGAAATACAGCATGTCCCCACTGCATCCTCACTTTGCAATTTATAAAATGCAATCCCATTCTTTCCAAAGGGTTTCCATCATAAATTACTGCTGCAGACGATACCCAAGGAAAAGAAGGACATCAGGAAAACTCAGGAATATACCTTAATTAATTTCTGATTCGGTAAAGGCTAGGCAATGTTGACTGGGCATGCTCCATCTCAGCTACCATAGATAGATTTAAGCAAACACTGTAAAATCTGTATCTAGCAGAAACCTGTTCAGCACGGGGTGCCTGAATCAATCATTCGGGTTCCCTTTCTATTTTAAGCATCATCTTGACCTTTTAATGAAGTGATAAATATGACAACCCAGGAAAAATATAAAATATAGCAAGAATAGAGACATGCTAATGCACATAATTAAAACTGGTTTGTTTTCCTTACAAAAAAAAAAGCATATCTATAAAGCTAAAAGGAATTTTGTCAACTTTTTTTAATGCACAGCACATGATACAATTTCTTGCTTCAAGTACATCCTTGAGGAAGCTGCCAGAATGTGTTACTTGTCAGATTAACAGTGAAGCAAAGGAAATTATTACAGTTTCTCATTCTCTTTCTCTGCCATTTATCTACGGAGATTTTAAAAAGATCTTTCTTTCATTCCTTAACACAAAATATCAGCTAAGTATAAAAGATACCAACTTGGTACAGGCCTTACTTCATATTTATTAAATCAATGGAGCTCTTTCACTAACACTGGCTGTTAAATCAGGGTATCACCTAAGAACCTAAAAAAATTATGAATCCTAAAATTCAAGCTTATGTTACTGTAGCATAATAATTACCATACATTTCTTACCACACTTACCACACAGTTTGCATTTCTGTCGTGGTAACAGCTACTTTATGCTATTCTAGTATTTATTTGAAACATCAGATGAGATTAAAACTCATTATAAAGTAAAATACAATCACTTAGATAAGGAAAAAGTCAATCCAAGATACATTATGCTGGCACAAATTACCCAGTCTTAAGGGGGAAGAGGAGGTGGCATGTTTTCAAGCTATGTAAAATCAAAACAGATAATGAAGGTTTACACTTCACTGGCATTGCCTTTCTGATGAAGAATACCATTCATTCATACTTGAATTTACATATACAAAATTCACATTTTACCTCTAGACTAGAAAATGACTGGCCTTATATAATAATGAATCTGTAATCAGCTTGAGTGATTGATAAGAAACACAATCAAGGTTTCATGCATCTTTAATTTTATAACTTGGACTTGATGTGCAAAAAGTCTGATAAGGAAAGAAAGTTGGTCATTGCAATATGCTTGACAAATGGATTAAACTCAAGAAGTTAAAACATTTACTGAACAGGTTTAAATTAACAGTACATAATGCTTTGAGAAAAATATTCAGACAACTATTGTTTTTCTGAAGATGCTTCGCAAAGTCTGCCCAATTATGAAAACATGAATTGCAGCAAAAGAAAATATGAAAAAAGGAATCTAAAGATAGGGTTTGAAGGAAAAGAGGTATTTTTAAAGTATATTGGTAATAAGAAATTCTAATTATAGAATATATCCATTATTACATTTGAGCGGACCCTCACCAAGTTTGCAGATGACACCAAGCTGAGGGGTGCGGTTGACACGCCTGAGGGATGGGATGCCATCCAGAGGGACCTGGACAATCTTGAGAAGTGGGCCCATGTGAACCTCATGAGGTTCAACAAGGTCAAGTGTAGGGTCTTGCACCTGGGTTGGGGCAACCCCCAGTATCAATACAAGCTGGGGGATGAAGGGAATGAGAGCAGCCCTGCTGAGAAGGACTTGGGGGTACGGGTGGATGAAAAGCTGGACATGAGCCAGCAATGTGCTCTCACAGCCCAGAAAGCCAACCGTATCCTGGGTTGCATCAAAAGAAGCATGGCCAGCAGGTCGAGGGAGGTGATTCTGCCCCTCTGCTCCACTCTGGTGAGACCCCACCTGCAGTACCGCGTCCAGCTCTGGGGTCCTCAGTACAAGAAGGACATAGACCTGTTGGAGTGGGTCCAGAGGAGGGCCACAAAAATGATCAGAGGGATGGAACACCTCTCTTATGAGGAAAGGCTGAGAGAGTTAGGGCTGGAGAAGAGAAGGCTCCAAGGAGACGTTATTGCAACCTTTCAATATATAAAGGGGGCTTATAAGAAAGATGGAAAGAGATTTTTCTCCAAGGCCCATAGGACAAGACAAGCAGCAACAGTTTTAAACTGAAAGAGAAGAGATTTAGATTGGACATAAGGAAAAATGTTTTTACAGTGACAGTGGTGAGACACTGGAGCAGGTTGCCCAGAGAAGTTGTGGACGCCCCATCATTGCAAGTGTTCAAGGTCAGGTTGGATGGGACTTTAAGCAACATGATCTAGTGAAAAATGTCCCTGCCCATGGGAAGGGGGTTGGACTAGATGATCTTTGAAGGTCCCTTCCAACCAAACGATACTATGATTCTCCATGGAGATAATAAAATAGTAAATAAAAACACAGAAAGAATATTCAGATTCAATAGATACTAACCAAGATTGTTAAACACATACATTAGGAATAGCCACTTTTTAATCAGCTGTTTTGTGTTATTTGCCTTAATATTCTTCATAATTGTTCAAGAAGATGTCTGGACAGTGAGTGAGTAGTTAATTACTAAAAATATTGTGTTTTACTAAACCAATGAATTCTCGGAAAGTTAAAAAAAAAAAACACCAAACAATAAAATACAATCTCTGATGTTAATGAATAAACTGCTTATAGAATAAGGTGAACAGGATGGTCTAAGTAGCAAAGGACCAGTTATTCTTCTGCCAAGCCTAGCAACTTGATGGAAATCAGATTTAGAATCCAGCTGAAGGACAAAGATATCGCTAATGCCAGTCAGCATGATTTTATGGAAGAAAGAACTTGTCAAGCAAAACTGATTTCATCCTTAGGTGCAATTAAAAGGTTGGTTAATAAATGTAGTTTTATAGAACATAATAGACATTTAGAAAGTATTTGACTTCTTATATGCATTCCTGCTTTAAAAAATTAGCAAAATATTTACAATATTGATAAACACAGTTTTATTAAAACATTAATTATATATATATTAAAAACTAACTGTCACACTTCAAAAACTATTTGAAATGCTAAACTGAAATGGAATGGAGAATATTGTGGTAGAACACAAGATGGATTGTGTTTATCCAAATTCTATACAACATTTTCTGCAATTATTTTGAAATAAATCACTCCCAACTACGTAACTAGAAACACAAAAATCACTGGAATGGTAATGATGAGGCCATGCACTCACAATTCTATGTACAATGATTACTGCTCACAAGGGATCTCAGTTCTGAAGCCCGAACAAATCTCACCACTGCCATTTATCCATAGTATAAATTCAGTTCCACCTCAGAATGTGGCAACAGGCTTCCAAAACTGGGAAGCCCAGATTTAGGGACAGAAGAGCTGGCTTGCACCTCTACAGGCAACACAGGCATGATCTTGAGGCAGCTATTCACATCTATTTTTTTTTTCCCTGGGTGAGCTCTCTAGGCCCCACATCTGTTCTCCAGAAAATGTCTATGTATCATGTAAAGGTCTCCTTTTTCTGGGACAAAACCCCTCTGAAACACAACTCTTCTGCTAATCAGACCCCCGATCACAATTTTCTTTTAAAAAATACCAATTGTGATCCCATTTGACTTGGTCTAGAAAAAGGGAGGGATGTAACGCATATGAGAACAGTTTGCAACATTTCTGGGAGCATCGCCTATACCTTCTTTCCTCAACTATTCATATTCTCCTTTTTTAATGGAGGAAAGAGAGGTTCAAAAGATCAGTCCTATCCAGAAGGCAGTCAGATTGACTTTTACAGTTTCTTCATGTTTGTTTATCATCATTCCATACATGCAAGAAGCAAGACTATAGATACAAACCTTTTATAATTTTAGAATAGTGAGTATATTCATATTTTTGAAAATAGTTGTTTATAAGCCAGTCAAAAAACATGTTTACTTCAAATAAATGGCGACACATACTGGCAAACAGCTCTGGCACACATTGGCACTATTCCTGAGACACACAAATCTAAAGTACGTGGCAAAGATATTTGGACAATCCGATTTTTATGGAATTTTATGGAATTTCATGGAATTTCTAAACCACAGTTTAAAGCAGGTTTGAAGGCTGTAATATTGAAAGAAACATTGATTGTTATCCAATTAAACACAGGAAAATAAGGCTAACGAAGGCTAACAAAGTATTTATTCTGATTAGTATTGGAAAGTCAGGAAAAAACATTTTCAGCAAAAGCTATAGTAATTTTTAGTGTTCAGAACCTGGCAGGCTGTTAGGCCAAAGGAGAGAGAGAGTTTAAAAAAAGAAACAGGAAACTGATTCATTCAATAAAGACTATCTTCATGTTGTAGGGAGATGGACCATAATATTTGAATTCCCCAATAATGCAATATGCGATCATTTAGGTTCCTGCTGTGAGTGTTTCAAAATGTTACCCTTGGCAACACTAATAAAGAGGTCACTTCTATTTCTGGTTTGTTGTGGATCTGTGCACTGCAGGTATATTCACCGTGAGAGTAAATATCTTGGTAGTAATCATTCCATGGGTTCTGATTCCCTTAACGTTTAATGGAACATGACTGCAGACTGAGAGCAATGATTTGCTCTTTACAGTTTTTGCTAACGTATTCAAAATAACTAGGAGGAATCTGGACTTCGGTATGAATAACGTTATATCCAAGCAAGGTACCATGAAGCCATCCCATCCACTAGGACAAAAACCGTAAAATAATTAGGTCATAGCATAATGGCAAAGCTAAAAGGAGGAAGATCAGATTCTGAACAATGATTTCATTGAATTTGCTGATTTACTCCATCTCAGGATATTTACATTAATCAGGACCAAATCAGTCCTTAGCAAATCTTAATGATCCTTTGTCTTGTCTTTGAATATTGTATTGCTAAATGAGATCTATCTGTTTCTTCAACCATACAGCAACCAGTAAGTCCGTATCAAGCCAAATGTTAGGAACTGATTCTGTCTGTAGGCTATGCTCACAGATATCTTGAGGCTTATCTGCTTTTGAGAAAGAACACAGATTTTTGAAAGGAAAAGCTTTTTAAGGCCTATGTTCTGCAGATCAAACAGGCTTGTTGCTCGGTTGCTGGCAGTGAATACTAAAGGTCTTTAATTACAAGTAATAGTTAATTGTAGTCTTTTGTATGAACTATTCCCATTTCACCTGCAATGAATATCTTCTTTTAGTATTAAAAAACAATTATGTAATCTGAGTCTGTATTTTTGTTAATGGTAATTGGAATACTGTGCAAGAAATCTGACTGTTAGAGACTACCGTCCTATGTCTTGACAATTTAGTTAAAATTTGTTTCTTTGAAGGTATCAGAGTCTGCTGAACAGAGGAAAGGATTCAGGTCAGTCACTACTTAAACAAAGCTTTCAAAACCTGTAAACTGATGAGGACCTTGGACGTCTAAAAGAAACTCTGATGAGAGCTGTCTTTTTAATTTTTCTTGTTATGAAGACTTCTACTGTAACATCAGACTTGTCTTCTCAACATCCAATATGAAACAATCAGAAAGACAAGACACAGCACAGAGAATCTTTTCAAAACTCTTACAGCATGGGCAGATTTGAGGAGCCTACCTAGAAGAAGCAGGTTTGCAACCCATCAAGTTATGGCTCCTCACACCACAACTGTCTTACCTTTTCATAAGCAAGAACATTAGTTTGGAAAGCACACAGGTTATTATTACTATTTCCATATTTAAATACAATATCCACTTCTACTTCTCTAGATATATATGATTAAGTGTTCAAGATAGTTACACACATTAGACATTGCATATGTTAGATTTTATGAAGTAAAGTTCAGCTAGCTATTTCAGCAAGTAATTAGAGTATTTAATATTGTGCACAAGATAATTAGGAAAACCAACTACTAATGGATTAAAATGCTAAACAGCCTAAGTCAACACCACTCAGAATGTATATACTTTATTCATGGTGCATTTTCTAGCACTGCTAATACACAGTCAAATTACTCATGTCAGTAGATGCCCCTAGATCAGAAGTGATTAACCCATCTAATTGCTGCAGATTACAAAGTTTTTCAGGAAAGATATAATTTATTATAAAATAGATGGAGGGCTCTCTTCCTCACAAGGTTCTCTTCTTCTGTTTCTTTTTGTTTGTGTGCACGTGCAAATGCTACATGCTTAGTCCTTTTGAGTCATATTTCTTCTTAAAAATTGTTAAATCGGTAGTTCTTATTTCCATTATTCATACGATCAGGTCACTAAACTAAAACAACAAACAGGTAGATGAGTGAAATGGGTATTTTTCAAAATAACTTAGACCAACAAAAACCATTAAAAGTTTATCATAACATAAATAAAATGTTAAAACTAGCTATCCACCTTTTTATGATCTTACCTACCTTGAAGTACTTTTATAAGTGCTCTCCTTATTGATTTATTTCTCCCCAAGAAGAGAGCAATAAAACTACCTGGCCGGTCTGAACATTTTAACACCACAAAATATAAACCTGTGTATCTCATAAGGACGCAGGCTTTTAAAATGTCAACACTTTTATTTCTGTTTCACCAGTGGGTTGTCTAATCTGAGACACGAACAAGCAAAATGGAAAATACTTGGGAAACCGGGTTTCTATATATGCTGGTGGCCAAGAGAAAACAGCCTTTATTGAACTCCCATTTTACATAATTTTCAAACTGTCAGGGTATGACTTTGCTCCCACTCAAACATAAAAAAATGGTAAATCCTATGAAATGAATGAATTTAAGATGTACATTTCCATTTTAGGCCCCTTTTTCCTGGAGCTCAATCCAGGACCTATCTGAGGTTCCCAATGCAATGTGTGGAATTAGAGACGCAGGATTGTTAAGGCCCGGATTGTTAACTCTGCGCTAGATGATAGATACATGAGCTTGCAGGCACATGCATCTCATTATATAAATCTGTATAACTCATATGTTAAAGGGAGGTTTGTCCCAGGTTACTGTGCTTAGCATACAGACCCAGCAGGCAAAATGGGACGTTAAAGATGGACAAAATGTTATATATTTCCTGGCTAACTGGGGAGGTCCCAGATGACTGGAAGTTAGCAAATGTGACGCCCATCTACAAGAAAGGTTGGAAGGAGGATCCAGGAAACTACAGGCCTGTCAGCCTGACCTCGATGCCAGGGAAGGTCATGGAGCCACTCATCCTGAGTGCCAACACATGGCACGCACAGGACAACCAGGTGATTGGGACCAGTCAGTATGGGTTTATGAAAGGCAGGTCCTGCTTGACCAACCTGATCTCCTTCTATGACAAGGTGACCCGCTTGGTATATGAGGGAAAGGCTGTGGATGTTGTCTACCTGGACTTCAGTAACGCCTTTGACACTGTCTCCCACAGCATTCCGCTGGAGAAACTGGTTGCTCATGGCTTGGACGGGCATACTCTTCACTAGGTAAAAAACTGGCTGGATGGCCGAGCCCAGAGAGTGGTGGTGAATGGAGTCAAATCCAGTTGGAGGCCGCTCACAAGTGGTGTTGCCCAAGGCTCAGTGTTGGGGCCAGTTCTGTTTCATATCTTTATCAATAATCTGGACAAGGGGATTGAGTGCACCCTCAGTACATTTGCAGAAGACACCAAGTTGGGCAGGAGTGTTGATCTGCTGGAGGGTAGGAAGGCCCTACAGAGGGACCTGGACAGGCTGGATTGTTGGGCCAGGGCCAACTGTATGAGGTTCAACAAGGCTCAGTGCTGGGTCCTGCACTTGGGTCACAACAACCCCATGCAACGCTACAGGCTTGGGGAGGAGTGGCTGGAGAGCTGCCCAGAGGAAAAGGACCTGGCGGTGTTGGTCGACAGCTGCCTGAACATGAGCCAGCAGTGTGCCCAGGTGGCCAAGGCGGCCAATAGCATCCTGGCCTGTATCAGGAATAGTGTGGCCAGCAGGACCAGGGAGATGATAGTGCCCCTGTACTCAGCACTGGTGAGGCTGCACCTCGGATACTGTGTTCAGTGTTGGACCCCTCACTCCAAGAAGGACATCGAGGTGCTGGAGCGTGTCCAAAGAAGGACAATGAAGCTGGTGAAGGGTCTGGAGAACAAGTCTTCTGAGGAGCGGCTGAGGGAGCTGGGGTTGTTTAGTCTGGAGAAGAGGAGGCTGAGGGGAGACCTTATTGCTCTCTACAACTACCTGAAAGGAGGTTGTAGCCAGGTGGGGGGTTAGTCTCTTCTCCAAAGTAACAAGCGAGAGGACAAGAGGAAATGGCCTCAAGTTGCGCCAGGGGAGGTTTAGGTTGGATATTAGGAAAAACTTCTTCACGGAAAGGGTAGTTAGGCACTGGAACAGTCTGCCCGGGGAAGTGGTTGAGTCCCCATCCCTGGAGGTATTTAAGACATGTAGATGTGGTGCTTAGGGACATGGTTTAGTGGTAGACTTGGCAGTGCTAGGTTAGCGGCTGGACTTTACGATCTTAAAGGTCTTTTCCAACCTAAACAATTCTATGATTCTATATTTCATTTTGATTACTCAAAACGTTTTTGTTGATCTTCTTTCATCTGCATTTCATTTAAACATATTAATCTTTTTTTTCTCATAGACCTTCTCAAGAAATGCATAAATAGTCCATCATTAGGGACTAGAAGAGGTGCAACTTATACCAGACTGGAAGTTAAAGTCTTTATAACTCACTGTATTTGACAAGTTATTTATTCTTTTAATCCTTAAATATGCTGGTTGAGAAATCTTAATTAGAAAGAGTATTGAAATATTCAGTTTAGTCAACAGTGAAAAAGTATTGCAGAATTATTAACATTCACTTTATTATAAAACTGTGTCAGAAGATAGACCCTCTCTGCAGCATAGTTTGGGAAGAATTTGTTTAACAATTTTCCAAGCCTCCAGTATGAAATTTAGTATGGAATAGAAGGTAACGTTAAAACATTCATTATAAACAAACTACTAGCTAACACAACAATTTCCTTTTTCCACAAACAGAAAATTCAAGATATCTGGTATCTAAAGTACCTATTTATATAGAATGTCTTCAGTTTTCTATCAATTCCTGCCTTTACAGCCTTTCCCTTTTAAATGAGACAATCACCTCAGACGACACTGGTAAAAGAAATGCCTGAGTTGGTGTGTTGGTTCAGGTGATTCAGTGACCATGATCAGCCCTACTTCTTCTCTGTGTTACAAAAAATAATGGACTTGTAATGCTCATCGTTTAACTAGTCACATATGAGGGCTATCAGATACAGACTGCCATTCAATGCTCCCAGTTGCTCTGTAATACAGTAGGAATTCAGAACCATTACTTATTTTTCCAATTATTTTTTTTTTCTCAGTAGTAGGAATCCCAGCAATAGGGAATTCTGAGAATGTATGGGACAAATCTGAAGCAAAAAAGTCATGACCCCGCTACGCAGTGAATAACAGCATGAAGGAGAGCAGTTGAGCTAGATAACAAACAGGTACCCAGCTGGCAGCAGGGCTAGGGAGCTCAAAAGGCAGTGCAGCTGCACTGGGCACTGATTTTGAAGATCAGTTCAGGAGTTTAAGACATAAAACACAAATACAATTACAAGACAGTAAAGAGTAGACAGATAAGAAAAGAAAAAAATTGTCATGATCTTTCAAAAATAATTCAAAATATAATAACGCGTTTCTTCTCTGGACGTACTCTGGTAGGAATCCTAACGACATTTTAAGTTTTGCCCATAGGAGTTCTATCTCATGATAGGGCTGAATAGATCTTAAGGTAAAGTGAATGCATTGGCCATCCAAATTGGAGTTGTGCTATAGGCCATATGTAAAAAAAAATAAAAAATGAAGTTACAGAATTATAACAAGGTAGCCCTTAAAAATAATGCATTCCAGGCAACCTACTCTTCATGGCAAGCATTGCTGATTGGAATGCCAGGCCCAAAAAGCTCTTTATTAAGGTGTAACAAGCTGTGAAAGCAGATTTCTGGAACAGCAACCATAACTGCAACAATACAATGCTGCTGCTAAAAGAATTGGATGAATGTAATTTTAAATCACTGTAATAAGTACATGCCAATGGCCAGGAGCAGACAAAAAGCAATTTAAGAATAAAAACAGAGTCATAAAATATTCAAGGAGGCCAGAGGATTAGCACTCAAAGCAAGTAGCACTAATTATGACTTCTAAAGCAGAAAAATTTGCTTATAGACCAAACGTCAATTAACAGCAATTGCTCTGAGCCAGGTTTTAAACACACTACATGAAAACAGTAATTATACAATGTTATACAGTAGAAGATGACACAAAGTTGAGATCAAAGGTTAATTCCAAAATTGCCTACAAACTCGGACTGACAAAATTCCCAAGAATGTTAGGCCAGCAATGTGGGACTTTTGTCAGGATAGATAAATATAAAGAGAAGGAAAAATTGACACACATTTTCAAAAGCAAAATAGTAGAGCGCTAACGAAATTGTGGCTAGCATCAGGCTTACAGTTGGAAGAGCATTCTTCCCACATGTTCACCCCAAAATAATCAGGAGTCTCAAGAAAAGTGATATCGCTCTAGACACTCGACAAAAACTTAAATCTGCCACTCAGAACCTCTGGAGGTGATATTAATTTATATGCAATATGGTTAAAAATCTAACTCAATGTCTTGGTTTCAGCTGGGATGGAAAAATACATTTTCCACTATGCCATGGTTTAACCCCAGCTGGCAACTAAGCACCACACAGCTGGTTGCTCACTTTCCCCCACCCCTGGTGGGATGCGGCAGAGAATCAGAAAAAAAAAGTAAAACCCATGGGTTGAGATAAAGACAGCTTAATACGACAGCAAAGGAAGAGAAAATAATAATAATAAAAATAATGATAAAAGAATATACAAAACAAGTGATGCACAATGCAATTGCTCACCACCTGCTGACCAACGCCCAGCCAGTCCCTGAGCAGCGTTCCCCCTGTCCCAGTCAACTTGCCCCAGTTTATATACTGAGCATGACACCATACGGTATGGAACAGCCCTGTGGCCAGCCTGGGTCAGCTGTCCTGGCTGTGCCCCCTCCCAGCTCCTTGTGCACTGGGCAGAGCATGGGAAGCTGAAAAGTCTTTGACTGGTGTAAGCACTACTCAGCAACAACTAAACCATCAGTGTGTTATCAACATTATCCTCATACTAAATCCAAAACACAGCACTATGCCAGCTACTAGGAAGAAAATTAACTCTACCGCAGCTGAAACAAGGACGTACTATAATAGAAAGCTGATATAAAGCAAAAGCAATTTTCAAAGAAACTACAGCATAATTCAGAGAGCTGCAGCATTTGGATTCCAAGAAATCACCATTAACATGATATGGATTATTTTCTACATGACATTATCACAGATTACAACAATAATAGTGTTGTAATAGTGTTCCCAACCAGAAGATCTAAAATTTGCATAAATAAGAGAAGATAGAAACTTGTCAAGCATCTTATTTTTTTTTTAACTTAATTTTGAGAAATAATAGGGAAATGAAAAAGCTATAAAACCAGTGTGATATAAGGATTCATCAGTAAGTTTAAGTCATGGCTCAAAAACTGTTTTCACCAACACCTTAAAAAGCTTTCTTCAACTCGGATAAAAAAGAATAAAGACAACAGCAACTGAAGAACTCTTAACAAGTGTTGCAAAGACCATAGTCACAAGAAAAGCTGAAAATCATAAATGAATGGCACAAACATGACACTAGAATACCCAGCATAATGCAAAGTGACAGTGTAGTTACAAACCTAACACAAAGGATATTTGCAGATGAAAACATGGTCACTGCATATATAAGTATGGCAAAACGCCTCTTAAAAACCATTTTTCAATAAATTATGAAATAAGAAATTTTGACTCAGTATTTAGTAACATACCATTTAATTTTAAAAAAATAATTAAAAACAAACTGAACAGTGATAACCTAATAAACATTAATAATGAGTTTGACTGATGAAGTGTACTGACATTTTATCTTATTGAAACAAAAACATCAGGTTGAAGCTCTGGGAGATGAAGTAGCAGGCAGTGTTCCTACCCAGAAGACCATACGCTTACCAGATATCAATCTTAAGCACAATTACCAAAGAGTGAAGTATATAGCAAAAACCTCTTACCATAAACTTATTAGATTTTGAAGATGCATGCCATTGCCTTCATTGTAATGCATTGCAGAACACAGTGAAATATAATAATATGCCTCATTAAAACTTTAGATCTTATACCCAGTTAAGATCGCACACTCAAACTAAGCCCAGGCTTAAGCAAATGGTTCAACACAATGTCAAGTGGTGTCAAGAACACATCTTTCCTGCTTGACATTGCCACTTACTTAATTTTAAGAAAAATCCTACTTAAGACACAACAGCAGCACTGTGTTGCTCCACAGGAGGAGCATGGAAGATGTAATTGTGGCTAATAAAATAGCTCTTGAAAGAAACAGCTTAACCAACATGCAAGCAAGGAACAAAAATAGTAGACCATCTCAAAACAACATTAAAACACAGAAGTCTGATGAGGACTTCTTCAAATCAAAACTCAACATAACCTTAGAAGACAAGGAACATGAGAATTAAGTGAAATTACCTATTTTGGCTGTAACATGGAAGCACATGGGAACATCAACAAGGAAATTATATTAAATCTGCAAGATGGAATCTTAATAGTTAATAACAGTTTTGCTTAAAAAAATCTTCAAGTTAAAGACCAAATTCCATATCTTTAATTCAAATTTTATTTTTGCTCTTAGCATATACATTTGAAAGCTGAAAATCTTCCAGAAGAATAGACAGGTGCCTTAAAGCCTCTGAAAAAAAATATCTGAGAAAACATGTAGATACAAATCTAACAAACGCGGAATTTTCCCAGACACCTCCATCTCATTCTAAAATTCAAAGAAGACAGAAATACGAGAAGGTTGGCAGCAGGTAAAGCCAGATCACCTTCTGTGACAGGTGTTGGATAATACTAAAGTGCTGGAAATTTCAGGCAGAGTGACTTTAACAGCACAAATAACCACAAAGGTCATCCAAGGACATCAGAGCTTTCCTTGTGCCCATGTTACTTCTGGTGGTCTGGGAAGAATTGTTTGTATGTTGTTCTGAAAGTAGTTAATGGAATACCCAGATTTTTCTCTTTGCAGCTCATTAAGTTCACCATGACTTTAACCTTTTTAACATTGCTAATCCAGAATTTAATCTGATGCAATTTATTAGTTAGCATGAGTTTGTTACACTGGTATTCCACTGTTAATAAGGAGGCTGTACACACAGCTCCATGTGAAAATGGTTCACAAGGGTTACTAATCATGGGCAACACAATTTTATGGATAGGTATGACACTGATATTTGGAGCTTTAAAGGCAACTGTTAAATGGCCAACATTGCCATTTAACATGCCTTGCCAACATCACAGTACCATGAATTAAAACAATCATTATATATCTCTCAGTCTTTTATATGTTATTTATAAATAGACTCTTAAGCCCAGAATATACCCCAAAGCATTTTACTTTTGGAAATGCTATCAAATAACTACTATTTCTACTTCTAATTTTTATCACACAAAGAGTAAACAAGGTCAGAAATGTTAAACTATTCTTTCCTACATAGACACCTGAAACTATCCTGGCCACAGTATTAATATAACCTAACAAACAATTCCAAAATACAAAATTAGCCATGCAAAACTATATTTGGAGATTTTCCTCATTAAATTTCTCTCTCATCCAGTTTTGTCTGTGATACTTTTGACAGAAATATAACTTTTTCTTGTTCTGCATAAAAGGATTTAAAATTCTCAACACCAAGATGTTAATGTTAAAGTTTAAAATAATAGGTTTTTAATGTAATATATGTATCTGTATTACATATATATATAAAATTCTCATTGGTTCATATTGTAGGCAGTGTGTATTACCCACATCTAACTTTACAAAATATCATGTTGGAGACAAAGAGTGCCTCCTGAGGCTGCCAGCTGCTTACAGGGTATAGAAGACCAAAGTTTCCCCTTTTATCTCCTCCTTGGCCACTGAAATAAGGGAGATAATTTGTTCAGGAGGGAATCTCCATGATTAATATGCTTCCGTCCTGTACAATTAGGAAGGAAGAGTGGATACAGAAGGCAGAAGGCTCTGTTTATCTCCTTCCCCTTCTGTATCTATTAAAAACCCAAGCTCTGTCAGTGTCAACAGCTCTTTGATTTCTAAATAGCTTGTGAACTCCATAGAAAGCTTCACCATCATACTCCTGCAATGATAGGTAATGTGGAAAGAGATCCATTCAGTCTAACTTGGAGGTTTAAATCTCAACTAGTCATTGCAGGCTCCTTCTGTACGCCACAGAAAGAAATGGGCACTTCCAGAGGGTGATTCACAACATAATGTGACACCTCTCTCTGATCTCAATAGACCAGATGAGACATTCTCTGGAGGCACCTATTAGTTTCCACTGACTGCAAAGGCAACTAGGGTGACAAGCTCAAATTTAAATATCATCTTTCACATATCTAAAGCTGACTGAGTGAATCTCTACAGTGCCAGCATTGAAGCCTTCTAAATATTATGATTAGAACTGGCTGGACTAATGGGTTTTTGATGCTGTCTCTCAACACAAATATAGAAATTCAGATCAAGCCTAACTGAAGATGAAAGATTTTTTTTCTAAATACAAGTAAAGAGAAAAAAAATACTTCAGATTGTACATATTTAAAGTCCAAATATATTGTGAGCTTACGCTTTCTTCATTCCTTTATTTCATATTTGATCTTGAACATTTTATCAATTCTTTTTCCCATAAAGCCAAGTATGAGCATAGAAAACCACTATATTCTAATATAAAAATGTGTGGATGTGGTGCTTAGGGACATGGTTTAGAGGTGGACCAGGCAGTTAGGTTAACGGTTGGGCTTGATGATCTCAGAGGTCCTTTCCAACCTTAACGATTCTGTGATTCTATATTCTGTTCTTTGTAGGTGTTTAGTCTGTTTTCAACCACATTTTAGCCTCATGAATGCTAGAAAGTATTCAGCAAAATCACTAGTATCAGTTATGAAAGGTTTATAATTCCTGCCTTCTACCCAGGAAAAACCTCTATAGGGCATCCACAGTTTCATTTTGGTGTGTTTTCTCATGCTCTGGTGTAGCCTCATTACGATACAGTTTAGCAATTCGGTATGGGAAAAAAATGAAGAACTATCCAGTCCTATTTTCAGTATATAGAGCTTTCAGAAAGATTATTTTTTATTGATCAGTGTTTAAATACATTACTAAAAGTACTACAGAAATGAAAAGGAAAACCAATTATTTGCTTATGTGCTACTTACAGAATAAAGGGAAGAGAAAAGAAAGACATGTTCGTTATGTCCACATCAAATACAGAGAAGCGTTCGGACTAGTTACCAGTGGTCGTCTTGTCCTTATCATTGGGTTTATGGAGCACAATACAGAACTCTATGCAGAATACATGACAAGTTAATGTAATTTACTTGCAGTGAGTAGTGTGGAAAACACCAAAGCATTAATGCCCCCCACAGACCTCTTGCTTCTGCATGCATGAAATGATGGAGAGAAAGAACACGATATGAATTATTTCTCTACAATAAAGAACAACATCTTGTGCATACAACAAATTTTAGATGAGAATTCATAGAACAGAATTAAGGGGGAATTTCACAGTACTAGAAGGCCTGGTGAGAGAGTCTCATTGTAAGATAAACTGTGACTTTAGATAGATAGATAGATAGATAGATATACACACTGGTATGTGTTTTCATTAGAGAAGAAACAACTAATGAAATGTACTTTGCATAATTAAAGTGCACCTTCACAGTGTTCAGCCCACACTCCTGCAACGGGAAGTGTTCATTGCACTACTACTTTTGCATTCTACCCCTTATTTCCTAAATATTCCATTAACTCTCCATTATATGTTCATACCCACTGTTTTTCATGAATTACTATAAATTTACTTCTGATGTTATTGGAGGGCAAAGAAGGAGCCTCCATTGCTGCAATTTTAAAAGCCAGGAAAAAATGAAAATGCAATAATCAGCTCTAACTATATTTCATTCACTTCATTTGAGTTGCTTTCTCTGCCTAGTTCTTTCTCTTTTGCTTTTGAAATGTAAAATAAAGTAATTACATTCATGTCATGGGAGTTATACCAAAGTTGGTCATACATGATGTGTTTTACCAGCTCTGTGATACCAATTTATTAGCAGTCTTTAACTTTACAAATCACCTTGTATTTGAATAAAAGATTTAAGAACACTTATGGTTTATTTATGTAACAAATTGCTTGTGGACTTAACAAGGAATTCAAGCAGCTTCCCTGGGGTTTCCCATTTGGGACCTGATTTACTCTATTATCCCTGAAACAGAGAAAAATAAAAGCCTTTTGAAGTTCAGAGGTATCAACACATCCTTACGCAATTTTAAAATACAACTTACTTAGTAAAATATCATTACGGAGTGGTGTAGTGGTCCTGACTGCTCGACCATTGTAAATGGCACAACCACATACATGCACGACCAGCACAGCCCTCAGGCCTGTGTTGCACAAGTTTTGGCTACAGTACCAGCAATTACACCACCTGCCTGGCCTTGCTTTTATCTAACAGTGCAGCAACAAGTTCTCATGCAAACATCCCTCCTGCTTGACAGTAGAAATGATGAATAGAGTTGTTTCCTTGTAAGAAAATAAGGAGTAGCTCAAAGGACCAAAAGGGAAGAATCTCTTCTATGGATGGGGTCTCCACAGCGTGGAGGATTGGAGGCCCATTCGACGCCACACCACTTGAGGCTTCAAGCATCTAAAGGGACATAAGGTTACCTATACTATTCTCTTCTTGTAGTGTTAACTGTAATAAATAGCTTTTTTAATGATACCTTACAGAGTCTGAGTGCCTTTCTTACTGGGATCATAATTCACCAGCAAGCAACTCGAGGTACAAAACAAGGCATTTTCTGTCATTTATCTTGACTTGAAGATATACTTCCCCATTTCCATGAAACATATTTTGCTGACGCAAAGGTTAAAAATTAATACAGATGCCTCATTATCTAATTAAATGTCCATTGTGAAACTTCACCTTTAACTAAATGAAAATTGCATTAAATTGAGATTGGTATTTATATCAAGACAGAAATTGAACACATTTGTTCATGTCTGTAACTGAAGAACTAAAGAAGCATGCAATAGCAAGACTCAGAACCCATAGAAATAAGGATGACATACCTGGTCCTCCTAGAATCCCAGGTTTAATCCCAAGTTTATTTAAATTTATGCACTGAAATACAAATCTTCAAAATTAATCTTTACGTTGAATGAAAATAGCATAAAACAAGTGTTTAGGTAAAGGGCAAAGTACATCCTTCCTGAATTTTGTGACGTGCAAGTCCTTGAGAAGTGAAAGCCTCTAAACCTACATCCATAAAGCTGAAATCTACATTGACAAAATTGAAGAATTGCATTTTTCATCTTCAAAGCACTTGATTAGCATAAATTAGTCCCCAGGTCACTGCAGTAAATTATAGGGAGGAAAAATTATTGCTCCCCAGTTTTACAGTTAGCAAGGGAGGAGCAATAAAACCACACAAAAAGTTTCTATTAGCAATTTTATTTTGAAAGTGTTCAGTGTAACTTTGATTGGTGAGATCTTTCAGGCATTGGTAAACTAACATTAGGGGACAATACAAGTGGTGCAGAGAAATGCTTCTAAATTTAGTTTTGGTAGAGGCAGTGTGTCCTTTAAGTAACCTCCTGTAGAGGAACGGATAATCTGGAGATCTACTTTGGTTTTCTTTTGCCTGTTTGCATAGTGCGTAGAGTATCCCTTAGCAGAAGAAAGACTTGCCACTAGTTTTACAATCAAAGCAAGGGACATATTTCTAAGGAAAGAACACCGTTGTAACCCAAAGATTATGAAGGGGATGGTTGAAATATGTTAATTTTATCATTTTAAAACCTCTTGCTGTCTCCCTTTTTTAATTTACTAAGGAAGACTTCTAGCTGAGGCTGGGTGTACTTTCACTGCAAAGAAACATGCAGAGGAAAGCAGAGAAAAGTTCATCTTTTTCTGTTAAAATGAGAAATGCAATTGTAACTAGTTGCTTATATTGGCTCAGTGCCCAGCATGATTAATGATGCTTTCAAACTGGTTTTAGAGGAGCACTTAAACTTGCCCTTATGAATCTCATGTCTGTCAGTTTTCCAGTGCTTTGCCTGTTTATTTGACTGCCCTGTTGCTCAGAGCAAAACAGCAGGCTAGGACTGAGGAATTTTCAATTTATAAAGTTATACACCATTAGATGGAAAAAATTCTGCCAAAACTCATATGAGAAGGGAAAAATATGAACCTTGCACTAGGGAATTAGTGTCAGTAGTGATCAAATAGGTTTATTGGGTATCTCATTATTAGCTGCATTGATCAACATGTCCATGGTATACACAGAGTCTGACAGTGAAACTTCCTTCCTTGCTTTCCTTATGTACAGGAAGAAGTGGAGATTGCGGAAGGGTGGGTCAACCAGGAGTTAAGTCAGTGTACGTGCTTACATTTCTCCCTGAATTGGTCCAAACTTTTAAAAACCAGACTGCGGTACTTAGTTTCATTCAAGTTCTTCCATAACTGATATAATGTACTGTATAGACAGTCCCTACAGTACTTACCATTTGAACTTAGGCAAAATTATTTGAAATCATTAATTCTGCATACTAAGTGGAGGCAGACAAAAGCATACCATAGCTTTTAATTTACTTCTTTTAAAAGATAATTTGCCCTGTACCTAGGAGGACATTACCACCAGAGGAACTTTGGTTCAGTAAGCAATCAACTTCCACGCCTATCCATCCTCGCTCACAACACTGAGCACTGATTACTAGCTACATCCCCAAGAGTGCAATCCATTCTTTGTGTACGTTGTTTTAGTCTCAGTGTATTGGAAATGCTCCCAAATCTGTTTGAAATGCACAGATTTAATTTTAAATTAAGAAGCAAGCTTGTTCTTAGTCTATATTTCTATAATTCTTAATCATTATAACAGCAACTTTCTTATCAGTTCTTTCAATTATACAGGAGAGAGACCTGATCCATTCTTAATTATTTCGAAGATTGAGACGCAGAGATCATCAATACAGCATCTTATGCAACAGGTATATTTCAATGATAAGAAGAAAAAAATAAAATAATAAAACCATTGCAATTATGGTTCTCCATAAAGACTTCCTGATTTTAGTTTGGTCAAATCATTTTCTAGCAGGAAAATCAAAACATTTTATTGATTGCAACTTTGTATATGTAATTCACAAAATAAAATAATTTCTAATGGAAAACCAAAACATTCTTGTGCCATACGATTCTTACTAGATACCTCCACTTTTTTTTTACAAAATATTTCAAAATTTTCACTTCTGACTAAAGATTTTAATGTTTGTAAGACCCAGGTACATTGTTAAAAGAAAAGAATTACACCTGAAAATCTTCAACTAGTTTAGCTGCAATACAACTGCTATTCAGCAATGACATCATTCAGGTTGAACGACTTGTTCCAGTGTGCTCCCTAAACTATCAAAGCAGATGATATATATTCTGGCAGAGAAAATTTATCACTTATTAACAGCTAATTAGCAAATAGGTAATCCCTAATAGTTAATCCCTTCATTTGCTCCAGTTCTGTGGGGATTTATCTGAAGTTTTATCTGAAAAAAAAAAAAAAATCTTGTTTGACTGATTTATGTTCTGAAGTTTTTGGAAGCACTAACTTGCTATTCCTGGAAACAAAACAAACAAACAAACAAAAAAACCCCAAAGAGATGCTCTTCTCTAACTGTCAGGGGAATATCCACTAATCTACCAACAGATTTATGGCAGATATTCCAGCATCCAAGAGAGGAAAACACCAACACTGGTCTCCCCAAACACTGAGGAAGAGACTGGAACTAGAGAGAATTTTAGGCTAGCATTAAGCCCAGCCTTTTCTTAGCAAGTTGGAAAATAAAAATGAGGTCATAAATTAAGAAAACAACCAAAATCTTGACTTCATCACAAAAAAAACCCAATGAAAAAGTTAATTTTGAAGAAGACAAACTCAGTACTGAGAACAGCCCTGAAAAAAAGAAGTCAGAGAAATTTCAAATGTAAGGTCTTTCCTCAGGCATAAGAATTGAGAGGAAAAGCACAGAAACAAACAAAAAGCAAAACAACATATCAAAGTATTGATCACTTGTACTTTCACTGAAAAGACAGGATGAATTTCTCCCTAAACATCTTGCTTTGGGAGGAAAGTGTTAACTTTCTTTGCAACATGAAGGATCTTGAAAAAAAGCACTATTTCTGGAAATGAGAACTTTGCAAGATGAATCCAAGAATACATTGTCTAAAACAGGCAATGTCCATAAATTCACTACCAGCTGCACAGCTTATAAATCAAGTTGAAAACTAGTTGTCTAGGTCTCCAAACTTGTGAAAGACAGATGCAATGGAAGAACTATCTATTGCTTTCAGACCTCCACTGGAGAATGTACATCCAAGGGAAGAGAACTAATTCTGATGAAAAAAAAGAAAACAATACCACAAACTTTTTATTAAATGTGCCACTTAAGGATAAGGCAAGATTCCAATGTATAAAGCAAAAGTATATAGATTATATTAAAAATAAAAAAGGAAGACCATTCAAAAAAGAAAACAGCTGCCAGTAATAGATGAAATCCATTCAAGGAAAAAAAAATGGGTTTGCCTTTCCAGAGACAAACACTACTTCTGAAATAATAAGAAGGATTTCCTAACTTTACCGTCCTTGGTTTTTGAAGTTCAAATATGCAAAGAAAGTTGTTGAAAATATATTAACAGATCTTTTTAAAAAAGGACAGGAACTTGCAAAACAAGCCCACATGGCAGAGACTAATATGAGAACTTTCACTTAAAAGCAGCCCATACAAAGAGAGTTAAAAAGGACAAGAGCTACAGGCTGGAACTTTTTCTGTACTGCACAAGAGGCTGCTGCCCTCACAGAAATTTTATGTATGAGAGTAAGGCAGGCCTCCACAGCAAAATATCTCCTGATGACATATCAACAGGGGAGTATTTTACCAAAATCTGTTTTTGAAATACAGAAGAGGTCCCAAAGCCATCTAAATAGGGGGAAAGGGTGTACAAACACAGGGTAGTTCCTCTGTCAGTTTACCTGGATTGGTCATGCTGCAGCAAGTTGTGCTAATGAGGATGAAGGGAGAATCTCCCTCTATTCCCCACAGCAAATCTACTCCTGCAGGACATCAGTTTTCTAGAATGGGCTCATTATTCATCTTCATTAAAATGTAGATTACCAAAAGTAGAATTTATTTGATGAACTCAGGCTGTGAACACAGTCTTGTATTCAGTCTTGAATACAAAAAAAGAGAAAGGCAGTATGAGATTCTTCTGCTTATATTTCAAAAATAAGGAGTCCCCAACCAATGATGATATCACTGAGAAAACTTAGAAACCTCGCTATGAAAGTAACACAACTTTCTAGAAGTTGTTATTCCACATCTGGCATGATCTAAGACTAAAGATAAAGTCACAAACTGATGAAGTAGACTAGGTAAGTGGACAGTGAGGTGGACTGAAAACTGGCTGAACTGCTGGACTCACAGGGTTGTGATCAGCAGGATGAAGTCCAGCTGTAGGCCAGTCACTACTGGTGTGGCCCAGGGGTCAATACTGGGGCCAATACTGTCTAACATCTTCATCAGTGACCTGGACAATGAGACAGAATGCAGCCTCAGCACATTTGCAGATGATACAAAATTGGGAGGAGTGATTGATAGACCAGATGGGTGTGCTGCCATTCAGAAGGACCACAAAGAACTGGAGAAATGTGCTGAAAGGAACCTCATTGAAGTTGAACACAGGGAAATACCAAGTCCTCCCCTGGGGAGGAATAACCCAGGCACCAGGGCTGACCAGCCGGAAAGCAGCTTGGAAGAAAAAAATCCTGAGGGTCCTCTGAATGCCAAGTTGACCATGAGCCAGCAATGTGCCCTGATGGCAAAGGCATCAACAGCCTCCTGGGCTGCATTACAAAGAGCCTGGCAGCAGCTTGAAGGAGGTGATCCTTCCCCACTGCTCAGCAAGAGAGACACTTCTGGAGTGCTGTGTCCAGTGCTGTGCTCCCCAGTACAAGAGAGACATGGACATACTGTAAAGAGTCTAGCAAATGGCCACAAAGGTGATTAAGGGCTTGGAGCACCTGTCATATGAGGAGAGGCTGAGAGAGCTGGGACTGTTCAGCCTGGAGAAGAGAAGGCTCAGGGGGATCTTATCAGTGTGCATAAATACCTGATTGGGAGAAAGTAAAGAAGACAGATCCAGACTGTTCCCAGTGGTGTTCTATGACAGTCTGTAATTATGTGGTGCTATGATAAAGGCATAGTCATGTCAGATTTGTTGTCACAAAGGACAGTCCTTATTAATTTTAAAAAGTCACAAGTGGTGGAAATAAGTTTCTTTGCTTTTTGCCTTGTGACAGAAGCAAAGAAGCTATTTGTGCTATTAAATAAACTGTATAACAATGACAGCACAAATTTCAGCTTAATCTCTCTCAGCAAAGCATTAGCAACTAAGAAAAAAAAGAATAGTGGTATGTAATATATAGGACATGTTTCCATCAGGTTCATTACTGGAATCGCTGTTGTAAAATATCCTTCCTTAAGAGAAACGGTGTCATGCTACATTGAGTATTTTCTTATTTTGCATACATTAAAGTGGATAAATTGGAGGAAATATTTCACAGAAAGAAGATCAGCATACATCGTCTGCTGTACATTTTCCTAATTTTCCATATTTCCACACATATTGCTGACTTACAGCTATGCAAAACCCAGCAAATTTTCCAAAATATTAACATATCAGTCATTTTTTGTTCATTAAAATAGGAAATTCAGTAACAGGAGAAAGACTTTGTACTCCATTTTCTATGGCTTCTAACCAGCTTCTGCCTAAATGGCAAAACGAGCATTCTTCAAAGAGAGAAATACAGAAAAAAACTATTAATGAAAAACTCAGATACAGCATTGATCCCTATACCAAACATTTCTGGAGCCCTAGTTAAGGAAGGTTCCCAAACATTCACCATTTCAAGTGAAAACCGAAATTTAACCTAACTTGGAAAATATATATATATATATATATGAGAAGAGATATGAAAAAAGTAATTTTACCACCATTAATGTGGGAGACAAAGTGGTAAATTCAATTCTTTTCAGCTAGAAAAAAAATTGTTCTCAGTCTTATCATTATTTATGTGCTGTGTATGTTTCTGTCAGGGAAAACAGGAAATATTGTCTTCATTAGAAATAGTATTTTGGAGGATAAAATATTAGTACCTTCTTAAAACAACAGACATTGAAGAAGAAGGATGATATGGCTCTTTAGAGACATTTAGAAGGAATGTCAGTATTTCAGTTCCTTTTAAGAAGATGCAAGATGTACTGGGTTTATGGCAAGGTTTTGGTAGTGGGGGACGCAGGGGTGGCCGCTGTGAGAAGACAGCAGGAGCTGCCCCCATGTCCGACAGATCCAGTTCCAGCCGGCTCCAGGACAGACCCGCCACTGCCCAAAGCTGAGCCCCTCAGCAATGCTGGGGGCATCTCTGTGATAACATTTAAGAAAGGGTAAAAAATGCTGTACAACAGCTGGGATAGAGAGAAGTGAGAAAATGTGAGAGAAACAGCCCTGCAGACACCAAGGTCAGTGAAGAAGGAGAGGGAGGAGGTGCTCCAGGCACCAGAGCAGATATTCTTCTGCAAGCCTGTGGAGAAAACTATGGTGATGTAGGTTGTCCCCCTGCAGCTCGTGGAGGTCCACAATGGAGCAGATATCCACCTGCAGCCCATTGAGGACCTCATGCCAGCGTAGGTGGAGATGCCCTGAAGGAAGCTGCAGCCCGTGGAAAGCCCATACCAGAGCAGGCTCCTGGCAGGAGCAGCAGCCGGTGGAGAGGAGCCCACAGAGGAGCAGGTTTTCTGGAAGGACCTGTGACCTCATGGGGGGACCCACACTGGAGCAGTCTGTTCCTGAAGGACTGCACCCTGTAGAAAGGACTCATGTGGGACCAGTTCTTGAAGAACTGCAACCCATGCGAAAGAGCCATGGTAGAGAAGTTCATCAAGGACTATATCCCTTGGAACAGACTCTATGCTGGAGCAGGGGAAGACTGTGAGGAGGATGGAGTGGCAGAGATGAAGTGTTATGGACTGACCACAGCCCCCAGTCCCCATCCCCCGGCGCCGCTCAGCGGGGAGGAGGTGGAAGAATCAGAAACGGACTAAAGTTGAAACTGGAATGAAGGGAAGGGTGAGGGGAAGGTGGTTTTAGCTTTGTCTTTGTTTCTCACTATCCTACTTTATTTTTAATTGGCAATAAATTAACTTAATTTTCCCCAAGTTGAGACTGTTTTGCTTGTGATGATAATTGGTGAGCGACCTCCCTGTCTTTATCCTGACCCATAAGCTTTTCTATCTCCTATTCTCTCCCTGTCCTGTTGAGGAAGGGGAGTGATAGAGCAGCTTGGTGGGTACCTGCCAGCCAGCCAAGGTCAGCCCACCACACAAGGTATAAAATTTCCTAGTCTTTTACCTATATCAGCAAGATGATATTAGATTTGGTGACTAAAGCAGGGACAAGCAGCAAAGCAAAGGGTTTGCATTTCTATTCAAACTTTTTAAAGATGAACAAAAGATCGCCTGGCAGCCACTGTGATTTAACTGCAAGTATCACAATATTAGATGTTTTCTAAATCTCAGACATCAAGCTGAAAAGTACATTCTTTATTCAGACTAGCTATAGGGGTTTTTTTTAATTATTACTTAGAAAAGAACTGAATTCACCATCTTCCTGTCAAAATCCCAAATGTTACCTATCAGTCCTTCCATGTGGAAGGACCTCTTAGTATAAGTTTGCCAGTTCTTATTTTCTTATCAGAAGAAAAATATGGTCTTTATGAGGTATATGGTAGACTGATGGGCTAGTATAAAAACTCTAGCAGGAGACAAAAAAAAATTCTTAAGCATTTAGAAACTGTTCCTGTCACATAAATTTGACATGTACCTTTGCATCTTTCTTCCCCGCAGATTGTTCTGTTTCCAGCCACAAAATACCACTTGACACTTCAGACACAGATGGCAGCAGAAAGAGAACCAGAGACAGCAACATCTTCATTGCCTTACAAGCATACCACTGCCCTATATCACATGAATAGCTGATGGTACCAGTCAATAAGAGACAGCTTTATAAAATTAAATGCCACCCACTCTGTACAGAGGGTACAGGTAAGTTCCTTCTTCTCCTTTTTCCTCTCCATTTTGATAAACCAGGAAGATCAGGAACAACGGTGGCATGAGGAAAAGATGAGGTGCAGGAAGGACATTTGGGAAGACAAGGGACTGTAGGGAATAGTATGATAGGGTGGAGCGAAAGAGGACATTGACACAAAGACAGAACATGAGGAAAAATTCTTGTGATAACTTCTGAAACAAAAAGATGTAACCATTAAGGTTTTGTAATCAAAATTTAAAGTTTGACCTTGAGGATATGTGGTCCCTTGAATGGCAAAATTGCCATTGTTATGATGGTATGATAGGCCATTCAGCAACGTATACAAACAGCTTTCCCTGAGAAAAGGACTGGACATGTTTAGGTCACTATTTTCCAGTGCTTGTCAAAAAATGAGGACTGTCAACTGTTCAAACATTGAGCAGACAAAAAGCAGACTACTCTCAGCAGCTACATCATCAGATAAAATAATCCTGCTGTTCATAGGCAAAAAGAAAACTTTGAAACTCTATTAGATTAAAAAGGGAAATATATATGCCTCTCTTCTTATTATACACATCCAGTAAGAACTATGTATTGCCTAGCACATATGGTTTACAACATGGCGATCACATATTTTGTGAAATCTCAGTGCTATAAGACAGCTTCCTTGAATTATTAGGACTTTTTCCCTTGTAATATGTAATTATTATAGCTTAACTTTTTTTTCCCCAAAATAAGGACATGAGTCTGTGACCTAATTAAAGTAGAACTAATTCAACTCAGGACCATAACAGCAAGAAAATGCACTAGAAGATTTTATCTGCAAATTTTTTGAGAGACAAATACAATGAGGAGAGCTAAGGCAGCTAGCAGTGCAAACAAGGAAGCATTCTGAAATGAATAAACCCTTGATACTGCACATTAATAAGTAGAGTAATGGACCTGGGGAATGAGACCTGGCAACATAATGGAGTTGGACAAGCTGTTAAGAAGTGGAGTTATGGTGTCTGAAAACTTGTGAAGATTCAGAAAATAACATAACAAAGTGTGAGTATTTGCTCTGCAGGAGTAGAAAGACCACTTCCCTGGCAGCATTCAAGCAGTCTCTTGACATTTATAAAGCTACAGAATGGTGGAATAGACAAGGAAAACATATCTTGAAAGCATAGCTTACTGAGGCAGTACACACGAGAGCATCTACGGCCTCTTTTCTTTATAAATGGGTAAGCTGAGTCACAGTGGTATTTGGGGCAGATTTTAGCAGATGAGGAGCCGACTCAAAGGTTTTCTTTGTACCAATACCAAGAAGGAATCAGAAGAAGCTGAAAGATGCAGGCACCAATTTAAGGAACTTTGAGTCTCACCAGCATTCAGCTGTTGAGAGAGATTTTGTTTCCCTCCTTGCCTGCTTTATAAAAATGATTTTTCTTTTATTGTTCTAACATGAAGTAGCATATTGTAGCAAACAAGGTATCAAATGCTGTTGTGTAACATGGTGGATTAGACAAACACATTTTTTAACACAGATTTCAAAACTTAGGAAAAGGCAAGTACTTTGGACAGGAAAGCTCTGCTACTTCCACAAAAGACCTAGCATATCAGTAGGTCTGGCCTGCTTAATGAGCGTAACTTAGACTGTACTCGTTGTTCAGTTGTGCTGTTATTTTTCAATTAAGCTCCAGCACTTTATTGTGATTACTTTTATGTGAAATAGCTTGAAATTTTTAGGTGCCAGTATTAAGACATATTGCACAACTGAAGTTATACTCACAGTGTAATAATTCAGTAAGATACATTTTAACTCAGTTTAGTTAAAATGCCTTTACTACTAATCAGTGTTCACCTGGACAAAAAAAGAGTTGCTGACCCTAATATGGGTCAGAAGTCAGAAGTTAAAATTCTAAGAGTAGGTTACCTTGCCGCATACATGCATGTTTTCTCTGCGCATGCAATACACATATAATTTCTAGCATATTTCCTATTAATCATGAAGAATTAACAGCTCCAAAACGTAGATTATCTATCTTCACGTACCCAAATGCCAAAGTCTTGGTTGCTTTTTTTCCCCATGAGAAAACTCTGTATTTAGACTCCAGAAAGAAGAAAAAAAAATGGGTTCCAATTAAATATGCAGTAGCCCAGGCCTTGTATCTGAAGAGATTTGAGATAAGTTGCTTGATCTTAAAGGATGACAGTACAAATACCAGTATTTCTTGTAGAATGTTGTTAAGCAGTTCAAGCAGATTTCACACACCAACTTACACAGATATACCAAAAAAAAGTTCCAATTCTGATTAATACATTGAGGAAATATAAAGCAGTAACACGTGGAGATGTGTGTCCAATACTGACAGCACCGGACAAGGTTATCACAAAACATGACCAGTGACAAGCTGACAGTATTAGACTACCAGTTCAATCACATCATAAGGACCAAGAGTTGATGAACATCTTTTTACAGCCATCTACTCAAAGATAAACCCTGAGAAGGATAATTCCTAATTTACTTGTTTCTCTAAGTCTGAATTCTTTCTGATCTGTACCAGGCCAACATTTTGATGATGACTGGAAAAAAATCCCAGTGTCTGGTTCTGATAAATACTAAAGTAGTGCAACCACTACTGGCCTAAGGAACAACAGAGTAACACAAAGAATCTTTAAGTACATTATAAAGTGGAATATTTAAATAGATCAGCACATTATGCTGTTAAAAACTCTAGTCCTAATTTGTTATGGAAATATGTTTTACTTGTATTAGCAATAATCAAATACTAAAGAAGAATCTTAATGAGGTCTGTGATGCAAATGATGCATAGGTAATTGTGAGATTTCTGGAAAGGGGTGGAACACGTGCCTAAAGATTAGAGCATGTGACTAGAAAACTGCAGTTGTTATCTTGTAAAAATAGCCTTGATAATTTATACAAACATTTTTAGAACTGCTTCCTGGTTATCTGTGCACTTATAGCCAGCAATAGGCCCAGACAGGTGCAAGCAAGGAGATAGCAATGATTTCATCTAACTCTACATCAGAAGCCTACAGCTGAAGCATCATGACACATCATTTTTATTTATGTTGTCTTGTCTCAGGGTGAAACAATTGCTGACAAAAACATTAAAGGTTTGTAACACAATTGGAGTGGGATGCAAGAAGGTGACAGGGACTCAAATAATGACTACTAATCAGCTTTAGGTATGGGGATAGCCAAAGAGATTGTCCTGGGACTACGTAGCTCAAGAGGCTATTGATGGCTTACGGGGACTGTCTAAGTTCAAAAGCAATAAATAGTGAAAACAACAGTCCTAGCAAGGGCCACCCGAAGATATCCAGGACCGTACAAAAAGCTGGAACAGCTACATGTAGGTGACAGGCCACTAGCTAGCACTTGGGCACACTGATGGGTTGGAGTGAGCGTCCTGTTCCCCCAGGTCCATGGTGCCAGGCACAGCTGGAACACAGGGGCCAGGACCTGTCATACGCAGACTGCTTAAATGAATCTTAATTTTTATTTCACTGAATGGTGTGGTTCTTGTGGTTAACCCACTGTAAATTCACCCAGGATGGTTCTCTATTTGATCTCCAGACTACTGTTTTCATCATTGCTCAAGTTTCCCTCTGAGAAGGAAGATTTTTTTTATGGTCAATAAATTGAAAATGTTGCCAAGCACTGTTCAGTTGGTGACCTTGGCTAGAGAATGATACTAAAGATGCACTATTCCTACAGCTGGAATTGGACTTTTCTTCTCCTTGTGCGTCTTTTCAGATTTTGGGAGGATTGTTAAGGAGCCTTGCTTTGATTACCTGTATGGGAGAAGAAAGATAACTGTTGCAAGTGAGAGGTTAAAACATTAACACATATAACACAAATTTGTGTATCTAAAATGTCTAGAATATGTTAAGTAATTTCTTACTAGCACTGCCATATAAATATACTGACAATCCTCTTTTTCTGGAAAAATGATGGCATCTTGTAGATAGTAAATTAATTTTTATCTGTGAATAATTTATGACAGAAGTCTAGATTATATTCAGTATCTATTCACAATGTTTAAGATATATAGGCAACAAAAAATTTAAGCCTGGCACACATCACTCAAGACTAAATTTTTACCTGCTTTCATTTTACTCACACACAGTTCTAAAACCAACCTAAAGGGTAATATGGTTTTGGAGACAATGCAACAGTATTATCTCACAGATAATTAAGGTATCTTTTAATCATAAATCATTCACATATTCAGATTTATGCCAAGGCAGATAAAATTAATAATTCAAATGCTCACACTTTAGGATTTTGGAAGGATCTTTTGTGAAAGTTTAAAAACCAGTCTTGAATTCTCTTAGAGTGGGAGCCAATGCAAGTAAAATAGAATACAGCAGTATGAACATTGCTGGAAACAGCATCCCCAGTAGTTCTTTCTCTGCATCCACACAAGCTACTGTGAGGATGGAGTTCCATATTTAAAAGAAATACTTTGACTGAAAAGACCTAGAATACTGGTATTTTCACTTGTTCCCTGTTTTTCTCCTCTCATTTTCTCCCTCCACATATAGAATAATTAAGTCCCCATTGCTGCCATATATGTCTAAAAATGCATAGTATTTTCTTTACTAAAAAGTTAAGTGCCTTCCCCCAGCCATTTTTTTCACTACTCTGAAAATGCCACATTAGTATTCCTCTCTTCTCAACTTCACAAAGTAGCATTTCAGCACTCCTGCATTTCTAGCCCTATTGATTTCCTTCAAGTTGAACCAAAAGAGAAGTACATATTCTTTCACAAAACTACAAAGTGTGGTAGCCAATCAATAGTTTTGGATCCTGAAAGCTCTGGAGATTCAGACAAGGCCAGTGTTTACACCTGAGTAAAGAAATTTGTGCTATTAGTTGTCCACAGTAACAGTGTTTATAGATGCTGTCAAATTTCAACAATAGAATTTATCCCTCCAAAAATGCCTATAACCACACAATAACCACATTAGGAGCAAACAATGGAGCCCATGAGACTGGTATAAATCACTAGAACTGGTATGCTGGAAATGAGACTTTACTGGTGGAGAACTTAATGTGAGAACAGAATAGTACCTGATACAGCTATCAGGTATTATCAGGTAAATCCGTGATTTTCACCATGTCATTAAGAGGACTAAAAGTTGTGGGTTCTGTCATCACAACCACCATGTCACCATTCTCAAAGATGAGTACCATTGTGCCAAAAAAACCTCCTCAAAACAAAACACCAAGAGACTTACTTGACACTGTCACGGTCAGAAGCTGAAACTAAATTGGTGCTACATTGCAGTTCAAAGACCAGTTACAGTTCTACAGACATCAGTGAGGCTTGACAAAACTGACATATAAGTCAGATGAAATCATCATATACACACACTTCCATGAACCAGAAATGTACTTAAAGGCAATATTTTAGAAATCTGATGATATTACAAGTTTGCCAGGTTGCAATACTGCTAAACCGTGTCTATGCTTTCCCAGAGCCATGGTTGCTGGTACGAACAACAGAAATGGGAAATTTCCAAATACACTGTTCATCTGTTTAATTTTCTGAATAATTTTGTCTTGTCTTAAAAGAAGCAGGATCTTATTCTAATAGTGAGAATTACCAAAGTATCTTTAGCCTGCCAATATTCTCTTTAGCAAGGAAAGTTATAACCTTGTTCTGACTATCAAGGAAAAGATTCATATATATATATGTGTTCGTATATTTTAAACAGAAGGGCTTTGAGAAAATAAAAGCTGTAATGTTTTACACTTCAAATATATCAATTACTTTCCATATTTAAGACTGAAGAAACGTTCAGAAACATCTTAACGGTGACGTCTTCACACTACTAAGCAGTATACCATCACTGTATGCATAGTCCAGGACCACACTTAACTGTCTATCGTGCAGTGACCTGATCACATTAACATCTTTTACTCTCTGGGCCCATTACTCCATCAGTACAACACAACACAATTTAGATCTCCCCCTTCTACTTACACATTATAATCAGATTGGGTAAGGGAAGGCAACTCTGACAGATCAGTGAACACCAATGGTGAAACTCTTTACTCTCCCCTGGCTACAATTTTGTTACACATTTGGCTTCTCCTTGCTCCATGATTTTAGAATATCAATATGTTAGAACTTGTCATTTTTTCCCAGAACACCTATTAGCTTCAGTAACACAATATTGTTTGTGTCCTGGAGTGGGCGAAAAAAGAGATGAGGTCAACCAAAACTGTTTTAATTCCAGTACAAGAAAATATATTTTTTCTTTAGAAACACCTTTAAGTCTAACTAGCACTAGTTATTTTTTTCCCTTTTAAATTGTTCCATATTACACCGTCATAAACTTTAAATAACTTTAATAAAGAATTCCTTCAAAATCCAGAAACCGTGCTGGATGATGTACCTCACATTATCACATCAGTTTTCCCAACCTTAAGCACTTTTGCTTTGCTGGCTGCCTCCTGACTGTGACCAGTAGAGGGCATTTTAGGACTGACTTATGTGAATACAAAACAATACAGCCTTTCTAACAGAAATAGGAGTTCGCTCACGTTGGAGGAGTATATGTTTGAGAAGCTTAATAAATATTTAAGTATAAATTGTAGTGTTTCCAAAATAAATATCAGATCCATAGTATTTAAGTAATAAAATAAATGTCGCATATGACATTTTAAGAGCTGTGTTTTCAAACTTGTACTTGTTTACTGTGCATACGCTGAACTACTGTAAAAAATGACATTTAGACAGTTAAATGCATAGGCACATTAAAACTTTATATAGAATACACTTACAAAGCAGGGGAAAAAATCTGCACAGAAATCAATGGCTGAAAGACTTCATTTTAGTGAGCAAAATGCTTATTTCAGCAATATTAACCATTTAATTACATGTTCTTTGCTTAAATTGTAAGATTATTCATATATCAGGTTAAAACTGGTTTTACATATTGGCTGATTAAAACCACATCATAAGTTTATATTTTCTTAAATGATAGAGTTCTTCAGTAGAACCTTATGAGTTTCAGATGTGGTTCTTCAAAGTCACCTGAAAAACTGAATTGAATAAATATGATAATGTTCCTACACGATAATTCCTACAAGTTAGCACAAATGGGAACAAGTGCTAAAAATGCAGCCTTACTAGATGGTTTTAAAAGGTGCACACCCAAATCTGTTTGCCTAACTACGTGCTCAATTACACTAGCTAGGCTTTTCAAACGTGGCTATTCAGTTCCATGCCTTGATTTCAGGTTATAGTTCTACTAATGGTGCTCATGCAACTTTATACAGTCTGTCTGGAGTCTCAAGCTACAGACTCAGCAGAGTCAGCCACAACTGTGCCATAATTAACTGCTTCCTCAGGTTACAGAGTTTTAGTTTGTAAGGGTGAATGACAGAGCTTCCACCGCAGTTTCCACAAGCTCAGATTGAGGACAGAGGAGGGACTTCACTAGTGAAGTGATATATGTGCTCTCAGCGTACAAGGATGTTGTCTACTAGGCCCTGGGACAAGGTTTAGCCATGGAAGAAAGTATTCATCATATCCGTTCTTTAGCCATCTAAGACATAGAAATTGTAATACGACCTACTTCTCTGTGGCTGTCATCTTCCACTGCATGACAAGCCACCCTGTCAGAAGCACATATTCAGGATCATTCAGTTTAATCAATGGTACTGAACACAAATTCCCACACGTAAAGTATTATTTTGGGGAAGAACAGAATTCAAGTTGCAAACCTTCCTAACTTCAATAAACTGTTCCCTCTGGTTCCCTCTGCCCCACTCCCCATCTACTTTTTGGAAGAGAAACAACAAAATATTTCAAGTTTTCATCATACTAGTAATTTAAACAACCATTTAATACCAGATGTCCAGCGCCCCTCTGGGGAGATAAAACCATATAGATGGAACCATAATGACTGTATGCTGGTCACAGTCCTTGGTTGCACTGCTGGCTGGCAATTATTTGGTGAGGTGAAAGTAGCTACATAAAAAAAGAAACGTTTGTGACCTTGCTGAGTTTTCCACAGAAAAGTGCAGTTTTCCAGCCTACATATTTCCATACAGTTTACCACCAAGAACCTGAAAAACCTGTTCTCATGTAAATCTGTCATGAAATAACACTACTTTTGGCAAGGCACACTCCTTGGGGAAATTCCCAGTCAAATAAGCAGAGTGATACTGATCTAATGAAAAGAAAACTGTAATAATGACAGAGAAAAAAAAAATAAGAAAAGTCAAATGGCTACTCAAAGCTATATACGCCTGACTTTGGGGGAGAGATGAAAAGAGGGGAGAAAAAAAAAAAAAAACAACACACACACCAAAAAGAAAAATATCAATCCAGTTTTTCTCCCAGCGTGATATGACTAAATGAAGAACCTGCTTAAGGTCACCTCCAAACTCCACCTAAACATTTGCCAACACTTTCAAAGCTATGCCTACACTGTGCCCTTAAATCACCAGCACAGGAAACTCAGTATGGATTTTCTGTCACGTCAAGTAACAAGAGACCACAAAGTTTGAAGCACTGGATGAAATACTGGTTTTCAGAAGCTAAACCCTAGAAAAGTGATTGTGGTGGGAAAAATATCTCTCAGGTGTAAGCTCACCTCACATCCAATACAGCTTAACTTCTGACCGCCAGCAAGAGGGACTGTCCCACTCTCCTGCCCACACTGGCTGGGCTTCCTTCACACCTGGTGTGGTGACAGTGATGCCAGAGGGTGAGTGGCAGCCACCCCTCACTGGCAGACAGCAGCAAGAACAGACTGCCCCATGACGAAGGATAAGTATACCATAAGCACAGGCAGTAGCAACCAGGGCATAGTCCTGCTGCACCTGCATAGCAGCCCCACACACAGCATGATCAATCCAGACAGCCCAGTCAGAAGCAGCAGAGACAGCACCACAGTGGAGATGAGACTAAAAGGGAGGTCTGAAGTCCATCCAGAAGACAGCACTGGAGACAACCAGCATCAAACATAGGTCTGAATCCACCCAGGAGACAAGACCACAACCTACAACACTGCCCAGGCATGAGCTTAAGATGAGCTCCTAGACCAATGGGCTGCAACTATGGGTGAAGGTCCCAGGTGAGGCTGGTCAGGGCAATTAAGGCATACTAGTTCTCTCAAGGCACTGACATTTGTATCATGGAAAAATAAAGTACTAAAGAAGGCCGCACAACCACTAGGAATACTTGCAACTATAAGGACTGGTTGCTTGGCTCTAGTCTCTTCAGTGTACACACCAAATACACTTTGATTTATAGATTAAAATATCATTTAAAGAACTAAATTGATAAGCTTATCCTAGCCTCCTATTGCTGAAAACAGTAGCTAATATTGATACCCTGGCTCCATCCCACTCAGGTTTTAGGCAATGATACATTAGGGAAATAATGGCAATAATGCACTGATCTATGTCCTCTTATCTGCTGACAGATCTTGCCAACTGGAATTGTGCACTGGTGGCTCATGTCGGTGGTTGGAAAACTTGATGAAGCATTTACAGCTGTCCTTTACCCCATGGTTAGTAAAAGAATAACAGATGCCTGCTTTGTTAAACCTGAAGAACATAACACTGCTTGAGAGGACCTGAGTAATTGCCATAAAGGCAGGAGTTCAAACCAATGCAGGCAGAGGACTTTATGGAATACAGCTCTTCTCCGAGGGTGCGTGTGTGTCTGCCTGTGTTTGCGCTGAGGGGAAGAGAAGTTCTGCCAATCTGAGAAGGGAACAAACAACAGGTGACTGGGCTACAGTTAAGGTTTTTGGATATAAGTAAAATTTTTGAGGAAGACAGGCTAAAGGTAGAAGAATCGAGGGGTCTGGGAATTCATAGGCATGCTAATGTGCTTACATTGCATTTTGCTGGTTCTTAATTTTCCACCAAACAACTTCAGGAGGGAGACTAGGAGCCACGGATCTCCAAGAAAAAAATGTCAAAGACAATTTCCAGAAGGCTGAAAAAGGAGGTATAAAGAGTGCAAGGTCTGTCATGGACACAACTTTAACTTCAGCTTCAAGGGACTTTGCTCTTGAAACAGCAGCAACCGTTCTAAGCTGGATGTCTAATTCACTCCATGTAATGGATAGGGCATGGATAGGTTTTTGAAAGGCATTCACAGCAATCAGTACGCTGGGTATAGCAGTGACGAAGCTACGGATGGATACAAGAATTTGACCAAAGATCCATTTTCTCATTGCTTTTCCTCCACTATCCTACCATAGAGAGGGAGAAGGACTAACACTTGAGAATAAAGCAAGCAGGCACGTTGTGTCCCTGCTGGAGACTGGCACCTATCCAGTTCCTGAGTCTTCAACCACCACACAGGCATCAGCAGGGTTGTCATTCTCTTTTCAAGCTGTGGGGCCAAAGAGGTGCTGAGGTCACCGAGTCCTGCCAGATCACCTGGTGCATCTCAGGATGCAACTGAGCTGTTAATATTGTTGATGTAAATACTTTAATACCAGGATGTACCAGTTCTGCCAGCAGGCATCTGCCTTCCTTGGCAATTTGGGTCCTCACAAGTGCCTAGTCCCGGACAGAGATTTTATCAAAACTTGGGTGTAGAGGAATACAGGAACAGGACAGGTATCTACCCACAAAGAATGTCCTCGGGGAAATCAGTCCCTCACTTCCTCCTAGAAATCCAGCACAGCCTCCAGCTGGATAATACTGCTTCCTTCACCTACCTCTGGATGGAAAAGATCAAGTTGCTCCCATTGGATCACATCTGCATTTTGTGCCAAATGTCTCATAGCTCACTACTCTAACAACATGCCAACTTTCTTCACAGACTACCTACTGGTGTCTGTGGTCCTCTTGGCAGTCAGGGTCATCCTTCCTGGCTTTGTAATTACAGACTTGGGCTTCAGAGCAGCCTTCAGAGTGCTTTGGTGTGAGAGAAGAGGTATGTCTTCCCATCAGCTCAAAGGTCAGGGGATGTAAGGAAGGTGGACACCAGGCTCTTGCTTTGACTATATGTAAGGAGAAGGGGAAGCAGCCACTAGGGACACGTGGCAAGAATAACTGGAGCTGGAGGTCTTAGATTCAGCAAGGCTCATAGCTGCCCAACTCTGCAGGGAGCGTTGGGAAATGTGGGATGAACTCTGGACCCTGCGGGCTGTCAGGGCACTTTCGTACAGTTGTGCATCCAAATCCTTTGGGAGGTGGACTGCAAAAGATACTTAATTTCGATGTAAAATGTATATAATAAAACAAAACACAATACACGGGGAAAACTTAAAGTCACCCAAGATGCCAAATAACTCTGTGTAAAGGCTGTGTCCCCTAAGAGGGTGCAGTCAGATGAATCAATGACATCCAGCTTCTCAGGAATGAATAATAAAGGTTTCTTACCATGAGGCTCATGATTCTAACACTTTCAGCAGAGAATGCAGTCACCATCTACTTTAAGAGGAAATTCAAACCATCTTATTTTGATCCACCAACATTTCCCTCTATCATGCCAAGGAGGCAGAGGAACAAAGCAAATGAGGAATCTCCACTCCTTTCTTGTTATGGGGAAATACATAAATTGGAAATAAAAACTGGGAAGTCTGAAGATATTACAGTAATAGAGGCCATAAAAAGCAATCTAAAAAGTCCTGTATTTCTTAAATGAGTCAGACTTCTTGGCAGCCTCCCATGTAAGTGGTGAGGCCCACGACTGCTTATCTCATAAAATAGCAAGCAGATAAGACAGTATAAGTGATGATTAAAGATATAAAAAGCCCAACATGAGATGGCAGCAAGGGACAGTCAAAAGCAGCCAGTCTCAGTGTAACAAAAATATATGGCACACAGCCCACGCAGACACCGAGTACACAGAGGTTCAAGGACTGAGTGTCACCGAACTGGCAGGGGTACTTCAGGTCTGTACGAATACACGGAACTCTAGTTGGACTCTGTCTCTCTGTGTGTAGGAATACTTCTTTATATTAAACATAGCATTGGGATACCAAAGGAAACAGGAAATGTTAAGCATGTAAACCAAAAGCAGCAAAATCGTGCCAGCACAGCAGCAATTTTATATAAAATTACTGTAGCATATTACAGGTTTGGTAGCTGAATCAGCAGAGCTTTCAGAACGGAAACCCATGAAATGTAAATCTGTGTAAAACTTATTTGCTATCCCACATTGCTTATTTTCTAGAGATACAAAAATCTGTTAGCGAAGACATCTGAAAGACATGTTGTTAGACATAGGGTTTTGTTTTATGGTGTGCTTTAATTTTATGGTTCTAACTTTTTGGTTTTCCATGGTAAAGATCACAAGAGCAGTACACTCAGAAAACTTCTTTGTTGTGGTGGTCCCTTTTCCCTGAATCATCTGATATTTTCAGAAAATGGGAAAAACATGTATTTTTCTGGTAGTTCGCTTACACCTCCATGGCAAAATCACATTGTTTGTTAACATCCCAAGAAGGTGTGACATTCACTATATTAACATAGCTCTTGTTGTAGGTAATATTAAAAAAAAATTACAAATATCCATAAAGAAATATATGAATACTGTAATTTCTTGTTCTAAAGACCAGAGAATGCTTACCAGTAGACAGAGAAAAATTTTCTCCTCAATGTAAACTATTACTTGTTCATAAACGTTCTCTGAACAAGCCAGAGAATATATGTGCAAATTAATTAACATGAAATTGCAGGTTTTTTAATATAAAATTAAAAATAAATCAATGAGAAACTGGAGATTCCAGCCTGAAATAAATTTAAAAAAAAAAAAACCAACAAAACACCGGAAAAAACCAAAAAACCCCTGAATTTAGCTGTAGCTAAGCAGCTTCAGGTGTTATGGTTTTGCATTCATACCAAAAGAACTAACATACCATTGCAGCTCATATATGTAAGGCTCAAACTAACAAAGTTCCTTAATAGAGCAGTGGAAGCAGTCATGTTCCTAGTTTATTTTGCCCAAGGGTCATCTTTTGTATTTCCTTGAGTCAAAAAATAACGATTTTCTTTCCAATTAGTGTGAACTGTTGTCTGTATTCACCTGCTACATTTTTCTGCTGGTGATCACTGGTTTGATACATGCTGGCCAAGCTGATTCACTTTCAGCACTATCTCATTTAATTTAAGGAAGTGAGAAAATGCCAACAGCTGTAAGAAAGGGATTACCTGAAACACTGAATCTAATTTAACAGAATTGTTTTCCCCCCCTGAATTTCACAGATAACTGTCAAAATAGCAATGGCACTAAAATTAGTTTCAGGCACAGCAATTCTTTATAGTTATGCCTAATTGTTATGGCAAAAGAAGCAGCAAACTCCCCAGAGTTATAAAAATCACATGATTCTTCAAGAGCAGCCTAGTTTTTACTAAAGCATTATTTTTTGCATAACAGAAGCCAAAACCAGCTTGACTTTACTTTTCCATGTAATCTATCCTTTTTTCAACATAGTATATATTTGTCATCTTTTCCATGTTTTTTTAAAAACAACAAAAAGCAATATAGTATCTGACCTAAATCCCATGGTTTTAGGATACATTAAATGAATTACAAACATTAAAACCCTAAAGACATTTTAAGTAAGCATTTTTAAAACTGCCTGAAAAAACAGGGCAAATGGTTGTGTGTGTTGTCACTACAATGAAAGGAGAGCTCACTACCTTTGCTTAATTTCCAGAAACTGCAAGTAGCAGGATAAAAATTGAGGTACCTATCTATATATGCCATTTTAGGAAACCTAATCTAAAAGCGTAGATGATCCTTAATGCAGGAAACACCTACATTTTACCAGTGAAGTTCCTTATGGTCCTAAACTAGATGACACCCAACCCTGGATTTTGATGTACAAGTCCTATAATGCAGTCTTCAAAACTCTTCCCTAAATTAGTGCTTAAGTTTCTTTCAGTAAAATTTTCCGCGGCTCTCTGGTTTGGTTTCTGCACATACCCAGATTATCAATTGGCATGGCAAAGCAGGCCTATAGTTGCTTCTGGGCTAATCCTTATGGAAATAATCAGTCATGTGTTTTTTAACAACACAGATCGATGGTTCAGCTAAGCTAATGCATTAGAGTAGTCCGACTTTATTTAATTTCCCCCCATTTCCTGGCACCACTGGTAACATTTTTGTAGGGTTACTTCAGTGCTAGTGTGTCTTCCCTGATCCCCTGGGGCCAGGTGAAGGTGAGGGCAAAGAGAAGGGCAGAATCACGCAGCCGTGGGCAGGGACGAGCAGTGAACTGCCCCTTTCCGTGCAGCTAGCTGCAGTTCAGCTTACATGCCACGTTAACTGTACTTGTGTATTGCACTGTAGACTGCAGTAACGGACACAGACCAAATCAAGTGCTGTACCAACACAGTAAAACTAGTCCTTTCATAAAAGAAAATAAGACTAATTTTTTTTTTCATTTCTTAGGCAATGTCAGTTCAAACTGACAGAGTATTTTCTGAAAAGTAAGGGTATCCTGACTTCTGAGACCTCCTCAACTCACAAGGGCTTTAAACTCTTAACCCTCCCTCTCTTCAGCAGCACTCCCTATCGCAGCTCTCCCATCTTCCTGCAGCTGTGCTACGGCCCCACAGCACGCACACAGCTCCAGACATCCTGCACAAGGGCATCTGATTTTGACCTGCGCTCCATCGTGTTCTGTGCATTGCCTTCGGGGTCACTGCAGCATTTTTTTTTCTTGTATTTAACATGGGATGCATGAAGCATCCTGAAAAGCAGCCTGTAAGCTTCATATGGGATGAACACTAATTGCTCAGTTGCTCACTTTACCCCAGGAAAGTCTGAGTTTTTTTCTTCAGTATGAAAGCTTTAGACAGGTGGTATAGGGACATTTGTGTCCATTTACTCTTCAGAATTTTTATAGAAAATGCTAACCAAAACACAAGCAGGTATTTTTGAATTTTAAGTGATCGTTGCAGTATGAATCAGCATAAAATTTATCTTTCATGGGATGAAGACTAGCACGAATAAACCAATTCCAGGAGAATGAGTTGTTTTGTAAATATATGATAAAGGAGATGAGCTAGATCCAGGGTTGTTGTTTGCTTGTACCGTTGTAGCGCTTACAACCATTCTCTTGTAATAACCTTCCCACGCACATTCGCAACAAGGAGACAATCCTTGACTGAAACAGTTTATAGCTAATGTTAAATTGGAGAAGTGAGAATGAAGAGATTATGGGCCACTGACATAAACAGCTATGGAAACAGAAGTCTATGTTGTTTAGTTTGCCTAAGGAGAGTTGAAGATCTACTCCAAAGTAAAAGCAGATACCATCATTCCAAATATTTTAGATGTGAATTAAACCACTGTTAAGGCACAAATCCACATGGAAAAAAATATCTGCTAAAGATTCAGTTGTGAAATGAAATTAATAGTAGAGGGGGCAGCGATATACAAAGTAGGATAAGATGAGAAAGGTAATAGCTAGAAAGCAAGAGATCTGCAGGTGTGTGAAGATACTGCTGACTTAGCATCCTGCTCCCCCACACTTAAGGCCTCCAATCCAGAGAGTGAGTCCTAACATAACCTATGACATGATAGAGATCACGCCTGAGGTGAAGATGTTTAAGTATAACGAAAACAGCTGTTTGTGGGAGGGGAGGAAAAATTTCCAACGTGAAGTAACTTACCTTTAATGACTTTCCTGTTAAATAGGTAGATGTTGTGACCTACTTCTGCCTACGAAGTTCCCAATCAGTATTTTATGTTCCACATCACATAGCACCAGAGACCAAGTCCAGGGCATCTCCTTACTGTCAGAACCCACAGACAGGCCTTCTCTTTGGACTAAGTGAGAAATACAGCCTGTTGGCAGAAGCACTGCAGACTGGCATGTTTCCTCTTGATTTCTGGATGAGAGATACTTTTTCTTTGGCATATGTCTGTCTCTGGTTCTGTTTGGACTCTGTCCTGTCTCTCTGCCTCGGCAATCTGAAGCCATAAGGCTAGCCTTTCTTTTGAGAAGACCTAAATTACGTGGTTGGAAGATTCTGCTACCGTGTGGAGGATGTTATTTCATCATGGGCTTTACTGTTTCACTCAGACCTCAAACTGGTTTTCCACGTTTCTGTTATCACAACACTATATGATTATGGTTCTTTTCGTTTGCTTTATGCAATCATGTTTTTCATAAAATAGAACCTGTTCTCCATCAAAAGGGAATTACATGGGTTTATTTAAGCAGATGAGTGAGCATTGTACAATTTATCCCTAATACTAATCTCTTAAGACAGATTCATGCTCACATAATCACTAACTTTACTGAACTGCCCATCAGAACAAGAGAAAATCATGATTGAGAAGCTGTAGCTCTAAATCCGGACTCAAAAGAGGCGAGTTAGCTCAATTCACTGTCGCAGGCTTCCAGTAAGAACTTGAACAAGTCATTTAAGTCACTTGCCGCAGCTCTCTTTCACAATGGTACCTTACTTTCTCACAGCACTGATAAGGCAAAGCTGTGTCTGTCTAGGCTGACTACCCACTACAGTCACTCTGCTTTTTTCTACTATCCTGCATGACAGATTATCAAAGCACAGCAGTCCAGCTTTCAAAATAGAGCCTCTAAAACTGTCTGATCCTCATAAAAGACATTTGAACTTATTACACAGTAGCTTCTAAGAGATTTCCAGACATGAGCCTAGGATAAAAGAGCCATTAAAAATATTTGTGTTGTGTAAGTCAAAGACACACTAACAATTACACTACAAGCTTGCAAATGTACAGAATAAAAAATTAAACTATTAAAACTATTAAAAACTTTACTGCTAGATACATGCACAATAGGGAAGAGTTTGGTTATGTGATTGTAGCTTTATAACTTCCCAGCCTCAAATACATAGTTAATGGTAACGCTTCAAAATGTTTTCTTGGACAGACAGACATAATTTGCTATTGTGAAACTCCCTGGCTGCATGAAATCCTACCACTCTTCTCACAAGCCATGAACACAACTCAAAGCTCAGCAGGATTTCTTCCAAATCAGGGTTCCCACTCCTTTGCATCAGATTGAGATGCAGAAACCGAGTGATAAAAACTGAACAGCATTTTTCTTCAAGTGCACTGAATGAGACCTCTCTTTGAAGTGGCAAGGATGTAGGAAGAGGAAACATACTTGTTTCTTCTAGATACATAAGGTTAAATGCTCACTTTGAGAAATCAGTGAAAATCTCTCTCTGCCACAGCAAGCAACTGCCCTTTCAGAGTTTCAAGCCACAGAAAGTTCTTCGTTTTCAGCAACTTAAGTACTTGGACAAAAGAGTTTGAGGTATTTTCTCATCAGAAACTTAAATGAAAGAAACATGGAAAAAAATCTTAATATGTGGGGAAAATACACTTTTTATTCCCATAACGCAGTGACTTCAGCTCAAAATACCAAACTAAGTCATCTTTGGACAAAGACAGGTTACTCAATGGGTATTTGGGGTTAGAAGGACAAGACCAAAGTAACAGATGTTTAACAAAGCTAAAATGATTAGATTCAAAGCCCACTGAAAACAGTCAGAACTTCCCTTGATTTCAATAGGCTTTCAATTAGGCCTAATTAAGCTTAACCCTTGAAAAGATGGCCAAGAACTCATGGCCTTGCAACACAAATGTTAGGATTTCGATTATGTTTTCAGTTCTTAGTGAAGCTGAAAAATTCCCTGTGGCTAGGAGCTATCAGTAGGAGAGAAAATGGGACAATTCAGAGAGATGATATAATATAGAGATATCAAACCCTGGAAAACAGATTTTCTACTTTACACACAATTGACATTACTTAGGGACAAGGATGGACTAAGCAATTTTCTACAAAAAAATGCAAGTGCTCTATTATTTATAGCTTTTAAGAACAAATGAGACTGTTCCAACATTTAAGTATCCTTATCACTAGCCATTTTTTCTAGTCTAACCTGAATCTCTCATGCCGCAATTTAAACCAATTACGTTTTGTCTAGCTAAACTGAACATGTAAACCAGATACTTCTCTCCTCTTTCAAGTACTCTTGTATCACCCCTCAGTATTCTTTCTGTATACAAGAAGCACTACCTTCCTTCAACATTTCCTCATTTCCTAGATCTCTGATTGTTATCACTGCTCCCTGCTTATCCCTCTCCACCTAGTCCACACCCTTCTTGAAAAACCATACCCGAGGACAAAGTAGTCCAATGCAGAGCTTATTATTATAATGGAGCTGCTATAAAATGTGCCTTTTTGCAACAATATAACATTGTTAATTCAAGTTCAGCTTGTGAATCTGCTATAACCTCAAGATTTATGTAAAACTTCTATTTCAACTGTTGCTCCTTATCCTGTATTTGCACTAAGTGTAGCATATTGCACTGGTATTTATTGAATAAATAACTTTTTCCAGGCCTTTTTTTTCCCAGGCCACTTCCTCATTGGAACTACAGACCACTTCTCAAACACCTGCAGAACCTTGCACCTTAGGGTCACCTATGAATTACAGAAATATTTTTTGCTTAAAAGGGAACTAAAAAAAGTGAATCATTTTTGTAAACTGGATGATAAATCTGTTAAGTCCTTTGAATAGCAAGGACAAATTTTATTTTACAGAGTAGTCTCTTTCTTCATAGCAGTATTTCTTTTAGATATGGTTCTGACTACTAGGAAAGAATTAAGAATTATCTTTAGGGGGTGACCATTAAAGGACAAATGTTATTATTCTAATGAAACAAAGATTGCAAAAGTATTTGAATAGGGGAAGAGTCTTCAGAAAAGCAGATTTCAGCAAATGGGGAGATGGTAAGTAAAGTCATTTTCTGAAAGAATTTGAAGAAGGAAGGAGTGCAGGTAGGATTACTGAAAGATTATTTTGTAAACCAAACTATTCCACAGCAAAAGACAGATGGTAGGAGTAGCAAAGACCATTATGGCTGCATTGAGAGCTCTTCAGTAACTTGAAGCAGTGAAGAATGAATCATGCAAAAACTGAAAGCCAGGATGAACGTAAGAGACCAAGGACATTGATAAAAGCTAAGATGTGAGGGGATGTAATGTGGCATAAATGGTTATACGAAAAAGTTTTAGAAGTAAGAAGTAACAGGAAGACAAAGGGAACAGTGAGGACATTATTGAGAAACAAAAGATGGTGAGAAAGTGATAATACCTAGAAGATGGAATACTAAACCACTGGCATGGATTTGTCAAGCACAGAAGATATTCAGCCTGTTTAGTTTCCCCTTTCAACAGAATAAATGGCCTAGTAAATAACAAGGTGCAATAAACTTTGACAATAGCGTAATTTTTAAATGTTGGCCTGCACTGGCATCCTAAAGCACGAGGCTAATGAGTCTTAGCATCAGAAGGGTACACAAGCAGTTGGAAAAACTCACTTTCAAGCAAGTAGTTTTCAGTAGCTCCCTGTCATGATGGGAGAACATTGCACAACTCCCAAAGAGATCTTTCCAAATTCCAATTTTCATTTATCAAAACCAGTCATGATGAAATAGAAAATACTATTGGTGAAAGGATCAGAATTTAAAATTATTTTAACAAATCAGTAAGATAACTAGCTTCATCTTACTGGGTTTGGACCAAAGAGAAGAACAAAATAATGTGCAATTATGAGAAAATAAAATACAGAATACAGAAAATACAGAACGAGAAACATTTAGCTAGATGGTGGGGACAGAAATAGGCTAGCGTTATAATGGTTTATACAGTGATGTCCTTCCAAAGAGCCATCTCCTTCTAGGATGCAACAATGGGACTGATAACTAATCCTACAAATTTGGCTTTGGTGAGTCTTCACGGGAAAATCTGTGTCCAGTTTAGGAACCACATGTCTAGCAAGAAACTAGAGAGAATTCTGATTTAAAAAAAAAAAAAACAAACAAAAGAGCAAGAGTTTTTAAAAAGAAGAGTTGTTGAAAAAAGAACAAAAGGTGGTGAGTTTGTTTGGTCTAGAAAGGAAGATGGAGGACACGTGGTAAAACTGTCAGAAAAAGGACAATAATCAATTGTTCTTCATGTTCAAGGGAGAAGAAAAAGAACAAATACTATTAGCAGAAAAGATTAAGGTTGGAGAAGCTTTTCAGCAGGCTGGTGAAACACCAGAAGATACTATCTGAAGAAACTAAGAAAATATCCTTATTGTGAACACTAATAGGCTGTTGAGCTCTCTCTCAAGGATGGTTTAGGTACACTTGATTGAGCCTTAGAGAGGAAATTCATACTGCATGCTCCTTTTGATCCTCTCTAGCCTTAAATGTCTGTATTTTACAGGAAAACATACTGCATTAAAAACATGGGCAAGTGGAAGAAGGGAGAGTCATTACAATAGACAAATTACACAATATTCCTTTTCCAATACTAGGAGGAGAGAGCAACAGAATACATAATCTTTATCAACGTCTAATTTAATTTTAGAATTCCAGATTAGGAGCATCTGCTCCCTAAGGTAGCTGTCTTCAGCCGGTATCAGTTGCATAATCACAATGCTAGACAAGGACCACATGCAAGCGACTCTACATTGAATAGCAAAATAGACTAGCAGCAACTTCAATCACAACTTAATTTCCCACGGCTCTGCGCAACATCAGATAGTTTTGTGGGCCATGTGTACCATAGGTTGAGGACAGATTTAAACAGGTATCTTCTCTCCCTCTTGCCCCAAATATGGGTTTATCATTAACGCTCCATTTTACGTTACTGATATGAAAAATCTGGATTGTTTTACATCCTAGCAAACTTAATTTCAATGCTTTCACACTATTTTTCATTCTGAGTCTTTACCAGTTACATGAAGAATTACCCATGTTAGCTATAATAGCCTAATTTAATTGCTTTTTAGATGTGTGACTTGTTTATTTTTAAATATGTAATGTATCTGACATGACTATTAATACATTTCTGGTTATACACTTTATGAAACTGCTACTAAGAAAAAGCAGCTACAACAAAAAATGTGTACTTTTTTTTTAAAAGAAATGCAAAACCAACAGGACTTCAACTCAAACAAAACAAGTTACCCTGTAGATTATAGTATAAGGAAACATAGCTATTCCACTATCTACAGGAGGGCTACCCTGTTGTTCCCTTAATGTAATGAAAACAGTATGAATTAAACAAAAAATGAAACACTGATGAGAAAAGGACAGAGTTCAAAGAAAGTGCACATTTCCCTTGTTCACATGAAGATCTATTGTGCATTCATAGATGGAGCCATGAAAAACAGACTTCACTTACTATTTGATTTGGTTTTATACTAAAACAAGAAGCACTTTCCTACTTTTTGGCAGTAAACACTTCAATATCTTGGAAATTGGTATGTAACTTACATATTTCAGATGAAGAAGGGAAAAAAACATGTCATAGCAGTTATCAATTATACAGTAAATGGAAAAAATGCTAAAAACAGAGTTCCCATATAAAGAAAGAATATGTTTAGCTAAAATATTCTTGGGGAGTTTAATGTTGCATCATATATCTTTTATGCATTTTTACGGAAATAGTTATCCCTCATTTATTCTAGTATGATCATTTTGCTGTAAATCCTCAAGGGGACACTGCTATTCTACGATAGATATTTTAGTAAACTTCCAAGTGTAGACAAGTTTATGGAAGTAACTTGCTTCTGACCCACTAATCTCATTTTCTCTACCTGTAAGAAGAAAAATATATTCCACTGCATGTATTTTTTTTCTGAACCTGACTAGACACGCAGAGTCATAGCCCGTGTCATTCACCCTAGGACTGCTACTCAATGGCTTTGCATAAATTGCTTGACTAGTTTTTAGAGAAGAATGGGACTAGAATGCATCCTTGTAGGCTTTAATCACTAGGCACAGAAATTATCCTGCTCTGATATGCCATAAAGAATACCTTTTTCCTGGATTCAAGCAGAACTCATAAATGCAAAGTTACTTAGCCCTACCAAGACCTAGGCACTTCCGCACATGCGCAGAAGCAGAGCTTAAGGTAACAGAGAGAGTTAGAAAGGCATTCAGGTAAACAAATAATTAATTTAGTTTCTGGTTTATCTACCTCCATAAACATATATTTAGATCAATGAAAAAATACCTAAAGATTTACTTCAAAATGGCATTTGTTAGGTATTTTCTCAATCTTGAATTGCATTACTTTCTAAGTAAACTTTTCTGTAATTAAAGTTAGTTTTCAGAGGAGAGATCGCTTTTGGTAAACCGGTAGTTCATGTGTCATCCAAGATTTCTATCACAGTGTTTAACTTAGCCAAGTCCAGATTTATCTTTCAGAACTGAATCCAGCCTTTTACTTGGCAAAATGCTTTCAATGCTTTATGACCACCAAGAGGCTTGTAAGAGTTGCCCTTTGGATGGGCATTTCAGCTGTGTTCTGTCCACACAGGGAAGTATTAGCAACGGGCCTACCCTGCTTGTCATAAGCGCCCACCATCAAGAGTTGTTACTGGAATCAGCTCGTCTCTCACACTTGCTCTGCTAGGCCGGACCTAGCAGCTCTCAGTGCTCCCAGAAAAAACTTGATGACACTGTATCATAAAAACACTTCCTGATCTTTTTTTTTCCAGTTATCTGCTGAGCCAATCTAAATGCAAATTACGTGCTAGAGAGTACTGAATGCTGAGGACTTAAATCTTCCAGTGAATGGCAACTGATGTGATACATCCAGGAGCTCTTGGACCTAATCATTTTTGTGTCATATCTTACTGACAGACACAGCGAAGATAAACTAGTCTCTTTTTCCACTGAGTTAAACAGGATGCAGGTTACAATTACTACTTCAAATTTAAAATAAAAATAGTGAGGTATGAAGATTAGTCAGAAATTAATAAAGATCTTTCCTTTAAAGAACTTACGTACCTGCATATCATACTATGAAACTACTAGCTGGAGAAAATGATGCCATCTCACTGCTCTGTACTCATAGATCTGATTCTGCTCCTGAAAACCAAGAAGCATAGCAAAGACTTTATGTGTGATCCTCTACCAGTAGCCACCTCCTGATGTCTCTTACCACTACACAGTACAGCTGCAATTGCTATCTATCTAGTTTCCATACAGTGGAGGGACACAATAAAGAAGACAGCAGAGATGTCTGTCCACTTTCCCTCTCTTGCTAAACTTTCTGTGGCACCCCTTCTACCATGATCTTCCAAAGTGACTGAGCTTCCTTCAGGTATCTTCTGTTATTCCTGTCTCTTAATGTCTATACAGTCCGCAGTAAACAGAGAAACCCACTTTGACCCAAGCATTGTGTAAAGGTGTTAGCACAGGGTTGAGCTGAATATACCCTGCCTTATTGCTCATCTAGCATGACATAATCACCCAGTTCTTATCTGGTGCAAACCTGCAGCCAGCTGACTAAGGACAGGACCAAAATTTGCTTACATCTGCCTATAGCCTGTTTCTTCTTTCATGTTCAAAGTGATACAAGTGACAAGGCTAGTAAGGATGGAACTTATGGAACCAGATTCTGGATGTGAAAGAATAATTTTGGATACCAATATTAAAACTGAGTTTCTTGCTTTTCACCTTGATGATGATTTTTTAGAGTCCCTTTGTTTACTTACTTACCTCCAATAAATTACAGTAAATATAGTATCTAAGTTACTTACAGGATAAAACAGACAAGAAGCTATAACAGAATCCCAGCAAAGAATACATGAATCAAATTTCAGTTAAGATGTTACATCTACTACCTCTCAGATGCTTTGCTTCCAGAGTGAAAACTAAAGCATGGGGGTACTTCTCTGTAGTATACAGACATGGAGAGTGATCCAAAGACTTTTCATGCTAAGCAGTGCTCCCTAAAGCTGTCAAGAAGAAATGTGAGACAAAGCGTTGTCTGAAGTTTCACCCTTCTGGAGATGGACACTGTGAATCAAGACTGCAGGTACCTAACATCTAGCTTTCGCACTTTTTAGGCAAATGCTTTAGCTACTAAGATATATAAATGAAACTGGCAGTCCTCGCTACCTTGCTGTGATTTTTAAGCTGCCACATCTACTCCTTCATACAGAATGCTGAGTAGCCTTCATCTGCTCAGTCACTTGTACTGTATCAATCCCATCTGGAATCTGGGAGCTGCTTGTCTAAGTGTCTGTAACTCACGTGGTTTTAGGCACCTACTTCTTCAGGTAAATGCTGTTTTCAGCATAACAGAAGGCAGGACCACAGCCAGTTAGGGAATATTCAGATCCAACAGACAAGTGCCCAGGAGGCTTAAGCAAACACAGTGTAAGAGTTACTAAACATGATTTTTAATTTCAGCTTTGAACTTTGCTGTTTGAAGTTCTCCAAACCACTTGGAACTAGCTCAGGTATTAAAAAGACTATTTTTTTCAAGAAATATTATTGATCTCTAACTATTGATTACAATCTGAAACATTGATAGGAATGCACATGTGAGTAGACCTTTGTGCACAGAGACCAATATCTCAGGATAACATGATCTGTAGGTACTAAATTACATGGTTTGGCTTCTAAACTATGATTTTGGCTAGCTACTCTCCTCCTCTAACAATGTTAACTTGCAGTAAAAAAATCCAAAACAAAAAACCAAACAGAACCCATTGGCAGCTATATCATTTAACAATCTGTTAACAACATGGAGATTGTATTCCAGACAGAGAGAGTAGTATCGCTTTCAGTTTATACATACAAGGAATTTTGAAACTTAGACTTACTTCCCTGGTTCATTTTTATTTATTTTCAATTTTTTTTTTTAATTTATCACTGCTAGCCAATATAAACTTAGCATCTAGAATCTTAATTCAATAAGAGGAACTGAAAACTTTTAATAGCATTTATCCTAGCAAGTTACTGGGAATCTTGACAATTCCCATGAAGAAACCAATGGGAAAGTTAGATGAAACAGAATCTTTAGAGAAGCTAAAATGAATTCAAGTACTCTGTAAATAATGGCTTGAGTGGGGTTTTCTATGCTTAATATTTTCTGTGCTATATAGGTACAGAGCTAATTTTGTATCCTTGAGCAGTTCAAGTGGACTTATAAGCAACAGTGTCCTTGCATTCTTTTGCCTATAATCCCACATTCTCTCCAGGGAAAGCAGCAGTTTTCAGAAGACAGAGCAATGCCACACAGCTCTGTAAGTAATTCCCCCATAACTGTGTACATTGAGGCAGAAGAAATAAGAAGGAAGTTGGTAGAGTCTCTATTCTAAAATATTCCCCTCTAGACAAGAGCCACTCACAGTCCTTGCCTGTATTAACTGCTAAATTAACAGCATCTAACAGAGGTAGGTAGAGCCGTAGCGTTGAGGACTGCACATGTAGCCATTTCCTCACTGCATGAGTAGGGGACGTACACTGCAGTAAGCCATACCAAAACACACTTCTGTCCTCTTCCCAGGAACCCTAACCTAGATAATAGGACCGTGATAAGAATGCCCCAGGCATCCTCTAGAGTCAGAGTAGGGCCGTTGACTGGAAATTATAGCTCAGTGTTCACACTGAAGATGAAGGAGAAATCTACAATAATTGATCTGACCTCATTAACATGTAAGGTTTTAGGATAAGCTTAGAATAACAAATATAGAAGTGGATGAAACAGGACAAAGCTCCCCAGGGTTCAGAAAAAAAGAGTATCTCACTTTTCATTCCTCTCTGCACAGCTAGTGATAACATCAGGCCAACTCATTTACTAGAGCCTTCTACTCAAGGGACTGGTGCTTCTACCTACTCAGGTGTCTCAATGAGTTGTCATTCAGTATAGTTCACCCTCTTCTAGCATACCGTTAGTTTTCAAGAAAGATGCTTTTTGGTATGTCTAGGCTTCTCCCCAGTTTCTCCCATCTTTTGAAGTCCTCAAACCTAGTGTTTCTACTAGGGCCCTATACTAGAATCTTCTGGGGGGGGGTGGGGGGGAAGACAAATACGGTTATTTCCTGCTCATTATAAAGCTTGGACCTTTTACACTTCCCAAATATACCTTCAAATACCTTGTTTTCTTTAGAAAGCACAAATTATAGGGTTCCATCTAACCCTAACAAAAAACACACACTAAGACTTACCTTTTCATCAAGACTTTTTTGTTAGTTAACCTCTCTGTCAGTGTGCCAGATCTCTCATCTACCAGATCCTCCTTCAGATGCAGCCATAAATGCTCATTAAGCTCACAGCTTTACTATAAACCTTTTCTCTGCCAGTGGAAGATAATGTAGGGTTGGGTGTACATCTGATCACCTATTGCTTTAAAAAACAAAGATCATTCTTAACAAATCTCTTTCCTTAAAAATAAAAGCTTTTTCTGAGAAAATGGAATGGCAGTATTCGTGAACTAGTAGGATTTTTACATGATGTTTGATACACTGTATGCTGGGAAATTCTCAGTTCAGCTAAGAAAGGTATGGATTATTCAGAGAAACATATGGAACGAGTTAAATGGATAATGGTAAGCTACTTGGAAGGAGCATGTCAGGCTGGAGGGAAGTAAGTGTTGCTGAGTACACTATTAGTATTGGTATCATTAATATTTCCATTCATGATCCTGATACCAAAAGCAGCAATGTGGTTATGGAACTTCTGAAGATGAGAACATTATATAGGAAGAAATGAGTCATTTTGATTACCAGAATAATTGCTCTGAACTAAAATGGTAAGTACATGTTTTTGGGAACAACGAATATTTCTGCTCTAACTTCGGAAACTGCTGTTTGAAAACAGAGGAAAAGAAAGATCCAAGTGACTTAGCGAAGCCACAGAAATAATTTCGCCATGAAATAGACAAATACAATCTTCATCAATGGTGTTTAGCGCAGTAGTGTAGTTATTAATGCGGCTGAACACGGTCTTGGGTATAATTTCAGTAAACCATGATCAAGTAAGATGAAATCAAAGAGATCTAGATAAGAGCTATGAAAATGAGGAAGAAAATTAATATTTTACTTTATGACAGAAAGGTTTGATTTATTTAGCTGTTGTATGGAAGGCTTAGAGACGACATTATTGCATTCTAGAACCACATCAAAGAATAAATATGGTAGAAGACAAAGAATCTTTTCAGCTACAGATGATGCTGAAGGAAGAACAAGTGCCTAAATGACTCTGTAAATATATGTAGGCTGAAAATTAAGTTTTTAATAATCAGAAAAATTCTGTTTGGAACATCCTTCCAGTAGTTCAACTGGATTTTAAATGAGGTTTATTAGTTTACAAGTGAGATTACATGCTACTACCTGAAAAAGCAAGGAAATAAACTTGTTAACCCAACAGTCCTTTCCAGTCTTATTCTTCCTATTATTAGAATTTATTTCAGGCAACGTGTTGATGAGCAGAGTTTTGCGATCACTGTGAATTAAGAGAGTCTTCAATGGGTCTACTAATATCAACATTGACACTAGGTCAGATTGTTCTGTGGGCAGGAAGCCTCAGCCTTGTAACAGAGAATTATTATTTTTTTCACTTCAACAAATTCTGCAGGCCGTATGGTTAGAAATTGCAGCCTCTTTTCTGCATTTCTGATACGGACTGAACTCTATCATGAATACGAAGAAGCAAGTTTTGATGAACAGATAGTAAGTGTGAAGAGCACAAACTGCGTCAAGGAACTACAACATGCAGAAGCTTTGAGCCTTCCCCCACTTTCACATTAAACTGTGTAAATATGGATACTGTGAATGATTTGGTAGGAGTGTGTGCCTGGCTAACAGAGAAGCATCACTGTCTTCTTGAAAGCTATTTTTGGCAAGTGGTGGCTGTGCTGAAGTACAATTATTTTTATGGCCAGTTTTGACAGTTGTTTCCAATGGAGTTACTGCTGACTTGAAGGTGTGTTTACAGACAGGTCTTCTCAAACCCAGTACATACATTTGTATACATACTTGCATACTGACGGTACGTCTGGAAAAACCGCTCCAGATAAACACACAAGAACCATCCAAAGTGCTTCTGTTTACTGAGTAAGCCCACTCACTTACTTGGAAAAACACAACTTTGCTGTAGCAACCAGGCTTGCAGTTTCCTGACACTCCTCTTTTACGATGGATTTGGCTCAGCTGTAACCCCTCATAGCAAGCAAGTGCCATGGCAGCACACGGACATTCCTACCTTTTGTATTTCCCTGGTCTCTGCCTCTCTCTCCTCTCGCTATCTACCTCCCTCGGAGCACTGCCCTGCCACAGGCCCACCAAGCAGGCCGACCAGGGCCGTGCTGGGGCGTCATGGAAGATCCCTGGCAGAGCAGGCATGCTCTGGCTGGCTGCCTCAGGCCCAAGCACCCGCTGCTCCTCTAGCTGTAGCAGGAGACACCTGGTTGGCAGCTGTCTTCCCCCGACAAAGGTGGGCTGCTATCCTCCACATCAGCCTCTGACATAAACCGGCCTCCTCCAAGCGCACCGTTTTAAAAACCCCTAAGCCTCCCTGCCCCTGAGGCGGATCCCCCTTACCCTCCCCTGCCTTCCTCCGGCCCTCCCAGAAGCACAGGTAAAGGAGGAGGCCAGCGAAGGAGGCCTCACAGGGCCGCGTGGGCCCTCCGCGACCCTTCGCCTCACGCCGAGCCGGGCCACGCCGAAGCGAGGCCGCAGCGGGCCCGTCCGCGCCGCCGCTGGAGGGCAGAGCGCGGAGGGGGCGGCGGCGAGCGAGGGGCGGGCACTGCCGGGGCCGCATCCCCGGCGTGTGAGCATGCCGCGCCGGGAGGAGGGCTTCCTCCGCCGGGCCCGGGGAGGTTCAGACTGAAGTTAGGGCCGGGAGGGAGGAAGAGGGAGCGCTGCCGGAAGCGGCGGAGCGGCGGCGGCGCTGGAAGCCCGCGGGGTGCCGCGGGCAGCATGTAGCTGGGTGACAGCCGCCGGAGCGCGCCGCCTCCGCCGCCAACGGCCGTCTGCCTCGCCGCCGGCGCGGCGGGCGCTGAGGGGGCCGGTGCAGCGGGTCGGGAGCCCCTCCGGGGAGGCGGAGGAGGCGGCAGTCGCGCCTTGCCTCTCCTCTCTCCCGCTTTCCCCTCAGCGCCGTCTCTCGGCGCGGCCCTCCCTCAGCCGCCCGCCCCTTCGCCGCCGGCCGGGGGGCTGCGGCCGCCGCTGCCATGGGGCTGCCCACGCTGGAGTTCAGCGACTCCTACTTGGACAGCCCGGATTTCAGGGAGCGCCTGAAGTGTCACGAGATCGAGCTGGAGCGGACGAACAAGTTCATCAAGGAGCTGATTAAGGACGGCAGCCTCCTCATCGGGGCCCTGCGAAGTGAGTCGGGCGGGGGAGCCGGGGGCGGCGGGCAGGAGAAGGGGCTTCTTTTGTTTGAATGGGCTCCGGGAGCGGGCTCCCCTGCCGGCAGCCGCCGAAAAGCGCCTGGTAAACTTTCTCCCCCGCTCGCTCCCCGCTGCTGCGCCTCGCCTCGCCTGCGGCGGGGCTGGGTGGGTTTCCCGGGAGAGCGGGGGCGGCGCGGGGCCCGGCCCCGGCCCGCGGGCCCAGCCGCGCCCTCCCCGGCGGGTCAGCGGGCAGCGCGGGGGCGGCGCGGCTGCCGGGGGAGCGGGCCGGCCCGGGGGTCCCGCCTGGGGACCGGGCGGAGAGCCCGGCTTCGGGGCCGAGCGTCGCGGTGTAGGTGGCTGTCCAGAGCAGAGCGGGCGCGTAGTGCTGCCGGCGGGTCTCGTTCTGGGGCGTCGGCTGCTAATTAGGTGTCTTTAGATGATGGAGATGTCCGAAATAAATGGGCAAAGCAAGACATTGAGGTGAATTTATATGAAGAGAGCTTATATTTCCCCCTCCACCCGTCCTTATATAGTAGTTTAACTTTTATGCGTTTTGGAAGATTACGAAAGCCCAGGTAAGCATGAGCAGTTCCGTGGGTTGGGCACTGACAGCTTCCCGGGGCCTGAAAACGGCCCTCGCACTTTGAAGAGCATAAAGTGAAAACTAGGAATTGCCATGAGCATTACTAGACTCGGCTTGCTCCTCAACTCCTTGCCACCTACTTCTTGTCTTTAAGTCACTTTGGAGCTCTCTTACCTGTTGCCTAGAGCTTTCCTTCAGGTAGAGCAGAGAAGTACTGTGCTTCTCGAACTGCGACGTGAGATGTTCAAGGAAGAGAATCACTTTAATCCTTAAAAGTATCTGCCACATTGACACGGTGTGCTAGTTTTTGTAGGGTGACGGGCAGCAGTATTGCTCTTTATGTGGACAAGGGAACAGGTGTTACTATGAGCTCCTTAGCTCATAGGAAACCTAGCTGCTGCTAACTCAGAGTCTAAACCCAAAGTTTGTCTCTTTACCTGGGATAGGAGGTCAATTCTGAAGATTTTGTTTGGCCAACAGTAGGATTGAATGTTAATTGTACTTGTTCATGCATTGTCTCTATATAGTTTATTTACACCATTGCATTTACATAAAGCAGCTACTGTCTTTTTGAGACTTTTTTCATATAAGTGCATGTATTTCTGGATACATCTCTCTTTTAGTGAGTAGCTGGATACAAATCTAGCATCCTCTGCAAATTTATATTAAATTCAATAAGTTCCTGTATCCATGCCCATAGAATGTTAGATGACAGAATACACAGAAAATGTGTGTGTGTGTGTATACATATAGAGAGAGAGAGTTAAAAACTCAATGGTACGTTTTTCTTTCTAGAGCAAAAAAGTTTGTTTTTTAGCTGTACTTTAGGTCTTTCTCTTTGCTAGAAAGCTTGCTCCATAAAATGGGAAGTTTGAGCTTGTTCTAAGGAGTAAAAGTGTAAGTTTAATAAAAACTTACTATTACAAACCTGGTCCTATAAGATGGTGTGCACAAATAGTAATGACAGGTTAGGATACCACATGGGTACTTTTTTGACCTGGACTAGCACTGGAAATTGGCTGCATTTTGTTCCAGATCAAATATGAGCAAATACAACTTCCTTAAGTTGTCAAAGACAGACTGCTGTGGAAGGAATAGCGTTCTTGAGAAGTAATTTAGACCTTGATTCTGAAGTGACTAATCCCATTATTTTTGTGAAGAATACTTGTGAGTCCTTGCTAGATTTAGACCTTGTATCTACATGTTTAACAATTCTCTCTCTCTTCAAGGAGAAGCAATATTTCTCTCTCAAGTAATGACTACTTAACTTGCAAGTTCTCCTGATTTTTAAAACTTTGTAGTTCAAATGTTATTGTGTTTGACACAATGCTTATTGCATTCTATGTGTAACTTTAAAATGCTGTGTGCTATAGTGGCTTTTAGCTTTAGGAAAATAAGGTCTGCTCTGGTGTAAGAAATATTTCTCGTGTTGTTCATTTCAAATCCCATAGTGACCATGCTTCCCACAGAATACTGCCTCAGTCCCTGTGTTGGGACAACTGGGGAAATGGCTAGATTTTTCTCAACAAAACAGAAATGCTGGCTTTATACTGTACAGACGGGTGTAGGTGCTGCAAGGACAGTGTACCTATTATGGCAAGTAGCACTATTGTATGTTTGCTAGAGTAGAGAACTTTTGACTCATTAAAGCACACTAGCTACTCCTACTCAGCTTTAAAATCAGTGGAGTGTAAAATACTTGTGCAAGGCTTTTTTTTTTTTCCTTAATTTTTTTAAATTGTCTTTGAAAATCTAATCAAACAGTGGAGTAAGTAGTTCATTTCAGTGATGAACTCTTATGATTTGGTCTTTGAATATTTAATAACTTACAAGCCCTGGAGAACAACAGGCATTATTTACCGTGTTTTATCTCTTTAGGTGATCTAGGATTTTTCATTTACATACCATTTTGGAGGATCAGTTCTGTTGGGGGAAAAATTCAGACTGTGCTGCAGAGCTTCGGTGGAGATGAATTTTGGAACGTGTCCTTCTTGACCATGTTTAGAGAAGAGACAGTGAGGCTGACTTAATGTAGTTAGAAAATACTATAATCTTCTAAAGTTGCCTAAATGTAAGATATTATATGAAACTACAATATGTGTATGGTTTTTCAGATGGAATTGAACTTCTATATTACAAAAGTTACAAAATATTAATTTGTGCACAGTCCAGTATCTAAGAAGTTACTGCAAAAATGCAATGTTTATAAATACCTGACAAAAGATTCCATATAAATTGAAGGTAAAACAGATACACTTAATGTAGTATGCAAACATTTTGCATTTTAATTGTTGGAGTGGTCCCAAGATAAGGTCAGACTTTATTTTAATGTGGCTTTGCTACGTTCATTCTGAAGAATGCTGCTTTCCAAAGTAGTATGTAAAGCTGTAATACTGTGCTCCATGAAGCAGCAGTTGACTGTTGTGAACACAGTGAGAGCTGATAATGCTAGGATTGATGTCAAATCCTCAGCAGCCTTCTCCTAGCGTTTTTTGCACTGTTTCCTTCTCTTTCTAAATATGTAAGACTCTGGGAGTACCCTAGAAGAGCACAGATAATATGGTCCAGTTTAGTTAGGTGTTAGCATTACATTTGTATGGCCATTGTGCCTCCCTCAGCCTTGTCCTACAATTAGTATTTGCAGTGAGAGAGTACATTTTCAGATCAACTGAGGTACTAAATACATTACTCTCTCTTGAAAGGCTTAGTTTATGCATATAATAGATGTTCCTACTACATTAAAAAGTTCTTTCAATAGAGATTTAACTCTGTGTGTAGGCACAATTAAGTAGGACCATATAGTTTTCTTTGGTGCACCTGGAGGAGGGTTTTTTTGTTGTTAACTTATGAATTAGGAAAAAAAAAAACTTTTTAGAAAAAAAAAATGACCTCCCGGTACAACTGGCCTTCTTGATTACTAGGTAACTGTTGATTTCATAAGTTCTTCAGGCACCAAATTTAATAGATCTTTCAGATGCATCTGCATGTGCTTAAATGCTTCACGTAGTGAGGCCCAGCTGTACCTGGACGACTGAAGCAGAATTGAAATTTTTCCTTCTCATTGATTCCAACTTGTTTTCAGTTAAAACATCAAGTCTATTTTTTCTGTACTTTTTGGCAGTAGTGTACTTTAATTTCTTGTGAATGCCTTGTGAAGAAGCAACCTGGCCCAGGGAGTTGTCATATAGATTATATAGGAAATTGTATTACAGAAATATTTGTATGCTTTTAATTTCCATAATAGGCCTACTGTTCTGCCAAAGTTAATGAATATTGTATTAAACAATCCAAGAAAGGAACAGGCATCTTCTACAGGTGATCTCATAGCTTATTGCTGTGCAGAAGCTTTCAGTTTTTCCCTCTTGATTTTTGAGGCCTTCTCTCTCCATCTTAAGTCCTATTTTAGCAACAAGTTCATGTATTCAAAGATGAGAACTACATAAGTTTTGGTTTAAATGGTTGAAAGTTCAGTGGATTTGCAGCTGTTTTAAGTAATGCCGTACCTTTTAAAGTGTTTTAATATTATGCAAACTAATGCAGAGCTGTGGTGTAATATAAATAAGATTTAACAGATATCTTTAGGAATTTGTAATTAAGTAGCAATCAGTAGTTTTATTTTACTACTTAACACATGGAGAAACAGAGAAGCAGGCCCAAGATGGAAATACCATCTTTTGCAGGGGGTGTGAGGAGGTACTTCTTATCAGGGTTTTATAGAAATTCCACACAGAAAAGACTGTCTTGAAACTGTTTTGACAGTTTTCTGGGATGATTTTCTTCTCTCATAAACCTAATTATAAACATACAGTGATGAACCTGGCTATATGTATGGAAATTTTGGGGGTTAGCTGGCTGGAAAAAAAATAAGGACAAAATTACAGCATAAGAACCTATGATCTTGTTATCTCTCTTGGGATTTTTTTTTTTTTTTTCATATAAAAACCCTCCTTTGTATCTTTCCAGAGAGATGCATTTTCCCAGATATCTTGGCCTCACATATTTTCATGAGATTACATCTTTACAATGTCTTTTCCAGATTTTAACTGGAGGAGGACTGAGTTCATTGAATAATAACCGCTAAAGTTTGGTAGCAATCATTCTCTTTTATTAATTTAGATTCTAAGTAAAACAACTGATTGTTCGTATTCCCAATGTGATACTCTGATGGCAAACATGGAATTATAAAAGTATAGCTTCCTAGTGAGAATTTCAGAAATAACTCACATTGCTTTAGAGAAGTGATTGCTTTTAGTTGTTTTAGTCGTATAATACAAAAATGCATAACTTGCCTTTCATGTTAGGGTTGGGTGAGAGGCAGGACATTACAACAGGTTACATTTCTTAGTCTCTAAATACATGATTCCCCTAGCAACTGAAAAAAAGTTTCCCACTAAAAGGAAGTTGAAACTTAGTAATTGGCATTAATGTTTCGAAGTCATCTGCTCCCTCGCTGTTCTGTCACTTCTGATAGGCATTTGTACTGTCCTGCTCAACTTCTGCTGGTGTCTGAGTTATCTGTGGATGATGGACGTAATTGTCAAGACCAATTCCAACGGTGTTCAGCCTTTTGTGCAAATATACCAACGATAAGGTGGTTCTTGGCCAGAGAAGGAGCTTAATTGCTTTCTCTAGTGTTTAAAGCAGCTGCAGTCTGTATCATATTATCTGTAGCCAAATATATATGGAGAAAATAAATACTAGTATGTAGTGGACTGTTACCGAGCTCGGCCTTTTCTGTACGTCACATGATGTTTCATTTTGAACCAAGAATCCCTGCGAGTGAATTCCCATACTGCCAGTAATGACTACCGTGTTTATGAAGTCCTTGAATGACTCAACATGGGTGTTCTTGTGCCTTAATATTGAAACAGGTATTCTTTAGAGATGTTTTGTAATTGGATGATGTCAGGTTACCAAAGGAGAGGGTTTGAGTTTCAAATGCCATACGAAATGATGTCTCGGCTTTAAGAAAACCTTGTGCAATTTTTTAAATTAGGATTTTCAAACATTTAAACTGATTTCTGAAAAGGTCAAATTTAATCTGTTTCTTAATGGGCCAGTTGGCTTGTTGTCTACTACATGCTTCATTTGCTATGAATAAGATAAATGAATTCTATTAATATGAGACCAGCTGCTTCATGAATATTGTCTTTACTACAATGGAAAATATGATGCTGTGGTCACTGAACTTGCACAGATCTCTTGGGTTTTTGTGGGCAGAAGTGCTACAGCAATTTGCAGTTTCCTGTAATAGTAAATAACTTTGTGTTCATCCTCTGTTGAAAAATACAGAGGACAATACAGTCCTTTCTACTGAATGATATGTAAAGCAGTGATATGTCTCTGCCTTCTTATTTTTTCCTAGTCTCAAAACTGTAGTTATAAATAAATTTGGAATATAGGGGAATTGAGTATTTAAGGGTATCATGGATTTCCTTTTTAAAATCCAATCTCCTGCTAGTGTTACATTATGTAATCCCTACTCGTCAAACTCCATTTAAAAACCAGTTTTTATCCTTACTATTTCTGCTAGAAGGCTATTCTAGAACCCTGTTACTCTGAGGGTTGAGTAACTCATTAAAAATAAATTTAATGTGGAAATTCAAACTTGCTTATGCTCAGTTTCCTTTCACTGCATTGTTGTTTGCTTGGATTTGCTTGGGGAATAATCGCATCCTTTACTAGACTGAACAAGCTGTTCTCATCCTCTCTCCTAAGAGCTTTTCTGATTTCTTGCTCATTTTAGTAGCTCTTTTCTAAGCCTTTTTGAATTCGCTTTTAAATGTTCAGGAGATTAGAAGTAAAAGTAGGGGAAACAAAAGTAGTATAATAATGTTCACAGGTTTGATCTTTATTTATCGCATTCTGTGAGAACATTAGTCATTAAATGAAGTCAATAGTTATGGTCCTCTTTTGACTGTGTGGTGCTACAGATTCCTCTAGTGTATGATAAAAGGTGAAAAAATCTCAGGATCTGATAACCAGCAGCAATGAAGTAAATATTAAACTGAAGAAAAATAGCTTGACTTTCTTCTGTATTAATAGGAGACTGAAGTACTGTTGGGCAGTAATCTAATCTCCCATTGGCATCCTGTGAAGTGCAAATAACTTTCATTAGAAAGATAATATATTTCACAACATGTAATGAACACTGTGCTATGTTACAGTATAGTTTTTCAGATCAGTTGGAAGTTACCAACTTATATTGCTTCCCTGTCCTGAATTATGCAAACTTGTGTTTTACAGGACACCAAAAGCTTAAACAATGTGTTGTTGTTGCGCTGGTGTTTTGCTTAGTATAATTCAGGCATGGGAAAATAGTATGGCTATTCTGTATGTCTTCGGAAGCCTTATCTTCTTTTAGCTTAATATTCAAAGCAGGATACAGGGTGCTGCAATGCCTAGGTTATATAGTTGGTTCTGCTACTGATGTTACTTGGTATTTTGCAGGTTGCTTAAAGAAGAGAGGTTTGCATGTCAGATGTGCATTGTAGTGTCTGTTGCGAAGGTACTCTTGTTCACTGAAAGATATTATGTAAATGAAAGTAGGTATTGCCAACTGGATCATTTTTATTCTGTAAACAGTCTTTAATTCAAATAAACATCATGAAAAATAAAACAGGTAACAATAAGAAGAATCAATTTGTGATTTTGCCAAGAAAGGTTGGACCAGATGATCTTTGGTCTCTTCCAACCTGGTATTCTATGATTTGGTCCTGTAGAATTACAAGGACAAATAAGCCTCTTATTTTAATTATTCTTTGCCTTTTGTGCTTTAGGAAAATCTTTCTTTCTTTCTTTCTTTTTCTTCCTTTGGTTTCCTGTAGGTGAGGACACTTCAAACTTCCCCCCCCCGCCCTTTTCTTTTCCCTCTCTTTCCCTCCTTTTCACAGACGAGAGTCCAGTGTTCTGTGTCAGTAATGCCTCCCTGCTCTGTGGTAACCGCCAAGCTCTCCCAAAGTCAGGCTGGAAATGTTAAATCAGATTAGTCTCAACATCAGTCCTTGAATAATATTAAACAATGACATTCCTCTTTCTGGGTGTTTGCAGCAAAGCCTTTTCCTAGTCGCATCTTATCTATATAGCTTCTGTGTAAGTTCTCATCTTCTCCACCATAATTATTAAACTGCCATTGTAGCGTGGTATCATGTGCTTTACTGCTGACTAGTTGATTAGATCTATTGTGGTTTTGTGGCTTTTTTTTTTTAATAAATCTTTTGCCTTGTGTAAGAGAGATATCCACTGATCTGATGCAGTTTACCTTTGATAAATCTGTGTTGCCTTTTACCCTAATTTCTATCGGTTTCTAAGCTTTTAGTTGTTCTTCCCTTCAAACAGTGTTCTAAATAATTGCTTTATTTTAAGGTCAACCTAATGGACCATGTTGGATCATTATCTTTGTTTCTTAAATGTAGGCATATATTTGCTATGTTATGAGAGCAGACTCCTTGATTCGATCAGTTTAAAATTTTGGCTTTTATAGATTAAAAAGCTGTTTCTCATTACTTTCTAACTTCTACTTTGGTTTGTCTTTGAGTACACAAAATGATAGTTTTCTAAGTATTAATGTGTTTGTGAAAATACCCTGAATTAAGCTGAAACTACCCAGTGTCTGGTGAGAGTGCATAGGCTTTACCTGTAGCTGCAGGAGTGCCACAGCACCACACTGGTAGCTGACTTAGCTCTTGTGCTGTTGGAGTTCCACCAGTTTCTGGTACCAAACCTGGTTATCTTACCTTCTTAAAATACATCAATATTCAGGTATAGTTGAATACTAATTTTACCCCCCAACACCCCCTGCCCAGTCCACAATCCTCTGCTTGCATATCCATATTATTTCTTCAGTTAACCCTGATTTCATTATGTTTTATGCAGATGTTCTTCTTGCAACTAACATGCAAATTCAAGGTAACTTATGTTGTACCTTTGCAGTTTCTCCATATACAGTCACATCTAAATTCAGGCTCCCTTAATAACTCAGATCTTGCTTTTCTGAAAGGTGGAACTCTTGTTACATGCTTCTTTCTTTCTCTTATTCTTCTGTTTAATTTTAAACTGAATGAGCATATCATTACTTTGGTTATTTTGTCAGACAGGCTTTTGTCAAGTTACATATTCATGAAACTTATCACAGTCTAGGCTGGTCCCTTACTAAACAAACCAATGTAGAAAGGAAGGCTCATGGTCTATCAAGTGAATTGGGTTGTGAATTTGCTTTTTTCCCCCTCTGCTTCAGAGCTGTGGTCATAGATGTTGTCGACTGGATGTCACACTAATTGTGCAGTAATTTTGAATTTGTGTATCTCCTATTCTAGCGTCTCCGTCTCTGCCCTCTCCTGTGAAGTGTGGATGAGCTGTCTGGTAGTTCTCCCAGAATTTCTGACCAAAGGAGGTTACTGGAAAGTATCTGTCTGAAGCTTCAATTTGCTGTGTAGTTTTAAGCCAGCTCTACTGCTAAACAAATAAACAGAAAACCTCCATAGCCTGCCCCTTCCTTGTTTCCCGCTCTCAGACCTTGTTTCCACCCCTTCTTGTCCTGTAAGTGGTATTAGCATTGGTATTTGCTCAGCTGTGTGCTCTACCAGATCAGGGAGCTAAAATAACTGCTAATCTTTGCTGAATAATTTTCCGTGTGTCCCAGTTTCCCGATTCGGTTCGTTATGCAGCTGTGAAAGTGCTCATGCTCGCAGAGTACAGGAGAACCTGGGAATGGAAGTGATTGTGTAAGTTGGTGGGTAGGGGGAAGAATAAGGACAGGACATTAAATTATTGTTTGATGGCAGTGACAGCTTAATTACACATCAAACTATAGCCAAAGTTAACATACAAGTTTCCAGTGATAGCTAAGTCACATTTGTCTTTTCTTCTGTAATAATCTTATTCTTTGGGAATTAGAAGTGTGAATTCTGAGCTGTGCTCTTGTGGTGGGTTGACCTTGGCTGGCCAGGTGCCTACCCAGCCGCTCTCTCACTGCCCCTCCTCAGCAGGATGAGGGGAGAAAATAAGATGAAAAGCTCGTGAGTTGAGAAAAAGAAAGGGAAATCACTTACCAATTACCGTCGTGGGCAAAACAGACTAGATTTGGGGAAATTAATTTAATTTATTGCCAATTAATTACACAGTAGAATAATGAGAAACAAAACCACAACTGAAAACACCTTGTCCCCACCCCTCCCTTTTTCCCAGGCTCAACTTCACTCCTAACTCTTCTCCCTCCTCCCCCTGAGCAGCACAGGAGGATGGGGATTGGGGGTTGTGGTCATTCCATAACGCTTCATCTCTGCCACTCCTTCTTCACGCTCTTCCCCTGCTCCAGCGTAGGGTACAGTGCTTCACTAAATGATCCAGCATGCGTCATTTCCACAGGGTACAGTCCTTCAGGAACAGACTGCTCCACCAGTGTGGGTTCTCCACACACCACAGCTCCTGCCAGAAAACCTGCTCCTGTGCGTGCTCTTCATAGGCTGCAGTTCCTGCCAGGAGCCTGCTCCTGCCTGGGCTCTCCTGGGGCTGCAGCTTCCTTCAGGGCACATCCATGTGCTGGGGCGTGAGGTCCTCCATGGGCTTGCAGGGTGGATATTTGCTCCAGCATGGTCCTCCACAGGCTGCGGGTGGACAACCTGCTTCCCACGATCTTCTCCACAGGCTGCAGGGGAATCTCCGCTTCAGCGCCTGGAGCACCTCCTCCTCTCCTCTGACCTTGGTGTCTGCAGGGCTCGCTCTTCTTCAAGTACTTCGGTACTTCTGTCTTCGGAAGAGACACCTTGTGGTTTTTCTTCCATCAAGCAGCTGCCATCCAGACATTTGATGACTATTTGAGAATTGTTTTGTTGTTGATGCGGAGAAGTGAATTTGTGAAAGGAAAGGAACAGGGAAATCAATTATTTAAAAGCTGCTAAGGCCTGTAACTCTTTTATAATAAATCTTAGATGAGGTGGGCACTCAGCTGACCTGTTTGCTTTTCTATTAAGGATGTAATTTTTTATGATGACCTTGTCCTGCTTTCTGCAAAAAATACTAGGGCAAGAACCTGGTTGCTTCTAGAAAATTATCAAATATAAGAATAGTCTTCACTCTTTTTCCCCAAGTCCTCATGCTTGCCCCTGTCTCACTGCCATGTAAAAAGAGCACAAAATCTTGGTAAAACGACCAATACATAGGGTAGGTTTTCATAGTAAAGGCATTTTCTTTTTGAGTCAGCTAAGTTCTTTGATTGCTAATTGGAAGTGCACAAGAAGGGGTAACTGGCTGAATTTTAACATTTTTTTTCTGCTGTAATAGTTCAATTCATTTAAAGAGGTGGCCAAATGTCAGTGTAAACATGTGTAAATCAGTTCTCAAAAGCTGCAGTGCTTAAAAGTGCAGATCGTATTTAAATGAAGAACAGACAGATTTACAATGTTGTGGTGATGAATGTTGGTGTTCAAAAGCCTTCCTAGATTACCGGTGCAATCAAGGCCTTAGGAACATTGTGATTGTGCCATTCAGAAAGTTTACATTTCACTTTATGTCCATTCCTTCTCACCCTCTTCTGTCCTACCTTATTTGCCTTTAACTTTTTGCTTACGAGTGATGAGGCGGGGAGGAGGGAGGGAGAACCCAAGAACTCTGCTTCCTTGAGATGTACTGTTTTTATAAACTGTTATTTTAAAGCCATGAATATTGTAGAGGGGTGATATTATCCCTCTAAGGCTAAAATGACTTACAAGTTGCAGGAAGCATGCAGGTGGAGCTTGCTGCTTTGAAAAAGATTGCTCCAAGCCTGAGGTTATCCAGGAAAAAAAAATTGTTCCCTTCTTGAACCTTTTCATGTCTAGCACTACCACAGTCATTAAAACAAGCTGTATACTGATGCTTGAAGAAAAAATTGAAATATGCTTCCTTGTCCCTCTTGAGAATTACTAGTTAGCCTACATACAGGGAAGCTAGAGGGCTGTGGAGCTTGCCTTCTGTGAAACTTTGAAATAAGTAAGTCTTGAGCTTTACTGTAGGAGAGGTAAAATTCCCTTATTCTGGGGAAAGGCAGAATTTGTGAGAACATTTGAGAGACTGCTAAAACCAATATGTACGTGTAAAAATACATGCCTTCATTCATAAAGTACTGTCCAATATTTTACCTTCTAATATAAGCTGTACTAACTTGCATACTTCTGTAAAGAGTCTGTTTTAGCACAGACAAAGAAAAATTATCTAATGGCTCCTTAATTTAGCTTATAATAAAGATTTTTAGTTTGCTCTGTGTACCCAGAGATGCTTTTGTGAATCTTGTCTCATGGTAGGTGTTATTCACATAAAAGGCTTATTAATAGTTGTCAGTCAGTGCCTTCAAAAGTTGGGGATTGGCATTTCACAGTATCTTATGGGTTGGATTCTCCATCTGAGTTGTGCTTTGAGGAGCCAGACAGTGGGGACCAGGCAGAGGTCCGATATTTCAAAACAGACCTGAGGAAAAGAATTGCTACCTTCCATTAGTAACAGATCTGGTTAAACAGGACTTGGTTGAAGCCACAACAAAGTATTTGGGGTTAAAATAATATTTGGGAATATTCATTTTTGATTAACCATGTGCACATACTTTTGCTGAAATGTAATATGGCTAGTACTACTCTCTCCCACTCTCCCCCCCCCCCCTAGTTTCAGCATATTATTGTTCAAGCCTGCTGGTAAAACTAGGAAAAAATAGTGCAGTTTTTTAAGCATCATGAATGACTGAAGAGATGTTTTTTGACTCATAAATCTCCATCTAGGAATTAGTACCTGGATATATTGTACAGATTGGATATTAGGATGTGTTACCTTAATTTCAAAAATTTGTTGATGTAATTCGGTACAACTGAAGCCGCAAGGAAGTGAATGCACTTCAGCTTCTCAACATAGTTTCTCCTTAACAACTGCCAGTGCTTTGCTCTAGGTTTTAGAGGGAATTATCTTGCTGCTGCTTTTTGTTTCTAAAAAGTATGGTGAGACTTCTATTTTGGAAAACTTGCTTTTCCTTTTTGAGAGTTGAAAATAAAATTGTTAGAATCACAGCAAATGTCACTCTTTGTTGTCCTTGCATAATCTGTTTGGGGACATTTTCAACAAGTCAAGAAATAGCGAATGTGGCATGCCTACAGGCCAGTTAACACTGACTGTGAAAAGCAGCTGGTTGGTGGAAGACGAAGATGAGTATATCTAATAAGCTGAACATGGGCTTGCAGACTGACAGATGCCACAAATGTGTGATCTCTGCAAGTATAGTTGAAGGTTTTATGGATATTGGCTGTATTTGTTGCATTTATGGGTGTTGAGTCTGGTCCTGCTGCTTGTTTTCAGGAGAATGCTGAAAAATTGTGACGAGTCAGAGAAGACCCTTTGAACAGATGAAGAGCATGTGAAAATGCTCAAGCTCCTTGGAAACCACAAACACCATAACGCATATGTTTTTCACGATTGCTTAATCCAAAGAGAAACTTAAAGATTTATTTATATCATAGAAAAGAATCTTGATGGAAAGTTTCTCTATTGAACAGATCAAGGCATATGAAGATCCAAGTGTTGGCAGAAGCTATACAAATTAAGATTAGAAATGTGCAACTGTAAAGTTAGTAAGATATTTCCTTAAGACTGTGATGGACTTTTCATTGCTGGAAACTCTTAAAGTGTTTGGATTTTTTTTTTTCTCCAAGATGCAGTCCTGTTCACTTATACCTGTTGGACTTGAAGTATTAAGTCCTGAAACTCCTGTTCAGCTTGTTAATCCCATTGGTTCCTTCTTACCGTAGAAAGAAATGTTTTCAGTCTACTTTCAAGTCTTCAAGTTTACAGTATTGAACCTACATCTGTATGTGGAATTTTGAAATCTGGGAAGAATACATCATTAAGACATTTTATAGCTTAATGTTTGTCATGTTTTAACATGCTTTCAAGTGAGGCCTCATGGTTCCTTCTGGTACTCTCCTTACTTCGGTGTCATCATTGTGATTTGAAATGGAGGTGTTATGCTGTAATAACTACTTTGGGGGGGTGTTTTTGGTGTGTGGTTTTTGGTGGTGTGTTTGAGGTTTTTTGTTTGGTTGGGTTTTTTATATTTTTTTTCTTCTTTTCCCCTTTTTAGTTTTGAATACTAGACTGGATGGCTTATTTTAGTGTTTATATATATATTTGCAAATATTCATTGAAACAAAACCAAGCAGTTGAAGATAGTAATACTACCTTTATTTCCATATATACAGATACTAAATAAATATGTTCAGTTCAAGTTGCTATGCTACAGGCATGTAAAGATAGCAAAACTAACAGTTTTTTCAAGAATCCTTAATGTTATGAAAGTGGGGTTACGAGCTTAGCTTTGTTAGCCTGTTGAGATATAGATTGTCTGAAGTACTTCAAACATGTTAAAATTCTCATAGTTCTTGTATATACATTGTTTTGTCGTCTGCTACCATGACTGGTTTAATAAGAAAATAGACAGATACGCTGATTTAAAAGTACAGAAGTGTGTCTCCAAGCAAATTCTTGTAGGCATAAATGTAAGGCTTGGCAATAGACTTAATGAAGTTTTCTCACAAATGCAGTCGGTATAGTTGGCTTTTTGCTGTGTGAGCTTAGAGCTGCTGCATCTTCATGCTGTTTGGGAGCCTAAGGTCAAATGAGAAATCCAAAATATTTCATTTTATGAAGAGGAGTGTAGGCACAGCAGTACATTTCCTGTTTACATAGCCAAATCTTCTTTGTATGCTGAGAGATTTCTTGATACACTCATGCAGGATTTTTGAGTTTGCACTTTAAGATTTAACTTTTGTTGCTCAGCTCGTTGAAGATGCCATCATTTGCAGGCTAGCTAGTATGACCCAACTCATTTTCCTGTGGAGAAGGGAACTGAGATGGTGTTTCATCTAAGTCTTGCCACCTTTTGTTTATCCCTAGTTTGGAGGATTGAAGATGAAAACGTTAAGGCCATGTTTAAGTCATTTGTTTAGCATTTCTTTGTTCAGGTTTCATTGGGAAGTGAAAAAATACCAGTTTTCTAGCAGGTACAATTTCCCCATTCTTTTTCCACTGTACTCCAAGAGACAAATTGGTCTCTGGTCTAAGTAAATTTAACCCACAAATTCACAGGATCCACTCATCTCCTTTGGTTCCATACAAACTGAAGAACTTGTGATTTTTATATTCTTGTACAATATTGATAACTGTACATAATATTACTTTTTCTGTTTAGTGCCTTCTCTATGAAGTTGAAATATAGTGGGTTAAAAATGTGATTATTCTTATTTTATTTACATTGCCACAGCACAGTAATGATGTAATTCTTTGTTTTGTTGATTGGGTTCTTTTACTCTTGTCTCTTAATGCAACATATCCCAAATCTCCCTGGGAGTCATAGTCATCGTAACTTTACAACAATAACGTTGCAAATCACATCTTTTTTTCCACCAGCTTTCTGACAGTTTCCAAATAATTTGTCAGTAAAATATGCATTATGCTAACTGTCACAGTTCCTGTTGTCATTGGGACTACGGAGCCTCTTTGATTTGTCTTCTGTAGGAAGCTACACTTTTCAATACACCTTGAGATTTTAAGACTATTTTACAATAAAAACTCACTTTTATGCCTACTTCTGTCACTTGTCTTGAGGAGTCGTTATGAAGCACTGAGTACTGTGTTGCTGGATTAAGCATCAATCTTGCAATGTTTTCTTGAACGTTTAATGTACCCAAAGGAATTTCATGATATTTTGACAAACACTTCTCTTGTCCCTTTGTAAATTAAAATGGCACTTAAACAATGATATATTCGTACAAATGGAATAAAATACAAGACAGCAGTGTTACTCTTACTAGTGAACACTAGTGGGTTGGGGGGCGATGTTTTAGTGGCTTAATTTTGGTTTTGTTTATTTGATTGTTTGGGTTTTTTTTAATTTTTAAACATATTAAGTGATTCAAATTTTTTTTTAATACCACCCCCACCCTCACGCCCCGCTGCTTTGCGGGGTATGCGGGAGGGGCTGAGTGCAGTGAATAGGGACAGGGACTATGAGGTTCTGTACCAGTGGGAGTTGGAGTTTCTGCATATCAAATCCCACATTTGGATTCTTGGCAGATACAAAAAATAGACCCATTGAATGCCCAGTTCTTGCTTGCTTCTTGTCTCGGTTGTCCCACAGTAAAATAAAGCCTGTGGTTTTCAGGGATTTATCTTCTTTAACTTCTGCCCATCTTTGTATAGATAGTAATTTTGTATGCCCTGTCTTTTGCTGTATATATGCAGTTGTTGAGTAATTTAAGCAGCAGTTAAGTATTATGGGGAATTTCACTTCCATCTCAGTTTCTATATATGGCTTTAGTTTAAAATAAAGAAGCATTATTATCTATAAATGTGTTGACTACTGTTTTTAAAAAGTGATTTGAATTTGTTTGATTTGGGTACTTCTAAAGAGGCATTTTTTAGTGTAGGAGGGGACTCTTAAAACAGATGATTAGTACTTTCTTTATAAAATAACGTAGGAGGAGTTCAGCATTTTTCTTCTGAAGCTAAATAGATTATTCAGATAATACTTGTTATTGGTGCAGTAGGACTTGTTATACTGCTGTATGTCATACTGTCAAGTAGAAATTTTGTCATACTGTTTTGTTAAACTTCATTAAAAGTATGTTGGCTCTTTAAATATTAAGTCTGATACTCCATTAACTCCTTATTCATTCCAATGTAAGGATTGTATTTGTGCCTCTGTGAGAAACTTAGGAGGAGGGATTTTACTGTTTGAGAGATCCAGAGCTAGTATGTGGAATTTGGTCTCTCCAAAAGCTGGTTTCTGCTTCTAAAAGGATGTCTTGATATATGGAAAGTTGTTTTTGGTGGGTTTTTTTTTTCTTGTTTTTATGTTTTTTAACCAACCAAACAAAAAACCTTAAAGTGATAAGACACAACAGCTTTTCCACTTCTGCAAAACCTGATTGTTTCCCCATGGAACAAATTAATGGAGTCGGTAATTAAGTCCTATTATTACTGAAATACAAGTTTCAGATTTTGTCAGGCTACTTTACTTTAGAGATGTGTCAGCATCTCTGCAGTCTCAGCAGAGCCATGCCCTGTGCCTTCAGACCTCCAGAATAAAACTGACCAGTCAGTAACCCACACAAAAGTACTTAGCTTCTAAAACATGTCAGATGAGGAGAACCTCTAAATTGAGGTAGCCTTCTGCTAAAGTTCCCCCAAGTGTCCTTGAATAACCCCTTTCCAAAACTGGCTTTATCTAACTTGGGCTTGAATCCAGGTGTCCTGTTAGACTCCGCAGCAGTCTGGAGTTTCACAGTTTAAGTGTGCACTGCAGGGGCAAAAGTTCTTCCTTTGCTGTGTGCCTGCTGCTTGGTTATTTTATCTGATAATGGCAATTTTTGTTCTATGAGAAATAGTAACTGTTGTCTATGTGCATTGCCTGTCCTGTTTATGTGGTTTGGGATTTTTTTTTTTTTTTAAAAGACCTTTCTTTTCTTTCTTCTTCCTTCCAGGTTTTGTTCCCCAGCTACTCTGAAAAGTTCTAGTCTAGTTAGTTTCTGCTTTTAAATAATCAAATCTCTCCCTCTGGTTGTCCTTTGTCAACCTTCTTTGTGCCTTCTTTATGGTAACTGCCCTTTCTGAAATGGATTGCAAGAAACTTCGTGGAATATTCAAAGCGTGAATACATCAAAGAATCACGTTTTCTGCGTTGTGCTTTCTTTCTTTAATAAGCCTTACTATTTTTGACCGTTGCTGATCATTGAGTCTACAGTGATTCCAAGATCTTTCCAGAGTATTAAAGCTAATGTAAATCCCATCACAATGTAGATGTAACTGAGATTATTTTTCTCCATGTGCATTAGTGTGTACTTCCCAAATTTTATTTTCCTCTCTCTTCTTACCTACCTGACATTTAAGGTTGTGACATCCTTCTGCTGCTTTTCAAGAAAGGAAAAAATGAAAGCTGATTATAAACATCTATATCAGCACAAAATATGTTACTTAGTGTTAACACCCTTTTTCCAATCTGATCTCCAGATTTTTTTGATGGCTCTGATAAATAGTAAAGCTCCTTTGAGATCCAGAAAGGAATTATTTGGCAGGAAAGAGAAATGTCAATAATGATAATACAGAAAATCTACTAAAATTTGATTCCGTTATAAGAAGCTGCAACCGAGTCAAATACTTATTGCTGTCTGTGTGCACCGGCAGTTGCGAAACCAGTTTGGTAGGTCTATCCTGTGAGATTCCAGATCATTGAATATTTTACTGGCTTAAAGCCCACATCCTCTTGTGTTTCTTTCGAGATGAATGTTCTCACTCAGCTGGAATATGCACTTTGCTTGAGTTCAGTACTTAGCAGAACTGAAGCTTTGAGAGAAGAGTCTTCTGCTACCCTCCCTGCAGCTCTCTACTGCCCTACCTTGATCCTTAAATGGAAAGATTCATTTGGATTGCAAAATATTATGAGGATTATGTAGGTTGCTAATGAAATTTTCAGGAGTATGGAGGAACAAGAGCTAAAAGCTTTTGAATTCTCACTGGAATGTGATTGTCAGAAATAGGTATCTCTTCACTCAAAAGCTGTTGTGCAAGGACCCCTTGGTATTCCTTTTTCTCCCCCCCCCCCCCCCCCCCCCGCCAATCTAGCTGAGTTACGTCCATGTCAGGGAATAGTCTTTGTTAAAGTCTTAGTCAGTTGACTGCTTCTGATATTGTGGGGTTGTTGTTTTGTTTTTGTCAATGAATAGAAAACTTCCTGACAATATCAATTCTAATTTATTAAGTATTTTAGAGGAAGTTGTGTGGGATCTTTGTGGAGCTGTTGTCAGCCATCTCTTCTGCCTGATGTGAGTGTGGGAGCTCTAGGCAGCCACCTCTCTCTTGTCATTATGTACTATTGGTCAAAATACTGTATCAAAACAACTACTTAACCATAAAAACTGATTTCAACGCCCTTGGCTTTTGGGCTCTTTCTCTTTTTCCTCCATTATACCCTCCTTAGAAAAACAGTAACTCCCCAGTAGCCTAGTAAAGCTTGAGAGTGTCTTGGTAGCTATCTGCAAATATTTGAAAGGATAACATGAAGGGAGAAGTGATTTTGGAGTTGTTAGTCTGTGTTGTCTGAGGGATCTTCCTATTTACAATTTACAATTCTGATTTATTTATTTTTTTTTTATTAAACTGAATGCTGCAGAAAGGGCAGCGTACTCTCTGTAAATTATGCGTTCAAACAAGGGAATAAAAATGGTTACTGTGAATAGCTGTTGTCCAAGCAGGTAGGTTTTTGGAAAGTAAGATGACCATAGCATAGGAAACTAATTTTGTCCCCTTTGTGTGTTGGAGAGGTTTTGGACTAACACAGTGTTTCCCAGAAGTCGCAGAGAGAAACTCAATGTTAGCGCTAGCATTTGAAAATGGGGTGAGGAAGGGGTTCAAGAAGAAAGGAAAATCTTTGGGGCTTCTAAAGTAGGCAGAAAATGTCAACTGGGTTCTGTCTTCAGGGTTCCAGGCAACAGGGAGAAGGAAGAACAATCTCGGATACCAGAGGTTGCCCAAACCCTGACAATTTAGGAGATACGAATCGTGACAGTGCAATGTGCACTGTTAGTAAATATCCGCATTTCTGCTGTGCTTTCAGCAAAGGGTTAGACTTCCCCCCACCCCCCTTCATCGCTTCGGTATTCATTCTCAGGACTTGTTTTCCTTCTCAAGAAACAGTCCTGAGGAAGAATTTTATAAATTATGCCTTACGGGGAAAAAATTGTTTTAGGAATTCCATATTTAAAAAATACGCTGGACTTTTTCCATACCCTTGGGAATGAACACCCAGGAGAAGATAATGAGTGATAACTAGTAAAATATTTCCCCATTATGGCCTTTAGGTGTGCCACTAGGTATTTTTTTGAAGATGTCAGAATCTTGTGCTATTACAGACTTAATAGCTCTGCTCTTGTGTTTATCTTTTAAAATCAAAAATGCCATAGCAAAAAGAGTGATCCTACAGCATTGTGAAAACATGTTCTGCAAGGATTCAAGTATTTATCGAAGTTAATTTCAACATAAATACAAAATTTATTATAAAAATGTTCTGTCACTTGTGCATACAGATTCCTGCAATGCTTAATGAAATGATCAAATGCTGCTTTTTAAAGGCCAGGTAATAAATAAATTTTCTGTCTATCACATTTTAACGCAGACTATATGTCTCCAGTGTCTCTGAGTTTGTTACAGCCACCTGCATTCTACGTGTTATTTCCAGCTGATGCTGGGTCTATCATTCTGTTCCTGTACAGTTCTTACTGAATGAAAAAACTGTATCTTGTGGTTTTCATATTATCTTTTGTTGCCTTGAATGTTTGTGTTGCATAGCCTTCTGCGTTTAATCTTAAAATAACTTGTGTCAGTGATAAGTTTTATCAGGAAGAGTTCTACCAGGCCCTGCTGCAGTCATGGAGACGATAGTGATAAGGAAATATTCAGGTAACAGTACTGTTTTAGACTATTGCAGTAAATGTACTCTTACTTAATTTTTCTCGCAATAATCATTTACACACACTTGAAAGTTATCAGAGCTTCAACCTGTAAGTCTTAAGAAGCCAAAATTCTCTCAAGCCCTTCTGCTTTGCTTATCTGTGGGGAGATGATGAAAAACAGCATCTGACTATTATTCACACCCAGAAACGTGTTCTGTTGTTTCATTCAGTAGCGCAAAAACATGAGTTTAAAAATCACTCTGTTAGGGGTATTTTGGGAAGCTATGTACCAACTAGTAAAGTTAGCAGCTACATAATCTCTTAGCCACTGGAAAATTCAATTCAAGAAGACTTCTTAAGCTGAAAACTTTACTAAATTTTGCTGCTAAGGCAGAACTTTTGAGGGTTATTATTGGATTTTGTTTTTTTTTTTTTCTGAGAGAAGTTTCAATTTTCATGTTAGAAATAAGAGGAGGAAGGGGAAAAAAAAAAAGGCAACCTGAGTGTCATTACTGAGAAATTGGCACTGTGAGTCACAGTTTTTGTTTGACTTAGTTGGTGCTCTTTTTCTTAGTAACTGTGTATGTATCTTTGTGGCCTCCAAAACCAATAGTAAAATAATGCTCAATGAGGCTATTTATGTCAAACTTCATATTTGTTCTCTCATCCATATTATTTATGATTACTGCTTCCCACACTAATTTTGAGCACAGTCTTTACCCAGTTTGTTATTAATATTCCACAGTGATCTTTTTTTATTTTTCTCATCCAGCCATTATGAAAATTGACAGCAGAACACAGAAGATTAATTCATGTATTTAGCTTGAGGGTATGGTATCAGAGTTAAATTTATTAGCTCTTTGGCTACTAAGTAATGAGCGTAACCAGCTTGCATTGAGGTAGCTCCGATTATATCAGTGTTCTGGGTTCTTGTCTGTGCAGTGGATCCTAGGAGTATTGTTTTGTATTGAAAGGTGCTTGTAAAAGGGTTTAGTGAGCCTGTCTTCGTGAATAATTGGCTTGATAAGAGATGTTGTGATACATTGTAATTTTAGGGAGCCAGAGAATCACAGTCCTTAATAGGTGAGCTATTACAACAGTCAGCAGGAGTCATTATGGTCTCTCTTGACAATGTGTAGATTGGGGGTCCTTAATTCAGAAACAATTAACAAAACAGAATGACTCCTTTGGAGAAACTATGTATTGCCCTGCACGTTAGACCCAAAGATACTTGTAAAACTGTCTGCTTATTGGATGCTGTAATTTTAAATAAAAGAATTAAAATTAATAAAAAAATAACCTATTTAGTGCTATGTTTTTCTCCTCTTGCAGCCCATATTTTAATATGCTCTGTTTGCTTATGTCAAGGAAACTAACGTGGATGTTTTGGGAAGAAAGTGTTTTACTTGGCTACTCGTGCAATCTCTTGAGTAATTCAAGATCATAGGCTGTTCATTGATTCATATTTACTTACGTCTTCAACTGGAGATGAAACAGGATTGCAATCGATACACATTGAGCTCCAAAAGGACCATCCATTGCAGTTAAGCATTTTATGTGCTCATGAAAAGAAAAAATACTGCATTTGGAAAGCAGCGTCCAAAATCCAGACTACCATGTTTGTGCTCTGTCAGTTTGGTTCATATTGCTCGTTGTAAACAACAAATGTTGCCTAGACTAACTGAAACTTTTTTCCCTACAGAGTATTCCAGTTCTGTTTTTAAAAAGAATTGATGATGTCAAAATTGCATCCAGTTACAGAACTTGTTTGGTTTTAATCTTGCTAAGATTTCCCATGTTTTTATGAAAAGTATAACTTCATGGAAGTGTTCCCACTTGTGTTAAATGGAGGATAGAGAAGCCAATACGTTAAGTGCTGCTGGGCTTTTGAAATGAAATCTACAACTCCTTTAAGCCACTTCTCATTGAGAAAAGGGAGAGGAGGGTGTGCTGGAAAGGAAATCCAGCCAGCCAACAAACTGTGAGCCATGCAAAGCTTGTGTTCCAAGTGCAACTTCTTATGGCATGCTGGAGGGAAAATGATGTTATGGTGATATTAGGGACATTCTGCAATCAGTCTTTGGGTAAAAATACGGTCCTAGGGTTAAACACCAAATTTTGCTTTATGAATACCTTAATAACGAATGACTGGTTCAGGCTCAGAGCATGTCTGGTTTTTTTTCTTTATCCTCCCAATGAATTACTGACTTATTCACCTATTATTGACTTTTCCACTATGTGTGGAAACAAGATGGGTGGATATTTTCCAAAAGCATTGTTATCAGCTATTCCAGTGTTGTTTTGTATCTTTCAAGAAGGATTTTTTCCCATTTCTCTTGGAGAAAACCTGTCTGGGCTTCCTCTAGAACTTGTATGCAAGCAAAGAAGCTCTTTGTTTTCTGTCTCTTCAATATTCCCCTGAATATTGATTCTTGAGATTGAGCTGTGATGAGGTTAGATTGGAATCTTAGTGGGAATTAATCACAGTTAGTGGGAATTAACATGATTTTGCGAAAGACAAATACAGTTCTGCAGCACCCAAAAACTAATGGAAACATTTTATATGCCAAAACCCTATATTAAAGTTATTCAAATATAGACTGTTCTGATTAAGAAACATCAGAGTTTAATTTTGCAAACCTTAATTGTTCTGTCCTGTTTTTGTTTCAGTCTTCTTTTGTTGTTTTTTTTGTTTGCTTGTTTTTTTAAACATGCTAGCTGCTGCAGCTGGAGTAACTGGGCATTCTGTAGGGGCTGCATTAAATGGATCAAAACAGGGTTGTGTTGCTTTTTTTTTCTTTTTAATGAAATTAGGGTTATCTTCTCTCCTTTTAATATAAAACTTTATTTTTTAAAATTTATGCCTCCTTGGAAGAAAAAAGTTGCAGCTTTTGTGGGGGCAGGGAAGTGTGAGGAACTGCATTCTTTCCTGCTCTGGTTAGCATCTCCCAGTCTGATGAAGCAGGGACCCACAAGGGTCTGCCTAATCACCAGTTCAGTGTGTGGCCTTAGGCAGTCTTGCTTTCAGTGTCTCCGTCTGTCAAACAGGGCAATGGTGCTGCATATGACATAGAAATATCCTTCTTTTACTGTCTTTCTAGACTTGGCTTGCATGAAGGCTGAGATAATTCTGGGTTCATTACAGGATGTGCATGGTATGCAGTAAGCTATAGTGGGAGGAGAAGAGGAGACAGCAATACTGAACTCTGAGGGAAAAAAACAAGTATTGAATAGCTGCCCACTTAGTGGCCGCCTTCGTGCTAAGAACTAAGTTAGAAAAAATTTTGAAGAAGGTGAAGATAATACCTGTGTGAAAGGAGTAAAGCTGTATAATCAATCTTCATTTAAACCATTTGGGCTTGGTAGCCCAAATCAACTTTTGACAGCTATTTATTTATTAATGCAGTTATTTTTACTGTTAAAAATTATGCTCAGCATACCTTATAGCACAAATCACTAAACAAGTCCTTGCTGGAAGAATTACAGCCTTGTAGTATGACTAAAGGCATAGCGGTTCACCTCCTCCTCTGGCTCTGGAGCAGTTAAAGATAATACAGCCTCCAACTACCCATCATCACTCATCCCCCTGGAGAACATCTCCCATGGTTCAGCCAGCAAGGCAGAACATCTTTATGATCCTTAATTTTGCAGCGCTAACGCAGCTCTTCCTCCTTCGTTGTTGTCTGTTGCTAAAATAGGTGACCCTAGGTAGGTGGCTAAAGAGTGCTTACCCATGGTGGTGTATTGGCTCATCCATGACAGTGATAGCCTCCTACTAGCAGATAGTGGTGATCAGCTAACAGTGTCTTGAGTCAATCAAGCTATTCCAAAATGTACGTGTCCAGATCTTCCTACAGAGAGCATAAGAACGACCGTGCTGGGTCAGACCTGAGGCTTATCTGGTGTTACATCCTGTCGCTAGATATGAGTAAGTGCTGTGCTGAGAGTCGTGTTTTTCTCTCACATGCGGCACTGACTGCCTAGGGCAGAGAATAAGAGCAGGCAGAATGTAGTGATGCTTCCGCTGCCTCTGGCGGTTTGGGGCTTGAAGATCTCCTGAGCAAGGGGTTATGTCTTTAATAGCTCTCAGTGGATTTGTCTTCTGTGAACTTGTCTAGTCCTTTCTTGAACCCACAGAAATTTTTAATATCCTTAGCATCTGGTGGCAGGGAGCTTCATGATGTAACTACACATTTTACAAAAAAGCATCTTCTTTCTTTGTTTTGAGCTTGCTTCTTGCTGTGTTAGATAGCCTTTTGTTTTCACTTTGGAAGAGACAGCCACCATTTCTATACTGCTTGTGGTTTTGTAGAACTCTTATGGCTCCCCAGTTGTCTTTTTCAGGCTGATGACTATGGGTGTGTTTCTTTAAGCAAGATACTCTTACCGTTATTTACCTTTGCCTCATTTCCCTGTACCTTTCCCAGTTACTCTGGGATGGCGTCAAGGAGTAAGACAAAATCTGTACATGATGTTTAAATGCAGGTCCCTCTGGATTGATGGAGTGGCTTTAATGATATTTCTGTTCCTTTTTTCCCCGATTTCAAATAATTACTAATATTTAATTTGTTTCTTGACCAGGCCCGAGTGTAGAGTAATGAAACAACCTAGTTATTATTTATCTGTTTTAATGACAAGGTCTCATTTGTGAGTGATAATAGTTAGTTCAGAACTCATTACACATGCTGTAATATAAACACTACTAGTACTAATGGATGGTAAGATTATTAATTAAAGGATATCACTCTGCCAGGAAGATAACAAGAGGATGTTGTCATAAGTTCTTAAATCTTTTCATGACAGGAGAGTAGAACAAAATTCCAGAGAATTAAAAGTTGAAAAAAAAGCAGTAAATGGAATACATAGAAGCCTAGTTGGTCTTGGTCCTTCTTCCAAGTTATTTGACTTATGAAAAACTAGGCAGACTTCAGCAGAAGACAAGATCATTAAAGCTCCTTATTTTTGTCTGAGAAGTTAATTAACTAAAACAGTCCAATGAAATGAATGTGAGGAATATTTCTCTTTTTCCTGTAAAATGTGAAGAGCCTGTTCTTTAAAATAGTTTTGTACAGAGAGAGAAATTTAATATGATTGCTGCTTTTTACAGGGTTTATTTCTTGCCCTCGTTGGCTGAATGCAATAAAACTGGAAGTATGGAAGATACAAAAACTATTTCATAACTGTTAAGGAAATAGTTACATGCAAATTGGAGTTAACTCCAAGCTCCTTGGAAACACTTGATTCCCAAGCTGTACAAACAGGAGCTCACCTGGTGAAACAGATTTGTAGTTGTGCATTTCATTATTTAATGGAGCATATTTTGTTTGGCTGATTTCCCCCCCCCCCCCCATTCTTAACATGTGTGTATTTTGGCAATAGATTTTTGAGTTTAGGATACTGCAAGTGATTGAATTTAAACCCTCAAAAATGTATCTTTAAGGCTTTTAAGTGCTTTCATGGCTCTCATCTCTGCATTTTCTGAGTTCCTTTCATATTTTGAAGGTAGAAGGAGGTTTAACTGGCATATTAAGCTGGTTTGCTATATAAAACTGATGTGTTCGGTATCCATTCTTCCTAAGCGTTGAGAAGTAGCTATGTAGTGAATCGGCTCTGTGGTACAAGAAAGTCCTTTAGGCCAAATTTGGTAAAGACATTTAGTGCCATTTAACTTCACTGGACAAAATCCTGCTTGATTTGGGGTCTTGGTTCTGTCCTCTGGGTCTGGAAGTACATAGCTGACTCTCTAAACAAATCTTACTTATATCTGTTTGTGTGTGTGTCTGTGTTAGGAAAAAACCCCACACAGCCCTGTTATGTGCAGTACTGAAGTTCGTGTGACTGTAATATTAGTTGTCTGATCAAAGGAATCTAATCAAGTGTTGTATTCCTGAGCTCTAAGAGCCTGAAAGAATATAGAAAGTGTTTCATTTCCTTTAAAGCAAAGTGGTAGTATTTTTTTTTTTTTTTCCTAATGAGCTAAATATACACATTTTAATTTTTTTCCCTCTCCTCCTCCTTCTGTTCTTACAAAACATTTTACTTTGTGGCCCAAGTGCAGAAAACTTTGCCAGGAAGAAGGGTGAGCAAAGCTTCTGTTTCCCATGACCCTCGACTCTAATGTTGTTCCAAGAGCTCACTACTTACAAATGCCTTGATAACTGCTTTCATTCCTTTCATCCCTCCCCCGCCGTCCAGCACAGGCCAATGTGACCGATCCTCCTTTGAGCAGCTCTCTTCGCAGAACAGGGGAATCTACTTAATGTAAAAATCATGGCACATAAAAGCATTTAAAGATATATTGCAAAAATTTGTACAGCTGAAGATCTGCATGGTAACTTCTGCAGTGATTTATTCTTGATTTTCCTAGAAGCAGTTTCTTAATAGCTTCTTGTTGATACCAGAACTGACTAACCCTATTTTTTATTTTTTATCCTTGGATGCATAATTGGGTAGGGGTAGTAGTGGGGAAATTGCATCTCATTCTACGTGTACACGTGTGCAGCACAGAACTGGCAGAACTGATCTTGCTCAAATAGTCAGAACTGTGGCTCCTTATGAATGCGTTGCAACATAGACTTTAATTATATTGTGAAATTCTGTTATCATATACTGCTTTGTGTTTCACTGTGAATAGGCACATGCATTTTTAAAACTTCTCTGGATGCATTGTAAGATTAAGAACAAACAGAGAAAACTGTATTTTAAAATACTACTAAAAGACCATCTGATGCAGCAATACCTTACATTGCACTAGAAATCTGGGAATTCCCATGTTTTTTCTGGCAACTCCTTGGTTGCCAGACAGGAAGTCATTCTCTGCTTTTTCAACCTCTGGCAGCATCTGCTCTTAGTTTCTCTGTCCTTTTTTTGTGGTGCTTCTCCGCCTGCTCACTGCTCGCCATCTCTGGGATGTGCCAGGAGGAGGGAGAAATGATGCAGCAAGCCTGATAAATTGTGTTTCAATGAAAGAGACTGTGGGGGGAAGCCTGGGCTGTGGACCCAGCTCCCTGGAAAAGGCTGACACTGTTCTGGGAAATGAACATCCATGGGGTGGGGTAAGAATGTGGGAGATCATGAAAGAGCCTGTAAAATCCCCAAAAGGAGCAAGAGAAGGTATGTTGAGTGTCAAAGCAAATTTGCAGGGAAGAAAGTTTAGGAACCTAGAATGGATAACGGAGTGGTAGAAAACTATGCAGAAGTTAAAATAAAATTATATAGATGAAGATATGAAAAACTAACAAAAAAAAGAAAGAAAAAAGTGTAGGGGGAAAAAAGTAAACATTCTAGCTTTTTCCAGTCCTTTAGGATTTCTATATAATCTTATACTAAAGCTGATGCTTTAAGTTGGTTGTCATTCAAACGACTGTTGAAACAAGCCTGAAATTAATTGTATTTGAAAAAGGGAGGAAAACCGTCATGTATGTGGTATTTGATGTTGGCCAAACAGTTCCACATGGCTCTGTGTCCCTGGATTGGATACCTTGGTATACTATCTACATTAGTACTACAGATATCTGAAACAGGTTGTACACTTACATCTGAGATTTTAGAGCAGCCTTGAATTACACCAACTTGAGGCGTTGCACAAGGCTCTCACCAATATTAATATCCTTTTGTAGTGTGAGACTTAGTGTATGACAAAGACTACGTGAACAAAAGATTCATCACGTGGCTCAGCTACGTCTTGTGTGCCACCATGACCCAGACTCTTTTGGTGTACGTAGTAAGTTGGAGACCAGCAAACTGCATCTTTCTGGAAAGTGTACCAAAAATGTCCTGAACAGCAGTGGGCTTAGGAAAAGAATGGTATGCAGCCCTCAACTGAAGTATGTGACTTGAATGGCATAAATCTTTTTAAACAAGGAGGAGGGTAAGGAGTGATTATTTACTGTATGTTATATCAGATATAATCTTAGCTTCTTAGGTACATTTCATGTGCTTTACTGAGTGGTTAAAAAGTGAGGCTAAAGATTTGAGATCTTCCTGATACAGGACTATGGAATGGTTTTGTCAGTGGACACAGGTCAAATACTGGAAGAGAGTGGGTGAGTGAGTACTGATTTTCAGTTATCTGAGAATGGAAAAAAGCAGGGAAATATGCTTGTTTTCAAAGATTTATTCTTCTCTAACAGAGAAGAAATATTGGAATATTCCAGTATTGGAAATATTGGAATCTTTACTGTGGATCTTGGCCAAAAAGCTTACTGGATGAAAACAAGCATATCTGCAAAACTGGCATTGTATAGAAATGTTTTGGTTCAGTGTAGTTTAGAAAAATATAATAATATGCTAGAAATAGTGCTAAGTTATACCCTACAGCCAACCTTTGTAATTTCAGAAGTAAAACAAAACCAAATGCTTTCTGAAACTTTTAGCCATATTTGTGGAAAATATTAAAAAAATTGCAATTGGTAGCACAAGAAAATTTTCTGTTTTGCTTTTAACCATGCGATTAGTCACTTGTAAAGGTTTTATTGTTGCATTAGTTCTGTGAATATAGTTTGATGATTGGAAGATTTAGACCCTAGTAATTCCCTGCATAGTCAGTTTGCTTTCTAATCCAATGCAGCAATATTGTTGAACAGTCTTATAAACTAAAATGTTGAGAGAGAAAGGATTTTGTAGCAATGAGGTAATGAGAAATAAAATACAAGAATGTGGGAATACTGAAACAAAATAAAATGATACCACTTAATATGGCAAAGAGCTATGAAGTTATATATGTGCCTTAACTTTAGAGAAGCAGATGTGCAGAGCATACTGTGTGGTGTCCTCCATATCAGTGGTTATAAGGCATACATTTTTAGTTGCATTTTTGTTCTTTCATGTATTTATAACTATGCAAAGTCAAAATGAGTTAGTCGTCGTATAGACTTTACAGCTTTTGCGTGCTAAACTAAAATTCGCTTCTTTCTATTCTTCTAATTATATGAATAAGGTTAGGTTTCCACATCTACAGACAAAGTGAGTTGGAGTAAGAAGAGGAATAACAAAAAGAAGGATGGAATATTACCAACATTGTCTTTTGACTGTATAACATTATTTGGTTCACCAGTTATGTTTCTGGGAAGTTTTAGTATGATCTTATCAAGTAAGCATGCAAATGTAGCCTAAAAAATCCCCCTCTTATTAAATATCAATGTTCTGTTCTTGGGGTGTCTTCTTCAGGAATGTGTTGGATTTAGTGCTTAACCATAGAGAAATACTAAGAATATGCAAAGTACTGTACAAGTTTCTAACATAAAGGAAGCTGGCACTTAAAAATGTTGGTATGAATAGGTATGAAGTTTGTAGAAGATACGGACTTTTCAATAGCTCTTGCATCATAGTGTTAAGAAAGTGGGGATTTTGTTGCATTTGATCAAGGGGATTTCTCAGTGCTTACTAGAATGAGAAAGTAAATTGTGCACTTTTCTCATGGAAATATTCATGAGTAAGAAAATGACACTGAAAAATTTCAAACTGCTATAGTGCTTTATTTAACCCCAGAGGAATGCAGCAATGCATGGGCTACATGTTGACGTATTCTGCTGATGTCCTTTCCCTGGAGATTATGAGGAAGAAATTAGCTTTCCTGAAATTAAGAGCAAAACATTGAGCCTAAGGTGGAAAAGTAATGTGGGATTGTTGGGGTAGGGGGTTGTTTATTTTAGTTGCTTATTATTCTTCCATGAATAGCAAGTTGGCAAAGAATATACACCAATGAAGCTAGCAAATAAAAGGGATAAAGAGTTCATTGATAGCAACAATGAAAGACTGTGTCAATACAGAGGAATGGCTCTTGTGCTGCAAAATCGTTGGCACTGGGCACTGGATCCTGTATTCCCTTGTGGTCTTTTCTTGTGGCTTCTTTAGAAGACATTATGGCAAGTGGCCAGCATTAGCTCCATCTGCCCCTGCAGATAGCCTCTCCTCTGTGCCAGCTTGCCCTGTGTTTTGCCAAATGAAAATCTTCTGCAGAAATTTGGAAAAAATGTGATCACTCATAAGAGGGGAGGTTTTTTTTCTTTTCTTTTTTGTCTTCTTTTTTTTTTTTTCCCCTATGACAGTCAGAAAAGTTAATTTGATCCACAAATTCATTCAGCTGAAAAATAAAGAATAACAAGTGTGTGTATGTAAACAATTTCATCAAATAGATGTCTAAAAACAGAACTGCCATGGACAATATTCCATGCGATGGTATAGGCTATGAACCATGTGTGGTAGGAAAGTACTGAAAGCCACTTGAAACCAAAGATGGTAGAAGCTGTGTCAACCAACTCTACAGATTTTTGTGTATGTTTAAAAGGCATGTTAACATGCATTTTAAATTGCTTTCTAACTAGAGGTGATATGGGCATATGTTACAGTGGTGATGTTTTATTAATCTGGGGTGACCTGTTCTGGCAGCAAAACCCAGAATTCTTTTCATGTACAGCTGTGGGAATTAATTGCAGTACTGTGATATGTGCCAACTTCCCCATGCTCAGCATTGCTGCTTTGGGCTAATTTGTAAGTCCTTTACAAGTCCCCTTCTTTGTGCTGACCTGCTATCATACACATAATGAAATTGGAAGATTTTCTGTATGTGACAGTTACCTACAGCCGTTGATTTTCATTTATTTTTCATTTTAAAGCAGTAGTGAGTGATGAAGAGTGGAAAGAGGCGAAAATTGTGAAGAAAATGTATTTTGGTGCTGTTTTCTGAATTAAGACTGACAACTGTGAAGCTGGGATTTTTAATGAGAAAGCCCTTAAGGCAGGAAGAAATTTGAAATATAGTAGTGATATACACAATCTTGTATGATCACTGCTTTTAACTGCTTAATCATTCATACTGCCTAAATATGATGGTACTGCCAGCTGCTGTGTTTACAGTCTATGATGTGGAAAAAGATGTCCCACTGTGACATGTTCTAGTTACAATCAAATTGACTGTAGCAAACACAGAAGCTGTTGAAGTTCAGTGCTTCTCAGTGGGGTGTTCTTGTTCCTCCAGCTTATTTCTGGCTGTTGATATAGCTCGCCTCTGTGAAGCTCGTTCTCATATAAAATAACAAAACCAAGGCAGTTCCTGGTTCATCTTCACAGTAAAGGAGCGTGTCATGAAGTATTTAAGGAGATGTGTATCTCGCAAGTATTTTTCTGGATAAACAGTGTTTTACAGATTTGTATCTGTAATACTGAAAGCCCTGTTTTCACTTGTACGAATTTTTAAATGTTTCCTTGTTTCTGTCATCTGGTGCGGTAAGAATGCTGCAAATCGTGCTCATAGCTGCTGCTTCACAATAATAATGTCTCCATTATAAATCTATTTTTTCAAGTGTTTAGATAACTTAGCCAGAAAAATTGTTGATAGTATAAGAGTTGCTTATGAAATAAATCAAGAAAATAAATTTATTTGTAAAGCAACTAAAAAAAAACCACAACAGTGACTCATTTTCACATACTTAGGAGTAAAAGTCAATGAACTAGATAAATGGTTCTCTGCATTTTAACCTGCCATTTTATCAAGTACTCTGGCAATACTGTTCAGTTTCTGCTGTGTTTTATTCACATATTATGGCTCCTTAATGCTCGATTTTATTGAGTAGCTTGGGTTTTAATAAACCTATATGGCAGTGCATGACCAAATGAGATAGCTCATCAAGCATGGCACCGCAATGCATCTTGTCATATCTGGTAGCAGAATCAAACTGCCAAGAGTTTTGAAACACCGAAGGTGACTGTACATGATCTCCTTTCCAGCCTTCAACTGTCCTGAAATTCAGCTGATTGAAGAGCTGCCTCTAATACCCTGCTGGCTCAGCCATCGCCCCTTTGCTTCTGCTGTCTTTGAAGCCACACAGTAATAACTAGCTTTGTGTCAGATCACCAGATATGTTGCTGTTACTATTTCAGCCAGAGCGTCTGTTGTTTGAAGTCCCATTTACTGCATTCCAGCTGGCGCTCAGGAGTTCATTTAGGCATGTTTAATCTTCTCACTAGGTTTCAACTGGAGTTTTTCTTTATTAACCCAGTGAATGATACCAAGCTTTTCCAGGATGATTGACATCAGTCAGGAAGAGTGTTGGTTATTGGAACTCTGTTTGCTAATGAAGTCATCTTTGTAAGTAAACAAGTGGAAAGACTTTGGCTTTGATGTATTTGCTGAGAACAGATTCTTGCAGGCTGTTGCCAGGGTAGGGATATGGTTCCTTTGCAAGTGCATAAAGCTTCTGCTTTGGAGGTTGTTTGACTCCTGTCAAGAGTTTGGGCTTTCTTCTGTTCTTCCAGCCATCAGACTGGCTAAAACAAACAAACAAACAACAACCTTCCCACCCCAACCAAAAAAATTCTTTGTGCTTACCAACTTGTAGAAATCTTGTCAGGTTTCCTTATCTGTAGAACTTGATCCTTGTGAAGGGCTGTGCCAAAACTAATATACTCATTCTTTCATCCTTCAGGTAATAGCATCCATTGTTTCATCACTTTGTTGCAATGTATTGTTCTCTCCTCCTCCTCAAGGCTCTATATAAGAATTTATTTTATGATCTGTTTAACAAATCTAGGACAAGGAAGTTGAAGAACAATTCTAGTAATACAAAGGGACTGCATCATAGTTTTATCATCCTATATCATAGAATCATAGAATCGTCAAGGTTGGCAAAGACCCTTAAGATTATTGAGTCCAACCATCAACCTAGCACTGCCAAGTCCACCTATACCATGTCCTCGAGCACCACATCTATCTGTTCTTTAAATACCTCCAGGGATGGAGACTCAACCACTTCCCCGGGCAGACTGTTCCAATGCTTGACCGCCCTTTCGGTGAAGAAGTTTTTCCTAATATCCAACCTAAACCTCCCCTGGCGCAGCTTGAGGCCGTTTCCTCTTGTCCTATCACTCGTTACTAGGGAGAAGAGGCTGACCCCCACCTCACTACAACCTCCTTTCAGGTAGTTGTAGAGAGCACTAAGGTCTCCCCTCAGCCTCCTCTTCTCCAGACTAAACAACCCCAGCTCCCTCAGCCGCTCCTCAGAAGACTTGTGCTCTAGACCCTTCACCAGCTTCGTTGCCCTCCTCTGGACACGCTCCAGCACCTCGATGTCCTTCTTGTAGTGAAGGGCCCAAAACTGAACACAGTATTTGAGGTGTGGCCTCACCAGTGCCGAGTACAGGGGCACTATCACCTCCCTGCTCCTGCTGGCCACACTAGTCCTGATACAAGCCAGGATCCCATTGGCCCTCTTGGCCACCTGAGCACACTGCTGGCTCGTGTTCAGCCAGCTGTCAACCAACACTCCCAGGTCCTTTTCTGCCAGGCAGCTCTCCAGCCACTCCTCCCCCAGCCTGTAGCGTTGCATGGGGTTGTTGTGACTGAAGTGCAGGACCCGGCACTGAGCCTTGTTGAACTTCGTACAGTTGGCCCCGGCCCATGGAACCAGCCTGTCCAGGTCCCTCTGCAGGGCCTTCCTACCCTCCAGCAGATCGACACTTCCACCCAGCTTGGTGTCATTTGCAAACTTACTGAGGGTGGGCTCGATCCCCTCATCCAGATCATCAATGAAGATATTAAACAGGACCGGCCCCAGTACTGAGCCCTGGGGAACACCACTTGTGACTGGCCACCAACTGGATTTGGCTCCATTCACCACCACTCTCTGGGCTCAGCCATCCAGCCGGTTTTTAACCCAGCGTAGAGTGCACCCATCCAAGCCGTGTGCAGCCAGCTTCTCCAGGAGAATGCTGTGGGAGACAGTGTCAAAGGCCTTACTAAAGTCCAAGTAGACAACATCCACAGCCTTCCCCTCATCCACTAAGCGGGTCACCTTGTCATAGAAGGAGACCAGGTTAGTGAGGCAGGATCTCCCTTTCGTAAACCCATGCTGGCTGGGCCTGATCCCTCAGTTGTCCCGCACTTGCTGCATAATGGCCCTCAAGATGACCTGCTCCATGACCTTCCCTGGCACCGAGGTCAGGCTGACAGGCCTGTAGTTCCCCGGATCCTCCTTCCGACCCTTCTTGTAGAGGGGTGTTATGTTTGCTAGCTTCCAGTCATCCGGGACCTCCCCAGTTGACCAGGACTGCTGATAAATAACGGAGAGTGGCTTGGCGAGCTTCTCTGCCAGCTCCCTCAGTATCCTCGGGTGGATCCCATCTGGGCCCATGGACTTGTGCGCATTCGGGTGGAGGAGCAGGTCAGTGACTGCCACCTCTTCAACAACTGGGACTTCACTCTGCATCCTATATCCAGCATGTAAGGTCCTATCTGAGGCCTAAAATAAGTTACTGTATTGCAGTTCAAATTAAATCTTCCTTTTTGGCAATTTGAAACAAAATCAATCTTAAATAAACCTGACTTCTAGGATAATGCAGAGTTTTTTTCCTATATTTTTATTGGGTAAATATGTTAAGCAGATTAATCAAAAATATAAAACTTGAGGAAGAAGTACAATAAAGTAATGTGTTTCCTGATTCCTCTATGACTTTCCTGAATGGATGACTTTTATTATTCTTTCATTAGCATTATGATACTGATGGTTAGTATTATATGATCCATATTTAATATTGGTGTTATATTACTTTCTTGTGGTTAAGCTTCAATTGTCCTTTTATTGCTTCCGGTCACATTGTAGTATGCTTCTTTTAGTACTTCCTCTATCAGAGCTCCACAAAAAAAATCTTGCTGGCCAGTTGACTTGCTTCAACCTGCACTAAAACAGGCAACTCTGTCTCAGTTGTCTCCTTCCACTGACTGTAAGTAGTGCTTAGATGGCTACTCTTGACTATATGCCTCGCTGCGAAACTGAACTGAATCCTCCTTTGGAATTGGGGAAAACGGGGAACAAAATGTGCAGGTGAGTACTGTCAGAAAATAAATGTTAACAGAACTGCCAGTTAGAAATTCACCCCTCTGGCAACTGAGGGATAACAGGGTGCGTTTTCGCTCCTTCGCTGGCACCCAGAGGGATTACTCCATTTGAGTGCCTGCAGAAGAGCAGGGGCAACAAAATTGACTTTTGAGCAGCTGTCCTTCCCTGGATGATAGACTTGTACTGTCAGTCAGTAAAGCTGATAAGGTTTTTATAGTAACTTAGAAGATCAGTCAACTCTGCTTGAAAGAGAATTTCTGTCCTGGGCTAAGTGAAATATGCTAGTTCATGCAGACTCCACAAAAAGAGGGACATGACTATCAAGATGTACAGGTTAGAAGCTGAGTAAGAGCAACTCTTGTATTGTCACATAGCTTGCAGATGATAAAAAGGTGATTTGTTTGGTGTGGTGATTTACCTTCCTACATCTGGAAGAAGCAGGATGTATTGAGGGCTCTCAGTGACATTAAGGCTCTGGGATATACAATGATAAATGACATCTTGTAAAGCTGGACAAGGTCTGTGCTCCATTTCTTTGCTCGTTTCATTTTTTGTCCAGACAAGATAAGACGGTAGTGATATCATTTGCCTCTTGTTGATTGAAGAGGCAGTTGCCCTTAAATCTGATTTAATTCAGTTTTGAATCTTTGTATCTCTTAAAGGAGGCCTGCTTATTGCACAACTGGTCTTTTCTGTGACTAGGTGAATTTTGTAATCAGGTAAAGTGATGATGCTTCTAAGAAAGAAATCAATAAATATAACTAAGTGCACCATTTGGTCCAGTGTTAGTGGTTAAACTGTGATGTTGAGCTTTGAGTTTTTATAGGGTAATGCCTGTTACAGCCTCTAGGAAGTTGTCCAAGCAAGCTGCAATTTTCTGTAGAGTAATATTTTTTTTATTTTTTCAGGTAAAATTAACTTGGTACAGAACCTGTAAATTAGTGTCATAGGAAGCATCTGACCTTGGAACTTCATTTTATTCCTTGTTACACTGAAGAGCTTTAACCCTAATATGGTATACTTTCAAGCTATTAGAATAGGTCTCATATAGAGGCAGAAATCTCCAAATGGTATCATTCTGGATGATTTTATCAAGTTATGTAATGAGCCCTGTAATTCTTGCTACATTCTTCACACCTGCTATTTCCGAGTTAGGTTAAACATGCCTCCTTCAGGTTCGAAACGTAGAAGCATTAACTGTCTGATTTGCTGACACAGTGAAAGAGAGATCGGCATCTGGGTGTGACTAATCCAGGATACAAAATGGAGGCTCCGCCTTGGATATTTTTATCATTTGTTTTCCTTTCCCTTGACATTTGTTCCACTGAGCCCTGCATATGTGGAAGAGTGATAGGGGAAAGTCCATGCTCCCTCATTTCCTTTCACGTTCACAGAGATGCTGGTCATTGTGGGCAGCTATTAGATTGTCCAGAGGAAATAAATCTGCATTCCTGTTAGTGAGAGTTAATTCTTACCTTTCAGTGTAATTCCAATATAGGATCTTTTTCATTCAGTCACCTTAAAGCCATGGTATTCCTTTTGGCATCAGTTGGTGTGCAGCAGTTTTATAGAAGTGTAGTAACTGACTGTAGTAACTTGGTGGAAGAGCCAACAATAAAACTGTTTCTTCCCTTTAAACTCAAAGCATCCTGCTGCAAACAAATTCAAGTTTAGGTATTTCTAATAGTTATAGAACAATTAGTTACTTAAATATCAAAGATGCTGTATTTGTATAAAATGGAGTGCTTCAGCTTATGAAGATCTATTTTGTTTTCATCTGTACAAACAGTAGGAAACACTTTGTGCTTAGCATCCAGTTTGTTAATACATTTAATAATATAATCTTCATGTACAGCACAGTAGGAAATGTTCAGTAAGGATGCAGTAATTCTGGGGAGCATTCTTTCCTGTTTTCCATGCTTTTTATCAAAAAGAGACAGAATTTTTTTACCCAATTCTTTACACCCTGGTTTTTTATCAGATAAACATATGGGATTCATTACTAATACAAGAAAAAAATCAGTTCATGTCTGTATTGTCTAAAGACTTCTGGTTCTCTTCTTGGACTGATCTACTCTATAGCTGCATGTAAAAATATGAAAGCAGCAGGCACTGAGCAAATACAAGGTTAGGGCAAAATACTGGTAGGATTTTGATAGTGGTTACCTTTAATTAAAAAAAAAAATGTTAGTCATCTTACTGTGTGGATTCTTATTTGGAGGTGTTTGAAAGATTTTCGACCCTTATTTCACTTAGGATAGTGGAATGGTTCCTACTGTTGGAGATTGTTCAAATTTAAATGACACTTTTTTCTTTTTTGTGTGTGTGTGTCTTGATTTAGGACATGAGGCCAATTTGTGTATTTATATGCTAGATTTTATTCCTGCCAGGGAAGAGGTTAGCCTTCTAATTTTGTGTCCAGCATTGAGTAAATGAGTATTTATGGCTTTACAATAACAAAGGGTTAAGGAAATCACAGAATCACAAAATGGCTGAGGTTGGAAGGGACCTCTGGAGGTCATCTGGTCCAATCCCTCTGCTACAGCAAGGCCACCTAGAGCCAGTTGCCCAGGACCATGTCCAGACTGCTTTTGAACATCCCCAAGGATGGAGACAGATACGTGATGCTTTTGAAACAGAGTTTATGACTTGGCTTTTGTTCATAACTTATCCTTACCATGACTTTTGATTAGATTTGGCAGATATCAGAACCTTAATTGCCAATTTTCCTAGCTTCAAAATAGATACCGTAGATATGTCCTCTAGGACATACAGGATTGTTGCTGGTTTTCTGGGCTCATCTGGACTGTTAATGTTTTTAAGTCTTGACTGAGTTTATTTGTTATCACATTCATCTCTGCATTTGCCATTAGTATACCTAAAAAAGAAAAAAACAGCTTTATGTGGTTACATTGATATTCTATATTTGCGATTTGTTGTTGTTGTTGGAGTGTGTACAACTCTGATTGTATGAGTCAGAAATATGAAGTTTATATTGGTTTGACGTTTCTTTGGTTCAAAGGTCCATTCTGTGTAATTCAGTGAAAATAGTGCTCATAATCCATGGAAAACCTAGTTGATTGGCAAGCACTTGTGATTTTTTTTTTTTTTTTCCCTTCAACTTCTTTGTAGAAAGCTTTTACATAACACTGTATAATGTTTTAGTGTATTAGAACAGGTAGAATGTAATTGTTTTGATAATGTTTATGAAAGAAACTGTTATGAGCTTTATTTTAATCTGCAAATTAATCTGGCAGTATTTTAAACAATAGTGGTCTACTTACATATGCAATTTACCACTAGATATTAATTTCTTATACTAATTTCTTATTTTTCAAGAAGTATAACAGTTCTTCAGTTGTCAACATACTACCTGTATTAATGTTTGCAATCTGGCATCAAAGTATTTTATAGGTTTCTGGGATATCTCAGGTACTTTGACTTTGAAATGGTGATGGGGATTTTTGAATGAAGTTACTGTCCAAAAAAGATACTAGAAAGGAAACTTTGCAAACAGAAAAAATGTTTCATGCGGAAATGCATGAAACCTTGCTCCAGTGAAGTTGTAGTGGAGTAATTCTGATTTTCTTTTTTTTTTTTTTTCCTTTTTCTTGAATTTTAGATTTATCCATGGCAGTGCAAAAATTTTCACAGTCTTTACAAGATTTCCAGTTTGAGTGTATTGGAGATGCTGAAACTGATGATGAAATTAATATTGGTAAGTACATTCTGTGCTCTGGTTGCAGTAACATTTTAAATTGTTTCTTATATGTTTAATATGATGTCACAAATATAGTGGGGCAGTTCACAGTTGTTTTTTTCTTTTTTAATGGAGCATGTAACAAAAATTTCAATAAGTAGAAATCATGCAAGACTTCAGAAATACATGTCAAAATACTATGTCTTCATGATGTAGCTTGGTTCATTGTAGAGGGAAGTATTCAGCAGTACTTTGTCAAATGAGTCAACTGTGAATCTTTTAAATTCTGCTGCTATTTTTAATTTGCAGCCAGTTTTTGTTGCGATACTAAAAGGTACACAAGTTTCCTATGAAATAACATAAGTCTGCAAAAAAACACTTAAGTGCCTAGGAAGTATTTAATGGTCTAAAACCAGGAATATGTTCTTTACAACTTGTGCATTCCTAAGTATATCGTTGTCTGAACTTTTGCCAATAAAATTTACTAGCTGCTTAATGTTCTGCCTATGTGCACACCCAGAACTTCTGCATTCTCAGAACTGAACAGCTCAGCTTGTCTTGAATGTAAGCCTCTTTAATATCATTAGAATATTCTTCCCTCAGCAGACTAATCCTGGAAACATTTCCAGGATTCAGAAATTCAGCCACTTTTTACTGCAAGGCATTGCTGTGGTTGCAGCGATGCTTTTAGGCAGTAGCACAGCAGCTGGAGTGCTCTAGCTCCCATTGGTGAGAAACTTGGATTATAATCCATCTTCGGAATGGCTAAATTCAGTGTCATGAGTCTTACATACCACATGGCCCCCATGCCTCTCCCAAATCATCTGAGAGGAAGGGAGATGGTTGGCAGAGTAGTTGCTTCTAAAAATAATTTGGTACTACAAGAGGGAACATAGGACTTGTTAGTATTTTTTAAAAAAGATCTATATAATGCAGAGAGGAAACTCAGATCTGGGTTTTTCCAAGCATATCTCTTAGTATAACCTCTTTTCAAGTCTCCTCTCCCTTCAACAGTTCCCTTTTCCTGACTGAGTTATTAATCATTGGACAAAAGGTCTGAGCTGCTTGCTTTTGCTGGCAATGTTTGCCGCATCCTCACCCTACAGCATTGTGACAGTTAGGAGGCTGTCATCAGAGATGGCTGGTATTTGGTCACTGTCTTCTACTAACCTTTGGCATGGGGGCAGGAGGGGAGGTTTACTTTTACTGACGTATAAAAGTTGGGGAGCAAAACCACTGAGCTGCTTCTACTCAGATATAAAACTGCATCCGTTCTTCAGGTGTATCAAGCTTGGAAAGAGATGAAAAATGAATGGTGTGTATGCGCTCTTTGGCATTCTACATATTATTTCTTGACTGTTAAAATGAGCTTGTACATGTTTTATGCATTTAAACTAACTCTACAGTATCTCAGTTATAGGTCTTAGATTTGGTCAATAACTTTTAAAGACATAAGGTTTTGCATTTAAAATGAGGTGACTGAGGACAAAGACAACTTTCATTTTACTTGTAACCTAAAAGTAGCAAAGAAAAGACATTTTATTGTTTGGACATTAAACAGGCATTTAAAACTGTTTCGGAAAAAAACAGAGTTCATGAAGCTTGACAGCTGATTTATTTCACTTGGAGCTTCAAAGAAGGGATTTCTAGCTTCTAAAGCACCCATTGCCTGATGGATTGTCATGTACATCAAAGCAGCTTATAAGAGTAAAAGGTAAACTGACAGGAATCAAATTCAAGTCTAACAGAGCTTGAATGATACTGTGTGCTTTTATAGGGTAAGGCTCAATTTTTGATCTCCCTAGAGCAGTGACCTAGAATTTATCCATATCTTTAACATGCCCCAACAAGCTAGATGTTTGCTTATCATCAAAGACAGCTTTGTATAGATGAATCCTGCTCTCTCTGCCTCCTTCTGCCTTCACCTCCTTTTTTTAGGAATATCTACGACTGTGCAGCCCACTGGGAAGTGTTATTCCAGTCTGCAGTGATACTCCGACTTGATAAGTTTTGTACAAAACCACTGTATATGTAGGGGCTTAATACAGGGACTACATTCTGAAGATTTTAAAATACATTTCTATTTCAAGCTTAGCATTGGAAATCCATCCTAATCCACTTTAGTGTTCGAAATTTACCCTCTGAATAAGGCTTCTTCTGTCAGGATATGATTATTTCTGTTAAAAAAAAAAAGTTTCAACTTTTTTCAAAATTGAAATATAAGTGATTAATTTTTTTTCTTTTTCCTACCAGTAATAAGTATTTGGAACTGAGCTGATAGCTCCATGAACTTTTTTTTTTTGAGGCAATACTAGAGTTGAAGGTCTCTGTTCGGTAACTGAACACAACGTACTTTTTTTCTTTTTTTGCCAACCTGAGCTCTAGTAACAGCATTCAATTTTATTTGCATTTCCTGTAACCCGTGCCTTTTTAGATGCTCTCTTTATACAACTCATCTATTCGAATAAGCACATTACACAAAATACATGAGAAGTAGTTTTAGTTAAGCTCCATGACACACTCTATTTAAACAGAATTATGATGGTGTTCTTCATATTTATTTTAATCCACGTATTATTGAATCCAGTGATTTATTTGGGTTTTTTGTTTTCTTTTAATTCCTATCTTTGATTTCTAATTTTTATGATTTCTTACCTTTTATTTACAAATGTTTAATTCTTCCATAGAAGTCTTGTTCTTCTCTGACAAAAAAATCTACGTGTCTCTTTGTGGCTGTATAATGCATTTTATGTTATCTTTTCATGTTGTTGCAAGTTACCCAGATTCATCTACGTAGCCACTTTCAGATATAACATACTCAGTTTAGAGTCAGACATATTGTGCCTGGATTGTAAGCTGTTCCCCTGACTTTCTTGAATAAGCAGACTGGCTTGTTCCTCAAATCATGTACAACTTCATTTTTTTTTAAACTGTGAACATCAAAGGATTCATGCGATAAAAAGCTTTTTCAGATTTTCAGGTATTTGCCAGCAAATTGGATTTGGGAAACAGTGCTCACTAGCTTTTCTCATTAAAAAATAAACAGCTAGCAACAATTGCCAGTGTTGTGTCTTCCTCTGTTTTGAAATGCATGTGGTGGCATGTGATTTGCAGCAGCACAAGGGCCGTGGTGTTTGATAGGGCCACACTAATTGATAGTAGAACATGGATATTAGCTCCAGTTGCCTATGATTCAGCCAAGCTGTTAATTTTTTTGTGCAATTGAAAAGTTATGCAGCAAGTGGCATCTTCAAAGCAAAAATAACACGATGAATGGCAGTGAATCATTAATACTAAAAAGGCATAGTAATGATGGTTTGATGTAACTTACCCTTACTCTAAGGAGAGGTTGTTGCTTCCCCCATCTTACTAACGACTGTGCTTTCCTCAGTCTGAAACAGCCAAGACTTGACAACACTTTGCCATTCACTCTTTCAGACATATCACCCTGTGCACAGCTACTCTCGGCCCCCTTTGCAATTAATATTTTGCACAAAGATTAAATACTTTAAATTGACAGTGAATGAACGTAAAGGAGGCGAGTCATTTGTCATGCCCAGTGAGAGTTTTGTGCAAAATAGATGCATGATTTTTACATGTTTCAAACCTTATAGGTAACATAGAATGTTATGCAGATGAGATAGGTGCAAAAACTATGTTTTTAATGAACAAGTGTCTTTTTCCTCAGTATACACTGTGCAGGCATAAATTTTGCAAGGAGAGGGTTTGCCCAGCTCCTCCTTTCCTAGTATTATCCAGCTTGTGTCACCTGATTCCTTCCCCAGGAATCTCCCTGGTTTTATCCTCTTTTCTTCTGTTTGTGTTATCTGGATTGTGGCTGATACAGATGAAAATAATAAACATTATTATTTAACTCAACGGAATTCTGTCTTGTTTCTTTGACAAGTTCTTGACTATTTTGTATTATGGCTAATTATAGATCCGTGAGATTTAATATCAGCAGTGTAAGACCATGTTCTTCAGAATTAAAAGAAACCAAGACAAATAAATACATTCTGGTATTCTGGCATTTTACTTTAGTATCTGTTTTTTCTTGGTGTGTGCTGTTTAGGAAGAAGCACTGAAAGGCATGTGTTGCTGCTGGTTTTGATTTTTTTTTCCCTGAAGAGAATTTTGACAGATGTTTCAGGTAGCATCAGATGCTTGATTTAGGAATGTAATAGGGTTGTGATTATCTATGAAATCATTATTTATTGAGCAACAAAGAATAGGTCAGAAGTTCTAAAATGCAGTATCTTTCCTTGTGGGAACTGGATTCTCCTCTTGCTGCTAGCAGTTGTGGCTCATGTGATCTTTACTGACTCACACCTCAAGTCGTTCATGGGATTATTAAAATCGCTAGCAACCAACCATCAACAGAACTGTTAACTCATACCAGGCAATTATGTTGTATACAGCAGTTAGTTTCAAGTTGAACTTTGAAAAATCAACTAAAATGTACTGGGAGAAAGAACTTTAAAAAAACAAACAAACAAACAAAAACCGAAGAGAGAAAAAAACAAACAAAAACTTTAATAGTAGTTGTTTGTTGGAGCTCACTGCTGTGTTCTTAAGGCTCTCTTGTTTGAGTTGAGCAACAGTGCCAGAAGCTCAGTCTTCTTTTTTGCTTGTACTGGGCACCCACATGCACAGTGCTTTTGAGTTAGCAGCTGCTCTGCGCTCTTGGAGAGCCTGTCAGAGGACAAGCATTCTGCCATTCAAAGCAGCAAATAGATCTCTCTTGGGAAATTTGCGTATAAAACTACACAAGTGAGAGAAAAAAAAAATCAGAAAGTTTCCCTCCCTCCATCTCTTATAACAATGTAAAAGGTTAATTTTTTTAATGGTACAAACTGCAATGCTCTATTAAAATTTACAAAAAAACCCAATAATTATAGGTAGCTTTATGCCTGCCTAAAGTGTGTGGAGGCAAATCTTGACAAATCAATCTGTGGACATTGCAGTCTCCAAGTTAGGAGACTGTCTTTTGGAGCCACTCGGAGGCTAATCAAGAACTTCAGAAGGTACCTGTCAGGCTGGTCATGATTTCAAGCCGCTGTATCTCTGATGTTTATGGTGTGCAATGGCTTCTTGAATTTGCGTGGCTGTTTCAGAATTATTTATTAAATGCCATTGAGCCACCTACAGTCTGAATCACTTGGATGTCTTGCATGTCATCTCCTTAATCACTTGAGGTTAGCTTTGATGTTCAAGAAAGTTCTTTTTAGGGTTAGTATTCTACCTGCTTTGCACTGAATTCCCATTCGTAACCAGGTTTCTGAATGGAATTACCAAATACCAAATAAGTCTAAACTGAATTCAAGCGGCTCAGGTACCCTACTGCCTTATCCAAACCAAGGAAAGAGGAGGATCTTGCCACTGCCGTGAGGGTAGAGTTCCGGGAGTGGGTTTTTTTAGTGTAGGTATCATCCCAATGACTTTTGTAGTGCTTGAGTTTCTTGACCTTGTGGAACATATTAGAGACAAGCATATTTACAAAAGGTGTTTTTTTAGATGGGTGGGGAAGGGTTGAGTCCTCAATTAGCATAGAAAGCTATTTGCGACTGAGAGTGAATTTGCATAGGAAGATTGTATGCTGGTTTTCCACAGTAATTACCTGTCTAGATTTGCCAGCTCTTTTTCCTCCAGTTGGAAGAATAAATTTTAAGGTTAACTTTTTAGGTGACCTTCAGAGCGACTTTACATAAGCTACTTGTAAGATCTGAATCACAGGACAGAGTTCTTTTGTACTGCTATTGGACTATTTTTATCTACAAAAGTTAAACAGTAACAAATTATGGGAGGAACTCAGCACAATCAGGGTGTGAAATGCCTAAAGTATTTGTTTAAAATCTGTTAAATCTGTTCCTACCGTTATTTTTTTTTTTTTTTAATCCCTGTTGCATATTTAAACAAATGCCGCCTGTTTCCGGAATGCTATTGTTTCTTGACTCCAAGAAATGAATGGTTTTATGCTAGTGCTAGAATGCCATAGAGGCTTCAGAACAGCATCTGCATCAGAAAGAGAAGGTGAGTCCAGCCCAGTGCTTCTGTCCTTGCTGTGGAAGGTCAAATGAGGCTGACAAAGCAGGAAATAAATTAATGTTGCAATAGGCCTTTATCTGTTCCGGAGGAAAAGGTAAAACAAGATCAACAACACAGGCCTTGGTTTTTCTTCTTCTCCAAGATACATATCAGAAGGTTGTTAGAATTTGCACGCTTCATTCCCTGTTACCTTAAGATTCATATTCAAATGAAAAAAATTAGATTTGTGTGGCTGATGCACTTACTGCCCTTCCTGTCCATCCTACCCTTCTTCTGTGGCAGGAGCAGCTGGATGCGAAGTAGATGATCTCCTGAGCCACTGCAGTTTACACCCTGGTGTGCTAAGGGAGATTCAAATTCATGCTAGTTCACTTTATTATATTGGACTGCAAACTGTGGTGGCTCAGACTGCCACTTGCCTATGAGCTCATGCTGTTTACAGGAGGAGGCTGAGGCAAGCAATGGACAGCAATAGTTTTGGTTGTCCTCATGCATTCTGCTAAGGAAATTAAATGAGTCAACATTTGGTCTGAACAGCTGAGTAGATAAGTAGACAAGTCCATGCCACGGACAGATCAAGATGAAGTATCTGTTGTGTCTCTCAGTAGTTTGATCTTCTGGACTCTTGTAGATGCATTCTGCTTTATTGTCCTCGTTCCATCCCTTCAGCATACCTCTTCTTCCCTCCTTCATCACTTAGCTTTGTTATTTCTAGAGTTGGGCATCCCGGTGCAAGTATGAACGCCTGCGGGGAGACAGTCTAGAGGACTAGGGAATTGCTTTACAGAGTTGGTTTGAAAATAACTGGTATGTACTGTTGCTGCATATAATACACTTGTAGTAAAAAGGCGTAACACTTTAGAGTTGTCAAGTTAGTATACCTCTTGAGCAATAGGCACTTGTTTTCAAAAACAGGTATTGGTTTGATCAACTCAGCTTTGAGATATTCATCTTCAGGTATGAGCAAGTAAGAGGAAGGATTTGTACTTTCTGAAATCAAAATCCTTAGTAGAGATTAGAGTTTTAAGCACAGGAAGTCCTTGATCCCTTTTGTAGGCCTAAATTCAACAAAGCAATTATGGCAAACCTAACATCTGTTGAAGTATTTGGTGATGTTTTTCCTAATTAAAGTGTTTCACCATTCAAGTAATAAATGCACTAAATTTTACAAACCGGAAAAACACTATTAATGATTCTCAGCTGCAGTCTGAATACATTGCTTCTCCTTTTACTTCCCCTATTTCAGCACCCACAAAAAGCCGCAGGCAAATAAAGTTTGTACAGCTGGAAAGATGGAAATATCAGGGTTTTTTCCCTTCCTTTAAAGTATGGATGTGCCTCTGAAGAATCGGGGATTGGCAAGCCTGAAATGTAGTCATATTACTTCTAACTTCTTTGTTTATGGAATGTTAGGATTGAATATTACTTTTGCAGCTTAATATGTTGTATGTTAGCCAGTGGTTATTTCCCCCATTGTTTTGTTTTTCAGCTGCTCAAAAAACTTGATCATGCAGTAGCAATTGTTTTCTTAGAATGAAAGATTTGTATTCATAGTCAATTTATATCGCGATTCTTTCTAGTGGGATTGGGGGGAGCAAAGGAAAGCAGAAGAGGATTGAAAGAATCTCTGATTTAACCAGAATCCACCTTTGATCTTATCTATTTCTGAATATTCCATGGTTTTTAAAGCTGTTCTTCCTCTTACAGGCTGTGGATATCAGTCAACTCTGGAGAAGTCTGATCTGTTCAAGTCAAAGGTTAATGGTTAATTTAGTTAAGGTAAAGATTAGTTGGATTAAATGGACTTTTACAGTATAGGAAGTTATGCTGTTAGTTTCAATTCAGCCAATTCAAGCTGCTAGGATTTCAAAGTAGGTCTCCAGAAGCACTTTAAGGTCACTTCATACCTGTTGGACAAAGGATAATGTATTGAATCTGGTTGCCCACACCCTGCCGAGTTGTGGAACTCAGCCCCAGGACTGCTGTGCATGTGGCTCCATCAGGTGGAAACAGAGGCTGATTTCTCTTTGGCAGATATGATAACTTTAAAACCTATTTTGTAGTGGCACAGAGATGCAGTATTTCTTAATGACCACTTATCTAAAACTGTTATCTCTTTATTCTCTGAGAATACGGTGAAAATAGATTTGTTGTGGCTGGTCCCAAAAGCCTCCGTTCCTTCACAGAAGTATAGAAGGAAGAGGAGAGGCAAGAAAAGTGATTTACTGATTTGTGGAAGGGTTTTGATATAGTGCTCTGTGAGAGCAAGTGACTGCCTGGGAGATCCCTTCAGTCCCATGTTCCTAACAAAATGGAAGAAATTGTTTCGATGATTTAAAAGGTTTCTGCTGTCACTTCAGGATGCCACGTTTTTGGAGAGGTGCTATAAACTAATAGAGTCTAGAGTGGGTTTTTCTTCCACAGCTCTGCTAATGTATTGAAGAATTGTGGTGTTAAAGAATACATGCTGCAGAAGATAGATAAATTTCCAAATTGAATAATATATTTTCAAAATATGTGCTGCTTTTATAATCAGAATAGAACACTAACACAGGGTAGATATATTGCAGCTGTTTTTTTAATAAACTTTTAAAAGTGGTGGTGGTATTTGAGTAATTGGTCGGTGTGGGTTTGTTTTGGTTTTGTTTTTGCTAACATACTGTGGGATAGACAGCCATTATAAACTTGAAAAATCTTTCAGGATTCTAGGAAATGTTTTACCCGTGTTTGATCCATTTAGAATTTGCTACTTGTATTTGCTTTGTGAGATTCTGCATGAGTAGGGCATGGCAGTTTACTGGTATTAAGTCAAGTAATTGGATTTATTTAAATTGTGAAACATCGCATATCTTAAGGTTATCTCTCCAAGCATTGCGTTCGACAAGTGCTGACGGTGGATCTGGAAATTCTAGATAACCTGACTTTCTTGCAAGTCGTCTTAGTTTGTATATAAACATGTAGCTTTTTTTGTAGACTTCTGCTGAAAAGCAGTGGAGTGGAAAGTGTAAATGTCTTGGCTTAAAGCACTGTTTTAACTTTTGTACAAGGCTTATATTTGTTTGTTTAAATATTTGTGACACAATAGCTATGTTTTATAGCAAGGAATTCTTGAGTATGATACTGTTTGTAACTGGATTTAGATAGTTATGCTGACAAAGGTTTTGTTTCAATAAAATTCTGTAATGGGGAAAAGGATTTTTACTTCTAATAACGGCCCTACATTCTATGCTTTACATATGTTTAGGAAAAAAGCTTCATAAAATACCTCGCTGTGTTTGCTCATTAAGTTTTGCAAGATGACAATACTTTTGAGTTAAAATTCCAGTTACCTAATATGGTATGTACATATTATACTGTGCTTTGCAAGATGTGTTTGCAAGCTTTGGGCTTTGATTAAGCTTAATCTTGATTTGTTGCCTTATATGGTTCGCATATTAGTCTGCACTTTCAGGCTCACGTGTATTGTGCTCAGACAGGAGGTTCCACTGTTAGTGTGGAACTTGCTGGCCTCTTCTGCTGGTTTGTCGTGCCTTTATAGCGTGACAAAACCCAGCAGACTGGTCAGGGGAAATGCTTGTCCCTGGTATATGGCCAGCAATGGAAGGGCTTTTAAACATCTGTTCATGGGGAACACCCCTTTAAAAAACATAGGGATTGAATGGCATAAACCAGGGCGGGGTCAAGCGCGGAGACTGGTATCTGTGGATTCATGGTATCTGGTATCTGAATCTGTGGTAGCTTCATTGCTGGTTTTGTCTTCATGGGGAATTTGGAGCACTTACTACCATCTCTCTGTCCTAATACTACAAAGAGCCAATATGCTCCAAATTATGATGTAGAGGACAAAATACCTCTGCATTTACTCCGAGTTCACAGTGCTTTAACTCAAATGAAGTAGAGAAAAGCCTTGAGTTTTGTTTATTTACTTGTAGTTACATGGATTTCAGTAGCTGGGCTCTGATGAAGTTCTCTGCTTGCCAGCATATAGTGGAAGATGTGATCATATTTGGAGAACAATATGTAGACCTTGAAGCATAAATTTGGGCATAAAAGTCTTAACTTTGTCATTTTTCTTGCTTCCTCATTTGTGTAATTTCTTTGCAGAAGTTTTAAACCAGGCATTTTTCATCTCTGTGTCTCTCTGTCTCTTGTAATATTTTTCCTTTCTATAATGGATTTGCTTGGCAAATTTGGATTTATTTTTGTAAGGTAGCACACTTATTTTCAAGAATTGAAAAGATTTTGCAAAATACCTTTCCTTGTAGCTCAAGGTGGGAATTGCCACAGGAAACAAAATTACCACTGTAAGTTGTGCTCCCTGGAAGGATCTAACTCTTACAGCAATAGTTACTTTTTTTTTTTTTTTTTTCTTATGGTCATGTCTGTGTTAAGTCAGGATAAACTATCCTTGAAATTGTATGGGTTTTTTTTGGGTTTTTTGGTTTTTTTAAAATTTTTAGTTTATCAGGGTTGAAATCAATGTCTGGATTAGGTAGAAATTGCTTCAAAATCTGAAAGATCATGGTATTAATTGATAAAAAAAGATTAATTATGGAGCAAATAGTAAGAATTTTCATTTATTGAGTCCAAAATTTCTTCACTTTGTCTGCTCTCAGTATGTCTTGATTCTATCACAAGAGCAGTACAGACCAGACAGAGTTGCCTCTACCTTTGTGTACCTTCCCAAGATGGAAGTCTTCAAGGAAATTTGTGGTTATTGGGGCTGAGAATTTAAACCACTGTCTGCTGGCAGAATTTGCCGTCAATCTGAGAGTGTCTTTTGGGGTATTTCCATGTAACTTTAAAACCTGTACACTTGAACCTTTGCTTCAGCCTGTGTATTTTACTACCAGAAGAACATTTCATTGAATTATACGAAGGTAAAAATAGCTTTTTTTTTTTTTCCCGTTCTTATGGAGGTTCTGGTAAATGTAAACACAGACTAAAGGAATGCATGAGGTCCTTATTATAGATCCATAAAATCTGATACCCAGATTACGGAAGTAAGAGAGACCAAATGGAGGATAAGGCAGCTCATCCAATATTAATTTTCCAAATTTAAATGAGACTGAAACCCCATGAAGAAATAAACCATTATCTTGCTATTCTAACTTCTTTTTCCACATTGGAATCTTCTAACATCTTTTGACACCAACACTCAAATTAAATTAAAGCACATCTGACATGCTGTTAGCTTACAAACTGGAATTTACATAAATACCTAAGCAATATTACCTTAAACCTAAACAAAAGAAAGCAGTTACTCTGTTTCCTCTAATACTTTGGGAGTGAAACCCAGAAGAGAACGAAATTGGTAAGAAAAACAATGGTTTCAAATCCTGCTCTCCTCTCCCCTTCTTTTGTCTTCTTTTCTGCTTTCCCAGTAAATACTACTTATGGTACTGAGCTCAGTCTTCCAAACTGAAGTTTCTCCAAAACTGTTGCTTAGAAAGTGAGAGAAGTGGACCAGGGGAAATAGCAGCAGCCAACAAAAAATGAAAACCTGAGCAATAATTGGGAAGATTTAGCAAACGTACTTGTCCAAATATAGCTTTTCTGAAAATCTGTTTTAAAAAAAATATTGTTTTCTGTAGGAATACTTGCAGTTGTCTTACACTACTATTTTTTAAATTGTACTACAGCAGTCAACATTAGTTATGAAATATTTATAAATTGTAGAAATTATTCTTTATTTCAGTTTATTTCAGTTTGCAGACTAAGGTGCTGATCCTGCAGCTTGTTCCCTTTGGGCTAAACTGTAATTCCATTTAAAGCTGTAGATAATTGTACACCTTTAACGTTTTACAGGCTTTATTCAGTAGAAAAAAAAGGAAGCAAAAGAATTGTAAGCAAATCAGTCCAGGTTGTGACAGTGGTAAAGGAAATCTGTGTTGTATAAGATAAGACTATATTTAAATTCATAGCCAACATATTGAAAGACAAAGAGAATGGGAGGCTTTGGAAGCCTTATATGAAGATAGTCCTCCTTTGGATTTACATTTTGGCATATTGAAAACTTGCCATTAGGGTGACATTTTGAGACATCCAGTTTAGTTATCTTCAGATATATACTACAGATCCTCTGTGGCTTTTATGATACCCACAATTCTTGTTAGGTAGAAAGTACTGAGAAAGCAGATTATCGTCTCTTTATTCCAGATACTGGTGGTGGCCTGTCAGTGTTAATCTGAAATTTGTGATTTTTCCGTCTGATCAGGAAACCATCTGTTGCTTCTCTTGTCCTACTCCCCCCCACCCCGTACTTTTTCAACATGGCTTAAAGCCACAGAAAGAAGGATGGAAATTTTATTTGATGTTGTGTTTTTTTGAAAAACTGCTTGAAATAGCATTTGTGGCTGCAAATAATGCTAGTCATTAGAAGGTCTGGAAATATGTCTGTGAATTAGTAACTATTTAATAATATATCTACTTTCATTTTAGAATTGGGAAAAAAGTCTCTCCTCTCAGCACTCATGGATCTTAAATTTATTCTGCTTTGTCACTGAAGTCTAGTTAACAAGTGTCAATCCTTAGGAAATTTCCTTATGGGTCTTAGGTCCATCTTGAATTCTGATTTAGTAATGTATTACTTGCTGGGAAAAACTCCCTTGGAGGCTTTAGTTGAAGTTCGTGCTCAAGCGTGAATTTGGAGCCTGCTATAGCATGTCTATGCTAGATATGACCAGTTCTGGAGAGAGGATGTACTTGACTGACCTTCCTGCCAAAGTGTGTCGGGAGCAATGTACAGCACAGGCCTGGCATTTCCCCAGTCAGATCCGGAAGTTATAAGGAAATCTCTGGCAGGCTTGCACATTTTCGCCTCTTATACAGCAAGATGTCGTAAGAGCAAATGACATATTTCTGTATGTACATTTTTTCCATGCTGGCATTCACATATCTGAAGACAATGGTGATATCTGCTTAGAATACTATAAAATGTTGTTTAGTGTACTTTAGAGTATTTAAAAATTGCCTAGGCATTGTTCAAGACTGCATGTGTAAGTATAAGTTAAACCAACAGTCCATTTCACAGAAGAGATGGTTTATTTTTATTCTGTGTTCCACAGTAACTTTCCATTCTATCTCGGGTTGAACATTACCTTCCAAACTTGGCTTTATGTCTTTGAATTCAGTATTGGTCATATAAAACTACTTCTGTGTTTCATACATGTTGCTTTCCTTTTCTCGTTAAGTATAGATGACATCGTACCTATTGTATGTAACATTTAGTAGTGTAGTGTAACACTATACTCTTTAGTATTAAGCTAATTATTGATAGAGGAGCTTCAATAATGTCCGTAGGCCTGCTGTTTTAAGGTGATACATTCTCTACACAAGTATATAACAAAAACTTCATTAAGTATGTTAAGTACATGGGTTTTTTTCCTATGAACCACTGGGTTGATTTTAATGCAGTACGTCAGAATTCTAGAGCATAAATGAGGCGTATTTTTAATAATGCATTCTATAAATTCAGATAAATCATTTTTTACCCTTTTTCATCTCACCCTCATTCACTTAGTCCTACACTAAGCTTCAGTTCTCTTTTAATTATGCGAGTATACTTGTTTGTGGAGGTGTACTGTATGTTTGAAATCATAGGGATAAAAAAACCACATGAAACACGTGCATCTTTTGGAAAAAAGGCCATTGTTGAGCTACACTGTTAAGGTTTAAGCTGTTGTTACTGTTAGTTTGCTTCCTTATGAAGCAAATTCATCAAAAGACTTTTCATTTTAAAATAAAGAGGGTTTTGTTTTGTTTTTTAAATAAAGTAATGGGAGCTATTTCTCCTGAACAAGGGAAATTTTGCAGCAAATTATTGCTGGGTTGGGAATGCTCCAGAGAAAACAGCTGGCAACCTGTTTTAATTGTAATGAATCAGACCACAAGTGTACAGCCCGATACTTATACAATTGTTTTTACTTGTTGGATGTTGCTTTTCACAGGCATCATTTCCATCATGATGCCAAGTGTATCTTACAAGTCTTTGAATAGCCCTTAAGTAAAAAGCAGACTGTAAAACTATTTGGATTTTGTAAGCTAGTATCTCCTAATGACTTAGAATGAAGTATTAAGGCAGCACTTTGTTTTACTTAAAATGGCCCACCAATAACAATAATGCTTTTGAAAATAATTAAAAATACCTTCATATTTAATATAAGTTAGGTTAGATATTGTACTTTATATTATTGGTGTGTTTTCAGAATTTATTTCTTATCAGCACATTCCCATGGCATTTCCTCTTGTAAAATACTTGACTCTTCCTCCCCCCACCCCCTTTTGTATTTACAAAGTTCACTTTAATTCTTCTGTGTCTAGTTTGACTAAAAAGAAGGGGAGAAAAAAAAATAAAGATCTTGCAGCATTTGTAAGAAAAGATTGTGAGCCCTGCCTGTAATTCCTGGGTTTCCTGACAGACAGCAGTGGGCCGCATCTGACACAAATGGTGCTGATTTTTAAATCTTCTGGATTTTAACTACGCAAAAGCACCTCAGATTATTGTTGTTGAAATATTTGGGTTTTTCCTGTTGAGAGCTGGGAATCCAGACGGAGGTGCGTGAAGCCCATGCCTGGGGTTCGTGCTGACATCCTGAGAGGGGGCCCGGTTGCGGAGGGGCATGAGGCCCCCGCCCAGCTCCCCGGGGTGTCCGCGGGCCCAGCCGCCCCAGGAGGCCCGATGCCCCGCGCTGAGCTGGGCGCTGCCTGTCCCTCCCTCTGCCCAGCCCGGTCCCCAGGTGAGGCGGAGCTGTCGCCTCTCTGCAGCCAGAGGCGGGCTGTGGGAACAGCGGGGAGGAAGACGGGAAAAGCCTACGCTGGGGAAAGAGGAGCGAGAGCTGTCTTGCCTTGCCTTTACCACCTCCCGCTGCAGCTTCCAGCACAGATGAAGTTCTCTGCGGACAGACCCTGGCTTTTAATGAGGTCAGACTGAGTGGGGGATGAAGGGTGTGACAACATGAAAGACTCAGTACTGCAATGCTTATTGGTATTGTAGGAGAGCTGGTGGTGGTAAAGTCTTTTTTGACATTATGTGGTGCCATTGCAAGGGCAGAGGAGCCAGTGGGGTCACCAGAGACATCCATGTTGCTGAGCCTTGTGTACTGGGTGTGCATCCTTCGTTACAGTCTTGATTTCATGATGCACTTGTTCTCCCCGTGCACCTCCTGAGCTGGAAAGGATGGTCCATGGCTTTGTGGGCATTGACCGGCACAAAAAGGATGGACGTGGGTGTGGGGCAGCGAACGGTGGAGGTGTAGTCAGTATCGATGCGAAGGTGTCTCTGCAACGAAGGTGTCGCTGGGATCAGGGGAATGGTTTGTCTTAGTGCTGCTGAAGGGTGTAGGTTCTGTGCACTTAGTGAAACTCTGACCTTTATAATCTCCCCAAAGGTGAGGCAACAGGGAAGAGAAGATGGAGACAGCTTCTCAGTCTTCAGCTGAGGCACTGTATAGGGAACATATTAGTATCTTTGTATTAGTGTTAAACATTGAGGAAAATCTTGATTTGCAAACTTACAGAACATGTTTTTATAGTTTTTTCTCTCTTTCCTCGTTGTATTTAAATCCAAAGCAACAGTTTTGACTTTGAAACTAAAAAACCCTTTGGTTCTGCCAAAGAACCCTTTGGTTCTGAAATTAGGAAGATGACTCAAAAGCGTCTTTTACTGTTTTTTGGTTTTTTCTTCCTCCTCACAGTTTCCAGTCATCCTTCTGCCCAGTTTCTGCTTCCTGCTGTTCTTCCTTTACTATCTTTTTGCTCCTAAAACTCTGAATATTGCCTGACCAGGATATTTTCTTCACAACTGTATTGCTTTTACCTGCCTGTCTCCCACCCTTTCTATTTGATTTAGATAAAGTCCTGCCCATACCCTGGGGCTGGGAACTGGCAGTCTTTGTGCTTGGCTGCTGAAAGGTGTAAAGTGTTAACTTTCTCATCGTAGATGATGAAGAAAAATAATTTCATGAGCCGTTGTTGCATTAAGGATGGTTTTAATGATATGATCAGAAACTTAAGTGAAGGATACCATAAGCCTTGACGTGGGTAGGGAAAACTTAAATTTCAGTAGGTTCTGGAGCTGCCGTCCTCACAAAGATATCGTGCTTGGTATAATCATTTCTCTTTGAAATAGTGCTGTCACTGTGAGTGACTCCACAGTAAAAAAGCAAAAAAAGGAGGGGGAATGGAGTTTTAACATGTGACTGCAGTAACACATCATCTTGTGGTTAAAAATGACCAGTTATTTCACTGAAATAATCTGGAAACAATTTCTCTTGCTGGCTTTACTAGAAAGTCAGCTGTTTTTCTGAAATGCATCTTAATTCCCTGAACAGGTAATAAAATTCAAACAACATGTTTATCTAGTTTATTTGAAAAGATTAATTTTTTTTTTTTTTAATGGTGGGTAAAGAATCACTCTACCACATGTGCAAGGGATGAACTGGCTCTGTCCTGTTTTCTACAGGCAAGGATCATTTCTTGTTAAATTGTGGGGGAATATCAGTGTGAAAATAAGAAACAGTTTGGCCATGTGTGTTTGGCTCATTGTTTATTTAGTTTTTAGGGTTTTGTAATGGGTACATAGATATTCTTTAATGTAAGACTCAACAGATTTCTTATCAGGTAACTTAACCAGTCAGTTCATCATCTATTTCTTTACCTGGTTTTGACAGTTGCGGTATTATGAGCTGACTGTAAGAGATTGAATTAATTCAGTGGATAGCAAACTTAAGTTCTTGATCTCAAGATGTAACTCTGATAAAGGCTGAGCTGGTCAGTAACTGAAAGTCAGTAACTGAAAGGCTCAGCTGGTAAGCCTGAGTTGAGGAGTTCAGAAGTTTGTGCAGAAGGCCTAGAATTTCTTTTACTTAAAAGGTGGCAAATTTTTTCTGGTGTGTGTGTTCTTAGGGAAAAATATTAAAGGAAAAGGCTTGAGACGCACCTGGATGGACATTTAACTTACCAGGTGTACTTGGACTAAACAAAGAGCTCATGAGGAATAATGTGGAAAAACTGATTTGTCAGCAAAGAATGACTTAGAGGTCAAGATATGCAGGTATAGCATTACAGCTGCACAAAATAAGCCATGTAAGGTTTTGCAGAAGAAATTGGAATAAACAGCGAAGTGTTCTTCAGCTGTAAAAGTTAAAAGACAGCAAGAAGAATGCAAGGGTGACCTTTCCATTTTTATGGAAAGGGTAAAAATGATTTGGGTATGGTCCAAAAACTAAGTAGCAATTCATGAATGCTGACAAGTTAAGGCAAGCTAGATGCTGGTTCCCTCTTAAAAGATACTGGAACATAGCAGATCCTCTAGAAAATGTACTTATTTCCTGAAGTCTTTCAAGGAAGTTGAGAGGTGATGAAGCCATATTATTGGAGAGTGCCACATTTTGTCATACCCCCAGCAGTGTATGTTGGTTAACTGTGAAGACTTTCTGAAGCCTGTTCTTTTGAGAAATTCTACAAGTTTTGTTTCCTTGCTTTTTTCCTCTTTAAAAGATGATTTAGATTGCCTCAAGTTTGTTGTGAGAAGCTGTAGGATTTTGCGAATCTGCATTCTGAGATCAGAGCTTTAAACCATGAAGTTTAGCACCTGTCATTGGCACCAATTACTGCTAGATGCATCAGGAGAAAGTAAAAAGAGCTACTTAGCTCTCTTCACATGATTCTTCGCTGTCATTTTTGTCTGTGGAACTGTGGTGCTGAATTCTGAACAACCCTTATGCCCTTGAGAAAGTAATATAAATGGAAAGACAGATTTTTCTAGAGAGATTTGCAGCACTTGCTTAGATGAGAATGAAGCCGTAAGATTTTTTTGAATGTTTTCCCATTTCTTGCCCTCTTTTATGGGTTAATACTTTTATTACGTTTCTGTTGACATCCGCTATAGCCCTTTGACTTATATTTGAAGGCAGTTTTGAGCAGACGCTCTCACAGTTGTAAGAGTTCAAAGCTTGCTTATAAATCAATCATCTGTTCTCATCACATCTCATAAAGCCAAGGAGCTGCTAAACCTAAACATTTGGCATAAAAAACACATTTCTTCTAAAATGGTGACTTTCAAATTTTTACCTGGATATTTTTCATAGTTCTTGCAAATGTTTCATAGTTCTTGCTGCACTTTAGTAGAGTAAAGATTTTTCTTTGCAGTTTCTTTATGCTTCTTGTGTGCTAAAGTAAATTTTGTGGCTGATTGTAGAATTCTTTGTATTGAGACTGATCTTTGCACATTTCAGGAAAATCAGTTTGCCATATTCCATTTAAAAAAATATTTTTAAAATTCACATGACTCTTAATACTCAGGTTCTTTTCCCTTGTTTTTTACTTGCACTTGACATGCTACTCACTTCAGTCTGTACCTCATTTAATGACTACTGATTTCAGTGAAGTACTATATAAGAACAGTATCTTATAACTACAACTTAAATCCAGATAATGGACTTATCTAGTCTTAAAATGTAATGTTGACCAGGACATTCTTTTTCTTTGTTTTATTTTCAGCCCAGTCACTGAAAGAGTTTGCTCGGCTCCTGATCGCTGTTGAAGAGGAGAGGAGACGACTGGTAAGTTTGCTGGCTCTAATATATTGCATTAGGCCTCTTTTTGTATAAAATAGTACTTTATTTCTTTTCCTCCTGAAGTCCTATTTTTATTTTTTTTTGTTTGTGTAGTAGATGTTAAGTATTTCATAAGAATCACTTGATTCTGCAAAGGCAGAAATGTGCTAGCACAGACTGCAGCAATTTTTAACGGACTGTTCAGCCAAATACTTTTGCATTGATTTAAAAACTGTTTTCTCACAATTTCCTTGCTCCACACCCCAAAATAACCTCTCAATGCTGCTGTACCTTTCTATTCTCCCATCTTGTCTTATTAGTCACAGGCACAGCAATAAAGTAAACTGTAAACAAAGAGCTTATGGTGGAAGTTTAGATTGGTATTTATATTTAATGAAATACTTTTAGAATATTGTCCAGTGAATGTATACTAGTAATCCAAGAATATGATAAATAAGTGGTAAGAAGATAAACCAAATTCATCACCTCTGAGAAACTCTTGCAGAGTACATCAGACTCATCAGATTTGTCCTTTGTTATGGTATTCTTATTCCCTTTGTTTCCCTACTGATGAATCTACAGTATGCTTTCATTTATGTTTCTATTCAGATGTAGCTTTGTTAAAGAAGTTTTAAGTATATTCTTGTACAAGTATTTTTAAAAAAATTCCACATAAGTAATGAAACTACTTTTTTTCTTCCCTGGAAGTCAATCATAAATAAAGAAGTGAGGTAAGGATTAACCCTCAGTAGGGGGATTTTTAAATGTTGTGAAAGTTTAACTAGCTCAAATCCATCCAATGACTATGTCTGTCCTTGCTTTCCTTCCTCTTATAAGTACTTAGGGGGGTGAGGAAAATGATTTACTGACTCAGATTGGAGGAAAATTATTAATCCAGGAAGAGGAATACAGAAAGTTCTCTTATTCCTAGGAGTAAATAACCATGGAATTGGTCTCCCACTGTTTTTGTTTACATAAATATTTTCAAGTGGCAAAATCATAAACATCTATATGGTACAGTTCCACAGTTAATATCACCTAACCCTATAAAAGTGCAAAATTTTTGCTTCATGCTAAATATTTTTTCCTGGGTAGATGGAAGAGTGAGAAGGCGACTGTTCAGTACTTGCCACCTTAAAAGACATTTACCAGAACACTTATTAATTACTTGGTTAAACAATGTTTTAAATGAATAGCTTTCTAGTTTAGGTTAAAGATTATTGTGAGCTAACTATTAGAAAAAGGAAAAGCAGTGAATAGGTGAGGGTTTTATTTTTCAAACTAGTTAGTCTTTCATAATATGTATACATAATTTCCCTTAATTTTTTTCTTTCTTTTTGTTTCTTTTTTTTCCTCAGAGGAGTCACTCCCTTTTCACTTTTAGGAGTTTCTGGCCTCTCTATGGGTTATAATTTGATCTTTCCATGTAACGTTTTACTTTGTATCTTGTAGGGAGGCCATTAGAGTAAAAGGGGGAAAAACATTAATTTCATTAAGTGAAAAAAGACCAGTCGGATAGAAGGATACTTTTTCTTCCATTTCAGTATGACTTCAGTGGGAATGCATGGGTTGTATAGCTGAGCTGTTGGATCCCAATGCAGGGTCAAAGACTTGGGTGAGGTTTCAGTCTCACAGAAAAATATTGTACAAATGGCTCTAAGATTAGTAGAATGTGATCATCAAATCATTGTAAACAAAGTGGCAAATAGTATTCATGTGTGGAGAAGCTGCTCTTGACGGGAAATCATTTGCGTCCAGCTTTTTGCTGGGTTTAGAATAGCCCCATTCTGTTTGTTCTTCAAACTGAATGCTCATGCTGAGAGCATCAACGACACACAGTTGTCATGGTAGTGATATTTGAATAAGAAAATACAGCAAACTTAGAATTCCTCTGTTTTTAAAAAGTTTGATCTTCCTGTTGGTGGAATTCATTTAATTATTATCGGAATTAAACTTCCTAAAATATTTGTTCCTGGTAGAGCCAAATGCAAAAATGAGAACTCGAGGCTTGAAAAAATACATATGGGATAAACCAGTCCCACCTAGATCTCTACATAGTTATTGTGCCCATGCTATTCTTTAGGGATAAATTTTATAAATGAAAAAGAGCATTTGGTCGTCTTCTGTTTTCTGAGTTTATGTCCAGTGCCACACTATGATGGCATTTACGTGATAGAGCTGCTTTCCGTTGTGTGTTGGGCTGCATTACTTACTGCTCTGGCCCTAGGTCACAAAGTTGTAAATGCTCTGTAAAAGTAGCCAAAGCGTTGTTGCTGTACTAACTTCACACAGTTGTGCAAATCAGAGATCCTGCTATGATGCAGTGTACTGACTTAAAGATTGCGTCTGGTTTTAGAGGCAAAAGACAGGCTCTCCTGACATTTTCCCCCTGAAACCCATTAATTTGCAGCTTTTCATACTATAATGAATGTATTTATTGTATCTTATGGCATAAGTCTTTGCTGTAAGGGCTTGGAAGCTTAAAAGCAAAACAAAACAAAAAAAGCAATACAGAAAGTATCACCTTTGTCAAAGATGCTTCGGTTTTTATTCTCCAGTTCTCTTACTGCAGTTTCATGCATGCCATCACAGAATCCAGAGGTCCCTGTGAGGGTCAATGTGCCACGCTAGGTGCCGAACAGGTGGCTAGTAATAAGACTTTACTGCTTAACAAACTTTTGATTTAACTGTGAAACCTTCAAAACATTTTTTGCGTATTTCTGAGGAAGTATGGAGCATTACGCATACACTTTGGTTCCTCTGCTAGAAGCACTTCAAGCCAGCCAATTTGCAGATTAGTTATGATTTTAGAAAAGGTTCTCAGCTGACTGGAAAGCTCGAGACAGGGCATGCAGGTCTTTAAGAATTTGATTTCCTTCTGCATAAAAAGAGAAAACTTGCAAAAGTTAAAAAAAAAGAAAGCTTGTTCTTTTTGACATTTTGTAGAAAGCTTGGAGAAAAGCAGCTAGTCAGTGTTGAGATTATTTATAGGTACACTTCATACCATCTACAACTTCCTTTTAATTCTTGAAGTGTGTGACAGTAGAAGACAGTATTGTATCAGCGAATGCTGGATGTACAAGAATACGGAATGACAGACGTTAATTTTACTTACCAGCTAATGATCTTGTTTCCCTGCCTTGAATTTTATATTATGAGTTTATGAGCATGCATATGAGTGCATGAATCAGATTTGAATATATTACCAATTTATTTCTCCTCTGATGCCTATTAAATTCTTCATAAGTAAAATAGGTGGTTTTTTTTTTTTGTTTTGGTGAACAGAGAGGTGTGTTAGAGTGCTTGCCCACTGAATGTATACATTAAGTGTTTCCAATGGTCAAGGAAATAGTCTGAGAGGTGCTTAGCAAGCCTTCTGTCCTTTTTGCGTAAAGAACCAAAAGGAATTTGTTTTTGTTTTCTTTAGAAGAAGCTAAAGAAACAAGATATTATGAACAGCGTTACTGGGAAAAACACTGAAATGTAAGGTTAAATAAAACTGTGTAACACATAAATATTCTGTTGTGTAAAGCTTTACAGCCATTATTAGTGGCAGCAGTAATAAAATGGTGATTATTATAAGTTAGTTTGTTTTATCCTTGTCTTTTATTTTCTGATGCTAAAAAAATGACTAGTAGTCTTAGAAAAAACAGAGCTCATGCACCAAACATTTCCCTTTAAAAAGCAAATAAAGGAAAAAGTAACTTGTAAGACACCTTTTTTATGATGTATTGCCTTATGTTTGATATCTGTCATTTCATGGTGTTGTTAATTTAATGATGCTGTTGGTACATGGTGCATTAAAAAAAAACCCAAACAAACAGCTCTGACTCTTGGGTTTTACAAGTAGCATACCAATAGCATAAAAAGTCAGATTCATCCCCACTGCCTTTGCAATATCGTCAGCAATAAGCCACCAGAGAATGTAAAATAATGACCTCTATTTCCCAGTGATTATTAGGGAACAATAGAGATGCTATAATTTAATTTTATGTGAATATTTGGTTCTATATTAAGGGAACTTACTTACTTAAAATAATTCCCTTCCGCTTTTATTGAATTTACATTGTTTCTGTTAAATAAGTGATATGCTTTTTTTATTTTAGAGGTTCATGCATTATTTATGTTTCCTATTCATTTGATATTGTTAGTAAAGTTTATAACAAACAGAAATGTGCTGGGAGTGATATAAAATACTAACGCGTTCCTTTTGTAGGGTTATGCTGTTGACAACAAGAATAGATGAACTGGTTCATGCTACTGATTTCTTCTTCCTTGAGATCCCCTATCAATTTGAAGCATTGAATGTCTTCTCGAGTGTTGTGTTATCTTGAATATAACTCCCTGATTATTTCTGAAAGTTTACTAAATCCCAAACTGCAATAGGCCTCTTAACTCTTACATTCTTTGCTATTTACCCAGGTTTTTATGAGTTGCTGGCAAGTGATGAATGGTCCCAGAGCTTTTCTCTCTGGCATCGTGAATCAGTGAGATGTGTATGGTTTCTTTCAATTCCTGACCAATATTAAATACTTCAGGGGATAGTACAAAAATTCTGAAGTGGATAGTTGTGTACTATGTTCGATGAATGTTTTCATTTCTAGAGTCTGTCTCTTTGTATCTCATAATCTTCATGCTTCAGAGAGTATCTCATTGTTGTGGACTTTTTTTGTATTAACTGGATGTTCTCATTGTGGTTCTGTATTTGCCCTCACACAAGGGGGCCAATGCTATCTGCTTCCAGGGAAGGCATCAAAATATTCAGTTTCAAAAGCTGCACTTGAAAAAAAAATAAATGAACTATTAAAACCAGCTATCCATGGAATGATACATAAAATCAGATACTGAAGGACACAGCATGTTGTTGAGCAGAATTAACCTTTTCCCTATAATGTGAAATGGTTACAGATTCCATCAGAAGAATAAGCAGTTGTCTTCCACAGTTCCTGCTTATTACTCAGTTTATAAAGGGCAGAAATCATAAAATCACATATACTACCACCCTGAGACTGCAGAGCATACACCTGGCATTTTGGTTCACATGGGTGCTCTCTTAAAATGACAAAAAATAGCGTATGATGGTGTTTTGATATACTTGGTAACTGCTTTCAGTGCTCTTCACCTCTCATACCAATTTTGGCATTTAATCTCTTTGGTAGGAACCTGCCTGCAAGGAGACTGTCTGAAAGCATATTACTAGAAATGAAGGAACAACAGCACAAATAAGAGGGTTTCTTCTCTTTGCAGTTAGGACTGTTTTTTGTTTGGGTTTGTTTGTTTGTGTTGTCCCCCCATTTTTGGTGTTTTAAATTAATTAAAAGGCACCTCAGAGCTGGTTTTGGGGGGTTTATTTTTTTTCTTACACTCAGGATGGCCGGTACATGTCCTATTGAGCAATTAAGGTAGCGTCTACTATGTTGTTAACCTAACTTCTTTGGAAAGACTTTTTGAATTTGTGCATTAGACCAGTAATTAGGAAATACCAATTTCCTAAGTAATTGAGCTTTCTATTGAACAAGGAGCAGTAAATCATTACAGAATTATTTTATTTTGTTATAAAAATTATTTTTACATTTATTTATTTATTATTTTCTTCCCCTTTTCTTCTTCCTACCCCAGCTATAGTAGGCTACATATTGGATATTAATTGAAGAAGAAATCCATCTTTTGGTAAATGGAATTCTGCAAGATAGGAAAATACTGATTTGAATGGTTTTGTTCATTGTTTTTTTTGTTGTTGTTGGGTTGTGGGGTTTTTCTGTTTGTTGGGTTGGTTTTTTAGACCATCAGCTTACTGATCAATGGCAGTCAAGCTAAGTTTTAGAAATCATTGGAAAATTATTGAAGACAAATCACATGTCTTCATAACATTTTTGGCAAATCTCCATTTTAAATACTTGCTATATATATTTCTGGTCAGAAAGCATTGTATAGCCTAGAAGAGATACAGAGATAGGCAACAAGGCAGGCTAGACACCTGGAAGCTCAGGATGAGAAGGGGCTGTCTACAAGGAGGACTCTTTGAGTAGCTTTAGTTCAAATAAATTAGATCAATGCTATCTGGAGACCTGGGATTCATTAATTGCAATGACATATCTCAGCACCCTTGAGTTTTTGGCAGATCAGACCTACTAGTCCTCAGCAACAGGTTAACACTTCAGCCCTTGAAATGTGACTTTTTCCTTTTTTCTTTTTTTTCCCCTTGCTGATACAGTTGTCAGTCTTACTTCCTAAGAACTAAACAGAACAAACATTTCAAGTCTTACTTCGAATACAACTAAACATTTCTGTCACCATAACCCTGCTTGCTACCCAGTTCCCCCATTGCCTTTCATTGTAACAGACTCTTCTGCTCCAGTTCCTGATCTGAGCCATTTGCAAATACCGTGAGAAATGAGTGAAAAAGATAAAAGAAAAAACACCTCGTCCTTTGTTCTCCTCTTATTGAGTACATCACTAGGGAATTTATTCTGTATGCAGGGTAGAGGTATCAGTGCCAAATCTCTATGACCCCATCAGCATAATTTTTTCATGCCTGGAAGTGGACAGGAGAGGTCTGCAGAGTAGGGCAATGCATCAGCAGATTATGTCCTAGTCCTCTTTTGCCTTTTAGACGAGGGAAGTTGGGATCTAAAGGACTGGTTTGGGAAAATGTCTATTTCTAAGAGCTCAAAAGGGTAGTTGCTTTGCTAGAAGAAAACCAAGTCTGCAACATTTAAGGACAGCCGTGCCTCAGAGTGCAGAGATTGGTGGTTGCTGCTTCATCCCTTTTTACTGTAAAGTGTTCCTGGAAGTCTTTGGACAAGCCATGGATAGTTCCTAGTGTTCGAGAGCTTTGTAGAGTATCTTCAGCCTCACTGTCTTCCTGCTTCCTTTTCATCCTCCTGGAATTTGTCTCAGATCCCAAACTGTGAGAAGAGTAAGTTTTTGTCTGTACAGGTGAAATTTGCCTAACCTATGGTTGCATGTACACTGTATTCATCTATGTTTTTCCAGGCTAGACTCACATTATGGAGTCTGTGGAGAGAAATGGGAGCTTTTCAGATATTGTCAACCTTAAATAGATGCTTGAATAGTAATCTACTGACAGTGTGTGCATATGTTTCTCTTTGGGAAGTGTGTGAATTTTTACCTTCTAGATCGTTAATTTGGGTGAATATTCAATTTTTGTGGAAGATGCTAATTCATTCCATTTATTTTAGTTTATAGAATAATTTTTGCTTATGGTTTTTGTCTCTTCTGCAGAAAAATATGGTTTGTGATTACCATACATAGTATAAAATGAATTGTCATTTTTAAAATATGTAATACTATTTTGTTGAGTCTTTTGCCTGTTAGCCTTGGAAATTATTGCAGAAGAGAGAGGATGTAGACAGCAGCGGTGCATGGTTTTCTGCTGTGTTTTAGCTATTGAATTCATGGAGTAACTGTGCTACAGAAAATTTTAACTGATGAATGGTTTTCAGAACCAGCTTTCTGCCCCAAATCTGAGTCAGCTTTGTGTCCCAGCTACTGTCAACGTAAAAATCGGGAGGTGACTCAAGTGGAGTTCAGCGATACCTAGAAAAATGGTTTTGTATTCGTATTGCATATTTGTAGAGTGTCTCTTGTACCATTTAATAAAATGTCCAGTCTTCCCTGTTGTGTTGGTACAAGTGTTTGTGTGACTGTGTACTGAGCATAATTGGAGAAGTGATCCAGCTGGAAAAATAATGCCTTTGGCCCTGACTTTCTATCAGCTCCTTCCCCTCATTTCAGTGCACGCAAGGAAAATGATGGCTGTCTGGGCCAGAATTACTATCAAGAAGACAGTAATTTCTTTGATATAATTGCTATCAAAAAGATATTTGAACTATGCCTTCACTTGCCTACAGATGTTATCTGTGACCACTATAACTGATAAATGAAATCAAGAAGTGATAGCCATATTCCTCTCATGCAGGCTTCCTAGAGAGCAGATCTGCAACGTGATCCTTTGACGTATTCTTGTTGAGGGAGAATTCGCAATGCAGCTTTCCCCTTTGCTGTGTCTTGGGCTAGAAGGAATCCTGTTTGCTGTCTTTCCCTGCACCACTCAAGTACAAAAATATATGTGTCCAGTGAATGTTTCTTAGCACTTGTGCTCAATTAAAAAAAAACCAAAAAACAACCAAAAAAAACCCCTGAGTAATAAAAGTGACAACTCACGTTCTGTTATTAATGTGGTTTAACTTCTAGTATCTGTATGTATGCATGGACATTTCTGAACTTTCCCCAGATGAAAACCACACACTAGGCCAGACAATTTGGAGATAAAATTATGGATGCTGTTAGCACAGAGCATTAGCTGGCTCTTCCAAATGACGCTGCGTCAGCTTCCATAACTTTCTCAAGTAATAACGTCTAGCTATGCATATGAAGCTCTTAGTAATACTTTTCAGTTTTACACTTGGTACGTTCCTAACTTGTTTAAAGTATAGTTCTAATTTCTCTAATAATTTTTATTCTTTGAAATCATTTGTTCCATTATTCTTGTGGAAGTGAAGAAGAAACCAAAGTCATCCTGTGACATTTGATTATGATAATATTTAAAAGATCAAACCGATCTCACTAGACAGTAGTTGCAACTAATCCCTCTCACATCCATGTTACTGCCCACCTGTTGACATCGGGGATTGAAAATATAGATCCCTGTTTTCTTTAGCTTTGCAGAAAGTAGTTCTGGAATCATTTTGCTATGACAGACTGATGTCATTAATACAAAATTTGCTCAGTTTGATGATGATGATGAAGTCAACAGAGAACCTCCTGTTCATGATTTGCACTGTGTTTCTTAGCAGCTTTCTCTTTTCTTTTTTCTTTCCTTTGAAAATGTGAATTGTTTCCTATTGATATGAATGTCCACAGTGAAGAACCATAGCATATGCACAGCCTTTTGCACCCTGTCCTGCTCAGCTTTGTCCTAGATAATTCCATTGCCTCGTGAGCCTACCAGTTGAGGAAGAAAGCAATCTGACTATTTTTAGAGACAGTCCTTGCTATTTTCCAAAATAGTTGTCATAGAGTTGAATCGTGACATAGTTATGTTCTTGTAGTAAACATTTTTTGTCAGAGGTTTGGAAGTGTAGATCTGTCACGTTGATCTCTGCTGGTTTGTGTTGGCTGGCATCAAATTGGGAGCACTTGTCTTGTCTTGATGGGGCCGAGACTGTGAGTAGGACCTGGGATGATTGAGGCTTTGATAATTAGTATCCTTATAGTATTTGCTCTTCAGTTTCTGCAGAGAATGGAAACGAAGAAAAACCATTTATTTTTAAAATACAATGTGTGGTGCAGCAGTACTGCACCGTAGATTACTGTAATTGATTCAGTTAACTATTATAGTTTCTCCTGCTCTCTATATTCAGGGTGCTTGTATTTGCATTTACCTCCCTGTGGATATCTGACTTTGAAGGTGCTAGGATGATTGCTCCTTATTACAATATAAAATGATCACAGGGAGTCTTTAATCTTTGGCCTATGAAGCATTTTATTACAAGATTTAACAGCTTGCTGTACACAGTCCCATGATTTTTACAGTGTCCTGGTGAGCTGGCTGGGTGCCTTAGTAGCATTCTTTGCAGTTCTTAATTGACTAATCAGCAGTGACTGCAGTAAGAATAGGAAGTGAGTATTGAAAACCAGTCAGTAAAACAGTAACTCATGGCCAAGTTTCTGAAAATTTCTGGTTTACTTTGCAGTATTTTTCGTTAGGAGAGAACATTCACAAAATAATATTGCTTGCCGTTCCCAGTTTTGAAGAGTATCATCAAGAGACAGACAGATGAAATCCTTCCTTCAGTAAAGGTAGAAAATGAAGGGTTAGTTGGAAAGCCACTTGCTACTTTTCATTTTATAAATCTAATTTTTTCTCAATTTCATCTACTCATTTCATATTCCCTGTGATTCAATGGATGTGATCTTGCATTCCCAGACAGCAACTTCCCAAAGTGTTTTGGAGAGGCATTCACTGAGTAGCGTGGCTGGAATGAGTTTATTTTAATGACCTTTTAGTCTTCACAGAAATGCAGGTAGTTGCTATTTCAGCTTGTAGACGCTTTGGCTTTCAACACAGTCACTAACCAAGTGTCTTCTCAGATGACTGTTGACAGAGAAAAGAGAAAGATGTTTGCACTTCTAAATGAGTGTTTTAAAGGAACCTGAATTTTGATGGATCAGCCAACCTTATAGCCTTAAAGTTTTATGCATTTATTTTGTGACTGCAGAGGGAGGGAATGGAGTTACTCGTAGCAGAGGGTCCGTGCTGTGCCCAATACTAGCCTGTAATAATGTCAGAAATAATAATGTCAGAACGTGCTGTTATCTGACAATCTACCACTTAATTTTTTTAATGGATTCCGAATTTATCTGCACTTCTCCCGGTAGTATGAAAAAAAGTACTTCATTCCTACAAACAATATATTTTCAAATTTTTTCTTCATTTAGTCTGATCTCCAGAATAGTTTGAAACCCCTATATGTCTTGTTCTTATTCAGTGTCCTGGGAAATGTGATTTAAAATGAGTAACAACACAAGCACTTTATGTACCACAGGGTATGTAGAAACAAAGATGCCTTTATTTAAAACAAACAAACACCAACAAAAAAAACCCCACCTTTTCACAAGAAAGCAAGTAAATTATGTTTTTTAAAGTCAAGGCAGCTTTCTCCATTGGGGAACCTGTGTAATCTGCATGGACCCATAGCTGTGCTACACAAAGATGTTTTATTTGAAGTGTTTTCATTAGGATGTTGTCTTAGGGTTTGCAGAACACTTAGATTGCTTTTTTTATTCTGTTCAGATGTCTGTAGAAGCTTAACTTATTGTTACTTTGACAAACTTTCTTAAATGCCTCTCCCTGAGCAAGTGCTTTTACTTTGAACTGGGACTGAAACAGATTAACAGTTTTGTCTGTCTGGTTTTTTGGCAGCAGTGCCAGTTTATTATGTACCCATTTCAGAAAACTGACCTGGCTAAAAGCAAAACAAAACAAACAAAATTTTTTACTGGTTATTTTTCAACCATGTTGCCACAGGCTGTTTTAGCATCACAACAACAGAGGGCAAAGGAAGACAAAGACAGCATGAAGAAGCAATGCCAGTTCAGCAAATTCTGCTTAAGCTAGCATGATAATAAATGCCTGCAAATCTAGCTGTCGGTGCAGTTTGTTGCAGCCCTGCTGTTACGTTTAGTTGTGGTCAAGGGAAGAGGATATTTTTCTGGTGGTTAAAGGAAATTATCGCAGAAACCTGGAAGCCATGTCACATGGTCCTGCAGAAAGTTTCGAATGATGGGGCCACAGAGTCTGGTAGCCTTAAAGATTAAAATATTGTGAGAGCTGATTCTTTGGATACCTGTCCTTCAGTAAAAGGCTACCTTTAAAGAAAGCATGCTAGACCTTTCTCTCCCCCTAAGCTGGCTCTTACGCTATGTTGGTATCTTTTTACAAGCTAAATGAGAGCTTTCTAAATTGATTTATGTTGTTAGTCATATTTGCATGAGAGCAGAAAAAAGACTAAGAAACCTGTATCTGCTATGACTAATGGCCCTTTTGCTCTAAGTGTCGTCATGACATGTCTCATCCCACGTCCTGCATCCCTTTCTTAATTTTGTGTGCTCTTCCCAACATTCTCATTTTGAACTTTCACCACTGACAATTGGCAGAACCTTCCAAATTAGAATTCCTCACCATTTGAGGTTTAAATAACCTCTGAACAGTTTACAGTAAAGCTTTGTATGTATGTGGCTATACAATTGCATTTCACAGTATGAAAACAATTTAAATTTTTCTATAACTTCATATTTTATATTTTCCTATTATTTATTGTTATGCCTGTTTTTTAAAGGAACATCATGACTTTTTCCTGTGATTGAAAGGAAGGAGCCTGAACAGCTACATTGCACCTTTCTAATTTATGCTTTAAATTTCTGTTGGGATACTGGAGCGCTGTACACCCAGAGAGTTAATGCTGTCAATAGCATGGACATATTGAAAGATTTTCTATGGATGCTGCCCCTATAAAAGTTCATTTATCTCTGAATAGTTCAAATCTATGGCTAACCTAACTTTCTTCAGAAAATATCTTAAATGTTCATACACATGCTTTTGTTTCCTGAAAAGATGCATACTTCCAATCTTGGAGTTAACAGTTCCTGGGCATAGTACCATTACAAACAGCTCGGCTGACTTTGGCTTTATGCCTGGACATGTTCATTCATGAAAGAGTTGTTAAAACAAAATACAACTTCCAATTACATTTGTGTCTTAGAATAGCTAGTTTCCTCAGCACCAGGTTTTTGGTTTTTTGTTTTGTTTTGGTTTGTTTTTTAACAATGCTTGGGGGGGGGGGGGGTGTCCATCTTGTTGGTGCTTGAGAGATAATGAATAGTGGATTGTTTGGATACTGCCCTGGGTCTTGTATCAAGAACCAGACCCAGCACAGAAGCAAAGCATTTAACTATCAGACTGCCTTTCTCAGTGTTTTATTTCACAGCAGCTGTGCAATATAATGCAAAGTGATTCCTAATAGTAATAGATAGTAGAGGTTAGCAGCTATTAACGCCACCTTTGCAGTTACTGGAATTGACCCATGGAGACGTGCAGTGTCTGTGAAGATGAAAATTCATTTTCATACTGGAAGGTAGCACAGATTGGTCACAAACAGTGACTGCAGGGCCAGCTGCACTACCAGCACAGCCCTACCTGGCTGCTTAATCAATTCTCAGCCTTCCGAAGAGCAGCAGGCAGGTATTGCGTGACTGCTAATAAACTGGCGCATACATAGTTGCATAGTCCCAACAGCCACCACTTAGCCACTGATAAAGCATTTTTACCTCACACAGAAGTGATCACATGGGCTGCTAAAGAAGTAAGTAGCTAGATCAGTAGTTAAGACCACTTCCAGTCTGAACTGTTCACCTTGCCTGTCAAGCTATCACTCTTCAATTTGAAACAGGGCTCAATGAATGGGAGTTGCAAAATAAATAAGGCGGCAAAGGGGAAAAACGAAGAGGTTGTTGATGAGTTCATAGGCCCACGTACCTTCACTTTGTGCTCAGTTACGTATGAGCCTTTCTTTGTCACGTTCTAAAGCTTGTTACCTCACCATGTTTGGGAATCAATCTTGTAACCAGCACAGATTTCATATAAAGCACTTTGGATATTTATTGAAACCATTTCTAAAGATAGAAGTCGATTCTAATGTCTGAGCTCTGGATTGTCTGTGGATTGGCATATGTTTAACAAATATATATTCAGGTGCACTCATTTTGTGTTTTAAGCAGTACTAGTAGTAACTTTCTGTGTGATCCTGGTGAGACTTCCATTAAGGGAGACCTGCTAGTGTGAAATGAATTTCATGGGCCTGCAATCAGATATTTGTTTCCAAAGTGCCTGTTTCCAAGGTGCCTGTTCCCAAAATGACAAACCAAGAATACTACTTGTTATGATAATGATTATCATGAAAAGGAACAGAGTTTCCAGATTATTTTTTTTAATAATTAAAGAGTACAGTTGTTATTGTCTTTAACATGCTAGAAAAAGTTACATTTGCAACCAAGCTGGTAGAAGAAATTTCAGTAAAGATTAGTCTAGCACAGTATCCTAAAAATGGCAAAAGCTGTTACGAGACCATCAGTCCTGGGAATATGGTGTCTCTTCAAAGCTGCGATAATGTAATTGCAATATCTACTGTAATTTGGAAAGTCCAATTTCTAAATCAGCTTATAAAACTGGTGGGGTTAGTAGCACCTAAAATATAATACTGTTTTCCTTACCATAATTATTAAATAGGTTTGCTGGGTCTACATATACTAGTAATGAAGTTTTGATAGTTGATAACATTTATATTCAAAGCACCGTCATGACAAATGGCTGTGCATTACATGCTGACAGGAATTTATACAAGCTATTAGTAGTATGTCAAAAGTATTTTTGTAAAGTTGTATGTAAGTAGTTCGTACATCTTTCACAAGCCTTTTCAGTGTTCTGATAAGCCAAACAAATCACAGTACCAGAAATATATTAATACTTTAATGTTGGTAGCAGTTTAAAAGCAAAAAACGTCTTTCCAAATTTTGACTCATAGATTCATAACAAGCCAAGATTTTTTTTATACATATATAAAAAAATGCAATGTATTTATTGTTCTAGGTTAAACACTACTGTAAACATTGACAGAGTTTGAATAGTTGTTCAAAAGATTGTAGATACCTAAGTATATGTATAGATAATATATGTGTAATTTTATCTGCTTCTGCGTTTGTGTATTTATCCTCATGCTATTATTAGGCATTTTCAGAACCTGTTGAGTGTAAAAGCAATGAGCTGATGAAACAGTGAGCTCAGGATCTGATACAGTTGTTTTCAGGTGGTTGTCTTTGCATTTTTTTCTGCACGAGTTCCTGAAAAGAGGGAATTTTAACTTTTCTGTTTATACGTTACTAGCAGAACTTTTGTTTCTTTGTGTGGGAAGTGTGTATGCTGCTTACATCATCTAGCTAAGAAGAAGCAATCATCTGACAGGAAGAAATTGGGAGAGAATTTAGGCTGAATGTCAGGAAAACTTCATCAGGATGAGCTACATTGTGGAATACTTTGCCAAGGAAAATAGAAGTGTCTAAGGCACAAACTGAGACTGAGCCAAGTGTTGGAAAATGTAATGTCGAAACAGAGTAAGTATTTTGTATCACTCAGTGACCAGGCATCCTTCTTAGCCTGAACCATGGTTAATCAGGTTGTCGTTAAGTATTGTTTAATAACTTACTTCAAAGATGCCGTCATGTTAATGGGCTAAGAATACCATGTATTTCTCAAGAAGACTTCCACTCTCTCTTCTTCAAGGTAGGGATTACGGGGAAAAAGGGAAACAGTTGGTCAACCCCTAATGAATATCTGCTTTTCCAGTTGAATTTAAGAGAAACTTCATTAGCCGTGACATTTTCCCAAGACCATTTTGTGTGAGGCTCTAATCAGATTGATTGTAGTATTTAGGAACCTGAATTTCTATGGAGAGTTCTGTAGCTGGCCAGTTTTTGTTTCTTTCTTTCTTTAAAGAAAATAAATGAAAGGAACCACTAAGTAAAATATAACTATTTCTGGCAATTTGGAAAATTTAAAATAAAATCCTAGCTCTAGTAAACATTTCTGCCAACATATTTTTATCCCTCGCTGTTAAACTTTCATTTAGGGTTTTTTGTTTGTTTGTTTTAGTTAAAATTTTGGGGTGTTTATTCTTATTTTGGACTCAGAAGAAGTTGCTGATAACATTTGGGCACTCAAGCTCTTGATCTCTTTTAGAAGTCTGTCGCTGAAGAACAGCTTGTCTGTCTGCCTTTAATGTCTCCAGCTTCTGTCTAGGAAGAAGGCAACCGCACTATGTCTTTCTCTTTTTTTGAGAAAAGCATATTTAAAGTCAGTTTCAGGAATTCTGACAAATAAAGCTTTTTAAAATAAATGCTGTGGTGAGTCTGACAGCTCAACATCCCTTAAGGGATAATGTGTGCTAATTAAAAAACACTGTTTTTACTTTTCATAGTAAGTCAGAAAGTTCTTACTTTGATTAGTTAAGTGTTTATTTATTCTTTTATTGATTTCCAACTTTCCCTTTACATCGTAACGGACCTCACAAGGAGGCCTCTTCGGGGTGCATTCACTCCACTCTGGAGAAATTTTGTTGACATCTGCACAGTGAGGGAAACAGGCCTGGCCGCAAAATTTGCAGATCAGGATTTGGAAAAGCAAAGAGACAAAGTAATAAACATACGGAACTGATTTGGGGTGACTTTTAAGTAGGTCTAACAGCCAGAGTGAAAGTATCTGGGAAGGTTTAAAATAGGGACTTTGTAAAGTAAATCTTGTTGTTTATTTGCGAAGATTTATCTTAATCAGATAATTTCTGTAACTGTTAATGCGTTGAATTTAAAAAAAAAAGTAAAAAGAAAAAAGCCACAAAAACTCTCCACCAAAACAGAGATTCCTTCAATTCTTAAACTGAAGAATCCCCCCAGTACAAGAAGGTTTGGTTTTGTTGTGTTTACTTTGTCTTCATGGGAAAAAAATACTTGTGATAAATGTTTAAGAAGTGAAAGACACTTGTAACATTGTAAAATATGTACGTTTATCGAAGTACTCAATAGAATAATTTACCATGAATAATGTCGTGAAGCATAGGTATACTTGAATTCTGGATCTATTTTTTCTTAATTAGTTCTGTGCTCCAATTATGCTGTTTCCTGTGTTTATGTAGCCGTTTCCCCCGTGATAATATGTAATGTAAACATTCAAGCTGAGGATTTTTTTTCATTTGTTTGGAAAGCCATACAGGGAGGAAAAACCAGAAAAGTTTTCTTCTGCTGGCTATCTGAAATGACATTCTTGAGTTCTCTTTTGCTTTCATTATGATTTGAACTCTCAGCATAGTCAAGAGACATACACTGTTTGCATTGATGGTAGTGATAAAAAGATAAATACCCAAACTTGTAAGTACACAACTGAACTGTTTTTCCTTCATTGTGGTTGTGCTTGCGATTACTTTATCTTTTACAGTTTTTGCTGAGTTACAATCCATGGAGTAAGCCATAAAAAGAAATGGCGTCTCTTACCGGATGATTAGCTAGTACCATGACCATATCCATTGCTGATTTATGTCTGTCTTCTAAACATTTTCAGGGGTTTGCTAAAGAAAAAAGAGAAAAAAGCAAACTGGGGTTTTTTTGTTTGGGTTTTGTGTTGGTTTTTTTCTTTAACACCAGGTAGTTCTTTTTCTTCAGGTGATATAAATAGTACTTACATAGTGTAGATGGAATACACGGAGCAAAGGATTTCTCTAGTTAAAAGTGTCCAAAGTGCTGTGCTCAAGTTGTCTTCTGTCATTCAACGCTGGATACAGGGTAGCTACTTTTGAACAACACAATTTGTTGACAGAAACTGGTAATTTTGGTGATAAACAGAACACCAGTAGGAGGAAAATGGTGTAGCTCTTTTAGTTATGAAACCTACCGGCTTCAGTCATCTTTGTAATTCTTCACAGATGAGAAGTTAAATGTATTCTTTAACACTTTATAAAATGGTCCCATCTATGTAGAAGAAAATTCTGCTGACACAACTGAGCAGCAAGACCTAAGAGATGGGAGAGACTGGGGGGGGGCAGAAGGGAGATATAGAGTTTCCAGCTCATGTTATAAGTGACAGTAGTGACAAAAATGCCACTGAGCTCTTGCCCACTGAAGGAAAAACAGGAATATAGGACACAGGCAAATCAGAAGGTCTTTGAAGCACGTCCTTGTGCAGTGAAGGAGTAGGTGGCATGCGTGGTCTTTGTTATGTGAAATGATTTTTAAGGAAAAAAAAATCACTAGCATATCCTGAAGAGATGAATGAAAGCACAGAAGATACAAAAATGGAGCCCCAGATGTGTGCAACAAACTTGTCCCAGTATATTATCCTCTAGTGGGCTTTTACAAGCAATTGCAAGGCATAAGTCAGTTGGGTTTTTCCCCTTTCTTTTTTAACTTATTGGCCATTAGCTTCTGTTAATCTCTTTAAAACTCCTGTAGGGTTTAGGTGTGCATATTTTTCACATAAATGAAAAATACTGGGGGCAGGGAAAACTTCAACATACAGTGCTTTCTGCATTTGAATTTACTTTACAATGATCAATGCATGTGGTGTTCCGGTATTCAGAAGCAACAGGGTTCTTTGCAGTGTCCGCTCACTGCTCCTGCTCTTTCGGTGAAGTCGCTGGGTGTAAGCATGCCTGGCGCTGCAGAGTCCTTTGCTGCCTGTTCAGGAAAATGCGTTTGGTAATGGTTAACTTTCTGTTATAGTAAGTCAGTCTATTTAAAACCCCAAATCAAGGAATTAAGTGAAGGAGAACCAGTTCATGCCCTTTGATTTCTGAGCACACTGAAGATGAGACACTCCAATGCTTCGTAAGACTTTTATTATCAGTACCTAGAAGAGGAATTTTCTTAAAGATGTTCATGTGAGACTTTTCTAGTGGATCAACACATCTTAGGAGTCTGACCATGAATGTATTTTACCTTCGTGTTGGCCAAGAACTGTTTTCAAGTGGTCTCTTCCTTCTGTGAATTACATGTAACAGTATCGGAGTCCCTCCTCCCCATTAATCAGAGACAGATTTAAATATCTTGCCCTTCAGATTCCTGACGTTAACTCTTTGTAGATGAGCTGAAGGAGAGATGGTGAGTCCCTCTCTAGGCACTCCCCAGGCACATTTGGTGTTTTCATAATGAATTCACGTGTCCTAGGTTCAGTATTATTGTTTAATGTGGGGAATCTTGAGTTCTGCTTTTTGCCTTTAGTGCACAACAGTAGCTATGTTAGTTAGAAGAAGGGTAGTCCACGCTGTATGAGCTCTCTAGCGGTTAAAGATTACTGACTCATGGAGACAGGTTTGTAGATTGTCCTGTTTGTTTAAAACTCAGTTCTTAGAACTGCGCTATAATGAAAACTTCCTAAAATGGATCTAGGTGCCCTATTTTATATGTACAGCTGTGGCCTGAGAACCTGAATTAAAGATGGCTTAATAAAGGTAGTGTTACAGGAACTTAGTTTACAGTTCTGTTGATCCATAAGTTGCTTGAAGTAGATATGACATGCTTCGTTTTCAGCATATTTTACGCTGTCACTAAGGTAGTAGTCCTCTGAATACCAGCAGGGAGATTTCTGAGCAACCCTGAATAACTCTTAGATACTTTCCTGCCTGTAACCACTACACTCAAGAATCACCAACACCTTAGATTTTTCTCTGAAGGTAACAGGGAGCGAGTAAAAAGGGTTTGAGAGCTAATACTCATTGCATAATTCTATCAGCCTTTGCATGACATCTCCCAGAGCACATTACAGAGCCTAGGTAGGAGTTGAGAAGGTCTGAATAGCTACTGGGAGCTCCACAATTGTAGAGAAGGCTGGTATCCTAAGCTTTCATATCAGTGCATGGATACTACAAGTTGATTCTTCTGTTCCTGTTTAAGAACCCGGGATGAGCAGCTGACACAGTAGGACCGGCAGGCTGGGACTAGCTTGCGCAGACACTGTTAGTAATTCAGCAAAGTGCTTTTCCTTGCATGTACTTCAGCAATGCAAAGTTCAAGCAGCACTTCCACCCTCCAGACTTTTATTGCTAATGAGGGCCCTTTATTCAAATCCGTTTCTTGGCAAGGCATACTGTGAGAGGAATGAAGTCAATTTTGTTAAAAGTTACTGTGGGAGGGCAGTAACAGCATTGTTAAAACCCATGTCTGCGCAATTCCCTTGATACTGTTCTTTGCATCCTAATTTCCCCATGAAGCCTAATTAACAACATGCCAGTGTTTACATCTTTATTCAGTACTTGTAATACTTGGGATAGTGTTTGACATTTGGAATAAAGACTTGACACATGAGAAGAGCTGTGCTATTTTTTTTTTTTTATTTTATTCAGGCTACCAAGGGGGAAGGGGCAAAATAAATGAAGATGTAGGGAAGAAGTTAAATTTTAAAATTAATTGTGTTCATATGATATTAATTTTGGAATTTTTTCCCCTACCACTTCAACTACATTATAAAGCACAACTTCTCTGAATTTATTTGGGCCCCTTTTGTACACAGATGTTTCTTCTGGGGAGTATCTAGTGTTTCAACAAACACAGGACTCCTTTGCCAGTTTGTGTGCTGTGAGTGGGAGAAGAAGCTATGTGCTCACTCTGCAAACACTTTCAAGTCTAAGATCTGATTTCCTTCAGTTTAACACATGTAACTAGGGTGTGTGTATTAATAGTTATAAAACTAGCTATGCCCTTTAATAATTCAACTGGATTTTTTTTGTCTTGACACCAACATCTGGCATTCAGTTTCTTGAGACCATTATGTCTTACTAGCACAATCTCATTTTTTTTCTTAGAATTCTTATCAGCTGCTGTTTTTCATTTCTCCATTTCCTTGTTTATCTTGTAAAATGTATTGTGTTGTCTTTCTTGAAGGCTATATTCATTTCTATTTGTAGATGGTAATAGCTAAAAGTATATATTTTGGTATGTAATCTCTTGTTTTAAAAGATGGTTTAAGTGTAAATTTTTGGTATAATAATTGTATAAAGGAGTATGTATATTTTAAAAGTCTGTAGTAAGATCTTAAAGACATTTTTAAATGTTAGCATCACATAGTTTTCCTATTGTAATCTGAGTTTATAAAATATTATTAAATATGGTGGTACCAGGAAAAGGTACGGATTGACCTTATTTGGGTGAAAAATTTGGGGTATTTAGCCTGTCTCTTCATTCACTTACGTGAAAAGAAAACTAAATCTAGCAGTCTTTTGAGATTTGCAGTAAAATAAAGAATTATGAGAAAATAAGAAAATATCTGACTTCATTATACGTATATGCATTTATACATATACATGTGCATATGTATGGAACATGACTGTTTTCAGTAATCCATTTTCTTAAGGCTTTGTTTTGTGCATCTTGAAGATGTAAAATAGAATTAACATAAAGATGTTTGTAGCAATTCCACTTCAGCAGTTCACAATGCTTGAAAGGCATGTAATATTCCTCCGAGAACAAATCTGTTTTCTGTACGCAGATGGCATTGTATTATATGTTGTAAATAATTTTTAAGGCTGTCCATAAAATGTTTCAGACATCTCATTGCCAGTAGGTGTTATCAGAAGCAGTTTTTTCACTGGGTATGTGGCAGGTTTGTAGCCTCTGACTTTACTGCTCGTTGGAGTGATTGATAACATATATCTGCTGCACTTTCTCAACTCAGCAGGACAGTTTGCGCATCAGCTATTAAAATGTCTTTAACAGTAAATTTGATTTGTCAAACCAGACCATTTAGTAGAAGGTCATTATAATAAACATAATTTCTATTCCACATACAAACAGTGGAAATTGAGTAGGTTCTTCTTGGTGCTGTTTAAAGTTGTGCTTCAAGTATTAGTGATCTGACAGTGCCCAAGAATCTTGTGTTTCTGACCAAAACAGATTAGCATACAAACATTAAAACTTAACTACTGTAAAATAACAACAATTCTGGGAGTTTAAATATAATGATATTTTCTCTTTAAATATTTATAAGGCAACAAAGACATTTTAAGCTTACTGCAAATTCTCAAATGTGGAATTTAAAACAGATGGAATGAATATTTAGCTTTTCCCTCCGGAGACATCACAGGCAATGAATGCATTGAGCGAACAAGATAGTTAAAGGGAAATAACATTAAAAAGAAGTATTAAATGAACGTGTAGATAATATACTTATCTAGATATGCCAAACACCATTTTTCCATCTTTAAAAACTTTTAATATATGGAAATTTTGTGGCTAACTTTATTCTCTTTTGCCTGCAATGATAAGTTCAGCCAGAAATAATCTGCGTTATTATGCAAAACAAGAACTGTTGAGATGCATGTGAAACTTGCTGACGTAGCTTCATGGTACAATTATTCTCACCTAAGAGCCTTTTTTTCATTCCCTGTGTGTCTTGTCATTCACTGAGCAATGTCTAAAATCAAAGTTCAGTCTTTCAGTGATTAAGTATTGTCTGTTATGGTTGCGGTTCATGAAGAGTTGAACAACTCATTAAGAAAAATAATCATAAGATGCTTGAAGTCATATGACCTGTTACTTCCTGTATAGTTCTGTTCAGTATTTGTTTGGTTGGGAACTTGTCCTGTACTTCTGTAAGACCTTGCCATTAGGTAACATAATGATGTTCAGATGTTTCTGGAGCAGCGTTAAGTGAATAAGGTCAGATGGTGGGAGCTTCTGATTTCTGAAGATCTGTTTTTTTCTGTTGGTTTCCGTACTCAGTTCAGTGAGCTCCCTGGATGAGCCCCGTCTCTGTCAGGCACCAGCTAGCTGCCATCTTCCAGAGTCAGCTGGTGAATCTGGTGTCTTAATGCTCATTAATGACAGAAAGCCTAGATCAGACGAGCAGTTTTGAGTGTACCTGTTTCAGCACTGCACGCATATATCAGTTGGTGATAACTGTAATAACTGTGCTAGAAGTTAATTAAAGGAAATCAAGACGTATAAAAATATTTTTCATTTTGTGCCTAAGAATAAGCCATATTCTGCATTACCTAATATAATAAATTTTAACTTGTGTGTTCCCTATTAAGCCCCACTTTAGAGTTAAAATGTATTTGACTATTTTTTTTCTTTTAAATTCTGAAGCAAGTAATTTGTTACACTGTTTCATTGGTTGTAGTACTTTGGTAATTTATTCTTCATCATTTTGGGATTATGACTCCATTTGTAGTTCAGCTGTTAACTTGACAGTAACCTTTAGTGAATCCTGTAATGTCTATAATGTTTATGCTGTTTCTGTTGAATCTAGCTGCTTTCTGCTGAATGAGAAGCAACTTTTCTGCCCTGTCCCAGATTTCTTTGGGTTATCACATAAAACTTTAAATGGACTTGCAATATGCCTGAGTTAGAACAGACTTCAGGCCCGGTGGCCCAGACATTCATTTGCTTTCTTCTGGAAATGTCTAAATAATGTTGTATTTAGGCTTTACACATCTACTCAGAATTATCTTTGTGGAAGCAGAATAGCAAACTCAAGTTTGATTGCAGAGAACCTGGCAATTTCATCATGTGATGAATCTTGTCTGAAAGGTGTCCGAATGGATTCCAGGAATCGTGTGCTTATTTCTCCCCATTGATTGGGAAGGGAAGCCTATGTGGCTGTATCAAGTGCAGAGAATGTGGATCTCTAATGTTGAGTGACTGAGTTAGTTGCCTGGTAAGTTCTTGAGACTCTTCGTACTGGTATCATTACTGAGATGGTAATGTCCTCTGTCAGATCTTGCTGTTGGCTGTGCATGGGCTGATTCATCAGGAAACACTTAAAGTTCCCAGATTTTGTGGGGGAGCTGTTATTTGAACTCATAAATACTTTTTTTTCTTTCTTTATTCTCTTAATGCTAGTCCTTAGAGTTCATATTTCTTTGTTGTTACTTGGCCCCAAAGAAAGTTAACCAGTGTTAGTACAGAGTGGTCTCAAAGGTCCAGGGTTTCAGGATCATTCACAAGGCTTGCCTTCTGGGAAGAAGAAAGGAGCTTCTACTCCACAGTCGTTGCACACATGGAGGATACTGGTGCCTCCTGTCTTTCCAAGAGAATCAAGTTACTGTTTTTATGGAGGGTTGTACTTGACCTTGGGATCTTTGAGTGCTGAAGTACCATAAATATTGGAGTTTGCCATAGAGATGGAGATACCACAAAAAAGGTAAGATGCTTGAGAGTGGTTGGGCTGTATTTGGTAGGTACTTGGTGTGTTGTACCCTCATTTGAGAAAGCAGAGGTCACCTTCACCTCGTTCAGGAGCATGTAGAAACAGCTCAGAAAGCATATGCCTCAACTTTGAGGCTGTTGGGTGTAAAATGAATGAAATGTGGTTTATATAAACACTTTATTAATGATTCATGTACTGATGTAATGAAAATATTTTAAACTTAGTTCTTCTTTATTACATGCTGTACTTAATAGGGTAGTGGATAGTTTAAAAATAGAAAAAAAGAAGATAGTATGATGGAGTATTTCTAAAAAGACATGTACTCACTCATTCCTGCCAATGAGCTCACAAAATGTGTTCGTTGCAAATTGTCACATTTTCTTCCCTGCCTGATACTTGGGACGAACAAAGGAAACTACCAAATGGGGGAGAGATCCTGAGAGGACCTCCTGGTATTTGATACTCTCCCCAGCTTATGAGACAGGTCGCATCTGGTTAGTGGCCACAAAGATAGCCACAGTACTCTCTGCAAGGTTTGCTTATTTTTATACTATGCTTAGCAATCTTCTTAGCATGAGTGGGACTGTTTGTTCTTTGATTTTATTTATTTATTTTCTTTATTTTCTTTATTTTTTATTTCTTCTTCCCCTTCAAGTGTAGTCCTGGGACTAATCCTTGACTTGGCTTCCCTCAGCGAGGTCCTTAGCTTTACTTTGTTCCATTAGCACACAAAATGGTACAAGTACAGTCCTGGTGCTCATCACACTTTCAAGAATGATGAAATGTTTCTTTTCCTTCTCAACTTGGGAATGTCATTTTTTCCTGTTAGTACTAGTCTCAGTTACAGTTGGTGTGATACTCTCTACCTAATTTGCCCTGTAGCTTACCTGTACTGGAGACTGGTGGAGGAGAAAGCAGAGTTAAAATTAACACCACGTTGTAGTCTATTAATTTTGTGAAGGGAAGAGGAGAATAGTGGTTTTCACAAAAAGAAGTGAAAAAAACCTATGAAAATGTGTGGTGTTTCTTTGTATTAAAGAGCAGTATCATTACCTTGATGTGTGTGAAAGATGCGTTGTCTTGCAATATGCACAATAATATAAATTTCTGCAATAGCTTGCTTGAACTGAAGGGTTTAACAGAACTGAACATCTGATTTAAAAAAATAGCTTTTAAATCTTTATTTTCGCTTCTCCTTCAGTGTTTGGTTCAACAGCACGCGCCTCTTGGAATTTTCTTTTTTGTCTCTTTCCTTTTAAATTCCTGCAGTGTCACCATGGTTAAGCATCAAGTCACAGGAAGGGCAGCAGGTCAGATTGAATGCTCGGCTAATTGCTGTGGGATTTGAATATATTGGGGAAATAAACTGCAAAGTTGGAGGTCTCCTGCTTGCATGGAATTCACAGGGTCCTGAAGGAGGAAAGCTGCGTGGGTGGAGGGGAAGAACGAAGGGTGGCTGAGAGCAGGAGTGGCGAGCCAGTGCCTGCAGCAAAGGAGTCCTGCATGGGTGGAGTTAGGGCAAAACTGACTATGGAAGTGGAGAGCTCTGATGTTGTTAGGATCACTCTCTCCTGCAGTCCCAACCTTCAGTTTTTCTGTGCCAGAAAGATTTGAGCTTTGCAGGAGAATCTGGATTTGGTCAGGATATGGGATTGTCAAAATTCCATCAAAAGTATCCTAAACTGTCTCAGGTCTTAAGGTCTCACCAACGATCTGCTTTTCAAGATGAAATTTAGTTCTCCATAAATGAGGTTGTGTGCTTTCTAGTAGCGCTTGCCTCTGTCTCAGCATCTCTCAAAAAACTGGGTATGCCACCGGTTTCTTTTCAGATGAACCTTAAAGGATATCACTTCCCAGATGAAGGGAAAGTTCAGGATCTCCTCCTGGTTCATACAGAAGTGGATACAGCATCTGTACTTGTCTCTAACTTTGTCAATTTTTCATTGCCTGGAAATAGAAAGAGGCATTGATGGGAGCAGAACGGGAGTTGATATCCAAGCATTAAAGTACTATGGCGTCATTAGAGGACACAGAGATAAAAAGACAGACCATTCTTTCTGTAGGACATTTGTCTCTGAAATATGGATGCTTCCAACAAACTCCCTATCTTACTTCATCTCTCCAAAAATCTGTATTTCTGAAAGTGAAAAAAGCCAGGACAGAATCTGATGGCAAATACTTGGAAAGATAAAGCTTTCAAATCTAGTTTATCCACTCACCCATAATTAGATGTTCTGAGGGAAAAATGTATCAGGAAGCCTTTATTTACCAGGTAATTGCAAAGTCAAGGTACACAAAAACTGAAATTATGATTGCAATGTGAAGTTTAAAATATCATGTATATGTACCTGTGCTACTTTTGGCTGGGATAGAGTCAATTTTCTTCACAGTAGCTAGTATGGGGCTACGTTTTGGATTTGTGATTAAAACAGTGTTGATAACAGAGGGATGTTTTCATTACTGCTGAGCAGTGCTCACACAGAGTCCAGGCCTTTTCTGCTTCTCACCCCACCAGCGAGGAGGCTGGGGGTGCACCAGAAGTTGGGAGGGGACACAGCTGGGACAGCTGACCCCAACTGGCCAAAGGGCTATTCCATGCCATATGATGTCATGCTCAGCATATAAAGCTGGGGGAAGAAGAAGGAGGGGGGGGACATTTGAAGTGATGGCGTTTGTCTTCCCAAGTAACCGTTACGCGTGATGGAGCCCTGCTTCCTTGGAGATGGCTGAACACCTGCCTCCCGATGGGAAGTAGTGAATGAATTCCTTGTTTTGCTTACTTGCATGCATGGCTTTTGCTTTACCTATTGAACTGTCTTTATCTCAACCGACGAGTTTTCTTGCTTTTACCCTTCCAATTCTCTCCCCCATCCCACTGAGGGCGAGAGAGCAAGTGCTGGCTTAGTTGCTGGCTGGGTTTAAACCACAACAATACCATTTTTTTTTTCCCCTCTGTATATATACACCTCATATCAATGTATGCTTTTTAGAATAAAGATGTTTAAGTTTAAAAAGTTGATGGTAGAATCTGAGGCAGGAATATTCACAAAGACCAACTTTATCCAGGGGTGTCTGATTTTTCCTCTGCTTGCTCTGTAATCAGTAGAAAAGAAAAACTCCTTGAGGAGACCTAACATCTGAAGTTAGGTTCCTCCTCTATATTGTTCTTCAGAGGAGTGTTTCTTCCTCTAATGTTTCATGTTTCGTAAGGAGACTGGCCTTTCTGTGCTAAAGGCAGCCTTTGTGCATATCCTCCTGTGTCATTTTTTGACTATTTCAAGAAAGTCTTTTCAGGTGTGACACTATAGTAATTTATTTTTAAACATAAGCGATGCGATATAGAAAATTAAAAAATAACATTCACTTGAAAAAACTTAGAGAAAAATAATTTATTCGGCCATATATAACTACTCCCAGTCTTGATTGGCATGTGATTTGTAAGCATCCCCTTGTGGCAATGTATTAAGACCACATGATACAGCACTAGGTTTTTGCTAAGAAGCTGAATATTGCATTACACACTGTATGTGGAAGTGTCCAACCTGTGTTATTACTAGTCTGTAGTTAAAACTTTGTAATCTTCTGAACCTGCTTTAACATCATCTGAATTTCAGCTCTGCTTGAAATAACTGGCATTGGTAGGGATATTTTTAGAAAATTGACACAAGCTTGGATATTGTTTGATGTCATCTCTTTTTGTAAATGTGAGAGGGATTAAGATAAACTTCAAATATATTAATTTTTTTGTTTTCTAAGTATGTGATTTGTCTGTGCAGAGTTTTCCGTACAAAGCTGTAAAAATATTTGCCCTACTAAGGTCACATAGTTACAGGCACTGAAATTCATGTTATTAACTTTACGTAATATTTATACTTTTTAACTTTTAAAATAGAAACTGAGGACTTAAATACATGACTATTGTTTTATCCTGACATGTTTGTATTCTTTGTAGCATGTAAACCTGATACATAACTAAGTTAAATGCCTGGTTGTCTGTATTTGGTCTCTGCTCTTGTATTTGAAGTTGAATTGATTAGGAGCTGTTGATAACAGGCCACAGACTGAAAGCAGTGTTTTTTCTGACAGATCAGATGTTAGGAATTGTTAGGAATTGGGGGAAGGATTTCAAATTAAATTATTTCTTTTTGTCTAGCAGAGAAATATGTTTCTACATTAGAAATGCATTACTATGAATATATTAGCTATGAGATTTGTTGCCTACTTTGAATGAATTTAATTAGTATTTTCTAGAAGTCTTATACCAACATGAAGCAAATTAGTGTTTGTCAGCATTCAGAATTCGTGAATCATTCAGTACTTCAGGGAAATGAGTTTTAGTTCCCATATGCAAGTGTGATAATTCTGTGTTGCAGTGAAAAATACTCATAGCAGATTTGGAGCAAAAAATGTCTTTCCCAGATACAATATATAAAACAAAAGTTTTTCGTAGTTACAGCATTTTACTGTAATTCAGATGAGCTCGATTTAATTCCCAATTCTGCCACTGCAAAAGTGCCTCACTTGATATTGTTGCTGTCTTCTGTCAGCTGGGAATCCTGTTAACTTAATTCTCTCTGTGGCCTACCCAGTCCTTAGCCCCACAAATAAAAATATAAAGCTCAAAAAGTATTAACTGTTCTTGTTACTGCAGTTCAACATTGTAGATTGCCAGGTGAAGCTCAAAGCTTGTACAATGCTTCAGGGCTTAAAATTTCTGTGTCTGTATTGTTAATATTTACTAACGAATAAGCAGCTGAATGAATGTTTTAGTTAAATTTCTGTTTATATCCACTGTTCCTACCTAAGTAAAAGAAGACGAAGAAGAATGATGCATGTGCAGTCTACATATCATACACTCTCCTAAATTCAGGGCTAGAAAACTAATTAGAAAACTCATTCAAAAAATTAACATTGACTTAAATTTAAGAAAATCTAGAAATTCAGTTATGCTTATAAAAATTTTATTCTTCCCTTTCAAACATAGTGTAATAATTATGATTCTCATAAGGATATGTTAGTTATGTTGATTCTTTTTCTTCATTCTACTGATGATTGAAACTTCTAGTAAAAAAGAAAAGTTTAAAAAATTACTAGTCAAAAATATCTCCAGATATAGATGTGGAGTTTCTCTGTGGTGTGTGAAAACCACAGTTTAATCTCATTATTGGTACATTAATTCAATTTCACAGCTAACTTCTGGAAGGAAGGAGGGTGGGTTGGAAAGGTGGAAGATCACGAATCAGAAAAGACAAATTAAGGTGCATCACCACATTGGCTCGAAGGCTGTCAGACCATATTGAAATGTTGCAGTTATGCAAACAGAGAATGACCTCATAAGTTGTCAAAGCTGGCTTAGAAAAGGTATTTACAATGTTTTAAAGGTTTCTTTATGAAGTACTTTTTACAAATTCTGTGTGATTTTGGTGGTACTTATTTTAATGGTGTTTTTATCAATAATGCTAAATAGAGAGAGTTATACATACCAAAGTTAAAAAGATGATTATGTTCTGTGGTTTAGAAAAATCTGTTTCTTTTTTACTAGGTCTAATATAGCTCTCTCAGTTGTCAAAGTAATATTTTCCTATTATGTCTGCCTAATACTTGTCTAGCATCCTAATTAAAAAAGACTGATGAACTGACACTAAGTTAAAACTGTGTGATTCTCCCCCCCCCCCCCCCCCCGCCCCGTTCTTTTTCTGGAGGAAGACTAGTGATTTTGCCAAACAAGAGAAATGATCACATTATTTGATTGCCTGCCACATATTAGCTATGCTGGGAGCTGGAACTGTGTAGCATTCAATAGCTATTGGATTAAGAAAGTACAAATTCTCTAAAGGTGTGACTAATCTGAATAAGTTTTTAAGGATAAGATCTGTATTTTAAACACAACATGGATTTCAGAAGTTGCTGTTTACAGAAACCATTACAGTCTTTGACATTGTTTGCCTGTTCCAAGCGTCTGTGATTTAAACCTAGCAGAATAACTGAGTAGGAGAGGGATTATTGTCTTGGCAGGAAGAAAGTTACTCTGTTAGGACCACACAGTGAAAATTTCAGATTATCTAAAGCAATCAGATTTCTATAGAAATGGTTGTGGAAGGATTAGATTCCTAATTTGGGGAGGAGGGAGGGGCTGTATGCCAACTTGTAACCCTTAACAAGGAAACTGTAATGTAAAGTAATTGGAGTGATAGGAATTGGCAATGAAAGGAAATTAATAAATGCATGCCTAAGGCAAAAATTCTTCTTTCTCTATAATTTTCAATTTCCAAAAGCTAGGCACAACCTGGTGGAAATCGGCAGGAGTCTTTTCACAGTGGAGCATTCTGCATCTTGTAATACCAGCTGTTGAAATGCATCTGCTGGGATTCTCTCTGGTACTTTGCTGGTGTGTACTCCCTCCCCAAAGCCAAAGCCCATTACTTGCCTAGCTCCTAATTTTGCTGGGAGGTAAATTGCCACATCAGGGCTCTTGTCAGTAGAAGCTTTCAGCCCGGGGATGACCTTGCAGCATGTTCTGTTGATGTAGCTCAGCAGATCTATTCAGAGGCACAGACCCTGTCTAGATGAAGTGCATGACATCTTTTAACTAGCCTTACGATACCCACTGTCCATTCCTCGTTGTGTATATAACTGTGGGAGTGAATAACATTATGCTTTAGTCTGGCAAAGCCTCTTACTTCCCAGATGACTCTTCTCAGTGCCATATGCTTCCTTTGAATATGTTCTTCCACAGCGTTTGAAGCAGGATATTTCGTTTGCTTTGCAGCAGTGTTGAGTGAGACTGGTAGTGGTTGTGTTTCAGTCATTTTACGGCTGTCAAGAGGGCAATATATGAAGTGAAGTCTCCTGGTGTGATGTGGAGGCTGCCTAAACACGATAGCGCTGAGCGAAGGGAAGAGCCATATTCAGCTCCACATGGAGTCAGTTTGACTGGCAATGACTAGGAACAGGATTAGCAGCGATTGCTGATATCAGTAGTAACTACTTCAATAATATGCATGTCTCTCTTAATTGAAGTGTGAGGTATTTAATATATTGTTGCTGTATATAGCAATGACTCTAAAAGGCAGAGAAAAAACTTACCTTTGTACATGAAAAAGAAAGAAAAGATTCATCCACGCTTCTGTACCAGTGACTTCAGCAAGCCTTCGTGATTTCTGTATGTGCCAAAAGCCATGTAAATGCTCTGTAAGCTATCAAAACTTCCAACTGCTGGTTCCAGATGTATGCACTGCAGTTCTGCCTGATTGTGGGCAAGTCATTTAACAGTTTTGTGCCCCTGTTAATTTCGATCTGCCTTGCTTAGTGATCCTTGGGATAGAGATTATTATCTTTTAAGTGCATGCACTTTGCCTTGTAGAAAGTGTTGAGTCTCAGATTGCTAGATGTTGCCTAAAAGTCTATATATTTGGGGGAAATGTCCACTTGGAGAATAACATAGCGTTGTAGTCTGTTCCAGTCAAACTGATGGAGTATGTTGAATGCAGTGAAAACACTCCTCCTCATCCTCAGTGCCTGATTTTTATCTTTAAATGTGGCCCATTTTGATCACTGCATCATTGAGCATGCCCGGTGTTGCCTTTGCTGCCTTGGACTTTTTTACATTAGGATGGCAGAGAGAGTCTTGACTTTTCCTGAAACTCTGCCCTTCTGAGAGATACATGGCGATTCTGTGGTCTTTCGAATTGTAATGTTAGGTTTGGGAGGAAAGAAAATGTGTTTGTGTTTCAATGGGTTTATTCTATATGTTTATTATTACAGCCTTTTGGGAATTTTTTGTGCTCAACTGACAATGTAACATCAATTATTGTTATGGAAGAGTCACAAGAGCTGTATTCATTCACATTTGGCTTAGGTATATGTTAGCTTTGCCCAGACCTCCAAACCTGCCAAAGCCCAAATGTGGAATGCAGTGAGTATGGTAGAGACTAGACTGGTGAGGAGAAAAAAAGCTATTCACGCAGAAAACCTAAAATTTTGCCTGTAGTTAGTATAATAGAATATTGTAATGTGTTTTATTATGCTTTATTTCTGATGTGTTGGCAGTTTTCAGTTTCTTCTGATTTTTCTGCAGTAAAATCAGTTCAGTTGGTTATTCTGCCTGCCCCTCAAAGGCATATGGTGAAGTCATGCTGCCTTCTTTTAGTGAGTGGCACGGTGGCATGGCTGGCATTTACATTCTGCTGCATGTGTGTTTCCAGCCAAAACGACTAGGGACCATGTCGGGTGGTCGCTGCTGGGAATGGTCTTCAGAGAGGGGTACCCAGGACTGGATTTACACTAAATAAACAGAGGCCATGAGGGGAAAACTGTGATTCATTAGGAACCCTGGTTTAGGTTAAAGTGATAAAAATAGCTGCAGGACATCTTAAATTAGTTTAAAAACTAAAAAAGTGAAGGAATCCAATCTAGATAAATTGTTCACTTTCTAGAACAATAAATTGTTCACTTTTCTTTCTAGAAAAAGTTCTACGTTCTCTGCCTTACTCTCATCTGTTCAGTATAACTAGGTATATAACCCAAAGACATAGCCAAAAAGATTCAGCTGTCAAAGATTCAGATTCTGTAAACACAGGCTTTTTTAGGCAGTGCTGTCAGTACTACTATGTTTGTCTTCTCTGTTCTGCTAAAACATGTTCCTGGAAGTTTTTGTTTTCTACTCTGGTTTTAGGTAAGATGCAAGAAATGGAAGTAAAATACCAGAAAACCCTTGCAGGGTTTATATTGCAGATAAACTTACTACATGACTCATGACAATTGCTTTAGTTATTCATGGAAATGTTCCATAATGGACCAGTTAACATGTGTGTTGTATGTTTTATGTAAAGAAAACATAATTATTTGACTCCTACCCATATGCTCTTACCAGAACATTATGGACATGAATTTTTCAGTCTTGCACATTGGCAGAGTTACAATGACTCGATTTTCTGCAAATACTCTGTATTAAAAAGATATGCTTTATGTTTAATTTTGCAGATCCAGAATGCTAATGATGTGCTAATAGCACCACTGGAGAAGTTTCGCAAAGAGCAAATAGGAGCAGCAAAAGTAAGTGGCTGTGGAAACAGTTCTTTTTCACGTTTATGTGAGTTTATCAGTGTGGTTTGAAGGCTGAACTGAAAACAGGCATTTGTATTCAAACATACTTGATGCCATCTTCTTTAATGTCTTAGTAAATTATGCTGAATTCTTTGCTTCAGAGAAGGAGGTGATTTGGAAATGGAGTTTAAAGACTGATTATACGCATAGGGTACGGCTCTTGCTACTATTGTACATTCTTACCATCTGGAGTTCTCTTCATCTTCTGATGTCTGCATTTATGTTATGTTGCATCTTGGGTTAACCCAGAACCGCACAGAGGGTTCAAACAGCTGCTATGGGTTCGGTGGCCCTGAAGTGCCTGCAGTATGAAGACCAAAAGAGTCGGCGTGCTTTAGGCATACTCTTTTTCCGTCTCTGCTTTCCCTCTCCACTTTACACAGCTGATGCAGTGCAGTGATTCATATTGCCAGAGTATTCATCTTCATATTGCCCAGAGATTTTCCCATGGTGGAAGTGCTCCAGTTGGTGATTTAAGCCAGTTGTCTGGCGTTAAGTGTTACATCTGTGTTAGAGACACGGTGCAGGTTGTCTATACTAGGATTCAGTAGTCAGCCCAGGAAATCAGATATATTGGGGAAAAAGATGTTGGAATGAACTGTTAGTCTAGAAGAGATATTTTCAGTCTGATCCTGGAGTCTTAAGTGGTTATCAGTGACTGCTTTGATCGCAATCTGAGAGAAATGTATAAAAGCTGAGGTAGTCAGTTAGAGGTATGGTTAATAACAGTTCTGTCTGTCTACATAAATATGCTAGGTCTGAAGCATTTTGCATCTTGTATTAGCACGCATAAAATTTTCTGGGAAATTTTCCATTTGTAAGGTTAAATGGGTACGGAAAAAATCTCTCTTTGATGTTGTAGCTGAGGTTGCGCTTGTGCTGTACTCAAACAACCTCAGAAGAAGAACAGAGCTATTGGAAAGAGAGACCGAAGGGTTATACTTTTTGTACCGCTATTGTGAATGTGTAGCAAACAGATGAGACTGCTTCTGCACAGGAACCAAGTAAATGTTTGAGAAGAATTTTTACTGTGAACTTGAGGTCAGATTTCTCTGAAAAGGATGTTCTTTACCCTCTTTCTTGATACGTTTTTGTGTACAGCTGCATTCTTCTCTTGTCCCACCCCTGTGCTGCTGTGAGATGCAGGGCTGGGAGTTTATTTACTGTGCTGCACAAATCAGAATTTAATCCCAGCACAAAATTATTTTTAGTTTTCAGTAGGTTTTAGTTGCATGGTTCAGTTCTTTGTGTTAACATTTCCTTTCATATTCTGTAGTTTAAGGGATGTCATTCTTCTCTGCAGAGAACCCTGTTTGAAAGCCTAACGTGCCATACTATGGACTGTCGTGGTACCTCAGAGAGACAATCCACAGGCGGTTCACAGGGCTCTCTGCAGAGAGACACTCATGTCTCCTTTGAATATATCACTCTGTAGATGTCAACACATATTTAATGATCTAACTGAAGATGACTCCTTTGTTTTTTGAATCAGCAAGTATTTAACATTAAAGGCAGGTCACTACAGGACAGGTTGAGTCCTCTCTGTTCGGTATATCACAACAGCTGGTTTCTTTTCCATGTCCCTTCCAGATAAAATATGGGCATTTGCCCATGTTACATAATTTGTGGAAACAGTGATCGTTTTGACTTGTCTGTGGCCACACAACAGTGTACTGAATGAGTTCAGGAGAGAGCCTGGCTCGACTAACTCTTATTCCAGTGTCTAATGCACTTTATTATGCAGCGCTATGTGTGTTTGGGGCAGTCCAGGATACTGGCTTGACACATTGATACCATATAGAGAGCTCTCCCAGCTCATTGTTTCATAAAATGTCAAATAAACTTGTCTTTTCTTGCACTGCTCATGGATTTCAACTGTCAAGCTCAAAAACGAGAGATTCAGACCGCCTGCAAGACCCAGTTTGCAATACAAACATTCACCTCTGAATTGATTTTTATCAGCGGAAGCAATTACAGTTGGCCTTTAACTAAATGGAATCAACACAAAGAAGTGAGAGATTAATTACATTTAATACTGTTTTTCTAGTAATGACAAAATAGCAACATGTGATCCTAGGAATAATGAGAACAGTATGAAATAGAGTAGAAATTTGGGCTTTCTGAAACTCATTGTTAGTAAAGTAGAGAACACGGTCAGATTGCTTACCTCCACTTCTGTTCACTGGGCTAAACCCTTGAGCATTTATGAACTCTTATAAATATGGGATGAATTGAACTTGCTAGTTACTTATCTGCAGTTAATGAAGGTTTGCACAGAGATTTGGCTCTTTGAACTCCTCAGGGGTGATCTGAACTGACAGACAACGAAAAAACGTAGGTGCTTTCTTGTTGCTTGTATTTCAGCTGCAAGTTTCACAGGGCACTGAGAATGTCACTTTTTATTTGAGGTCTTCTCTGAACATGTCAGCTGTATGGACCATGTATCAGCTGTTACTTTTTGCTCTGAAATATCAGGTTGGAGCTGTTTTTTCCACTAGTGTTAACTTACAACAGTGTGTAGGATTGTATTCATATCAAACCCAAACTCGCTGCTGTTTCTCTGTCATACTTCTCATCCCCCCAAAACCCAAAACATTTCTGTGTATGCGTTCCTCTCCGAAGAGCGACTGAGATGGTGCAGATTCCACAGGATACCTGATAATTCAATCATAGATCCACAGAATACCAGGTGGGAAGGGACCTCAAGGATCATCTGGTCCAACCTTTCTAGCACAATCTAGACGAGATGGTCCAGCACCATGTCCAGCTGAGTCTTAAACGTGTTTAGAGTAGCGGAGTCAACCACTTCCCTGGAGAGATTATTCCAATTGTTGACTGTTCTCATTGTGAAAAATTTCGCTCTTGTGTCCAATTGTTATCTCCCTGGGAGTAACCGGTACCCGTTACCCCTTGTCCTCACCATGTGACTTCTTATAAAAAGAAGATGGAGACTCCCTTTTTACATTTTTTCTAATTATGTCATATCATATATTTCTAAAGCTGTGAATTTACAATTAATTTGCATCGTAACATCTTATGGACCAGCATTTTAAGAGATGAGGTATAGAAGCACAAGGTTAAATGTATATGCCTGTTGCATTGACAATTTCAGCAGTAGCTGGAGATGCAAGCATCTGGTCTTTGTGATCAGCCTTACGCTGTGAGAGTGTGTTTTATAAGCAGTGGTGAGTGTTGGATTCTCTCTCTTCTAGTTGGACTTTGAAATTATTAGTTTTAGTACTCTGTTAATCTGCGTTTCCAAATTTTTGGAGGAAAAAAAAATTATTAGATAGCTGTGTTACCAATATACATAATAGGAAATGATATTAGGTACTACTCTCAGATTTTGGTGAGGGGAAGATGATGAGAGTGAGCGCTTAAAAGTGCTTACTGGGCTTTTTTCTTTCTTTTCTAAAACACCAGATAAAATTCAGCTGGAGATAAAAACAAGCAATCCCCCCCACTGCCCTGCCACACACATGCAGAAAAAAAAGAGAAAGTGTTATAAATTAATAACAGTTTTCACTATGACAATCACCATTTTATTTTCATAATAAGTAACTTAGCAAGATCTTTACTACCATGATGAACTATGTAGGACTACCCTATTGTTGTGTTTAGTATAGAGAATATTTTATTCTTTCTTCAAAATTATATCAAGTTTAGGCAAGAAATATGATGACAGAAATCAAAGAGAATATGGAGGATAAAATATATCCTGTTGACATTACAAAGCTGTATTTCAAATACAAGGACAGCATAAATCCAGAGTGCAAAGTTCAAGTGTTTTTGGAACGTTACGAGAATAACATTTAAGACCAACTCTTCACATGCACTTCAAAAACCTGAAGGTACCCAACAAATTTGAGAAACGTTCCCCATAAAACATTAGTGTTTGTAATCAAACCAGCAATACGTAGATCTACATCACTTACTCTTCTCGATTTATACTACTCGCTCTTCTGTTTTTATTGCACATATTTCAGTTCTTCCTTTTCTGTACACACTCAGTTTAAATAAAGCTGAGTTCTCTCCAGAGACTACACAAACCCAGCTTTGCATTGGATAGCCTGTTGATTTACTCCATCTGAGTTTAAAAAAAATGACCTCTGCAATTATTGTAGAAACGCGAGCAAAAGCCAGGTGAGGTAACTGGGAAAGGATTTCAGGCACGAAGCATTTTGCCTTATTTGGTAAATGTGGTTTGCAAGTCCCCAGCTGGTAACTTTGGTGAGATCATTGTGTGATGTGTTATGTACAATAAGGCCAAACTTTCATGTTTCTTTTTATCCATTGAGTACAGTATTTAGCAATATTTGTTCCAATGTTTGTTGACCTTTAGTACAACTTAAATCAGATCAAAGACAACAGAAGCAATTTTGTTTTTAAGACTTAAAAGGCGAGTTTTCTTTCCTCCGTACAATTCCATCTGTTTGTTTCATAAAATTATTTATTTTGGCCAGGAGGATTATTTTTTATTATTATTATCTACTTTCATTCATTCATTTGAAGCTGTGAATTCCTTTCTACTTGGGAAACAAATCCATGTTCACTGCTGGGATTAATTTTCCTGCATCGACGTGCACATCTATACCCCCATGATGTAGGCGTGCAGGAGCTGGCACGCTCTCTCTGGGTTTTATTTGGATTGTCCAGAAGTTGAGGAGCATAAAACAAACAACACCCCCCCACACCAGTTTTTAAAGTCTATCAGAAAGCTGTCAAAGCAGATTTTTAGGTAGGTATGTAAGATCAGTTAGAAATGCCAGAATGCCCGTTTTATGAACTGGTTTCCTTGGTATCTAATCAAATTATAGCACTTGTTGTCCGTTAATTGAGAAAAATGAATGACCTTGCTCTAGTAGGTACGGTGGAAGGTGTTTCATTATAAGCAGCATGTGTTACTCAAGGTTTGGTACTTGTGTCCACTAGTTTTGGGATATCTTAATGCCAGTCTGAACCATAGAGGGGAGGGGGCCAGAGGAAGGAAGCAGAAATGGAGTCCAGGCCAGGATAATTGATGGCCAAATGTTTTGAGTTAAAATGCAACACAGTTTCCCAAAAATGGTTACTACCAGAGTTACCTGATATCTTTTTTGATAAGATAACTTATTCTGTAGGCAAGGAAATGCAGCGGATCAAACCTATTTCTATTTCAGCAAGGCCTTTAGAGCACTCTACATAGAATCATAGAATCATTAAGGTTGGAAAAGACCCTTAAGATCATTGAGTCCAACTGTTATAATTTGGTTTAGATGGGGGTTAGTATAGGAAACCTGATCTGCCTAAGGAACTGGCTAATGGGGAAAGAGCAATGAGCTTTGTTTGTGGGAGAGATTGTCTGGTTAGAGAGAAGTTACTAATTAGAAGATCCCAAGGGGCAATTTGAGATCAGTCTGTTGTTTTATTTTCAGTAATGACCAGGTAGAAAAAATCCAGTCTTGCTGACACAGGTTGGGGTTGCTGTAGGTTGGGGGTATTGCCAAGATAGAGGAGGAGGACTGGAGGATTGGGAAGAAAGTGTAAGATGAAATGACTGAGCAGGAGGAACTGAGGCTACTCAGTGGTCGTGACACAGCTGCAAACCAAAAAATCTGCTGTACCGATAAAAAGCTCAAGTGGCAATCTCTTTAGGTATTATAGGCTTTAGGGATCTATCTCTGGTAGATAGAGAAGTACAAATTTTCTTTAGATTTGCTTTTACTTACATAAATGCTCGAGTTTTGGATTAAGTTTGCCAACTGTTTTTACAGTTGTAAATTGCATTTATTAATACATTTAATTCCAAGGTGTTGGTCCTAGATCATTTTTATCTGAGAAATAATTCCAAATATGTCGTCTAATCTGATATCTGAGTTCTTGCATCTGTCAATGCTAGTTTAACTGAGAAATTAGGAGGCTAAGCTTAAAAAAATATTGGTTTTATAATGGTAAATTTTGTTTGTGACAGTTGTAAGAAAAGCTGAAAATTTGAAAACTTCTTCAGATTAAATATTGTTAAAAATGTTTGTTATTTCATCTTGATTTTTGCTGTTTCCCTCTGGATTTCAGTGTCTGTATATAGAGTCTTCTGTGAATCGACCCAGATCTTAAAATTCGGAGTAGCTGGATTGTTGCTTTATCTGCTGCAGCTGTCTACTTTTTCCTTTGTAATTTGCATTTAAGGAAAATGTATAGTATAAAAATTATTTTAAAAATAAATCAAATGTATTTTCACTTTAAAATATAGCTATTAAAATAAATTTATGGAAATAGGAAGCTGTGAAAGACCTGCATCAATTTGGTAATCTCTATAAAAATTATTTTTTAAAATCGTAAAATAATTGTAATGCTACGGTATGACTAGCCACCGCTTCTTTTATGCTTCTGTATGTGAAATATTTGGGAAGTTTCAAAAAGAGCCCAGTGTGCACATACTTCATCTTTTCAGGCAGTCTTATTTTCTTCTGCGGAAAGCCAAACCGTTAAGCTGGGAGATATCATTGGCTGAGCACCTGGACCCAGAGGATTTTTGAAGTGACTCATCTACTTGGGACAGCTCTTGTCATTCTGCAAATGCAGCAAAATGATTTTCTCATTGCAGTTTACTTCAGTAACTGTTTCGTTCAAAGTTGAGAAACTTAGGAAGTTAACAGAAAAGAAAGAGAACAATCCTAAAAGCTTGTTTCACTTCTAGTGTATCCCTTTAAAAAACAAGAGCAAAAACTCAAATCCGATTACTAAAAGATTACGGACACAGTGATTAAATCTGTCGGTTCAATCCATTAACTGCAGGTGTTTATTAGTAAACCAGTTAGTTAGTATTATGTGCAAAGTCTGTTTTAATAAATTCTGTTAAATGCATTATTTCCTTTAAACATTAGTATGATTAACTGGCTGACAGACTAAAACCAGTTTCTGAAGCTGTTTTTTTTCTATACTTTAATAAAATTCTAATTTGCATCCAAAAGAAAAAAGATATAAATTAAGGGTAAATAAATTAGTGCTCTATAGTAAACAGGAAATGTAATTTACTGTGTTGTGCTATAACATTTAAGAATTAAGGCTTAGAACAAATGTGTTAATCGGTGGAATTGCTTAAGTGAGTATGCAGTGTATTTTTGTTGGCAAAAAGAACCCTTTATTTTTAAAAAATCTACAGTTAGTAAAGCAAAAAAATAAAAACTTAGGTAGCAAATATCAGCCCTTCTACTGGAAAACAACAAAAGAACATAAAAATGCAAGAAAACATTCACATTTTCTAATTAATTTAAGGCTTTTTTTCTTGCTAATTTAAATCAGCCCACTGGAATCTGTGTCACAGGAAGGATTCAGGGAGCTTGCATCCTGACCCTGCACAGCTGCTAGAATCCTGCTGGACTCCTGAGCCGTGATTAAAGCTATGAGCAAGGACATTCACCTCCAAACTTAATTTCCAGTTCACAGGGGAACTGAACTTCTTATTGAGTGCTTCAAGGCACAGAGGATTTGGCAAATATTCTCAATTTAAAAAAAAAAAAAAAGGAAGGAAAAAAAAAGAAACTTTTCTCAGTCTCAGTAGGATACAGTAGCTCTACTCATCTATTATGTCCTCCTAGCCTTGCTCTCAGCCGCAGCGTGGAGAGGATTACGTTCCACACCTGACAAACAGATCTCAAGGTTGTTGATGAGACTCTTCAAGAACCTCAAGGAGGATTAAGAGAAATATAGGAAGTGGCCAATTGCCTGTGGCACAGAGCAGGACCGGACTTGGAGGAAGCAGAGTTTAGCAGTCGAGACCTTGTGCAGGGAGCAGGTCTTCATTCAGCTACTCCCTCAGCTACTCAAAGGCACCTACTCCTCTGCCCCGCCATGCTCAAAATAAAGACTCCACCCCGAATTTTGGCATCCTTTCTCAAACCAAATTCATCATGTTTTCAGAAAGGCAGCTGCATTCTCTTACCATACAGGGATTACTTCAGAGTTGTGCTCATGGAAGTTGCATAGTGCCACAGCTGTACCAAACTCTTAAATCATGAGGCTTTTTAAATGCATATAAATTAATCTCTTCATCTTATTCTGTTACCTGTTGGGGTTTTCTTCAGCAATCTTGGGGAAAATGAAGACCTCTTTCTCCATTACTTCCCTTTCTTCTGTGATGTATTTAAGATAACAGCATAAAAAGAGATCTGTTATGTTTGGGTGATACTCAGATGATGTTGAGTCTATGGATCCTTATTCCACAACTATGGCGGAGTTGCATTTTCCATTCTAAATAGCAAATCATTTCATTGGGACACTTGCTGTATTGCCATAGGTTTCCCTTTGTCCAGTATCTTGTTCTGTCTATGCAGCAGGTTCTGCAGGGGCCTGGGCATACACAAACTTGCACTCTCTTACCATTGTAGCAATTTTGCGTTTCACAAAGCGAGCATAAAATAGCTCTATTCCAAAGTGTAGTGGATGATATTAACTGGAAAGCATTACTTCTGTACTGTAAGAAAAGATGGGCAACATTACTTGAAGCATCACTGTGTCTTTGTGTAGATAAAGGAGCACCAAGACCTCCATCTTTCCACCAGATCAACCAGCTTCATTGTTTCAGGGTCTTTCAGGCTACTGTAGCCACCACAGAACCATTTGTTCTTGTGGAGCTTGCCAAGAAGGGGTGTCTTGATGGTTGTTTTGATGAGAAGATCATCCTTCCCTAAGAAGTAAACTGAGAGCACTGGTTGAGCTTAACAATGCCACTGGGGAGGCATGACTCTTCACCCCGAAGTGATAGTTTGTGTTCAGTTATCAGTGTTGTAAGAGGGACTCTGAAAATAGATGCTTTCAAAACAAAACAAAATCACTTCTGACATTAACCCCAGACTGTTTCCTTTTTTTTTTTCTATCTGTAAACAGCCCAGCTTCCAGTTGTGTATTAATCTAAAAACTTTCTCATAACATGGCTCGAGTTCTTCCTCAGATCAGCGTTGCGGTCCCGTTGCGATGACGTGGAAGGTGGCGTGGGACCGTGAGCTGTGCTGAATGTGCTGCTGGTACGCTGAAATCCGAGATGTTGGCTGGCTGGTTGGCATAGATGGGAGAGAGATTCCCAAAGAGTGTTTTTTAAAAAGAAATTACTACTTAAGAAAGAGATATTTTTATCTTCTGCTTTTAAAATAAAGCAGTGAGTATGTGACGTTATAAGCTAGTCTGCCAGAATGGCTATATTTGAATGACATTGTATTCTTTGCAGTGCTTTTGCATTTTCTTTGCTTTAAGTGCACAGAGGAAAAGGTAGTTGCTAGCTGTGCAGATGAAATGGCCTCTTCACACACATTTTAGTTTACCGGTGTACCAGGACATTACTGAAATACACTTCATTTGTGAGGGAATCTAGCATAGGAAAGGAGGCATGGAGAACCTGAAACGGCAGTGTGCCTCCATGGGGAGGAAAGAAAGCCAGCGCTGACAGGAGGAACAGGGGTGAGGAGAGCAGCAGCATCAGGTGTGCGATGCCAGCAAGGCAGCTGCTTGGGGAATGGGGTGATGGCCACTTAGGGAGACTGAGGAACGGACAAAGAAAAGCAGCAATGGCAGGAAAGGGGCAGTGGTGGAGACCAAGGGAAGTTGTTGGCTAGTGTAATACAGTTTTAAAAATTAGACGTTCTTTTTGTAGTTGAGAAGTTGTTCACTGCTCTGACTGTTACAATGAAAGCAAGCCTTACTGTCAAGTGCAAAGATCATGCTACAAAAGCTGTCATGCCTGTAGCAGCCCTGCACTGTCCTTATACTCTGCATAGCTGGTTACCATATCTTTAGCATTTCTGTGCACTTAGGTTAGTAACTATAGAGCCAAGTCTATCTTCTCTGTCCTTAGTATGAGAACTAGAGAATCAAGAAAGACCAACCTTCCTTCATTGTTGGTGCAGCATTGGATAACAGGTTGGTATGACTGCTGAACTTGAAAGGGCAACTTCTAGGTGTCTAAACATGGGTGAAGGTGAGAGATTTGTCCCTGCTTAGTCCAGGTGCTGATGTGGAAGATTAGGCGAAAATTGGAGCTACCTGTTCCCCATGATTAAGGCCAGTTCACTTCAGTGTTACCCGTTGTAAATGCACACGAAGTCCTGCACTTGGGTCACAACAACCCCATGCAGTGCTACAGGCTGGGGGAGGAGCGGCTGGAGAGCTGCCCAGAGGAAAAGGACCTGAGGGTGTTCATTGACAGCTGCCTGAACATGAGCCAGCAGTGTGCCCAGGTGGCCAAGAAGGCCAACGGCATCCTGGCTTGTATCAGGAATAGCATGGCCAGCAGGACCAGGGAGGTGATAGTGCCCCTGTACTCGGCACTGGTGAGGCTGCACCTCGAGTACTGTGTTCAGTTTTGGGCCCCTCACTACAAGAAGGACATTGAGGTGCCGGAGCGTGTCCAGAGAAGGGCAACGATGTTGGTGAAGGGTCTAGAGCACAAGTCTTCTGAGGAGCGGCTGAGGGAACTGGGGTTGTTTAGTCTGGAGAAGAGGAGGCTGAGGCCTATTGCTCTCTACAATTACCTGAAAGGAGGTTGTAGCGAGGTGGGGGTCGGTCTCTTCTCCCTAGTAACGAGTGATAGGACAAGAGGAAACAGCCTCAAGCTGCACCAGGGGAAGTTTAGGTTGGATATTAGGAAAAACTTCTTCACTGAAAGGGTAGTCAGGTATTGGAACAGGCTGCCCAGGGAAGTGGTTGAGTCTCCATCCCTGGAGGTATTTAAAGAATGGACAGATACGGTGCTTGAAGATATGGTATAGATGAACTTGGCAGTGATATGTTGAAGGTTGGGGTCGATGATCTTAAGGGTCTTTTCCAACCTTAATGATTCTATGATTCTATGAAATGCTTTCTTCTGTCTGTGCAGTCCATGTGTGTCACTGTTTGCATTGAAGAGTCACCTACAACCCACCAGGCCTATGCAATGTTGTTATGTTTGTCTTTTCCTGTAAACCTTCTTTTCTTTCTGTTTGCCCCACTTCGTCATCTGAACTGAACTGAATTTGGTGCATATGGGAATGAAGCAGAAACAATAAAAGGCATTGGGTTTTTTTGGTTTTTTGTTGGTTTGTTTTTTTTTTTTTAAATGAACTTTAGGAAGCTCTGTAAGCTTGTACTGGAACTAGATAATGAAAAAAAAAGAATACTACTATTTTCTACCCGTGTAGAGAAGGTCTCCTCTCCGGTCTGATTTTGTAGAGTGTTAATGTTAACATGTTTCCATGGATAGTGTTGCCAGCTCAGTGACTTCAGCATTTTGAATATTCTAAATCACACCATACGTTATTGTTGATTACCTGTTATTTTTGAAGAGTAGCATGTCCCAAATCTGAGTTGGCTTCTTTCCTTTTATCATGTAAGTGATGACTTAGGGTTGGGTTGTATCTTTTGTTGTCATTCACTTTCTACTCAGCATTTATAGCTATACTGATTTCTAACAAATATCTGCGTTGCTTATGACATGAGCAGTTTATTCCATACCACTTTTGAAGTATACACAGTTAATTCAAACTTCTTCTTGAATTCTTAAACAGCATGGGTAACTTTCTTTTTTAAATCATTTAAGGTTACAAGCTTTTGTACAGGAACAGGAGACAATAAAACATTTTCAACTTCAGAAAACTATCCTAAACCTGCTTCAGAGAAGAGTTTAAAAAGTCCATTTCTGCTGTTCTAGGGAACTTCTTCGTATTATTTAAGGAGTAACATGCTAATATCCTAAGTAAGATATTCCAGCAAAAATAGTTCATATTTAGTAGACGGTAAAAACAATAAAACTAGATTACGTGTGTAGACTTACCAGTCCTGCTGTTTGGGCAGGGATTTAACAGATTCCCAGACATTCAGCAGCTACTCCTGGAATCAGCAAATGCCAAATAAACTCGAGACAACTCTGCAGCTGAATAACAGGGAGTCTAATGTGTCCTGCTTTGCGACCTGCCAGTATTGGCAGGTTTGCATGTCTTCTCACAGCAGTGCTGGGAACTTTTAATATTTCTTTCCATTTCAAGAGAGAATTTTTTGGAGAGAAACAAATGACATCCTACAAACACATTTGTTCATTTAATAGTAACCGCTTCTTAATTTGAACAGAATTTTAGATCTCATAGAAATAGTGAAACTTTTCTGCTTTTTATTTAGTCTCCACTGGTAAGTACCTCCTGTCTGCACACATCTGATGGAATTAAATAGGGCAGTATTAGGAAATGGCTGTAGGATTCTCCTCTTCCAGGAAACACTTTTGAAAGTACCTGATATTTGGATCTGTCAAGGCATTACAGAAGGAAAAGAAAATTTTCTCCAGAAGTTTATGAACCTGAAAGTAAATTTTCTCTTGCAGGGTTATTCAGTATTTTACACAGATGTGAACTCCATCCTAAACTTAAATTAGTTTGGGGTTGTTTAAAGTATGTTTTTAGTTTTATGCATAACTTACCTGATTTTAATTGAGGTTATTTTTTAAACTGTCAGTTTTTAATATCTGTCTTCATAGCTTTAATGCTCCTAAACACTCTTGTATTCCCGGTTTATTGCCTTGTTATACTTCATAGTTGCAATATATTCTTTTTATTATAATTATTTGTGTCTTACACCATATTCTTTTCTGGTTATTCATGGTTTGCATATGGTTGTTCTTAAAAAGAAAAGAATTGATTTAAAGATTTATAGTTGTTAGGAAATTTAATTTTATACATGATGTATTCAGCTTCAATTTGGAAGTGTTTTCACTAGCAGTTATGAGTAACATAAGTCATAATTTATTACTATATTAACCCTATTTTATATTGAGCAGCCATCATTTCTTTATACAGTATGATATACCTTTGTTCCACTTCATATTATTTGCTAACAATACATAAATGTTGCCCTTTAACCTCCCAGCTTTCTCACAGATTTGGAGAAACCCTGCAGCCTCACAATACATTAAATTCTGATTGGGATGAGGAGGAGGAGGGAAGGAGTTTTATGCCCCCTTTTGGAAAATCTCTTTTGGCCTTATCTTGAACTGCGAGCATTCACATAACAAATCAAAATCTCTACCAAAAAGAAATCCCCCCATCCAGACATCTATCAAAATGCAGTCTGTGGTCTCAGATGCCTATGATAATTTCATTTTTATTAAAACCAAACAAAAATCACCACCCCCCAACCCACCAACCACCTCCATGAGAATTCTAAGCAAAATTTCAGGCAATATAAAACGGAAGGTGAATTTATTTATAGTTTTCTCCTCAGAAGAGAAGTTTTGAGACTCAGATCTCACATTTTCCAGGAAATCCATAGGATCTGAGCTCAAATTATCCTTTCCAAGACTAAGTTTAGTTTATTTCGTAGTCTACAGTTCTACTTTTCTTTGTCCTACTACTTAGTAAGACAAGATCCCCCAAATTTACAACTCCAAACAAAATTCCAATAACTTTGCAGAAATACATTTTGAATTTTTGTTTGGAAGGTAAAGACAAACCTGGCATTGAAAAATATATTTGAAGTCTAAAATTCCAGCAATGAACCATCTCCAGTATGTTTTTATATTGACATATTTGCAGTTGTTGTCAGAGAGAAAGAAAGAAGATGTGGCTGTATTGATCTCAGCTGAGTTCAACATTCCCTTCAGTTTCTTCCACTGGCAAATGTGTCTGACTTGATCTATAGTCAAGTCCTACTATTGCATTTCTGTGCCAGTTTCTACAGTTTCTGCATCTCAGCTTGAGTTGGTGAGAAAAATATGTACTAATTTTGGGTGGGGGAAAAATAGAAATCATCACAGCCATGTTTCACAATGTTCACTTGTTTCCTAATTAAGTGAGGGATTCTCATTGAAATTTTTTCTACAAATAGTTTCTTTGCAATGTTTGCTGTTTTCATTTCCTTTCTTGATCCTTTTAAAATCACCTCTTACAAAACATGTTTATTTTATGGTTGCGCAAGGATGTTGAAAATGAATGTGAACTAAAAGCACAGGTTTTTCTTGTTTTAAAGATGTTAAAGTTTAAATATGATCTCTGGGACAAACAAAGTTAAAATATTTTATTTAGGGACAGATGTGAGATTTAGGTAAGATATGCTAATAGACAAGTATAGCACCAAAAGTCATTGCAACTAGAAAGAAATGAAAGAAATGGGAAGGATGGCAAGGGCTCTTTAAAAATGAAGCGGAATAATTTATATAATAATTCTGAAGATACATGTAACAATTTTGATATAAAATACTGGACACAAAGTAGTGGCAAACTTAGACCATTAAAAGGAAAAATCTGATTTCTTGATGTTCCCACTAGAAAAGAGAAGTCAGCTTCAAAATATAACATAACTCTTTCTGCTTTACATTGAAAAATACAACGTGTGGTTAAAATTTGTAGGAATCATGCCAGTGATTCGTTGCATGCATATGATTAGTTACAGCATGGAATCAAAATCCTTCTGAACAGGAAAAAAATTACCTGGCTCAATGGAGTCACCTTTTTAATAATTGATGTCTGATCTTTTCACAGCCATAGATTCCTGTGAAACAAGAGGGATAGGAGAACATCTTTTGGGTTAAACTTCTAACTGGCACATCTATAATTAGTGGTATCTTGAGCAAAATTTATTTCTGAAAAGATAATTTTCTCTTTTTGGAGATTGTCTAATCAGTTTTGACATAAAACTAAAGAGGAAAACTAAGCAGAGAGAACAAAACCAGGAATTAAACCTGGATCCGGTATTACATGACTTGACTCTGTCAAGAGGGTACTGGAAGTTAGTAAGGCTCCATTACATGTCAGAAGCTGAGCATTTGGTTAAGGACTTTCCTAATGGAGTTGTTAGAAATTTGAGCCATTTAAAACTGTAAATATTTTTGAACTGATTTAAGGCTTAGTGACCTGATGCACCTGAGAATGGTTAAACTACTATAGAGAGACATTTACAGTGCTTAGAGTCTGCAGAACTTTATCTATACAAAAGGCGTTGATGACTTATACATCAGTGTAAAATAGGTCAAGGATGAGTATTTTGTAATTTGCCTTTTTCCATTGCACCCTCTTAATTATCGCACATGGTTTTTTTATATGTTCTAGCTGATATTTTGACAGAAATGATTGATAAGCTTCCAGGGCAAAGAGGAAGGATGAGGATTACTTGCAGGAAGGATGGGCAAGGAAGAAAGGTAGCTGGAGGCTGGAGGGAGTAAGAGACATAGTACAGAGGTCAGGAATAGCATCTTCCTAATGGCCGTGTGCCTTACGCTTAGTGTAATGGCTGGTGCTGTCTGTTCTGGTAACAGTACAGCACGGGCTTTCTTATCCACCCACATCTCTTTTCTCCTTGGGGTTTGATCCAGTGTGGAATCTAGAATTTAGCCTCTGTCTCCTAAGCTTTGAGGAGATAGTTTTGCATGGAAACTTTCTTTATAAACCTCCTGGCTTGTGGAAGAGCAGAATTCTTGGTCTCATGGGCACAGATTGCCAGGACCAGGATTCAGATGATTAATTTGGGCAGCAGCTGTGTATAAGAGAGTGTTTGAGGGTTGCAGAAGGAAAGGCTAAAGCTGGAATGAGATAAGTCTGTGACTCCACTTAGGATGAGCCTGTGTGCTGTGAGTCACCAGCTGTGTGCGAGGTGAGAGTTATCTTGGCATAAACTGAAGTGTTTCTTCTCTTCCAGAAAATGAATCACCTACTTCGGAGCGTATCTTCTTTTTGTTAATTTTTATGAAGTAAACAGTTTTCAGAGGCTTCAGTACATTCAAATATGTGGTTTTTACTGGCATAGCAGAGGACATTTCAATAGAAGGGAACTCACTCACCTGTTGGGGCTGGGTTTTTTTAGACTTTTCCGAGAAACACGTCTGAGCGGTCAGTACAGTGCCAGAAACACTGTCCTGCTGGCCCTGCACCCTTATTCCCAGAAGTATCACCAAATAAAGACACTAATGCAGTCAAAACTGCTAAGTGATCATTATTCTCAGTCTACTTCTGTTTATTCTCCTTACTTTGTCCACTTCCAGCTTTGGAGGGAGAAATTTTGTTGTATTAAAATCTGGGGAAAAAGGAAGAAGTTAATAGGATGTGCCGTCCTTGGAAACTCTGTGCTCGGACCAGAAGTTGTCCGGGTATTAAGGAAGCCCCAAATTGTTAGTTTTCTCTTTAATTTAACTGGTGTAAAACCTGTGAAGGTAATGGTTGAGCAGATCACTGTTAAAGCAGAGAGGTACAGTCTGGGAGGGGGCTGGCAGTGCTAGCAGAAGACCAAGAGAGTCGTCAAGTTCTGCATGTCCTCATGGATGTTGCCACGGAGATCTTAGTGAAGCTTCCTGTGAGATACAAGATGCCTCGCAACGACAATTGGTTTATTTGAATTTTTTTTGCCTTGTTCCCGGGGGAGTTGTATTTGTTTAGATGTGATCATTTACTTTTTGTGTTTTCCTTTTTAAATATAAAGATAATAGATAATGTGATATGTAATCCACAGGTTTTCTTGTAGATGTTAGCACAAAATATCAACAGCTGCATTTGGTGCACTGGGAATGGCATTAAATGTGTGAATGGATCCCTCTTGGCGTTGACATGCATTTGACACGCTGTATGATAGAACAGGAGCTATTTCAGATGGCCAAGTCCCGTTTTCACACCTTTCTCTTTGACTCTCACCAAGCAGCTTAGACTTCAGACTCTTTTCCAGCTCTTGTTAGTAAAGGTTGTGTTAATATGTTAATGTGAGCGCAAGTGCCTGACCAGACTTAGGATCATCCATTACCTGTATATCAGCTTGATCCTGAGTTCACGAGGCAAGATTAATACCTAGTACTCATATCATAAATCTATTAGGGAAGAAATTGGTGCTGACCCAGCTGGGCTGAGTGATTCCCAGATGACACAGGTAATCCTGCAGGAACTTTGCCCCTGGCTCCATGTCTCATTCCTTCGGTCCAGCCTCTGAGGCAGCAAAGGCAAGCACGACGTCAAGCCCAGGTATGCAGCAAATGTCATCTGCACTCAGGCCTCATTGTCAAAGGCCATGGCAAGTTACCTTCTGAAGTAGATGGTCTCCTGGACAGGGTATCCACCACTGAACTCCAGCAGCTTGTGACCAAAGGCTTCAATATTGTGATTAGGCAGACTCCTGTCCCAACTTTCAGAGACATGAAAAAAAAAGAAAAAAAAGAAGTATTTTTCTTTACATTTTTCATTGCAACAGTTGAGTTTCCCCTTGACTTGGGGATTTCCTCAATGTGGTGACTTTTCCACCTGTGTCACTTGGATTTTAAAATAATCTGGTTAATTTTTTAGTCCAGCACCTTAACAACATTGTCTCAGAAGATAACACAGTATGCAACTAACTGCACCTTTTATTCAAAAGATATGTATCTGTGGTGTATGGTCAGTTGAACCTGATTGCTGTTTGTGACCGAAGGAGATGTTAAGATACTCGGGTTGAGATACTCAGATACCTGGCTCTTGAATATTGCCCAGGAAAATGGGGGCTGCGGAACCAACCTGTGATTTCAGTCCCACAGAAGTTGTTTTCTTGGCTAATCAGTCATTTGGCTAGTCCTGCCTTCTGCCTTCTCTCTTTCTTTTAAGAATGTGTTTGGGAAAGATGTTGGAAGATAATTTGTATGCCGCCTTTTCCCTTGCTAAGCAAGATACAAGCTTTTCTTTCTTCTTTTTTCCTTTTTCTTTTTGCCTTTTTTTCCTCATATCTGCATAACTGCAATTAAATAAAGAATAGCATTCGGAATTTTTCTGTATTGTTAATTAATATTTTGTTGGGTCAAGTGCCTTCTTTCCCCTATGATGTGTTTTGAAGATATTTCTATTGTGAGGTAATGAGAACATGAAATTGTGCATATTTTTCATACTAGATATATTTGAACTTTTTGCAGGATGGAAAGTAAACGATGTGTTTTATAATCTAGTATAATTACCGTTGTGAACTTTAGTCACAGGAGCTAATCAGTAAGTGGTTTGCTGTTACAGATAGTTGATACATTTTCATTCATGGCATTAAATTCTTCCTTCTATTTCTTATTTCTCTGACTGACCTGACTCTCCCATGCTATGACAAAGAAAAACAGGGTGGTGCTACAAAGCAGGCTAGGTATTTGTTTTGTACATAACAATTTCTAGGGAGAAAGGGGTCAGGAAAAGAATCGCTACAGTTCTGAAGATGACCTCATGTTCCTACGTTACGTTCAGTAATTAGTTTTTCCACCATTAATAGCTTTTGCACATGTGTAAGTAGGACCGGTCGTCTTGAGCTGTCTTTGTTTTCTCAAAATATTCAACTTGTTAGTCATTAGAAAGAATCATTAGGACTTACCAAAGACTGTAAAAGTCTCTAGCAGAGGGTTGCTCTTAATTAGAGGATATATAATTTTATAATTAAAAATTATGTATTTATCATTAGTAATACTCTAATGGGATATTTACTTTAATCTTTTCTCCTGTTTCCTGAAATTTGGCACTTCTTGAAAGTTGGAAAAGCTTTTGAGAAAGCTTTTTCTTAAATTTCAGATTTAAATTTCAGAATATCTGATTTAAAAAATTTTGAAGTATAAATTGTAAATTAATTACAGAAAATAAGATGTTTCTTAATTTACTCATAGCAGTAGCTTTCTTTTGTATTATCATGTATTAATGTAGTCTTACAGTAGAAATGGGAGGATTGTCTGCACATGATGGGAAAAAGGAGTGGGAAAGGAAAAAGGCAGGATAACTCTTTTAAATGAGACAAGCTTAACTATTCAGACACATCAAAACATTATTGGAAACAGACTTTTGGACCAATTTCCTTTTGCAACCACGTATGTGCTTTTCCATCATCCTCGTATTTTAAGAGGGTGGGTGGAAAATAAGCATATGTTAGTCTTAAATACAAAGAATAGGCCTATATAATCATCGAATTGTTATACTCACCTACCTCTTCCACAATGTTTCTATTCAGCAAAGACAACGTGACAGATAGGTACATTTATAAAACTTGGTGAAGATTATTTTGCATTAGATGTCTGCTTAGCAAGATACGACCTACATAAAGCCTCGTGTATATTTCTTATGGGAAACTATGCGAGTCTGTTGTACAGGTTTATTATTTATGGGAAAAATCCTGCTTAATATTGCATTTAATAATTGAATCAGTCCTCCTAGTATCTTCAGGCCCAATTCAGAATTAAACCCTAAAAACATCGGAACGAACAAAAATGGCTTTATAACCAGGCTTATTTTGGCGCCTATTCTTTCTTTTAATTTAAGTTAGCTGTGATATTCAGTCAAATACTTTACTTGGCATTGCTTTGTTTTCCAGGATGGGAAGAAGAAGTTTGACAAGGAAAGTGAGAAATATTATTCCATCCTAGAGAAGCACTTAAATTTATCAGCAAAGAAGAAAGAATCTCATTTGCAAGATGTAAGCACTAAACACAGCCTTACCCAGTCTCACATTTGCATAGAGATCATGATAACAAACTCGTTCTCTTCAAGACATGCTGTATTTTGTTAATGTGAAATTGTGGTGATTTCTTGTAGTCACGCTTGTTGTGAATATAAATTATTGAGTGGGATTAATATGACCCTAATAAGAGTTAAATATTTTACCAAGACAATGTTCTACATGTCCAACTTTGTGTACTTCAAGTACAGCTGATGTTTATTGGTTGCAACAACAGAATTATATTCCTACAATAAAAATGTGACTTTTAGAAGGTACATGTGGAATATTTGAAAGTCAATTAATTGGGTTTTTTGCTATTTAATTTACTACTTGATGAAATTATGCTTTTGTTTCACATAAATTTTAATCTGGGAGACTGAAATGAGACCACTTTAATGATGCTTTTTTATGCTTCTTCTTTCCTCTTCTTCACCTTATTCTGAGATAGTAGCATCATCTCCTGAAATTGTATCCACAACTTCAGCTTTGAAGAGTCTGTATGGCTAATTCTTTCCTGTTAATAAAACCAAACCATGAAGACGTCTAGTTTAACAGGAGGATGGCAGGGCTTTTCAGTATGCTGGTAAAAATAATTATGATTTGTCTTTGAGGCAAATTACAGTAAAGCCAGCAATTTGATATCAATGACACGTTGGGATTTGTGCCAAAAGTAGTTAAAAATTATTTTGATGGGATTACTCTTGTCACGGTGACTCTTAAATCATGGGGATTAGTTTGCTGATGGAGTTTTCACAGAGATGTGGCCATCACTCAGTCACAAATTGTAGGGGTTTTATTCATGTTTACCAATAATGCTATAATTTGAATTAAATGAAGCTTAGCAATTCAAAATCTGTAATAATGTTTATACTCCTGAATTGCCATAGCTGTCTATATAATAATCAGTCTTGATAATACATTAGTTATGTAGGATTGGTTAATTGTTCCACTTGTATGTCAAAATTTTGTATGTACAGCTTTCATTTTCCTTAAATATCCTGTGTATCAATGAAGAAGCAGTTCTTAGCAGAGACTAAGTACCAGCTGAGAAAAAAAAACTAATTTCTTACCGAAATGTGGAAAAGTGAACCTAAGCAGCAATTTACTCCAGAATATAAATAAAATAAAAAATATTTTACTCTTGAGACGTGAGAATAATTACAGTCTAAAAACAGTAACTGAAGTGAAAAGTAACAACTGTGAATCTAATAAACTGTGGTAAAATAACAATGGATTTGGCTTAAGTATATAAACCAATGGAAAACCAGAGTAAATTTTTCCACTGTGTCCTTAAGTGACATCTCTGGATTGAAAATCTTGTAACTGAGGCTGAGTTTTTTGCTTTTCTGGATGCCCCACTTGTAAAGCAGATAGGGCATAACTTGTCATTTCTGTCTTCCCCGGTTTTACGCAGCTGTAAGTGTGCTGAATCGGCAACATAGACGCACTGTAAGTAGAAGGTACAATAGCAAATCAGTACCAGAAATATTAACCAGGGAGATTTTTGGCCTGTATCTGTATTGTAAATAAAAGCAGACCAAGCACCAATTCCTGGCCTGAAATCCAAGTGATACCAGTTGACTCACATCCAGAGTGGTTCGTGTGAGCCCTGTTTATAGCCCATATGGTCAGGAAGAGTTCGCTGGAGCAGCCCACAGCAGAGCCAGGGCACGAGCAAAGAACAGACCGGTGCTGGCAGCTGGGGCTTTAGTGCTCAATGCAAGTGAAGGGAAGTCCTTGCCTCAAGCCAACATCATGCATTTAGTGAGATGGGAACAGCATTTTTTGACTGCTGCAGTCACACTGAAAAATACTTCTTGTTTTTTAACCCACCATTTCTTTGAATTGTTGAGGTTTCTTGGTACCTCACCACATTATGTGGGTTAAAGAGTACTGGGATGAGCAAGGAGTAGTTTTCACACTGTATTGGGCTATGTTACATATCTCACTTGAGTGCAATTGAGAGCACCTTAATTAGGCATCTAAAGTTTGATGGTCTGAACATATTCTATAGAGAGTGGTTTGCATATATTCATCTAATTGAAATGTGTTGGATATTTTAAGAGCCTGCAAGACTGCTTATGCAGCGTACATAGATAATCAGACTTTTTTTCCTTTAGCATCAAAGAGAAGCTTCATAATACTGTCTTTTCACTGCCTACGGATGTCCACAGTGGAGCAGAAAACAGTCAGAATTGAGTGATGTGAAAATGTTAATGGACTCCTGATTCTATTTCTTGGAAATCTGTTCCAGAATCAGGCATCAATACAGAGCAAAGGCTTCAGTCTCCAAGCTTATGTGAAGTTCTGGTATACATCTTAGTGATATCCTACATCAATGAAAATATTACTCACTCTAACTAGATATCATACAAGTAGAGACTCAAAATCATATCCATCAAATCTTTTTATTTTTTACGTGCAATTTGAAGTCTTAGAAAAACATGTGAAAATCCTTTCAGCTTTTGAAACTTTAAAATCATTTGCAAAGTAGTTCTTAGATATCTGAATCCTCCGTGTTCACACAAATTCATAAGCTTCTACAGAAGATACATTTTGGAAATTATGATTTAGTCCCTGTACACTAGTGGTGATTATGGCCTTAATTTAGGAACCCATCCATACATGAGATGGCACTTGGTTGTCATAAGTATCATTACAACTACAATCTGCTTAAATGCTGTTCAGAACAGAGATGGATTTAATTAGGTGTTTAAATACTTTTTCTGAGTCAAAGCCTGAAAGAGCTCATTTCTAAAACTAGATTCTATTATTTGCTTACAGTTAAATGCGAGAGCTGAGGTCTATCTCAAGTGCTTATTGACTGCACTTCTGTGAGCGAAGGCTTGCTGGATCATGTCCCAGAATGGTGGCACCTGGGTCTGTTCAGCTATGTAGCATTGCCTTTGTGATATATTTTTTGTGAAATAAAACTCTTAACACAGAGTATCAAAGAAAACAGTAGCTGAATGCACTATATGAATAGCACATGGCAGAGTTAATTCTGTGGTAAAGCACTTAATTATTGGCATTTTGAGTGCTTGATTTCTGCTTCATAATACTAGTTTTTGTACTTAATTTCCTGATTAGTTTTTTATAGGCATGGGAAGGAAATGCTAGTACTGAATCATTTGAAACATATCATTGAAGCCCATGCTTTGAAGTAGTGCTAGAGAGCTGTGCTAGGGAAGTGGATCAATATTGTTAAGAGCCTGTACAGCCAAATCACGATAGTAGCATGTCCTTAACTAAAGAAGCGATGTTAATTATATATGGTGCTATTGATGACCAAGTCCTGCCTGAAGGAAAACACTGACCTTTTGCATTTGTACTGTCAAAAGTACTAAATCTCTTCTATGATGTGTGTGCTGTTTTAATGTTTGCTATCAAGCGAAGGCAACATCTAGCTTTTCCCATTTTCCCATATTTGTTATTTTTAATGCCAGAATTGAACTAGAGAATATACAGAAGTATACTGCTATATTTTAACTGGCATACATCAAAAATAGCTGAACTGGTTTTACTCATGTTGCTAATACTTGATAAAATTTCTTTTTGACCTAAGACCAAAACCTAACTAATGCAGCCTAGAAGGGATCTGCTTGAGAAAATTATTTGTTATGAAGAAGGGTGAATTAAAATGGAATCTGCATCTCTTCTTTAGGCATTATCCACATACTACGCTGCTTGTCTGTTAGGTCCCTCTCCCATGGCTTGTTTAAATTGAGGATAAAAGCCTATTACTCTTTATCAGCTGATAACAGTTAATTCTTTAGTTGTTTAGGCAGAAGACTGTTTTGGTACTGGATCTTCATGTCGGGTGGTATTATTCAGGCCCTTCTGACAAGTATTGCCATGTAGTTCTTGCATTTGAAAATTAAAACATGAAAAATAATTGATTTATGAGGTTAAGGACTTAAATATGTTTATATTCTAAGAACATGTGACTCATACTATGAAATATAAGTTGCAAGATGTCATTGTTAAAGAAAGTCTATTTAAGAAAGAAAATACCTTTTTGGGAAGGCATTTGAAGCTGAAAAATAGATATATTTCAGAGCATGTGATACTCAAACATTTCAGTTGAAATATTAATCTTTTTGTCTCTCCTGAATTCCTATGCTACTCTATTCTGTTTCTTTTTCTAAACTTGCCATACATCAGGGACACAATTCCTGCTGCCACCTTTCTTTGTTTCCCTCCAGTCTTTCCTAAAAACTAGAATATTAAAGTGCAAAAAGGAAGAGGAAATCAAAAAGGCGTGGGGAAAAGACATGAGGCTAAAATATGTAACGTTAGCATGTTAAACTTGCATTTAGCTATTTTAAGTAGGTATTCTAATTTTCAGGAAGAAAACTGAACCCCGTGAAGCTTGTAAAGTAGTTTTATGGAAGATCTGTTTGTTAGTGACAAAATTAAAGCAATCATGAGAGTAAATTAATGTTGTCTATATTTAATTTTGTCTTTTAGGCAGATACACAGATTGACAGAGAACATCAAAACTTTTATGAAGCATCATTAGAATATGTTTTTAAAATTCAAGAAGTACAAGAGAAAAAGAAATTTGAATTTGTTGAACCTGTAAGTTTTAAGTTTTATTTTCTTTAGAATACATGCATTTAAAGCTGAAAATTGAATTTAAAATATCTGGCTTTTGCTCCCTTCTTAAATGGTGATCACGGGTTGTTTGTATATAGACAGACATTAAGATCTTGGCTTGGGCACTTTCCATGTTTGTTAAAGGTTTATGTAAGAGTATCATATCTACTGTGAAGTGAAATGTCTGATGACTTGGAGCATGCATAACATTTTAATAGGACAACATGTAATGTTGTGTCTGTGCAACACATAACGGATGTTTCCTAATACCATGGTTTCATGGGTGAAATTTTGAGCCAGTTTTTTGATTTGAACATTCCATGTAGGCAGTGTACACATGTGTTTTTCAGAGTTATACATGAAATAAAGTGAAAAATCAGTTTTTCTGTAGCTTTAGTTTACTTTGCACATAAAAGAAAGCATATGTTGACATGCCATAAAAGAGGAAGATAAAGTTGTGTTTCAAAGTCCGTATTTAGATCTGGGATTTTCTCCTAGACTGTGTTTCCACCCCCCACCCCTAACTATCTTCTGGGTCAGTCGGTACCAAAAGATGCTTCAATATGATGTGCTGGCATATTTCTGTGGCATATTAGTAGTATTACTACTGTTCATGTCATGCAGGACTAGCTTGCCAGTTGCCTTAGTTAGTTAGTACCTGTAGCCCTTGACAGAGAACTTCCAGTGTCATCTGTCCTTTCCCATTAAGCATACTGAACATAGCAGAGCATCAGTTGTGAAGGAGGAACATGCCAAGTATAACTTTTTCTCTCTCTCCACACCATCTTCCAGCTTCTTTGTAACTAACCGAAGCAGCCCTCTTGACTGTGAAACAGGTAGAATTACATCTCTAACACCCAATGTCACCAAGAAGAGCTTCTCAGATGCCTCCTTTCCATGAGATGAGAATGTATTGTGTAGTGAATGTTTGACATTGATGCAAACTAATGAACCTGGGGATTCAGCAAGCAATACTTATAGAAATCCTATCTTTACAGCATACAGCTGCCAAATCTTAGAGACTAAAACTTTGCTTGGATTCCTAAATAGGAACATTTTTCTACCTGTCACAGATTAATCCAGAGTGTCTCTCTCTGTCTGCTTCTACAAAACTCTCACATCCTGGAAAAATCTAGCAGTCTTGACCTAGCTCTGACCCTGGTATAGGAGACTTTATGCTTCTTTAAAGTAATAGAAACTTTCTGTATTGAGAAGGCTTTGTACATCGGGAAATATTATTGTGCAATTGCATATAGTTAAAATAGGGCATCTTTCATCCTATGTGCTAGACAGAGAGGAAAAATAAATTTGGCTTTATATATTTTAGCTGGAGATACTGAGCTTTATCCTTTTGACCAGGCACTGTCCCCACACTCTGAGACATCACAGGAGCAGCTATGAATTACCAAAATGAAAGAGCGATTTATCACAATGAATCAGTGCTGATACTGAGCAAGCAGAGGAGGTTACTGGTAAACTCAGTCTTGTGGACCTGGGTATTTTTGTCACCAGGTGTACACATCCAATAGGTAAAATTTAGTTCTGAGTGGATCAGTTGCCACCCTGTGTCAGATCAGTAGGCATTTTAGCCCGGTACGCTCTTTGTTGCACACAGGCACGGGAAGTACTCTGGTGACTGGGTAATGATAGCCCTTGCAGGCAGTGTCTTCTGGCTCCAGGTGGGAAATTTTTATAATCAATCTGAATATAAATGGAGCTTAAATTATAACATCAGTTATAAAGTTCTGAACCTTCAAAATTCTGAATTTTTTTATTTCTAGTCTGTTGCATACAATGTGCTGGAATAAAAGCATTGACTAAAACCCATAAGGCAAAGTATGCCAAGTAATTATCATACACATCAGCAATACCATGAGACAAAGAAAAATAAAAAAGTCTTCAAAATAAGCTTCTAAAAATGCATAGTTTATGTAAGTGATGTTGAAAGTATGAGCATGTGCTCCTAGATGCAAGCAGATAAGGACAGAGCCTAACACTTTAAAATAACATATCAAAAGAATTGCCTTATTATTAGTTTTCCTCTGTGTGCTCTATGGATGTTCAGATGCTAGAAGATGCCTGGTGGTGTGTCTATATAGACATTTCTTCTTGGGAGCTCTGCTAGTTGTGGGGTCTTCCAGTGCACGTGCTGCTTGTGTCTCTGATTTATCAGCTCAGTGTCACATCTCCATATAATTCTCAGTCTGACGTGTTACTAATAGACTCTTTGAAGGAGAGTTTAACAAAATAAAAGAAAGGCTGTTAGTGCAGTGAAGGAGGAAATTGTGATGCCTATCTGGAAGAAGCATAAGTTCATGACATGGGACTAGAACTTGAAAAGCAAATGATCTGCTGGAGCTCCTTCCAAGATCTTCAGTTTGTCTATGCCAAAAGTTAAGGATGATATGGGAACCAGAGTGGGAGAAGTAGCCTAGCAAAAATTGCCAGGTGGGTTACACCTGGGACAGTAGAAGTTGGTAAGAGTGGAGAATGTTCCTTCCTGGAGGAGAGTGGGGAGAGATTTTAAGGTACAAAATGTTAATGACTTATACTCTGAATAAAGGATTATAATATTTAGAATAGACTTTTGCAGCTGCTCCTCAGGCCCTGGATTTCTCTGCTGTTCTCTGCGTCTTGTCTCAAGGAGTCGCTAATGTCTACTAGAGTGTCAGTAACTGATAGCTGCCTATTTGTGATCCTCCTAGATCTTGATTTTTTCCAAGGGAGAAAAAGAAAACAAAAAAGTTTTTCCCAAGGACAAATTAGTGTTAAAATTTACTTTACAGCAAGTTGAACAACAAAACAAAGTAAGTGACAATAATCTTTGCTCCTAGCTTTGCCCTTGTGGGCCCAGAGAAGGTAGTCCAAACCAACGCAGCTTTCTGAGAATGTTACGGTTGTTAGGAGAAATACAAACTCCTTCCTAGAGCTCCACTTTGTCCCTCAGCAGTGCCAGGGCTTCCTTGGCCTGCAGGAATCAGGGCACAGAGCTCATAAGCAGTAAGCTATCTGAAGTGTGAGGGTGGTCCATTAAATGTCATGAAAGCCCAGAAGTGTTTATTTAAAGAAAAAAAAAAAAACAAAACCAACCAACAAACCCTGCCTGTAATTGCATGCAGTTCCATAAGACTTCATTGTGGATGTTAAACTCAATTTCCTCTTCCTTGGATTTTCTACGTTATTAACTACATTCACTTTAATCTGATGGATAAGTACCTTCTGGTGCTATCTACTTATAAATAAAATGAAACCAGGGAGACAGGGACTTCTGGCTGATGTGCTGCAGGCCAAAGGTTAAATTCCTCCCCTATTCGAAACCTAAGTACAATCTTCTTCCTGTGAGAATGAAATGACCAGGCAGCCTTGAGGTCACCAGCTCTACATAAAAATAAATAAAGTCTCAAGAAGTAGTTGGATTTTGTTTCAGGTTCTGTGTTGAAATCCTCGCGGCGCTGTGGTAGTGAGTAGCATTGTATTACGGAGTTCAGACCTTGCTTTCTATTGATGTGATTAGATACTCAGGTTGAGGTAACTATAAGGCACTCGTTGAAATGAGAAATTGTTGATATGAACACATCAGGCATTGTATGTGATGTTTGGTGAAACGAATCACCTCTTTACATGTGAAGACCACCTCAAAATACATTCTGACAATCTTTTTTTGAAAAAGGGCTGGTTTTCTTTATTATTTAACATAAATCTCTTTGAAATTATGAGCCTGCCTTTAGCAGCAGTGCCACTTGTAGCACCAGCAACAAGAAAACCCCACTGTGAGCATAAGCCTAGGGCAAAAGTCCTTGGCTTTTAGATCTCCTCCATGCAGTGCTAAGGCTGTGCCTGTCCTGATGGAAGTGGTTATGAAGATGCCTTAACAGCACAGGCCCATTGGGTACGGGGCATTTTCTGATCCCTGTTCTTCCACCACTAGTGACACGTCCATAGAAGCAAATACCGTCCTCAGTGTCAGCTGTTTCAACACAGAACTTGAATAACCTGGTCTAGGACTTGCATAAAATAAGCATATTTTTACTTTTCTTTTATGCCTCTTTTTCTAAGTGCTCACAGAGTATTGGACCAAGAAAACCTCGAGGCCAGATCCTCTGCAATGCACAACTGCCAGAATACCTGAGCAGTACCTTTAACTAAAATGCATTCAGATTTTTCTCAGGGTTTTTTTGCTGCTGTTCTTTTGCTCTATGATAAATTCAGCTTTGCTGCCATCTCGTGTTAAATATTTTCCTCCTCAGTTTTTCTCCATGTACTCCATAAAAACGTTTTGTGTGGTGGAAAATGGTTTTCTTTAAGTATTGAAGCTGAAATTTAAATGGTTTATAGTACATTCTCCAGAAATGCCCTTTAAACTGATCTTTAAAATTCAGGCATAAGCTGACATACTGAAACTTTCTCCCATTCATTCCATTATTGTAATTTTGGTGTGCACTAACATACTGCTCCTGCAGTGCTGCTTTAGCTGAAAGGGGTGGGTATAGCAGCAGGCTCCTACTTACAGGTTAAGTTACTCCACGTCCTTTTGGCTGAAACAAGTCAGAGTAAGTGCAGGAGTAGCTGTGCTGCTGTATCTGAAGGAGCTGTAGCTGGGGACACAGATGAGTAAGTGGATCTAGACTGTGGGTGGGGCTTTGCACAGCTGGAGCCAGAGCAGAGCTTTGGTTATAATTTACTTACTTATTTTATACTTCATTCATAAAAGATGAAGATTAGTTTTCTTTCTTTTCTTCTCTTTTACGTAATTCTTTCTAGAGTTACATTATAAACCTTAAAATTATAGAACTCTTTCTATCCATTTACATAGTTGGAGATTTTAAGATAAATTGTTGTATTTGGACCTTCCTCAGAACCACTTGAATAACCTAACAGACTTGCAGGGCCAGGTCCTTAGCTGAGATAATGATTTAAGCTGGGCAGGTGATCATGTAAAGCTGAGACAATTTACACAAGCTGGGGAGCCCTTCACTTGCCTGTGTTGCCTTCATTGTTTGTTTGGTGGTGGGATGCAGTTGAGGAAATCACACCCATTGTAGAGGCCCCACAAAAAGTGGCTTTTATGCCCAAGGATCTTCTCAGTTCTTCGGGCTCCATGACCAACTTACTGGGCAGGCATGGGCTTTCACCACCTCTGCCTGAGGCCAGGATTTCATCTGATCCTGCAACGCCAGTAAAAACCAAGGGGGAAGTCCTTCCCCCAGCCATGCCTTCACGCTTCTATTTATGCCAGCGCTGATAGTCTGTAAACCTCTAACTGCTCTAACTTACTAATGCAGCAAAACAGCAGGCTTCCCGAGGCAGAGATGCTCACTGAAGGGCTCAGTGATGCCAGAGCTGGCACAAGGATGTGCGGGATGCGTGACAAAGCTGAGCAGGGAAAGGGAGGAGGAACAGGAAAGGGAGAGCGAGACTTCAGCCTGGTAGCAGCAAATCATCCTGTTAGCTCCTCTGCCCAGAGAGCTGCGTCCTTGATCTCTCATCTGTCAAGCTGTGGAGTTTGCAGTTGTGATGCCAGAATGGATGGGGCTTTAAAATTGCAAAATATTATTTTAGCTATTCCCCTGCAATATATGTGTTACCTTAGTACAGCAGTCTCTTAGTGAGCAATAGGGAAGAAGGAGGCAGAACAATTTAACTACATTTCTTCAAGTAGGGCTGAGTGTAAATTTAAAGAAAATATAAACACAGTAAAAGCTACATTTGTAAGCTGTTTCATTTACAATAATCTATGGTACTGGTAACACAAAGAAAGGTGCATTAAATATGAATGATGGCATTTTTGTTGCCTGAGTCTAGGCTACTTCAATAGTCGATGGAGAGAGATAAATGTTTCCATTGGATCATTCATCCCATCCTGAAAGAGAAGTCTAAAAAGGAACACGGATTATGCTCTTGAATACATGTGTTTTTTTACTGAGTTAGGAGGCAGCCTGGACAGCCAGTTACTTAGCCTAGATGATTAGCTTTTCAATGGCTGTAATGTATTGAGATAAATCTGTCCTGTTGTTATAGCTTTTGTTATTGTACATCCAAGTTAATATCTCTTTTTTTTTTTGCTTGTTTTCTTTACTTAGTTGTATGTATGTAAGCTAAATTATATATACAAAGAAAACAGTCCATAATAAAAAGTTAAATGCTTGTTATTTAATAGCAGGTAAGAAGACTTACGGCAATGCCAAAACATTTTTTAAATTTAGAACAGAAAAGTTAGAAGGCCTTTAAAACTAAGAGGTGGCAGGAATGCATGAATTCAACAGCTAAAATAAGCATTCAGAAAATCTAGTTGCACTTTTTACTACTTAAACATTATTTTAAAGCAAACTCTAAAAAGAATTTTCAACTGATACATACTGACTTCAACTGTTCTGTTGGAGTCAGTCACAGACATACCAGATAGAGTTTGCATTTTGTTCAGAGCAGGAAGAAATAGTCTGGATTTCTTGTGTTGTATTAAGCTGTCCAAAACATACTTTCAAGAGTCTCATTTGTAGAAAATAGGTCATAGCCCAAGCAATTACTATGAAGAAAGTGAAAAAATATTTTGAAGAAGAAAACCTTGAACTCTGAAAGTATGAACTTGGAAAATGCACACCATCAAAGGCTCCAGCTGAAATACTGGATAAAATGACTAGGACAGTGAATGAAATTGTTATGGAAATGACAACTTCATGACGCAAAAGCCTGTTTAACACCTCTTTTAAGGTCTGACCATGGATTCCTTGCTCAGCAAAGCTTTGCTATTGCGAGTAATGAAAGGTTAGAGTGTTCCAGGAGCTAAGACACAGGATATTTTTTGCGGGTAGTTTGCCATATTTTGCTGCTGAAAACTAATAGAAAATCAACTGTTCTTATTTTTTGCTTTCTTATATTCACCTGAATAGAAAAAGTGTGTAGCAGTTGCGAAGAACCATTTTTTCCACTGTCGCAGGCAATACCTATTCGTTATAAGTTAGTGTATGTTCTGTTTGTGTTATATAGCATTAAGAGTGCATGTTAAAAATATATAATGCTTCTCAATTTTACCTTTTCAGCTCTTGGCCTTTCTTCAAGGATTATTTACATTTTACCATGAAGGATATGAACTGGCTCAGGAGTTTGCACCATACAAGCAGCAGCTGCAGTTCAATTTGCAGAATGTAAGGATGATTTGTATTTACACCATTTTGTTTGCTAATGTAATTTCAGGATATTAAAGTAGACTTGTAGCACTTTATTGGAACTCTAAATCTTGCAATGTTTTAGTAAGCTGAAATCAAATTATTATATGAATAGGCAAGAGTTATTTTTGGTAAGTTTATGAGATAAAGATTCCTGTCAACAAATAACTTTGGAAAAATTAATCTTCAGATAGTCCATTTGTGATATCCAGGTCAGTATTCTGGGAGTGAGAACCAGAAAAGCAGGACAGCAGCCAAGTTTTGATTAGAAAACACAGTACTCCAGATAGGTTTAAACTTATGTAAATGCTTTCTTGAGAGTGAGGCCTGTCTTCTGAAGTAAGTGGATGTCCCAAAAATTCTCCAACTGGTATAGAATGGTGCAGTTTGTTTCTTTAAGATCACAGATTGCCACAAAAAGCTTCTCCTGCTGCCTGCTAGCTTCCCACTGTATATAGATCATACTTGGGAAGCCATGCTCTGGCTGTTCTCTGGATTTATTTTGTCCGCATCAGAGAACTGGTGGGGCCTTCCTCCACAGTGAGCAGCAATCACGAGCGTTAAGTTCCACTGGAAGGAAGGATCTGTTATTTGGGTAGAGAGTTACTCTCAAGTGAGCAGATGGATCTTTTGCTGTAGGTTGGTCTGAACTTGGTAGTAAGAGCCATACAAGATTAACTGTGCCTAAAAATTCCATAGTTTTCAGAAATAACAAAAATGCATTTAATCAACATACTTTCCCTGCTCATTGTAACTGCTGTATACAGGTGTATATTTATTTCACTGTGTAACTCAGATGTTACACTTCCAAGGACATAAAAGTAAATAGATACAAAACATCTTTACACCTGATTTGCATTAGAACCACTATCACTTGCTTTTAAGGCAAAAATTAAGTTCAACCTGGTAATATTGGGCCAGCCCTACATTTTTCATGACAAGTAACTTCAGAGTACAGAACAAATTAGAAAAAAGTGAAGGAATTCTATCATTCTATCATTTATTCCAAATACTGTATTTTTGGGGTGACTCCATTTCTTTTCCATTTAATTCTTTCAAGAAAAGATACTCACTCAACAGAAATTTTTGTAGCTCCACTAGAATCAAAGAAGCTACAACAGTTTAGAAGATCCGACATTAGCTTTTGTGGATAGTGCCTTGGCCACTGAATTTAGGGAATATGAGCCAGGTCTGGGAGTACAAGAGCACTTTACCGTGCTCAACTGCTATTCCCTGTGGGTTACTGGAAAATAAAACACTCACGTTTTCCCTGTAGCATCTTGCTATTAGAGGCATATGTTGGCTCCAGGTTGGAAGACAACGTTGCCTTAGCACTGTTAATGTAGATCTGCATTCTTAGGAGTACTGCACTCTTCCAGGTTTTGCTGCAATTAAGCATGTGCAGCACACCTCCGTAGCCCCTTCCCTTTTTATGTCTGTTGTTCGTAGGTAGGTATAGATCCCATTTAAAACGCTGCTTGGGGAAATAAGGCAAAACCTCCTAGATGATTAACCTTTTCCTTTTGGATCAAAATGCAAATGTTCTTTGTCTGTAGAGCATCTCAGCCCCTTGTCCTTTGAAGTTGTGTATTTGCCACTTTTGGTTTGCTGCTAAGACTCTCTCAGATAATGGCACAAGGGGTCAGTGTTGTTGCACAGCACAGTTTCAGTGAAAGGGTGAAAAATGTGGTTCAGTCCAGAGATGTATTTACTTTAATATGGCAAGTTCTGAGAGGAGCATGAGCCCACAGCACTGACCAAAACTGGCATAGTAAGTCAGAATATGTTAGTACCTTCTATGCTCATATCTATAGAAACAGAATTCTTAAAGGATTTTTTCAATTTCAATGTTAATTAAGAAATAGTTAATCTCTTCTTAAATAGTATATAAGTACAACTTGAAGTTGTAAATAGAGTACAGAGGTAGAGGGAGATGTGAAGTTAAGCAGAAGGAACAATGTATTATGATATTAGTTTTTATTATATGTATACATCAGAGAAACATATACATGAAGATACAGTGGGATACAGTACCTCATTCACCGCTGTTACACAGAAGTTTGAATTCTGGCTCCAGATCTAGATCCACAGATTCCTTTTGCCAGCTGGGCTACCTACTGACTTGTCACTGAGAGCATCATCCAACCTCAGATTGAAGTGAAAGATGTAGAGAAAGACAAACTGAGGACAGTGTTCAGGGAAAATTGTCTTCAGCCTGTCTGTTGTAGCTGTTAAAAGTACTCCTCTCCATTGCATTGTGTGTTAAGGTCTTGGAGAACAGTTGATCTGAACTGCTGTTTCTGTTCTTAAAGTTGTCCTACAGGTTAGAGCAGGAGCAGTAACAGCTGTAGGAGTAGCAGCGTAGTGGCAGACCGACAGCTCTTAACAGGTCACCATGTCCTAACATGATCTGTTGTCACTTTCACTGTTTCAGCTGGCCAGCGGCATACTTTGTATGTCCATTTAGCTTTGTTTTCTGTAATGTGATTCAAAGTCCTGGCTGCTTAAAAGTAGTAATTAAAAACTTAATAGACAAACAGAGATAAGCTCTCAAAATGGGGACATTCTTCCCTTCAATGGCATGTCCCTCTTGAAGGTCTCAAAATGACCTCTGTTAAGTTTGTTCTGAACTAATACTTCACCCTAAGGGTATCATCTGAAAAGTTCAGTGAAGAATTTTACCTCCTTCTCTAATAATAATGTTTGTCTTCAAGAAGAAGATTTAACGTGTATTATGATACCACTGTGCAACTCCATGAATGGCCCACAAAAAGGGGCAAGTATTCATCAGTCTATGAAGTCCTGAGAGTATCTTTCTGACTAGTCAAGATTAGAGTCCATAAGATGACTTTGCAGAAACATTACAAAACTCTTTATTCTTTTCTATCTTATCCTACAGATAATCTGTAGGAACAAAGTGTTCAACGTTGGTGTATTAGCAGCAAGCTATCAAACCTCTGCCACCTCATAATAATTCTTCTCAGCTATACCATGCTATGTGTGTGGAGGGAAACCCCAGCCTCACTGAATTCAATAGGAAAAAATGTCCATTTACATGCATATAGATATCAGCAAATATGAATAACCCATGTTTGTACCTAATTCTTTGCTTGGCCAGATGCCTGGTTATGCACACAATATTTAGGACCGACAGACAAAGCCCTTCCATGCTTTTGGCACTGTTCTGCCACTTGTGACCTGCTTCTTACCTAGCATATTTATGTTATACTTAACTGTGATGTTTGCATAGTCCTATCAAAAAACGTTCATGACAGCGCCTGTAACCTGCCTCTTCTGGGTATCAGCAGCTGTGGACTGCAGATACGGATACACAGTGCATTTGTCTCTGCCTCGTGTGGAGAGTGCAGCCGCCTAGAGACATTAGCCTGGCATTAACCCAAACTCCTGTTTTCTGCTCTGTACTTCAAGTGGTTCTGTGGGACTTAGTACTTCAAGTTTGGGGCTATGCTGTCAGCAGCTTCTAGTTTAGCCTGGCTTCCGTCTGTGTATCCTAGAGTACACAGAAAGAAAGCCTGCGTCTGTCTGCAAAATACTGTATAAGCATACCTAAATATATGAAATGACCTCATTTTTGAGGGTAGTGGCCTGCAGAAAGAGGAATGTTACTATTCTCAACTGTGTTTCCTTTACACTTGTGTGCTTAAGTTGAATTCCTCATTACTATGTTATTCATAGGTTTCGAGAGCAGTGAAGAGTATTATTCTGTATTGCTTTTTTTTTTCCCCTTTTAAGTCTCTGGCAAATGCTTCTGTTGGTCTCCAATACAATCTCCTTGGCATTATTAGTAATTAGTTCTTCATTGTTTTTTAGTGCTTGCATGAGATAATGTGGTTTTTTGTTTGTTTCTTTTTCCGGGTATTAGACCCGGAATAACTTTGAAAGCACTAGGCAGGAAGTGGAGAGACTCATGCAAAGAATGAAGTCAGCCAACCAGGATTACAGACCACCAAGTCAATGGACAATGGAAGGCTATCTCTATGTGCAGGAGAAACGTGAGTAAAACAGATGTACCTTTTAATTTGATTTGAAAGGCACAACAGCAAATGCAAGGACAAGAAAATATTAGCAGGACAACACAACAGCTCTGTGTTTGAATGTCTGCAGACTACTGCTGTGGTTGCTTTCCAAATGATTGAGAAGTTCAAAAGAAAAATAAGGGTTTAACTTTTCAAAAAGCACTCAGAGTAGCTACGGTCAGATGAAATGGTGATCAAAACACTTGTAAGCAACTCAACTTTTGCCCCCTGGGCCCTTGTGGGTAGGTCCCTGCTATTGGCCACCCCAGTGGCTGACTGGTAGCACGCTGTGCTCTGGCTGGCTGCCCTGCTCCTTGCTGCAGAAGTTGCAAGCTCCCAGCGCTCTGCTTTGGCTCTGCCTGCCGAACCCTGCTGTCTCTTGTACTTTCTCTGCCTGAACAGGGCCCGTAGTTCACCCAGCAGGAGCAACTTCCACCTTGTACCAGGGATCTCCACTGACCCAGCCACCTTCAGAGTAAAGGAACTTGTACATAATGGAAAACAGAGGTGTAAGAAGAAGAAAAGTCATCTCAATACAGTCTGTCAGCTTCAAAATAGCTGCAAATCTATACCTATGTTTTCTTCAGTTCATGTGACCTCAGAATGAAGTGACAAACTAAAGGAAGGAAGAGAACTACAGTTGTCATAAGTGTCTGAAGCTACTTGGAAGAGCCTGGCAATACATCATGTTATGAATGAAAACAGAACCAGGAAATATGTGAAAAGTCAAACGAGAGAATTCAAAACTATATGTCACTTGAAGTATCGACTGCCACTGTTTTGCACTCTAACCGGTATAGAAAACCAAGCCAAACTAGCTGTGGGATCAAGCAAAACCCTCAGTAAAATAGTTTTCATTGCATAGGGTACCCAGATTTATATACTTATTTATTTGTTTTTTTATTTACTGTGGAATCAGCCTGATGCTAGCAAAGTGTTTTGAGATAGTGTGTACATGCTTGTGCAAGTTTGATGTTCATGCAAAAATTGTTAAATACAACTTTGCACCTGATTTCTCAATCTAAAAATAAATAGAAGGCATCTGGATATAGAATTCCCATGTCAGACTAGGCCCCACTCGACCTCAGTTTTGAGGGTATCTTCTTCACTGCTCCCCTTTTAGATGATAACTCAAGAGATTACATGGAGTTATAGATAATTGATTTTCCAAATAACATCATGAAATTAATCTTTATTCCGTATGTGAGCTAAAAGAAAGAAACCTCAGTGCTTATCATAGTTAACGTCAGCCACTTTTACCTTCAGTAGCACTGAAAGTTTTAAGACGACCCTCTATGTTTTAATTGTGTAATAATGATAAAAGAAACCTGTGTTAAGTGGAAGTTACACTGAGCCCTGTTAATGGAGGAGGGAGAAAAGGAGCGAAGCATTGGGCACATGCTGTGCTTCATTAAATAGTGAGAGGCCAACTTGACATCCTCTTACTGAAAAGAAATTTGTTCATTAGTTTATTCTGGAGTGAGTAACAGGGTCTGTAATATCTGTGTCAGTGGGGAAGGTACTTGTTGTATATTTCCTTGTCATGCAGGTTTACTTCCCTACAACCGGCATCCCATATGCTCTTGTCAAATTATGGGCAACTGGGTTAAATGTTTGCTATTCTTGAGAGTAAATCCTGTATATATTTACTACTGATACACATGGTGGTAAATATGGGGATTTTTGAAAAAAAAAGTCAGTAGGCCATAAATCGTTTTCATTCAGATGGACAGTCGTGAGTAATAGACTTAAAGTTGCAATGTAGGTGTCTGCCTACAATTTTTTAATGAAAAGCTTCTAAACTCATCTAAAACTGCTTTGAGAGTGCTCATCCTTCTTATATATGCTAAAAGAGTTAATGAAATGCCATCAGAGGAAAAACTGATTTAGAATAATTATAGATTTTGTTTTGCTAAGTGAAAATAAATTAAAATATAGGAACAGAACAGCTACCTTCTGAGGCTGGGTAACCAGTTGACTTTTCAGTTCGTGGCATGACTTTCCTGCAGAACGCAGGCAATGGGAGAACTGTCTCCGAGTCGGAGTAACAGACGGTAAATTTCCACATCTACGTTTCTGTATTGCCAGATAGCCAGCTTCCATGACTGATGCAACCTCTCGTATATCCACCACCTTTGTGGGAGGCTACGTTTAGAAGGCAAAGCCATTGTATCTATAGCAAAAGTATTAGGTTTGTTTTTAACACCTTCCATTTTTATTTAACTTTCTTACATTCTTTTAAAAAAAACAAACACAAAACCCTTAAAATACTTTTTTTTAACTCAGAGCTCTTTCATTGCAAAAAGATTTAAAAGGTCCAGATATACTGTACTTCAAAAAAATCAATATCATATTTTTCCCATGAGTAACTCCCATTGAAATGAATTGGAAAATAACATGTGGGTTGGAAGTATCATCTAGTCCTTTCCTATTCTGAATTTGCACATTAGTTAGAATACTGCATATATGCATTTTGCTTTTGCACCTACATTTGTGATGGCTCTGCAGAGAGGGGCCATGTTTGAATGCCAGGCTCTGAAGCATAATGCTGTCCAAGAGGAAAGAAATGCTTTTCCTTCTTGCTACCTCTTCACACATAGCCATTGTGTTTGGTCTCTGCAGCTGAGTACCCAAAATGCGGTTAATGCTAGTAAAATAAACAGGGTTGTACTCTGCCACTGAGACTGGCTTGCACAGAATATCCCACCCTCTGTGCTAAATTTCCTGTCCTCAAAAATCAAGAAGTTTTTTCCAAGTTACCTATTGACTATGTGTTACCTAGTCACTGTGAGTGCTGCCAGCACTGTTTATTAGCCAGCGCAGTTATAGCCATAATGTTCTGGCCCAAGGGGGAGCAGTCACACTGCAAAACCCTGAATTATCCTGTCCTCTGTAGTGCACAACCCCTCCAGAGGTATCTGCAGGAATCTGGGAGCTTGTCTTGTTCTCTGTGCTACAGTAAACATATGTTTTTCCAGAAAATTGTGGGAGATCTTAGCTGTACTTCTGGGATGTGGAGAGAATTATGGAAATGGTAGGAGGATTTACTCCATGTCCTCACAGCAAAGAACGCTTTATAAATACCTGTATCTAAGCTAGGTTAGCAGCCAAAGTTTAACATACCATTGAGCTTAAGCTCAAGAGGGTTTTGTGTTTAGATTCACTAAAGGTTCACAGCAATGCCTGAGCAAAGCTCTGGGTAATCCAGGAGTGAAAACATCTTCTGCATCAGAGATCCTATACTATGCAGTAGGATTAAGAAGTAGTGCGGTGATAACGCATACATCCACTTGGGGATCGCTGTAGATTTCATGTATGGCTATCTAAATTGAAGACTAGTGAATCCCTAAGTACATTATAGTTTGGTATTGTGAGTGTGTGCAATTGTCAGTTTGTGGACACGGTCAGTTGTGCACCACTCTTAAAACCACCTCTTCCCCAACAGGACCCCTTCCAAGGCATAAAAGGCCCATGTTTCCTGCTGAAGACACCACCTCTGCCACCCAGCATTTTATCCCTCATCTCTAAACCACTTTTAGAGTGCACTCTTTCCTTCCTTTCATTTCCCGTAATGAAATCACCCTCAAGTGTTCAACTATGTAAGATTAAATCTGTCTGTGAGCCAATGCCACTTTACCCACTCCCTTAATGTAACAGGTAGAATAATAGAGTTCCTATGATACTACCAAAAGCATTTATCTTTGACAAGAACTCTGAAAGTAAAGAGAAATGCACTGTGACTCCATGCCTTCATCCAGTTTTCTGGATCTAATACCAGACTTCAAGGTTTCCCTCAGAGAAAGGATGTAATACTGAATCCTAGTGTTTCACTTAGGTTGGTAAAATCTTCAACTGTATTTCCTAGGCAGAAAAACTGTCAGGATCTTGCCTCTCTCCTACCTATCTACCCTAGTTAAATGCTGTTACCCTTCCAGTTACCAAAGAAAACCAGTCTGCTGGAACTTTGTTGGGCAGCCTCATGAAGCTGCAGTATTTGAAAATTATACCTGAACAACATGTTCAAATTAAAAAATTATGGGAGTTTTCGATTTTGTAGGCTACATGTGGATGCTGTTATGTTTCATTTCTCTATCTAACTCCAACTAAAATAGTGATAAAATGCCAATATAATTATTTTTAATACTATGTCTCTTTAATCTAGGACCTCTTGGATTTACGTGGGTAAAACATTACTGCACTTACGATAAAGGAACAAAAACATTTACAATGAGTATAGCTGAAACAAAATCTGGTGGAAAAGTGGTGAGTTGCATGGACATGAACACATATATGAACTGTATATTCCATCTTTTATATTAAGCATTCAGGAACTGTTGAAAGAAAAAAAAAAGTGAACAAAGCATAAGGCTGTTTTCATACATGAAGCAGTGTATGTCTTATATAGCATAGATAAATATTTAAATAAAAATATTTCTTTTAAACTGTATACAAGCCACGTATTAAATAACTTCTCTAATGTGATGGCTCCAAATGCATAGGAAATCAATCACATTTGCACAGAATCATAGAATGGATGAGGTTTGGAAGGGAGCTGTGGAGATCGTCTAGTTTAATCTCAATGCAGGGTCGACCAGAGCAGGTTAGCGAGGCCTGTGTCCAGTCAGGTTTTAGATATCTCCAAGGATGGAGGCCCTGCAACCTCTGTGGGCAACCTGTTTCAGCGTTTGACCACCATGAAAAAGCTTTTTCTTAAGTTCAAATGGAATTACTTGTATTTCAGTTTGTGCCCATTGCCTCTTGCCCTTTCACGGGGCACCACTGAGAAGAATCTGACTCAGTCTTCTTTATTCCTTCCCATCAGATATTTGTAGATAAATCAATGATATGATCCCCCTTCTCCAGGCTGAACAGATGCAGCTCTTACAGCCTCTCCTCATATGACAGACGCTTCAAGTTGTTAATCACCTTGGTGGCCCTTTGCTGGATTTGCTCCAGTACATCACTGTCTGTCTCATACTGAGGAGCCCAGCACTGGACACAGCACTCCAGGTGTGTCTCACCAGTGCTGCGCAGATGGTGAGGATCACCTCCCCTGACCTGCTGGCAATGCTCTGCCTGATGCAGCCCAGGAGGCTGGTGGCCTTCTTTGCTGCAAGGGCACATTGCTGCCTCCTGGTTAACTTATTGCCCACCAGGACCTGCAGGTCCTTTTCTGCCAAGCTGTTTTCCATCCTGTCAGCCCCAGGCTGTCCTGATGCCTGGGGTTATTCCTTTTCATGCTAAACAGTGCTGGCCCCAGTATTGACCCCTTAGGCATACCACTAGTGACTGGCTGCAGCTGGACTTCTCCTGTGAGCTCAGCAGTTCAGCCAGTTTTCAGTCCACCTCACCATCTACTTATCTAGCCTGTACTTCATCAATTTGTCTTTGAGGATATAGTAGGAAACATCCTACTGTAGTAGGATGTAGTGTCGAAAGCCTGGCTAAAGTTGAGACAAACAATATTCTTTGTTCTTCCATCATCCACTGAGCCATCCATCACATTGTAGAGGGCTATCCGGTTGGTCCTGCATGATTTCCCCTTCATTAAATCCATGCTGACTACTTCCAGTCCCCTTTATGTCCTTAATATGTTTGGAAATGCTTTCCGGGATTATTCACTACATCACCTTCCCAGGGATCAAGGTGATGCAAGCTGGCCTGTAGTTCCCCATATCCTCCTCCTTGCTCTTCTTGAAGACCAAGTGACATATGCTTTCTCCCCTTCCTCAGAAACTCCCGTGATTGTGCCAGCCTTTCCAGCATTATGGAGAGTGGCCTCACAATGATGGTGGCCAGAACTAGGAGTCAGTCAGCTTTTTTCTTTAGAGATCTTTCTATCTATATGTGAGAGTTGACAGAAATATATGATATTCATTCTAGCATGTAACACATAATCATGTTGTATATGCAGATGTTTGTAAAGCTTTGAATTTGGGGAGTTTTCTGAAATATAATAATTAAATAACAAATATGTGACAGAAAGCTATTAACTGTAGCCTTAATCTTTATACAGAGAAATTATCGTGTACGTTCCTAAATAATTTTAATCCCTATCTTAAGGCATGTTCTTTGGACTGTTCATACAGTTAAATTTAAGATGTGAAGCCAAGGTATATCAGCATACTGCCTGTGCTAATTTTGTTTCGTTCTGTTTTATAGAACGGCCTTGTCACAAGCTCACCAGAAATATTCAAGCTAAAATCTTGCATCAGGAGAAAGACAGATTCAATTGACAAACGTTTCTGTTTTGACATTGAAGTATTTGAGAGGTTTGCATTTTTTTCATTGTCTTAACAAATTGAAAAGAATTTAAAATAGAAGCACTTGCAACCAATATATAATAATTACTCCTGTAACAGGAACACGTATTTCTCAATATGCTCGTATGCAGACAAACCAGGCTTTCAAGACTTAGTACCTATTTGTTCAAACCTGTTTTTCTAACAAAATTGACTACATTGCATATATGTTGTCTTAACTACATTATGTTTGCATGCAGATACAAGATGGATTCTTACAAAACCTGTAGCACAACTGACTACCCTCTTTTAGGAATAGATCATAAATATTTTTATAAATACTTATTAATAAGCATATTCTTTACCAGTCTCTATTTCTTTGAGAAATGTATAATAGTGCATATTTTTTTCTTTTTTGAAAATTACTTCTCCAATTTTTTTTTTCACTTGTTCCTGGATATTGTAATTATATAAAGTAGATGAAAACAGCTTTTCTGTATTTGAAGTATATGTACACAGTACTTTGTAAAAATATTTTTTTTCAAGCTTGGGAATAAAGAGAAATTGAATTAATTTTTCCCTAAAATATGATTAATAGACTGACTTTTGTAGTCGTTCTCTTAAGAAATATTTTATGATTGTTACTGTCATTTTCAATTCCATTCAGAACTGCTGTTTTCACCTGATAATTTTGAGGCTACTTTGGTACTTTCAAATATAATACATTATTTTTCTAAATTAGACTTCTGAGTGAGTTCAGGTTTAAGAAATGGAAATTTTATATAAACAAATGTTAAGACTAATTATTCTCTTGAAAGCTCCTAAGCTTGAATTGACAGGTTGAATTTGAAATTGGTAGTTGTTTCTTTCTGAGTAGAATTGCGTTTATTAGACACATCTGTGGCAGTACCATTGTAACGTATTCACAAGTGAATGTTGTCCCTTCTCTCTCCCTTGCTCTACTGGAATGTCCACAGTTCAACAAAACTGCACAGAACAATTAATTCCATCTGCAGTTCTTCAAGTTTTCATCAAAGAGATAGTTATAGGCACTTTTTACGTATTATTTATTCCTTTTGGACATTTTGATTGATTACAAATATACATATAAGTTAAAAGCATTGTGGAAACTTGGACAGAAGATTGTAAGGGGAGTAGAATACAAAGTTACTTGGTCATTATTGTAAGGATATAACTTTCACAGGCTGATAGAAAGTTCACTTTTCCAATTGATTTGGTATTTGGCAGGGAAGTAGTGAATTCTTGTACAAGTCAGCAGAGGAGACAAATAGACAAGGGAATACCTAGAAATGGGAGTTCATATACAAGGGCAACAATAATCTTGTCCAAATGTCATGTTGGTAAAACTTGAGTTTCCCCTGAGAAAGAGAAGATGCAGTGGCCGTTACTGATGTCACTAATGACTAAGAATGTGAGCAAGTTCATATAAATATAAACACAGGACTGGAATACTGAGGATTCAGAAAGACTGATAATGATTACATTTGAACTAATTTTAAATTCAAGACTTAATATTGTTTACTTGGAGTATAATATTGGACATCACCTGCAAAATATAGAAAAGCTTTAAAAGTAATAGACATTAGTAAGTTTCCTTAGTAACATGAGGGTATGACTTTTCATCATGAAAGAGCTCTTTAAAAATGTGCAGCTACACCAGTCTTCAAAATTTTGTTGCAAGATTTTGTGGATAAGTTCTGTCTCCAAACCCCTTATCCCACAGAGCTAATTCTCTCCTTACATTATTATATGCAACATTGTATAAAACTTTATATGAAATATTATTTTATTAAAACATTGGAAAGCCGTGCAGACTGATGTGCACATCTCATTTCATGAAAGAACCATGTTAACTGAAAGAAACCCTTGTGAACAGCTATTAGAGAACACATGCTGTGAGCCCTTCTAATTGACATAATTAATTTAAAATTTACTTAGGTGTTTTTTACACCTACATTCAGCACAGCCTTCTTGTAAAAACTATTCTAGAGATTACAGCACCTTGTTTGTACTGGAACTATATAAAAAGGTAACCTCAAAAAGTGTGTTTCACCTTGAATGTAATTTTAATTTCTGAGGAATTACCAACTATTTCAGTAACTAGAGAGGAAGTTAGTTCAAAATGTACTGGAGTTGGTTTGGGGTTTTTGGTTTTTTGGTTTTGTTTTTTTTGTTTTTTTTTTTGAGGAAACTAGTATTCGGTGATTATAGTGTTAGATATTTGAGTGTTAAAACATGCTATACAATGACTGCAAACTTGGCCAACAGATTAAATCAGAAACCCAGAGCTAAAAGCAGGTATCTCTAAGCTTGAACTAAAATGACACTCAGAAATTTCTGTTCTTTCTGTACATGCTGACCAAGGGACTATAAGTATAAATGCAAATTTCCAACTGAAATATTAAGCTGTAGTCACAACAGAAAGAAGAAAAAAAATCAGGCTCTATTTCTAAAATGTTTTTAAGAGAAAAATTCCTAGGTACAAATCTGTGGGTAGGTAGCAAGATGGAATATTAAAACAGAAATAAACTTTGACTTTAAGAAAATAGAAAAACAATTATAGATCTTAATCTGGATTAACTGTATCTTCTTACACTTGTGATAGTAGATAGCAAGCGAAATATTTAGCTTGGCATTTTATGTATAAGGGCAGGCTTGCTCCTCCTTTAATGGTTTGGGGTGTATGTGTGTGAACACACATTTTGATATTTTATGTCGTCCAGCTGCTGTCATACATGCTTTTTAAATACAAGGTGACAATGTAGGTCTTTTGGAGGAGGTGGGAAAGGATGGTGGTTTTTTGGTTATTTATTTTTATGGTGGAAGATGAATACCTAGTAAAAACTATAGTGGCCTTTATTTGTGAACCTACCATAGGAAAATCAGAGTTCTGGACAGTCTGCTGAGAGTTTTGAGCGGAGATACACTACACTAGTGTAGGAGCAGGACTTTTTAAAAAGGACTGTCTCTTGGGCATTCTATGTTGGCAAATTAGTGAATACATTTCAAAGTATTTCATAGAATCATAGAATCGTTAAGGTTGCCTGTGATCACAAATAGAGACTAATTCTTCGGTTTTGGACATCTGTTCATATCGTTATTCCAGGAACACAGATTGAGATTGGTTCCCTCATCCCTTCACTGGTTCCTGTGACTCTTTTTCTATGCAATGTCAAAGCTTCATCAACAGAGAGGCTATGCCACTTTTTTAACTTCTATCATAGCGTTAGAGCACAGCCAGCAGAAAGAACTGGTTTTTTGAATCCTCTCAAATAAAAAATTCTTGCACTATGACCGTACTCAGCTCAACTGGCTTTACATCTCCATACTGAGATACTATCTCAAAGTGCAACTGTTTCAGGCAACTGTTTTAGGGCACATTTCTTTTGACCAATTTTGGATATCTATTTTGGGATATGATGACTTTTAGATTAAAAGTACCTACTTTTCTTCATTTGCTATGAAAGGAACATAGATAACCAGCTCAGGCATAGACATATTTAGTCAAATTGAGCTGGTGTATCTTGCCCTTACGTTTTCCACCCTAAGCATCTCCCAGCTGAAAAATGGGTTGTATGGGATCCCATTTGCAGGTGTATAACTCATCTTGCAATATGGAGGTGCCTAATACCTATTAGAGAGTTGTAATACTTAGGACTAGGCATCTAAAATTACGTGTTGCAGCACCGAACTTTTAAAAAAACAGACCTATTTTTAAATCTTGCTCAAAGTTATTTTGTTACGTCAGAAGCCATCAACTTTCTTTAACTTCTGTCTATCTTTTATGTATTTACTTCATGTCAATATGCATTTGGATTCTGACTTTGGATGCTGTTTGAGAAAAAGAAATTAGTAACTTTAGTATATGTGTATGTTTTTGACAGACCTGGAATCATCACACTGCAAGCTTTTTCAGAATCCAATCGAAAACTTTGGCTCGAAGCTATGGATGGAAAGGAACCAGTAAGAATATTTTTTCTTTTTCTTTTTTTTTTTTTCACAGTTTTGTAGCACACATATTAAAGAAAAAAAGCTAGTATGTATTTCAGATACTCTGTTACCGTATAGGTGAATACAGTTCTGTTCTTCGCGAAACACTTACGAATACACAGTGAAGACAGGTACGAATTAGAAAAGCTGAACTATTAGTGAATTTAAGCCTTTATTTATATACTATTATTTTATGTTAGGATATTTAATGTTTAAGTAATATGATAGCATAGTGTCTAATAGGATTCATGGTTCAGATAACATTTGTGAAGTGGTAGCTTCTGCACTGGTAAAGACAAACCATCTTTTGGGCAGCATCATGGAGTAAACAATTAGCACCATCTTGAAAGGCACTGCAGAGAGCATAAAAATGTGTCGAAAGCTACTAAAAGGCAGCCTTGTCTGAGATTTCTTCCCATTATTAATCTGCTCTTAAAATAGTCACTGAATGAGGGTGATGTCAGACCTCTGTCCAAGGGGAAAAAATTATTGGTTTTATGAGATAGGTGAGTGTTTTTACAAGCTTCTTGCTTGACTGAAACAGTACAGAAATTAGATCAATAGTTGTATTGAAATTTAACCCATTTGAAGTCTGCAAATCTGACTTCTAACACATTTTAGGTGCCTATAAATTTAATGCTATTAAATCCCTAGTCAATCTAGAATCTCAAGGCTGGCCTGAATAAGTTTCTGGGACACATCCCACTGGCCCTCTGCCTTTTCCCCAGAGGTGAAGATGACGAGCTGTGTAAAACTGCAAACACAACAAAAATAGATTATTGCCCTCTCCACCTGCTCCAATCCTAGCATAGTGCTGCGGGGGTAAACATTAAGAGAAGGTGGAAACCAAGGTTGGCTTTCCCCTAGCAGCAAGCTAATACACAGCATGTTGCAGCTAGCTTAAGAACTACCAACAAACCTGGCAATGAAGAATTTAAAGCACAAACATTGACCTGTTGACTTTTTTTTCTTACAGATCTACACACTGCCAGCTATTATTAGCAAGAAGGAAGAAAGTAAGCTCTTTATTTATGTAGAGTTACAAATGTTGCTAGATTTCTATAATGTCCTGACTTCTAGATATGTGTGTGCGAGAGACAGATTAATTATTTTACATTTTCTTTCTGTTGCTATGAAATAACTGTTTGTTGGATTACATAATTGGGTTACACGAAAGCACATCCTAAGCTATGAAAACTGTGAGAAAGCCTTTAACTTTTGTATTACTATCAAACATAAATTGGAAGAAAAATTGATTGGCTCCAAAGCTACAATATATTTAACAAATCTGTAAAAAGTTTCTGTCAGTAGTCTCTGTACCTAAATGTAAATACATGCCAATGTGTTGAAATAATACCACTATATAGGATCATGGAATCATAGAATCATTTAGGTTGGAAAAGACCTTTAAGATCATCAAGTCCAACCATAAACCTAACACTGCCAAGTCCCACTAAACCATATCCCTAAGTGCCACATCTACACAGCTTTTAAATACCTCCAGGGATGGGGACTCGGCCACTTCCCCGGGCAGCCTGTTCCAATACTTGACAACCCTTTTGGTGAAGAAATTTTTCCTAATATCCAATCTGAACCTCTCCTGGTGCAACTTGAGGCCATTTCCTCTCATCCTATCCCTTGTCACCTGGGAGAAGAGACCGACCCCCACCTCGCTATAACCTCCTTTCAGATAGTTGTAGAAAGCAATAAGGTCTCCCCTCAGCCTCCTCCAGACTAAACAAACCCAGCTCCCTTGGCTGCTCCTCATAAGACTTGTTCTCTAGACACTTCACCAGCTTCGTTGTCCTTCTCTGGACACGCTCCAGCACCTCGATGTGCTTGTAGTGAGGGGCCCAAAACTGAACACAGTATTCAAGGTGCAGCCTCACCAGTGCCAAGTACAGGGGGACGATCACCTCTCTGGTCCTGCTGGCCACACTATTTCTGATAGAAGCCAGGATGCCATTGGCCTTCTTGGCCACCTGGGCTCACTGCCAGCTCATATTCATCTGGCTGTTGGCCAACACCCCCAGGTTCTTTTCAGCCAGGCAGCTCTCCAGCCACTCTTCCCCCAGCCTGTAGCGTTGCATGGCGTTGTTGTGACCCAATTGCAGGACCCGGCACGGAGCCTTGTTGAACCTCATACAGTTGGCCTCAGCCCATCACATCTTTTTGATTTTAGGTGTATGTGCACCTGTTAAACATACACTGAGTAAAATAATTAGTATATTTAATGATACTATGAGATTTGTGTGTGTAATTGTATTAACATTATGTTAACACATATATTTTATTAATATAATATTAACACAAGTATGTAAAAATAATTTAAATATATGTGTGGGTGTATGTACCAGAGAGAGGGAGAGAGAGAGAGATGTGTCAGATATGGACATACATCTTCATAGGAGGTGTATTTGAGACTCTGGAAAACTAAAACTTAAGCCACTACATCTGTTTTTTATATGATGGTGTTTATTTTAATGGTGACAAATATGCTGCTTTAAGATCTTCTTAATTCAGCTAGTTAGAGCAGTGAGCATTGAAGATACAAAAAGTAATGAGAAATATATTCACTTGAAATAAGCTCACTAATCAAAGTCAATAACAAAGATTGTTTTCCTATGTTATCATTTTATGAGTGGTTATGTGTACATGCAAGGAACAAAGAATGTTGTTGTATTAAAACCAGTGAATATATTCTGCTCATAATCTAGGTCCTGAACTCTTAAAAGCATTTTCCTCAGCAGAGGGAAGGGAGTACAGTAATCTCCTTTTAAAGCCACAAGCTTTCAGCTGTATGTGTAGAGGGGCTACTGATTTCTGAGAAAGACAGTAGAATATTCTGCTCCTAATGATAGGCTAATTATTAGAAAGTTGGATTTGGAGTGCCAAGGATCTATCTACAAGAATACTATTACAGAATAAGTATCATAATCTTGTGGATAGATGTGTATCAGTCCTTCTTGAGTAATGTGAATGTAGCTGAACACAGAGATTTTGTGTATCGGTAAGTTAGAAAAGAATGACCTTCTTCTCTTCTTTTTATAGTGTTCTTAAATGAAGCAGGTTTCAACTTCGTGAGGAAATGTATTCATGCTGTAGAAACAAGAGGTGTGTATTAAATCACAAATTACTTATTAGATTATTATGAGTATTTTTTCTCAAATATTACTTTGATTAATTTTACATGGTTTACAGCTGTGTTTTGGAGTGTCGCTTATTTGATTTGTACTTTTCACATTTTATCTGTGTGCTTTACACTTAAAACTGTTGCCACAAGTTCCAACAACAGTTCTTAACGTATCATTTAAGTGTTTTTTTAAAAACATTTCCTGTAATTTCATGTTGTTTAGACAGCTTAAGACACAGTTGCACACATTTTTAGTGTTTAATCTGTGTGCACTGAATTGTGCTTTCTCATGGTAAAACTGTAGGGAGCCTCAGCGCCCAACTTTGGTTTCTAGCGTGAAACCTGAAGAACAAAAAGTGGCATGAATACTCTCTACTTTGCAGAGCAGAACTCCAATCATTTTATTCACTGATTTTGCACGTGGTTTATCCATTTTTTTAAATGTTTAGAAACTCATTTTTGGTAGTGGGAATGTACAAAAAGAGAATAATAGTCACTCTACTGATGAGGTGATATCTTGCAACTCACAGCAAGTTTTTAATTATCCCCTTTCAAATGAAGAGGTATGGCTGTATCATCTTCCATAAAAAGAGGTAACTTTTTCCTGTCGGTGCACTGAACTGTCAGTATGTAACTGTCTTCTAATCCAAAAGCTGTGTGGTCTCTCTGTGCAACATTGAGCTCAACATGAATTCAGTTTCTCAGGTAACAATGTTATGTAGCTTTTGAATCACTGCTGACTCAGACCTTGCATTTTTTTTTTTTTTTGGAGAGGAGTGGGGTGGAGGGGAAGGTTTCAAAACAAAACAGCTAGGATATCTAAATGAGATCAGACTTCGGAATGTTCTTTTCAAAGGAAAAGTGGACAATTTTTAAATGGTAAGACCTGAAGTAGGGAGGAAGGAAGACTTTTACATCCTGCTGATTTTAAAAGGCAGTTAAAAACAATAAAATTATCATCACTGGAATACTGAAATACTGTGTTGTGAATATTACACTTTAAACATTGTTTGTTATTAGTATCTGTGCTATTAAAAAAAACCCAACAATTGAAACTTATGAGTAAGTTGGGACTTGACTGTCTCTATTTTGCATGGGGATCCATGCATAACATGTAAATTCTCAACTGCAGTGTTGCAACAGTATACAGTATAAGTTTTTATTTTGGATACAATCGTTATTTCTCCTGTAAATGTCAGTCAAATATTAATTGGAAGGGATAATGGTCTAAGCAAATACATATGCATAGTAATTCCACTGAAGTCTAGGTAAGATAAACTTGTTGACATGTAATGTGTTTTAAGACTGCTTTTGGGTCAGACTTTTAACTTTTCCCAGCCATCTCCCTGTTGTTTGCCAGTATGGATCATTTCTATGCAAAAGGGTTCTGTTAATGTAAAATTATGATTAGTGTATAGTATGGCAAGGATTCAGTGGAATGCATTTGTTAGTATCCCAGAAGAGAATTCAGTAGGGTAAAGCAGTACTCAAGAATGTAATTGTACAATTTTTCCATAAATACATTTAAATGTTTTGAAAACATAGACCAAGGATGCGTCAACATATATTGAAATAACCATAGTTTCATTATTTTCATTGTGCTTGTTTTCCCAATGTAGGTATTACAATCCTGGGGCTGTACAGAATAGGAGGTGTAAACTCCAAGGTGCAAAAGCTGATGAATACCATATTTTGTAAGTATCTGAGATGAACCTTTGTCAGTGTGCAGCGTGTGTGCTGTGGTCCCTTTTGCCTAAACTGCTGTGCTCAGAAGACTGTGTCATAATATTTATAATTTTGTATGTGCACTTACTGTCACTAAATTGAGTTTGTGGTCTTAAAATGAGTGACCCATCTAACTAGTTTCTTGTGTGCATTAGTATTCAATTTCTGCATTAAATCATTGATATACATGAGCAAATTACTGGTAAAATACATTTCTTTTTTTAGCTTTAAAGTTCTATGTATTGGTATCTATTTGGCATATTTCAGAAGTGTTCCAAAGCTTAGTTCTGTAATACAGCATCACTCAGTTTAATAGACAGTTGTTCTAGTCTTTCACTTTTCTTGCTAATTTGGCTCTCTGATGCCTATGTTTGAATGTCTAAGCCAAATACATTAGTAATTCTCTGTTGATTTGGGCTTACAGAATCACAGAATGTTTGGGGTTGGAAGGGACCTGCGGAGATCATCTAGTCCAGCCCCCCTGCTAGCGCAGGTTCACCTAGAGCAGGTTGCACAGGGTTGCGTCCAGGCAGGTTTTGAATATCTCCAGAGAAGGAGACTCTGTAACCTCTCTGGGCAGCCTGGTCCAGTGCTCTGTCACCCTCAAAGTAAAGAAGTTATTCCTCATATTCAGATGGAACTTCCTGTGTTTCCATTTGTGCCCATTGCCCCTTATCCTGTCACTGGGCACCACTGAAAAGAGTCTGGCCCCATCCTCCTGACACCCGCCCTTAAGATACTTGTAAGCGTTGATAAGATCCCCTCTCAGTCTCCTCTTCTCCAGGCTAAACAGACCCAGCTCTCTCAGTCTTTCCTCATAAGAGGGATGCTCCAGACCCCTGATAGTCTTTGTAGCCCTCCCCTGGACTCTCTCCAGTAGTTCCTTGTCTTTCTTGAACTGGGGAGCCCAGAACAGGACACAGTACTCCAGATGTGGCCTCACCAGGGCAGAGTAGAGGAGGAGAATAACCTCCCTCGACCTGCTGGCCACACTTTTCCAGATGCACCCCAGGATACCATTAGCTTTCTTGGCCATAAGGGTACATTGCTGGCTCATGGTTAACTTGTTGTCCACCAGGACTCCCAGGTCGTTCTCTGCAGAGCTGCTTTCCAGCAGCTTTCCAGTGGACCCTACACTTGCCTTTGTTGAACCTTATTAGGTTCCTCTTTGCCCAACTCTCTAGCCTGTCCAGGTCTCACTGAATGGCAGCAGAGCCTTCTGGAGTATCAGCCACTCCTCCCAGTTTTGTATCATCAGCAAACTTGCTGAGGGTACACTCTGTCCCTTCATCCAAGTCATTCATCAATAAGTTGAAAAAGACTGGACCCCAGTTCCCCCTGGGGACCACCACTAGCTACAGGCCTCCAAGCAGACTTTGTGCTGCTGATCACAACCCTCTGAGCTCTGCCATTCAGCCAGTTCTCTATCCATCTCACTGTCCACTCATCTAACCCACACTTCCTGAGCTTACCTATGAGGATGTTATGGGAGACAGTGTCAAAAGCCTTGCTGAAGTCAAGGTAGATGACATCCACTGCTCTCCCCTCATCTACCCAGCCAGTCATGCCATCATAGAAGGCTATCAGATTGGTCAAGCACAATTTCCGCTTGGTGAATCCATGTTGACTACTCCTGATAACCTTCTTTTCCTCCACATGCTTAGAGATGACATCCAGAACGAGCTATTCCATCACCTTTCCAGGGAAGGAGGTGAGGCTGACTGGTCTGTAGTGTCCTGGGTCCTCCTTCTTGCCCTTTTTGAAGATTGGAGTGACATTGTCTTTCCTCCAGTCCTCAGGCACCTCTCCTGTTCTCCATGACCTTTCAAAGATGATGGGGAGTGGCTTAGCAATAACATCTGCCAGCTCCCTCAGCATTCGGAGCCCATGGATTTGTGGGTGTCTGGTTTGCCTAAATGATCTGTAACCCGATCCTCCTTGACCAAGGGAAAGTCGTCCTTTCTCCCCTACCTCCAGGGTCTGGGATTCCAGAAGGCTGGCCTTAGCAGTAAAGACTGAAGCAAAGAAGGCATTCAGTAACTCTGTGTTTTCTGTATCCTCCCTCACCAGGACACCCATCTCATTCAGCAGGAGGCCCACATTTTCCCTAGTCTTCCTTTTGCTACTGACGTACTTGAAGAAGCCCTTCTTGTTGTCCTTAACATCCCGTGCCAGATTTAATTCCAAGTGGACCTTAGCCTTCTTCACTGCATCCCTGCATACTCTGACAATGTTCCCGTGTTCCTCCCAAGTGGCCTGTCCCTTTTCCCACATTCCATAAGCTTCCTTCTTCCTTTTGAGTTTTGCCAGAAGCTCCTTGCTTATCCATGCAGGTCTATTTGATACTTTACACTTTGATACAGTGCATATAGTTAATGTTACAGGTACTAAATGAGTGCCATATTTATTTTTATTAATACTTTGGCAGAGATTAAAAAATTCAAATTGATCATATTGGTAGTTAATCTGGCTAATAAGTAATCACATGAGCTAAATGACTAATCTATTAGGTTCTGTTTTGTTGCTTTTCTAGTTAGTGCGTTAGTCAAACTATAACACAATCATAATTCAAATTTCTACCAGCCCCTAAATCTCCTCCTGATATGGATATTGATATGGAACTTTGGGACAATAAAACAATAACAAGTGGCCTAAAAAACTACCTCAGGTAAGTATGATGCTACACAAATCTCAGTATTCCTTTTCTGGCCCATTAATCTTTTGCTTATTAATATCATATTACATGTCTTGTATCCATTAGCGTGGTAATAATTGTGTATATTGTTATCTTGCCTGATATGCCTGTGATTATGTGTAATAATAAATCTAAAATTTGTCACACACCTTCTGCCTTATTAAGATGGTCATGCCTTTATATATATAGCTCTAAATTTGGCAGAATTTAATTAATTAATTGCATGTTTTTATTTAAAATCTTTTATGTTAACCACAAAGCATGTTGTGCTCAGTCTTTCTTTTCTGAATCCCTTAAGATGTGTACCGTGAGGTTTCATGGTGTCATTGTTGGAGGAGAATAAAAATCTCTGCAAAAGCATAGGTTTTTATCCTATGCTGTTGGTGTCTTCACAAACACAGTATCCCTCCCACACTATCATTTTCTCTTAAAAGTTTTGCTAATAAGAGACAGAATTTTCAAGAATTATGGTACTTCCGAGAGACCTCTTTTTTGGGTCTCAATATATAACATTCAAAAGAAACAGAATAAAAAGCATCAAATCCAGATGGTGGGTGTTCTATGCCTTCTAAAAATCTAGATTTCCTAAAGCGGTCACCTAAAAAAGGGCAGCATCAGAAATCCCTATTCAGTCTGGAAAATATGCCTAGGATTTATAGTGCAATGCTCATGTAAACTTCATTGAAAAGACTGGCTTTGGTTGAAGAAATTTATAATACATCTTGAGAAACACAAATCATTGTAGATACTGTATTTGTGAAATTAGAACGTGAGCTACCAGTAGCTGTGTGTTTTTGTCTATAAGGCAATTCACAGTCTGCTTTTCAGAGGATGACTCTTCTAGGATCTCTCAGATCAGAATTTCAGTCCCAAATTTCATCATGTTTTTGCCTTTCTTGGGCAAAAGATCGCTTCTGCAGCCCAGTATTCCGTGTTCTGCAGCTGTATTTATTCCTGTTCTACAGTATGGAAGCGAGAAAACAGTGAGTCTCTGCTGAAGTCAGTACCAGTAGTATTTCCCTTATTAATATACATGGTGACACCAAATTGAACTCAAAGAGATTTTCAGACTTGATGTGATTGAGTTGTATACTAGTTGCAATCAGTCATCACTGAATTGGGTTTCCTACAACATAAACATTATGCAGATGTTCAAGGCAATCATAATCACACCCGTAAAACTTAAGACGACTTTGAGTAATGCGGTTTTTTAAATTTTCTCTTTAATATTTTTTACAACCAGGTGTCTTTCAGAACCACTGATGACTTTCAAGCTGCACAAAGATTTCATTGTTGCTGTTAGTAAGTAAAGTAATAAATACACTTTCATGAAAGTAATATTGTTTCTAACCCTTAATCTCCTCAGTTACTATCCTTACTTTTCTTCTTGGTCTATTATTCAATGATCCAGTCGTGGATCTGAGTTCTTCCATGTCACTGTATGTGACAGCACAGTGCCACATGAAAGCCATCAAAACAGAGAAATCACAGTAGATGAAGCTGTTCAGTGGTTTGTTCTGATCTTTTTAGAATCATAGAATCATAGAGTCATCAAGGTTGGAAAAGACCCTTAAGATCATTGAGCCCAACCGTCAACCTATCACTGCCAAGTTCATCTATACCATGTCTTCAAGCACCTTATCTGTCCATTCTTTAAATACCTCCAGGGATGGAGACTCAACCACTTCCCTGGGCAGCCTGTTCCAATGCTTGACCACCCTCTCGGTGAAGAAGTTTTTCCTAATATCCAACCTAAACCTCCCCTGGCGCAACATGAGGCCGTTTCCTCTCGTCCTATCACTCGTTACTAGGGAGAAGAGGCTGACCCCCACCTCGCTACAACCTCCCTTCAGGTAGTTGTAGAGAGCACTAAGGTCTCCCCTCAGCCTCCTCTTCTCCAGACTAAACAACCCCCGCTCCCTCAGCCGCTCCTCAGAAGACTTGTGCTCTAGACCCTTCACCAACTTCGTTGCCCTTCTCTGGACACGCTCCAGCACCTCGATGTCCTTCTTGTAGTGAGGGGCCCAAAACTGAACACAGTATTCCAGGTGTGGCCTCACCAGTGCCGAGTACAGGGGCACTATCACCTCCCTGGTCCTGCTGGCCACACTATTCTTGATACATGCCAGGATGCCATTGGCCCTCTTGGCCACCTGAGCACACTGCTGGCTCATGTTCAGGCGGCTGTCAACCAACACCCCCAGGTCCTTTTCCTCTGGGCAGCTCTCCAGCCACTCCTCCCCCAGCCTGTAGCGTTGCATGGGGTTGTTGTGACCCAAGTGCAGGACCCGGCACTGAGCCTTGTGTTAGAGGTTCTGTGTGACTGCCTTCTGCATGAAATTTGAACCTTGATTTATATGTTTGTTTGTTTGTTTTATATGGGCTGATAATTCTTTTATAGCATTCATCCCTCTCATCCAGGGACCTTTATTTTCCCAGCTTGCCTTGAGAAATTGGACGGGGTGATAATTATCCCCATTTCACAAATGGAGTAATTAGGTAGAGAGGTAGTAAGATTGTTTTTCTAACGACGCCAGTTTAGAATTTGAAGTTATTTCCCGATTTCCTCTTGCCTTGATAAGAATAAAAGACATTCAAGAATTTTAGATAGTTTAAATATCAAGGAGTAAAATCTTGGATTTCACTGAAGTAGCACACCGGATCAAAATTACCACAAATTTCCTTGGGTCCAGTATCAGTGGTAACTGCTTTTGGTGAGTTACTTGAAATACAGATTTCAGAATGTTGTAATAAATATAATCAAATCGTCATCATTTTAAAAGCTAATTTTGTTTGGTTCCTCATAATGCATGTGTGTATTAGCATACAGGCATTGGTGCCGTTTGTAGTCGCATCTTAGTACACGTTCTATTTTATCAACAATATTTGTTTTCTGTTTAATAGAGTCAGATGATCAGAACTACAGAGTTGAGGCAGTGCATGCGCTCGTGCATAAGTTACCAGAGAAGAACAGAGAGATGCTGGACATCCTTATCAAACACTTGGTCAAGTAATTCTTTTTGATTTTTCTCTTTTTTTATTATTGTAAGATGTGATTATTTCTGCTTTAAATTTGTCAGTGTTGCTTAATCCATGCTGTGTTGAAACAATGCCACTTGAAATTACATTTCATTTCTAAAATGCTGTTTTCAATGTAGCTGAAGAATACCCACCATAGAAACAAAATTAAAAAATAACACCATAAAGAGTCACCAAGATAACCAACTATGTTTATAAAATAAACTCACTAATGTTTTCATTCATGTTCCTACTTACTACAGGAATTGGCACTAATTAAATTTAAGAAACATCTAAAACTATGCGAAGGTCGATAGAAAACACTGTTTGGAATCTGACTGGACGTCCCACACTGTTTCAGAAATGGAGAGTAGACTAATGTGATAATACTCGTCCTTCATGTTTGGTCTTATTTTTCTCTGTAACAGCTCTGAAGTGTAGTATCATTCAAAAACGCTAATTTGAAGTATTATTATTTATATTTTTGATGACTATATAAATGTCCTAACCTGCTTTTGAATCTCCCTTGTTTCATCAGCTCTGAGTATTAATAAAATGTCAGATCAAAAAGATTTTGCATCTCTTTGAACTGATGACCTTTAGTCTTCACTGAATTACACTTAGCACGTGCTGTGAGACAAAAAAGACAAGTTTTTATTCTCTTATGCCTCTCTATATCACTAGCTATGCTTACATACCATTATTACATTGTAATTTATCCTGTTTCTGCATCAAATGTTATTCATGTAAGTTTTACTAAATCTTTGGTCGGTTTTCAGTAATATTTACTGAATGCTTTTTAATATATATTATTCTTTCTGATTTAGGATGCTGTATACTTTTTAGTACATTTATCAATGATCTCGGAATGTGAATACTGAAACAGCATTTGTTCAGATAAGGCCCACATGACTGAGATGTGTAGAAGACGTAAGAGAGGAGTCCATGTTGTTTTCATTCCTTTCATTATGTCCCAGCTATTTTGCTTTTTTGATCACAGCTTGAGCCACAGCCTGCAGTAAGCTGTCTACAGTGGAGCCTAATGCAGTTTTGCTTCCTCTTATAGACGTGAGAACTTGGATGATTTCTTTGATAGGAAATTATTTAGCCCTAATAAATTATTTTTAGCCCTTTATGTCAATAGCCCCTGGACAACTAACATGATAGGGAGCTGCTGTGAATGCTTCCATTGCAAAAACTGATTAGGCAGACCTTGCATCTCATTACACATGGGGATACCCAGAGAACCAGATGAAAGCAAGTTTCATAAGTTTCCTTACTCACTGAGTTGATTGATTAGCTAAAAAATATAATATCTACTGCTTTCTAACCCTCTAAAAAGTTAAAACATTTAATGAGGGATTAATGATTTTGTAAAAGCTCCTGGTCTGGAAGCCCCAAAATTAGAAATATATATACATAGGAACTGACTTATTTCTAGGCAGAATTAGCTATAGGCAAGCATTTCTTTCTTGACCTCTTTCCCTGGCCTCTTTACTCTCAATATGACCTCAGACGCATTTCCAACGAAAAGCATACCTGCACTATTCCCTTGTTTAATTGTTCTCTTTAACTCTTGCCTATCACATCTTTGATGCAATTCTCAATTCTGATAAATTTAATCTTAGGGTTTTATACTGAAAACTTCCAGTTCTTTTCTTTCCAACATTCAATTCACCCTTCCTAATTTCTCATATAATTTGCCAGCTGTTGTTTATGCTAGCAATTCTAATGAGACTGAATTCAAAATTAGTCTCTTGAGTGTGTTAGTTATCTTCCTTCCTCATCTTTTTCCTACAACTGTGTGGAGATTTTTCAAGGAACAAATGGCAGATAAAGTGCCGAATTTTATGTAAATGGGAAAATATGAAAAAAAACGCCGTCCTCCTGTTGCTTCATTCTTTTGTATAAAATCCAATTTCAAAACGTGCATCCTTTCCCTATATTTCTTTTAGCTGTTCAGTTCCTTTATGTATGCTTTTGTGTCTAGGTGAAAATGCTATACCTTTAACTATGGGTTATAAAATAAGGATAATATTATTTTTTCTTGGTTTGGGTATAAGGTCTTTACGTCACTACCTATCTTGACTTTTGTGGCACTGCGCAAAATTAAATATGATCTAGATGTTGTGGGATGTAGATCATACTAAAAACAAACCAACAAACAAAACCAGCAAATCCTGAAAAGCACCCTGCAGAGAGGTGATACTGTATGAGTACATACTCAGTCAGCAGCTAGGGAAACATGGGAAGTTTGGTGTTGTTTTCAGATAGGTAACTCATTTTTTGTTTTTAAACCTTCCTAGTCAAATTACCTGTCTACTTTAAAGAATAAATCATTCTTTGGTATGATTTAATAACACCATACTTGTCTGAGGTAGATAGTCAGGAGTCTGCAGTCTGACAGTATCAATAATTTACTGGTGATATATCAAAGAAAGAGATTTTTGAGGAGAAAGCAACTGCACCTTAATGAATGCCTTACTGCTACCTGAGATGCATGATTACTTTGGCCTGTATCTCTTCAGTAGCCCAGCAACAGTCAGACTAGGTCAAGGGAAATTGGTTATCAAAATGATCCATTTACAGGCCTGGGTTTCTTCTCTTTTGTAAGAAATTGAGCCTTTGAGATGCTTTGTAGAAAGTCCTTTCTGGTTACAATGTTATTAAATTCACCGTTCTTTTTATTAACAAAGCTACCAAATTTGTAACCAAGGAAACCCAAACACAGGACAAACACTACTTTCTGTCTTATGCTATAAGGCTATAATGTTTGTGTAAGAGACCTTAACAGTTACTGTGCAGCACAAAGCAGGGTAACATTGCAAAGGGTTATTTTTTTTAGGCTTTTCTAACAAACCTGGAGCTGAGTAATTTAAAATTCCATTTTCATTAAAATACTAGTGGACTTCCCAAACACCCCTTAGTCACCTAAGCCAAATATAAGATCTGTACAGAGAAAATTAGATTAAGATAATGGGCTAAAAATGTGCTTTAACAAGGTAGTCATTTTCATGAAATGGCTTCCAAATAACGATCTCTGGCAGTGTGTCTGTCTGAAGTAAAATTTTGGAAAGTTTTTTTTTGGCATAACTTAATGAAGCAACATAGGAAACATGCAAGAAGATAGGCATTTATTTTCCTGCAGTTTATAATCATGTTGTCTCCAATACAAACCCCTTTCCCATATTTCTCTGCTTCTTGATGTAAATGAGGTGCTAAAACATTCCTGTTCCAAATACGACGGGAGTGTTACTTCATTATAGAAGTAATTGTACAGGCTATCTCACCTCTATACCAAGATAATTCTAGTATTCTACTCATTCTGTGTATCATTAGTGCCTACTCAACAGTGAGACTGAGAGAAAGGGTAATGTGTGAGTCCAGACATGGGTTTGATCCTGATCCTAACAAAATCCCCCATTAGCTTTGGGAAAATCTCAGAGTCTTTTTGTCACTGCCTTTTTAATCTTTGTAAGGGGATAGTATTTGTGTTATTTGCTGCCATACTCTGGCATCAGATAGATCATTTTGCTCATGTTTGTATAACATTTTAAGAACAAATCAAGTTATCTGAGAATATTGTTGGAAGGAAAACGTAGCAGATGTCTCCATAAACCTGATTAATGAAGGCTGTCAGTGAAAACCAGAAGGTAAAGTTTGCTCCTACCTGCTAGTCCTCCAGTATTTTGTAGATTTTACTGTTTCTTAATTTTAAAAGGTACAAAGGTTGTTTTAATTATGTAGGAAATGTCTAAGAATGCTCAGCTTGACAATGGTAGCAGACAGCTGTGAGAAGGAAGAGGAAAATGTGAACAAGTGCCTCAATAACTGATTCTGCTTGGTAGCAGATTCAGTAAAATTAAGCATTAAGGCAATTATCAAATCTTTACTTGGCATAATATTTCTCAGACATGAGGCAATAGGGCAGCTGTGACTGGGGAATCACTGGCAGTTATTTCAAAGGATTTATGATGATACGTTTTTTATTTGGTGAATCTTATTCGTAAGGAGAGAAAAGGGGCATTGAGGATTACTGATTGATGGTTTTCATTTTACTATCTGATAAATTATTGGAAAAACTGTTTCTAAAGTCTACATTAAGAAGAAAAATGGCAGAAAGGGTACAGTAAGCAATAACAAAATATACAGAAGTAAAAGATTAATGTATTTTAAAGCCAGAAGATGTCATTATGATCATCTAGTGTTACCTATACCACAGAAACAATGATTTGACTGACCCCATTGATCTCGTGTTTTCAACACATTAATAAAGAGATCCTATTGCAATGTAAGTGTTTTCAGTAACTAAGTTTCTTTCCCTTACATGAAAACTGAGGTATATGGTTGACCTCCATTATATCATAGTATTTTCAGTCAATCCAACATCAAGTATTTAAGTTCCTGTATAATCATTGGAAAGAGATAGGTACCTGCCCTAAGACTCCTAAACTTTAGATGGTCTGGATCTTTCTGTGGAGACCTTCAAAGATAGTTGCTTTTCCCTGTCAATTATGTCAGGAACTTAAATACTCACTCTAGGAAGACGTGCTCATTATCCATGAAGTTACTGCAGGATGGGAGCCTTAATGGAAATACAGTAGTTGTACTACACTGCATTTTGATTCCAGTAAAAGTGAAAGTTTAAAAAATATTTTTTAAAGGGGAGGCATGAACTTGGGATCTTGTTAAAGAAATAGTCTTTACAGGTTTTTGCCCGTTGGAATTGTAGTTTAGCACAACTATTTAATTGCATATTGTTTGTGTTCATTTAAAGGGTATCATTACACAGTCAGCAAAATCTAATGACTGTATCCAACCTTGGTGTTATCTTTGGACCAACTCTGATGAGAGCCCAAGAAGAAACCGTGGCTGCTATGATGAACATTAAGTTTCAGAATGTCGTCGTTGAAATTCTGATAGAGCATTATGAAAAGGTAGAAAGACATATTCTGACTGTTTTTTGATAAAGTGGAACTAAGATCTCATTTTCATTACCATCCTTAAGTTCTTAAGAATAAGAAAACTAGCATTTGTAGAAGGTCACTGACAGAAAGAATACCTTCTCCCCACTCCATGCTATGGATCTGTATTCCTAGCAAGTCTTTTGTGGCTGTGCAAGGTACAGATCCAAGGCATAATCTCCCATGCTTTGAAGGAGTTGCTCTGAATCTTCGGTTGCTGTCTGAAGACTGCTGTATGCTGCTTGTATCTAGAAACAGAATGAGAAGGTCATAACTTTGCTCCCAGCTCCTTCATCTCTCTCATGCTAGCAGTGTATGAAGGTTCACTCTGGGTGAATATATGGATTCTCCTCTTGAGTGCATCAGGTCAGTCTTTCTGACCATTGCTGTCCTTTGGGGATACACCCACTGCACAGTGGAGATCTAGTCCCACCTAACATCATGAAACCCCAACCATCCTTCAGTTCCCCTTTTCAGGAGCAGCATCAATGTGGATCTCCAGCACAATCCCCCATTTCTGTGTAGTGTGTCATTTTTCATGTGTGTAGGTACTAGATCAAAAGTAAACAGCCAAAAAGAAAAAAATAATCTATCTTAGATGACGTTTTATTCCTAGCTACAGGTTTTAAGCCCATCATGTCTTTGTGATTTAAAAGTTCTTGACTACTCTGGAACATACTAACTTTTCTAGGAACTTCTTTTGCTTCGAAGAAAGGCATGTCTGTGACTGCCTGGTTTATTTTGTTTTCCCCAAAGAGACCAGTGACAGCAAAGGTCCATCTCAAACTCTTTCCTGGAACACAGAGTAAGAAGGCTTGAGAAGGAAAATCCATGAAATCTTAAACTCTTACTTTCAGTCACTACCATTGCAGGTATCAGCTTCACTGAAAAGCCTCCTCAGATTTTATTTTATTTTAAACTATTTGATTTCAGAACTCAGCAGAACAGTCAAGACCTCCTTTACTTTGTCATCAACAGAAATTTTATTTTTGGGATCTTTTGTTGATATATATCACCTTCTCTGATGACTAACAAAAACAAAGTGAAAAACTGAGTTTCTTTCATTTCATGTTACTCAGCTAAGAGGCAGTTCCCAGTCAATACCAGCATCCCCTGCACTGGTTGGTCAGTAAGTACTGACAGTACTGCTTGGTATCATCAGTTATATTTCATAGGGACTCCTCAAAATTGGTATGATACTGATAGCCTCCTTGCCTGTAACTACAAAACATACGTATTATATGTTTCCAACACTGAATTTCCCCTCCAGAAAATTACAAGCTCATTCAATGCAAAGGCCATGGCTGCACAACTAAAATCACCCTTGCTCTATTTCTCTGTCTACAGACATATTTTTATATTGCTGTGCTACTCACTAATGCCTAATACATATTAATGTACTTCAAGAGTATCTCAAGACGTCCATCAAAGCATTTTCTACCTTCTAGAACTGTATTTGCTTTCTTCCACTTCTGTGAGTGACATGGAGGTATCTTTTCATTGTTCATGTCATCCTCTTCTGGGACTGCCCTATTGACAGGGGATCCAGAAGTCCTTGCAGAGATGTATTTTGGCGTTGCATGGTATTTAACCTACAACATTTGGCCTTCTCTATGCTATGGAGATTAGACACTTCTGATTCATTCAGTAGCTTAACTAAATAGGCAAGCTCTGTCTGTAAAACCTCTTCTCCATTCCACAGAACTAATTCCACTTCCTTCCACAGAATGCCATAATCGATATTACACTAGGAGGAATAGGTGAGAAAGGACATCTGGAAGAAAAACACACAAATCTTCTGGTTGTATTTTTTGCTTTGGTCATCCTTCAAGGCAATTTTCATTTTTACTAGAAGCATCCAAGAGGGTTTTTAGGGTCTTTGAAGACCTCTACTACATATATCTTGGGTATTGCAGAACAGGTGAAACAAATGAAAGTCACCCAAATTACTGGACTTTCTGTATTGTCCTTGCTGGCAAGCTTGCCATGCTTATCAGCAAAGAGTTCTTTAACACCTCCTGTGTACCTGTGTCAGATCACAGTAGTCAGATACCCCCAAAATTTTAGTTTTTTCTGCAGTAATGAAGTGCAAAATTGACCAGTGGTAGCAGTGGTATATAAAAGATAAAAATCAGAAGATGCTCCGAACATAAAGATGTTCCTCATCAAACTTGACATGTTTGGCAAAATAAAGTGGTTTTCTGAAATACCAACTGGATTTTAATAAGTTACGACTATAACAAATTTCTGTGACATACGAAAGCTTTCACAGGAACACAGAGAAAAAATTCAATCTTTTCATAATATTTAAAAAAATATGTTACTTCTTGGGCAGGAGTTAGTTGTAAGCACGTATTGTATGTTTCACAATTTAGACTGTTAAGCACTTCTTAACAAGGGCTAGAAAATAAAACTATTTGAACAAATATTTTTATATAATTAGTATGAATTTTAGGTACAGCTCAGTATTGTCATTCATGGATTGTAAAATGAGATCAGAGCAAAGCTTATATTCTGTGAATTTACTCTTTTGTAATGTGTGAGACTATTAGAGCATTAATTTCAGGTGCAGTGGTGAGGAAAACAAATGGATTAATAATGGAAGTGTAAAAGTACCTCTATTTTTATGTCATTTATTTTCCCTTTTTTTTTTTTTTAATCATGCAGATATTTCACACTGCACCGGACCCCAATATTCCTCTTCCCCAACCTCAGTCCCGATCAGGTTCAAGAAGGACAAGAGCAATTTGTCTCTCCACAGGTTCACGTAAACCCAAAGGAAGATATACACCATGTCTAGCAGATCCTGACAGTAAGTTTGTCCTTGTTGACTCATTATCTTCCTTTTTATGTCTTGTCTTTTAGCTTTCCTGAATAATATCCAATAAGTATTGTATTCCAATAATTACAAGCGTAACAAATGGGGTTTTGTCAGCTTTTTAACCTCTGTGAGTCACAGCTGCACTGTTGCATGACTGCATTCCTTGCTTCTCTCAGAGGGGGAAGGATGTTTGGTTTTAGGCAAGTCTTGTATTGCATACAGTGTTCAAAAATCTTTTATAGTAGACTTTATATTCTAATCTAAATGTAGTCTGCTTTGAAACTCTGGGAAGTTCGTTATATGAAGTTCACCTCATTTGCTTGTAAGATGATTGTTAAGGTTGGGAAACTGTAAATAGAATCTTTCCTCTCCTCCTGTAATAAATGTAATTTAGGTCAGGAGATCAAAACCATTACTTGGCTTTTTTCTCATGCATGAAACTGTGCTCATTGGTTCAAAGTCAGCCACTGCCTAGGTTTGCCAAAACCACTGAAACTTTCTTAGTTTTTCTGGAACAGAAACGAACTCCAATATTTTGGGGAGAAACAGGGTACTTATCACATGGCTTACTGTTTAACAGCAGGGAGTTGTGTGTGTACTTAACTGCTTTGTAGAATGCTTATTCATTTTCATGTAAATGTGACTATTAAAAAGTTTCACTTCATTCATTTTCATCTAGTGGGCCATCACCTTTTTACTTACTGGCTGTACCATTGAGAAGTATTTAAAATGTAGATTAAGTTGTTAACTGTTCCAGTACTGCAGCAGACTTCCGAAAGAATTTCTGTGTCCCTTGGTTCCTCAAGGAGATTTGCATACAACTGGTAGACTAAATTAATCCACAGTTAAGGTACATCTGTTCTTGAGGATCTGTAGTAATTCTTAAGTCTGTAATGTTAGGAAATGTATCCTCAGTATACTCTTGCACAGGTGCTGCATTTTCCATAGGTTTATATTACATGATTCCTGCCAGTGAGAGTTTAAATATTAAATGAGAGCAATAGCTGCCTATACGTCGATTGCTAGTGTGAATAGCATGGGATCCCAAGTAAGAAGTTAGAGAGGAACTGTCAGTTACATTCACCAGACGAGAAACTGGGCGAGTTTCAACTGTTTTTCACTGTGTAACTGCAATGAATGGATGCCAGCATAAAAAAGGGGCATTTCTTTGCAAGTATTTTGCAGACCCTGTGCAAGCTCGTGCTTCTTCATTCAGACACATCTTGTGCTGGCGGCTGGACTGAAACTAGATCTGACCCAGAGGCTCTCCTCTTGTGCCTTGCTAATTAGCTCAAGCTCAGCATTTGCTACACAAGTTCCAGTTAGAGTCTCGCTTGTGTCTGGAAGGCCAAGGCAGAAGCAGAGGTATTCTCCTTGCCAAATATCTTTAGGTGTGTCCGGAGACAGGCAAGAGAGAGCCTTGGCTTCTGGCAATAACAAATTCTGAAGTACTAGATGGTTTTAAGTCATCGTTTAAACGAAGCACAGACACTTAACTATATTGCAGGAAATTCTTTATGGCATAACAAAATGAAATACAGGTTTCAAACGGTAGGGAATGATAGAAAATGGTAGAAAATGAATCTGACAAATTTAGGCTTCAGCCAATCTTGCAATTTTCAAGGGACTAATGGTCTGTAAAGGGGCAAGATGGGGGACAATCTAATCTGGAATACCAGAATTCTGGCCAGAAACGGGCAGAATATTTCAGATAATTCTACCAGTGGCACTACTGTTGTCAGATCCACTATACAAGGCACTGGTATTTGTGACCTTATCTGTAGTATTGTCTGTGGTTATGGTCACTTGTTGCCAAGGATATTGAAACATGTGGATGCAAAAGCAGCTACATCATGTTGGTATCTTATAACTACCGTGGTTGAAGAATATATTTTCTCTGCTTCTTGTGAAATTTGTTAATTTGGGAACAAATCTTACTAGAAACCAATATATGGCTCACTAGACTGAGTCCACTCTTCAAGATAATTCATCCCTCACTGTATCATAGGCCAGTCCTTCCTCAGTTCTGATGACTGTTCCTACCTTTATATCATCAGATAATTTCGTTAGGATATTCCCACTTTTTGTTGCCAAAGATTATTGGAAATAAGATCAGTACAAAGATTGTTGTGTAGGTAGGTAAATTTCTGTAATATCAGTCTAATTAAAGAAATTCATCAAATGTTCAAGTTGTAAGAATGAGGCGTTTTCCTTCTGCAGAATAGATATTTTATGATAGCTATGACAATTCAGAAAATAGGATATCTATAGATAGACTTACGGACTAGTCTTAGACTGCAGAGATCCTCAGCAGCGTGGTAACCAAAGTAAAATTTAATTCTTGTGCCTGCAGGCAATACAATCATGCATTTAAGAACATAAATGTGACAAGTATCACATTTGCCTTATCACAGAAATCCAGCAAGATGCTCACCACAAGATATTGCAGCATTGTAACTATTGAATTTCCTAAGGATACTTATATGCAAGCAGTTCTTTGAAAATGCAAGCTTTTATGCGAAATAGTTCAACCTGTAGCCCATAATGTTCATCAGCTCTAAAGAAATATTCCTAGAATGCAGCTTTTCCAGGTTAAAGATAGGAATATGTGTGAAACTCAGAGTAATTAAATAGCTATTTTGTCTTAAGAATCACTGCATCTGAATTCACAGATTAATGAATTTGATGACAGGTAAGGTACAAGGGGCTAAATGTGGCATGAGAGAAATGCACTTGATTAGCAAATCTAATTAATTTTTTTGTTTCCTTCACTCTCCACCACCACCCCCAGGTGACTCTTACAGCAGTAGCCCAGACAGCACTCCCATGGGCAGCATTGAATCTCTCTCTTCTCACTCCTCCGAGCAGAACAGCACTACCAAATGCGCGCCCTCGCAGCCCAGGGAGAAATCGGGAGGGATTCCATGGATTGCCTCTCCACCTTCTTCTAATGGCCAGAAGAGTTCAGGCCTCTGGACTACAAGTCCAGAATCCTCATCAAAGGAGGATGCAACCAAAACAGATGTGGAGTCAGACTGCCAAAGTGTAGCTTCTGTCACGGGACCAGAGAGTGCCTCTCCACCAACAGACCTGACCAAAAAGAGTTCTTACAGTCTGTCTGGGCTGAAAAGGTCTTCAGCATCTTCCCTCAGATCAGTTCCGTCAGCTGAAGGTAATTTCCAAGGTCTTTTAGGACATCAGTGTTTACTGTGAGGCATCAGAAAATAAGAGCTGCATCTGAAAGCTAATGATATCCATTAATCTTTTATGTTTACTTTTTAATTTTTGTGGCTCATTCTTTCAGTTTTCAAACTGCTTCTGACATATTTCCATTGTTTGTTATCAGTACAAAGCTGTTCACACAGCTTAAAAGCTATCAGGGTTTCTCAGAATTTAGAGTACTCTATCCTGCTGCGCCTCACCTAGACCACTGACTTGTAAGGAGATGGCTGGTTTATAAGAAGAGTTGGTAGCTATGGTTTATCACTGTGTCAAAGGAATGGTTCATTGCAACATGACTGATACTGATCAAAGCTAGCATTTTAAATTTAAAAAGCAGTAGGGTTAACATATCTAGTAAGTAATAGTTTTGTCACTCCTTGTTTATGTGCCTGCGCTTTTTTTTTTTTTTTTTGACAACTGCATCTCTTCAATTGACTGAAATAGGAGATGGAAGGGAAGGTGGGCATTTTTTGGTTTGTTTTTTTTTTTAGTTATGGATCTTACAGTCAATGCCTTTAGTTGAGATAGGACTGGACAGATGGGATGGAAAGGTAATCCCTGGCATGAAATGTATGTCTGAAACCCTGCTGATGGAATGGCTGCTTCATTCTGCCCTGCTTGCATGGTTCGTTATCCAGTACTGCAAGCAGATTAGCTTGAACACAAGATTATGACTGAATGGTCCTGTATATGGACACGATGTGCAACAGCAACCACAAGTTTGCAAACCCAACTTCAGGAATCCAATTTCAGTGCACAAGTTAGGACGCCAGTCTTCCTGTTCAGTCAAAGAAGGATGCTGCTTCAAAGAACACCCTCAGAGCACCTAAGTTGAGCCTGTGGTCCAAATAAGCCTGTAGACAAGGCTCCTTACAAGACAGAGAAGCTTAAAGACATAGCTTCTTAATTTAGACAGTTCTGCTAAATGCTAAGTTAGCTGGAATGCCTGTGAATCCTTGCTGTACTGCTGTGAGTACATGAGGTGATATTGCACTATATTGACAGCTCTGTGGAAATTACTTTAGAAGAAACACCTTCTTGAAATCAGTATATTTGCAGTGATTTGGATTATGAAGATCAACAGCCGGCACTGAAACAATGAGCTCCAGTGGACTGAGTGCAAGTGCTGAGTTTGCCACTGAGCTGTCAATAGTATAAGTAATACAAGTACAGGTAGCGTAAATATGTGGTTATGTGCAAAATTCTAAAAGGTTAAGAAAGTTCTCTCCCCTCTGCCCCCTATGTAGCGTACAAGCTTTTTCCTAAGACTTCCAGATATGAATTAGTGTTATGAGTATTAATAATATAGAATAATAATTACCATTAACAATAATTTATAATATAGAATAATACTATAGAATAACAATATTATTAATACAGGTATTAGTTTTATATTTTGGGGTCTCTTTACATTCTGACAACTTTTAAAGCATTATTAAGCATCTGTTGTTCTTGGGAATAAAGCAACATAGAAGTAGATGCGGTTATCGTCTTGTAGAATGCATGTGCAATCAAGGCAGCAGTCCACAGATAGATCAGCTTAAAGGACACATGTGGCCATGCCTTGTATTCATTAAAAGGACTTTTTTTGTGTGCAATACAGTCTGTACAGCTATAGATTTGTTTTATCAAGTTACAGTAGCAATTGTTTTAAGCAACTCATAATCGTTAATTCCTAAGTATATTTTTTAACTGCATGAAGCTTCTTGGATACTGAAATATTAGTTCTTACAAATTAACGTGGTCTGATTTCATAGTGGATGCTGCTTTGAGCAGGAATTTGGACTAGATGACTTCCTGAGATCCCTTCCAACAAATGTTGTTTTTATTTTCACTTTTTAATGAATGTACTATCTTGCCATTTAAGTACAATGTAATTTTTTAGCGTTCACAGTTTTAATGACATTTCTTCATTCTTGATGTTGGTCCTTTTCTCCTGGCTTTCTGCCTGAAAGGCTGCTCTTAGTAAGTACTTTCTCTGCTATTTTGCCTCCTTAAAAACAAACAAACAAAAAAACCCACAACAACGACAAAAGCTTTGCTTTGCATGTTAGATATGTTGTGAAACAACTTCAGATTAGCTTTAATATTCCCTACAATTTGGTTGTTTTCTTTAGGTAACAAAAGCTGCAGTGGATCTATACAGAGCTTATCTTCAGCAGATACCAAAGATACGCCAAAGGCTCCACCAAACCCTGATTTGCCTCCCAAAATGTGCAGGAGATTAAGATTAGATACTGCATCAAGTAACGGCTATCAAAGACCAGGATCTGTGTAAGTCATCAAGGTCCTTTGGAGATGTGTGTTGTTACAGTGTTGTCTACTATAAAGTGATCCCAGAGAGCTACATAAGTAGTTGAAAAAGCATCCATGAATACTTGATTTGAATATTTCTGTATTTGTGAATTATTTATCTAGCTTCATTAAATTGTAAACAGAGGAGACAGGGCACAAAGTCTGTTGAAGTCAGTTGAAAGACTCTCATTGACTTCATTAGACTACAGATAAGGTCTATAATAAAGAAATGTATCTTTGGAAAGTGATTAGTATTATTATCTCTGGAATTTAATGTTTCAAGGAGCATAAATGCTACTTACTGTCCATGCTGTTATGTCAAGAAGACCATCAGATCTTATTTGTGTAAGTCCAAAATTGGAGAAAGGAAAAAAAAAACAAACTTCTGCTCTGAAATTTCCTCAGTTGCTGCATGTTAAAGAGTTCATATCTTTGTTTTTTTTCTAACAGCTGGGTTTGGTTTTTTTGAGGGGAGAGGGGTGTTTATTTTGAATGAGGATAGTTCTAAGCAATAGAGGTTATAATTTAGCTTGTTGAGGTTTGGGTTAGCAATATTTCTCAGTGCTTTTAGCACAAACTTTAGAGTCAGAAGATCTTTTCTGTAATCCTGACTTTGACCCACAATTTCTCTGTCCTCATGAACAAGTGATTTCCAGATCTGCAGAGCACCAAGAAGTTCTCCAAACATGGCAGGACTCCATTCAGCCTCTCCACTTTTTAAACTGGAAGGGATCACTGTAGTCATTTCAGACTGTTGTGTCTTAAACAGAGAATCCTGTACAGCTCAGAATTCCCGCATGATAGTGACAGACTGGCAGTAAAAGCATTTCCAATATATCTATTGGCCATCCATGAACAGAATTTTAAATATAGGTGTTGAGATTTCCCTTGCTGACTTGGCAAGGCACTAGAGCATGTGGAAGTCAGGCCCCAATTAGGTTATGCCCTTAAGAATTCTGCTGAATAGGGACTTAAATTCAGCTTTTGAATTTCCTCTGTTTCTCTAAGTGAATAATTAAAACAATTTTTAAAAATGTGTCCATCTCTTTAGATGATTAAAAGTGAAGTTAGTCTGTGTGTGTTATTAATGGGTAAAGTATAAAGTAAGGTGGTGCTTTATTTTCAGTGTCGCTGCAAGAGCTCAGTTGTTTGAAAGTGCTGGTTCATTTAAACAAGTTTCTTCAGGACGGTAAGTGCTTCATAGTATGTAACAATTTGTAAAATCCTTTCTGTTTTGCTGGCTTCAGAGATTGAAATAGAAGTGTTGCAGCTTTGTTCTGTGTCTTTTGGACAGCATCATGTGGCATGCAAAATTTTTGTGGATTATTAAACTCATCCTTGCTCCAGAAGAAAACTAAATCTAATAGAGAATACCAGCCTATCTGGCTATTCTGTCACCTGGGGTAATTGCAGTAAGAGATGCTCAGGTTAGCGATCTGCTTAAGGACAAAGCTACAAGAGTAAATTAACAGGATTTAAATTAGGATGAGGGTGCTGTACTTATTCCATACAGCTGTTTGTATATACATGCTTTCAGCAGAGTAGCAAACATGCTAGTTGCTGGCAATTTGCTCGTGTAAGTCCTGAATAACAGCTGCAAGTTCAGGATTAACTTGATCACGACTCCTGTCTTTCCCATCACACCTTCCGTGCCTCAGTTTCTGTCTGGAGAAACTGTTGCCCTTTCTTCTCAGTAGTGTGCAGCAGGAATTATTTACGTTTTCTTTACAATTGCATTTGTTTATTTGGTGGATTTGATTCACTCAATTTAGAATGTTCTGTGAAGTGTTCATCTAGGAAGCAGTATCTTCCATACAATACTAAACAGCCTACAATTAATAGGCTAAGGCAGATAGTCAAATAAATGTATGTATGGCAAAAAAGCCTGTCTCTCTTTTCACGGTCCCTGCATTTCAAGCTCTTTGAGACAGAATGTATCTTTTTGTCCATTACTTTACTCACTGATACCAGGAACTGTCAAGCATACTGGAATTGTCAAGCAATAGGAAAAAAAAAATGTTAATCCACAAATCCAAAAGTAGTAATCTAAAGTAGCACAGCTGAAAGATGCCAACATGTGCCGAGATGCATGGCAGTGGAATATGGCTGTCCTCTCTGATAGATCTAGCAGGGACGAGGAAGAGAAAGCTGACCTGCAAAGGCCCACAGATTTTGTTCAAGAGAAGCAGCTTACATGAATTAAGGCTGTTCTTGTTTTTTGTAGTACATGAACTGTTAAGGTGACCAAAAAAGAGGGTGGCAGGGGGGAAAGGGAGATGAAAACAGCAAGACATTAATTTAAGGAAGAAAAGTATAAATGAAGAGACTGGAAGATTCTTAAGCCAGTGCCCTAAGCTGAGAGCAATGACTGCTTCAGCAGTCCTGCATCATTTCACCTCCACCACCGTTCCTTCTCTTATTTTGTATTGCACCCTTCTTGTAAACTCTCCCCTGTTCCCTCAGAGCCTGTGCCACCTGTATCTGTATATAAAAAGCATGTAAGAAGCAAAAATCTGTCAAAGGAAAAATGTAGCAGTTTGATAATGGATATGGAGAGCAGATAACAAAGCCAAAAATGCTGAAAGGCTTAATAGCTACTCTACTTCAGCCTTTCTAAGAAAGCAGAAGAGCAACAGTAACAAGGAGAATGGAAAACGAGAGGTCAGCAGGCAAAATGAGGAAGAAATCAGATGCAGCTTAGCTGTTCTTACAGTGCTGCACAAGTCTGAGTAAGATTTTGCAATTCAGAGCCAGCTTTTGTTTACCTCTAACGCATGTTATGAACACGAAGACTGATTTAAGACCTTTGGATAGTCTTTTTTTGCTCTGAAGTAGGTAGAAATCATGGTAATTACATCTTGATCCACCCAGTAGGAAGGCCTTCTGAATTCATAACACTATTATCAAATGAATATATGCAGGACATAGTGTAACACAAAGAAACTGTTTTTAAGTTGTCTGGTTTGATACCAGAAATACTCAAGTCAAGATAGTGTTGAACTCTGTGGAGGGGTAATTTACCCTGCTAAAAATAACTAGGTTTGAAATTTTAAGCTACTGTTTACCTATGCGTTGTAATATCTAAGTAGCTTCATTCCTACTTGAAGCATCTGTTGCTTGTTGTGGTCATTTGTACAGTAGGCAGATCAAAAGTACCTATAAGGCTTTGTATTCCAGCAGATAATTTTGTACTTGATGCTTTACCACCACAGTGGCCTGGTCTTACTTAACTCCTTCCAAGTAGTCTTCGCAACCCTGGTTTCAAAAATGCAATACCTTTATTATGAGCGTGTGTGTGTCCCCCTTTTTTTTTTAATGCTGGGACATAATTTGACCTGGCTGTTTTCTCTCCTTGTAAACATGTGCATATGCCCCCATAGCGCTACCAGTTTGAACAGATTTCTTTTAGTCAGAAAAAGAATGAGAGGCCGCAGTACATGTTTTAGGATTGGACAGGGAAGACAAAAATATTATGCCATGTCCAACCTGTGCTCTCTTTTTCTCACATGAAGTGAGAAACTGCATCATAAGAAGAAGGGTTTTCATTAGAAAAGAATACCTAGCAAAACAGGAACGAGGAGTTGGTGACAGCAAACAGCTCTGGCTTGGCAGCAGGATCTGTAGGTGCTGGGCTGGGACTTTAATAGGAGTAGGCTGACAGTATGAAGCCCTGTAGACCCATGCTCCCTTCCCAACCACATGATTACATATCCTTTGCCAGTCATTCTTCTGTTTTTATTTTCATGCTATAGTTTGCATTTCCTTAAACACCTGGAATGCCTTGCCCAGACCAGTGTTTTCTACTCAGTCAAGCTTGGCTGTAAGTCTGCCATCTCCAGGAGTTTATAAACCTTTCTTCTTCCTTTCCCATATTAACTGATGAGTCATCTGAGAGAGACATTCATGTGTTTTTCCTCATTCATTCTTCTTCTGGCTTCTGTCTTTCTCTTGCTAGGCTGAAAACTCATTAGGGCAAGAGCATAGTTTTAAAGCTTATTTATAACTTTTTAAATTATTATTGTTGTTGTTGTTGTTATTATTGTTATTATTATTATTAAAGGCCTCAGGTGTTGTCGACTGCATGTAGTCAAGCAAAATAGTTTATGAGCTGATGAGTACTGACCCTTTGACTGCTGGTGTAAGTGTATCATTATGGGCTCAAAACAAATGTAATAAAAAGTAGGGAAAGGGAAAATGCGTTTTTTCTTATCTGGAGTCTATCCAGTAAAGTCATGGGAAGAAGGAAGTTCTAGGAAATGTGGGTACCATTTTCTGAAGTTGTTTTTTTTCTCTGCACTAAGCAACATGAATCACACTCTTCTCAGATTATTAGCGTCATCTTAAGAAAACCATAATAGATGATGGTGATGTTATCACATGCTTTTTAACAAACAGCCTTGTTTGTAGGGAGGAGAGCATTAACACCGTAAGTAAAAATGTCCATTTTCATAATCGCATACAAAAAAAAGGCCCAAGAACCTGGAAACCATTTTCATTGCTAATGCTTCTAGCTGGCTAGGGGTGAAGTGAGTAGTAACTAATATGAGAACCTAAGTAACCAAATCGAGTGTGGAGGCAGTAACCATGAGCTTGAAAATTGCTCCAGAATTATGAGTAAATATTCATAGAATCTGTCTCTCATTATACCATCACACACAGTTTGTAGATAACATTGGGATGTAATTACCCTGTGTCAGGAGCCAGGTGGTGGGAAGAATCCTGTAGTTCATGAGCTTCTGAGAAACTGACTTTGTACCTTGTGTTTGTGTGTCTGTCTAAATGTCAAATGCTGGGAAGCTTTCTCTTTCCAGAACTAAGCAAGTCAGAGTCCATGTTTTCTTGTCTTCTTTTTAATTTTAAGGTAAATATAATTGGAGCAGGTAAAATTAGAAGCCGAAAACAGAATAGTTTAGTAGACATAAGAGAATATAAGAGAAAATTGCATTTGTTTTTCTTAACTTTTTCTAAGGGCACTAAAAACCAACGTCATATTTCAAGAATAACTTAAATAATTCTGCCTCACATTTAAATATTCCTGTTCTGTTTTATTATTGCCTGAAATGTCTTTTGTCACAGTATTACTCAGATGTCCCATTCTTAACATGGAAAACTGGCTTCATAAAGCTAAGTAAACTAAGGTTCGAAATCAAAGTAAAATCAGGTTCAAAATCATCCCTGTGCTTTAGTAAATTCATTAACAATTATTTTATATTCATTGCAACTGTAATAATTATTAACAGTTACTCTACTGTTTTATATGTGTAAAATCCATGATTATGCCACACAGGAAATTGCTGTTTTGTCAGGCTGTTACTGATCTGGGACAGTATAATTAGAACATCTGTAGTGCTCTTCGTTGTATTGACTTTAAGGAAAAATGACCTTGAGCTTAAAGAATTCAATTCTAGTTTATGTGTGACCTTCAGTAAAGTCATTTAATCTCCTTCTCTAGATTTTAGTATATATTATGTAGATTATTATGTACAAATTTGTGTGTATTATGTAGAGTAATGAAACTTCACACCTGTCTTGTCAACTGTAGATGGCAAGTTCTTTGTAACCATAGGCACCAAAGAGTTGTCTCGGAAAAATACTGAACAGAGCAGTCTACATCAGCCAGAAAGCAAGCTAACATTTGAGCAAAGTAGACAAACAGGCGTCCAGTGCTCATGTTGTTCTGGTTAGCAGTGGGGATGTATCCAGAATGACAGTACCGAGAGTCAGAAATGTTTTCAGCATCCTGAAAATAAGGTGCCTTTGTATTTCGAGGGCATGACCCAAAATTCTTGACCTCCTCTGGAAATCTCAGCCTGAGAGTCTAACCCTTGATGAGCCAGTTGTTCACTTAAGATGAAGGCAAAATATGCCACTTGGTCTAGTCATAAATCAGCTTCAGAGCTTTTTCTTCAGAGGGAGAAGTCATTTCTGGAAGGCTCAAACATACAAACTTGGGAATATGTCCGTCCGCTCATACCCTTTTAGAGATTCAGATGAATGGTGGTGTGCTAGTACTGACTGGCGCCAGGGTATGAGGCCGGGGTAGAGGGATGCTCTCTGCTCCCTTTAGGAAGTCTGTCCCTGCTTAACCTCACCAGGGGGGTGTGGAACTCAAAAGGTGAAGTGCCATGGGCCTCATTGGCAGTACACAAAATGAAATAGACTTCTTATGCTAATGCTTATGATGTGACACTATTTTTAGTCAAACTTACAACTCTGTTATCTCACTATTTTGGGATGAAAGACGGAATAGATTACATGTCACTTGCATATACACCCTCTCAAAAAGAATGTTAGAAATTTTAAACTTCACCACAGGTCACATAGTGGGTCATTGAGATAAATCCTGGCTGGAAGGAAAGCTGAATCAGTAACACCCCATCACATCATACAAAGGTGAAATAATCAACAAGTTCATCATTTGGTATAATGTGGGTTTCCAATAAGTTTAAAGAAACTTAGAAAAACTGATGGATCATATAAAAATTGCTTTGAGTATATAAATTAAAGGAAAGGTATTAGGTAAAGTGCAGGAATCTAGAGAGAACTCCTAATTTCCATCTTCATGTCCAATCCTTCATTTTGTATTTTGGAGAATCATAGTGCTAGAAGCCATATCAAAAGGTGACCTAATCTGTCGTCCTTCTCTGGGATAAAATCACTGTATATTTAACTAGTTCTTTTACAGTTATCTGTGTAGTCGCTTTTTTAATTTCTTTTTTTTTTTTTTTAATGAATTTTTAGTAATGGGAATTCCTCAATTCGGGGATTCTGCAATTCTTGACAGTTCCAGTGCTTCACTATTCTAACCAATAGAGGGGTTTTCCAGCTACAGGTTAAGAGACATAAACTTAGCTGTCTACCTTTAGAGGTGTCTTTGTGTCAGGTATTATTTAAGAAAGTATTTTGTTGAAGGTTCCGCTACAGGCAATGGAACCTGGTGAGCCATTCGTTGCACTCTCAAGTAGGCATCTACCATAGCAGAAGCCAGGCCTGGAGGGCCTGTGGAGCTAGGCATGTAGGTTATTTATAGACATCTAAATTTAGGTGGCTGAAACTGAAACCCACCCCAGACATCTAATTTACATCTCCCTTGCTGGAGTTTAAATCTATTTAAGTCCTTTTTGCAGTCAGCCTGGAGAACAGATACTCCTTTTTTGTCTCATATTTACCTTCTATGTATTATTTTCTTCTGTAGACTGATCAACTATATTTTATCGTAAGTCATGTTTTTAGACCTTTAATGATCACTTTTGAATTCTCTCCAGGCAGTCCATCACTTGCTTCAAGCAATATGCTCAATTCAGTACTCATTTGAATGACAACTTCAACTAAAATGAGAGAGTCCTTTTAGAAGTTATAAATTATGTACCTCTTTAAACCTTGAAGTAGGATGCTGGTTTCTTTTCTGCAATAGCATGCTTGTTAACTCCAGTAAGCTTGGAGTTACTGCCTGCTATAATTCTACTCCTCTGAACTATTGTGTAACTAGTCATTGCCATCCTGTATTTGTGCAGCTGGTTATTCCTACTGTTCCCAGGTTTTAAGTCCATTTCTTTATATGTTTTTCCTTGTTATCTCATTTATTGCAAGCCTGTATTTTTTTCTTTCAGACAAGCAAAAGCCATGTATTCCTGTAAGGCTGAGCATAGTCATGAGCTGTCTTTCCCACAGGGGGCGATATTTTCCAATGGTAAGATATGTCTTACATTCTTTTTTTTTTACATAAAAAAATATAAAAAACTGAACTGTATCCACAAGATAACAGAGTGTAATTCCATTTTCAACTCTCGGGTTTTGCTTTGATTTTTCAGTTGCTCTTGAATAAATATTGTCTAAATAAATATATGAACCATATATAGGATCTTTTAACAGTGTTAATTTATTGTAAATATCTTTTGTTTGTCTCGCTGATTTTTTTTGCAGTGTATCCATCAGTGGAACCAGGCTGGTTAAAAGCAACTTATGAAGGCAAAACAGGACTCGTTCCTGAGAATTATGTTGTCTTCCTCTAGTATCTTTAGTGGACAGCAATATCTTCATGGTATCCATGGTAACAAATAATAAGCACTATGATTTTTATCTGACACAGATATGGGATCAGCCCGTTAGCTGAGTGGTAGATTTCCTTCAGATACTGCAGCTGCAGGTTACAGAGCTCCCTATCAACGGAACAGAATGTAATGAAACAGTTAACAGTTTCTGTACTGAAGACGGTACTCTGTTTAAATAACTTCCATTGTTTGCAAAAGGTTGTTCTGTTCTTCTTTTATGGGTAAGGAACACTAGGGCAATAAAATCAAAAAAAGTTGCCATTTAGCTGCAGACCTTCAGGTCCTAGGATGTTGCTCGCAGAAGTGTGAAATTTGGAGGCAATGCACTCTATGACATTTCTTGTAATGTATAGTTCTTAATATGGAAAACTGTATTTTTTTTCATAATGTAAGTAATGCTTCTATTGTGATCTGAATTCTCTCTTAGAAAACTTGATTCTAAAATTAGTCCAAATCATTTCAGATAAGAAATGTTTTCCATAAATCAGAAGTTTCAACTTCTGTTAGTCATTGAGATTAAAATATGTTATAGAATTTATGCAACTGATAATGAAATCAGTTTATACACTGTTTGAGCAGTAAGTGCTCATACAAAATGTGATATGTTTAATGAATGTTTCATTCAAATACTTCTTAGATTTATTTCCTCCTTTCTACATCAGTACAGATAATATTAACAACTTTTATTTCTATGATACCTGTCATCGGGATGATATTCTCAGTGTATCTCAGAACAACATCTGTAGAAGACAAGGACATGCTGAATCTGGAATGATTGGTAGTAATGTGAAGTGAGCAGTGAAAAACAGCAGTATGTTTTGAAACCTGAGATAAATTGTAACTGAGTCCTTTTCCAACATTTTCCATTGCGAATAAGACAAATGGCCTGTGAAGTAGCTAATTTTATAAGCTATGAATGCTGAAATCTCCATGTAGCAATAAAAGTATTTAGTATTATTTCTCCTGACTTCTGCTAAACTATTTGACAAATATTTCTCCCCTTCCACAGAATAAAAAAGCCTTACTTTTCAAAGGTTTTGAAAAAACCCATTGATTGCTCCTGGTAGGACTGAACACCGCCCCCCCCCCCCAAAGAAAAAAAAAAAAAACAACCCTAAGCAGCTTTCTAAATCTGAGCATCTTTCTTGCACACCTTGAGGGAAAACAGGCACTGCTTGCTTGGCTGCTTACCATGCCCGATTGAAAACCAAGATACTTAAGATCCATATTAGTAATTCTTCATCATTAGTGCTACAGAAAGAATTCACTGTTTCATAGACCTATTTAGGCTTAGTTTCATAGACCTATCAAGGCTTAGTTCTTTCTTCAGTTACAGAAATCAATATATAAATCTTCTGTTGATTTTGAAGTTGCACACTACTTCCAGAAAGTTTAAGGAAGAACTTCTGTTAGGACTGAAAACGTCAGTAATCTTTTAATTGCTTCTTTTTTCTTTCCATAGCTGCCTTCTTGTTTAAATTAGAAAATAAGATTTATTGCCAACATAAAGAAGCACATCAGAACCTTCTTTACTTGTATGTAGTGCATGATTTCTGCAGAGCAATTCTGTGTTGGATTTCAGGCTGGTGGCAAAAGCCTGCAGGATCCTTCGCCTCGCTAATTAAAGTATCAAGTGGTGATCAGGGAAGGAGAGAGTCTGTAAGAGCATCCTCCCAAAAATGGTCTAGCTTTTCAGAGGGGTAGTCTGGGTAAGACTGACTGCAGGCAGTTGAGGACAGACTCCCTGAATTAGTGACTGTGAGTGATCTGGGATCTTTCTTCACTCTAAAAAATTTCATTTACGTCCCAAATTGTGTTTCACTTCACCTTAAGACTGGACTGTGTTCAGCGCATCGTGATGAAGGCTTGTTCCAGACATTGTCACAGGCGGTGAAGGCAGACACATGTGTGCTCATCTGATTTGCCCAGAGCAGATGTGAAAGGCAGTGAAGGTCTTTTTTCATCAGATTGAGCCTTTCTTATTTTGAAGGTAAGCCAAGATTTCTTAGTGTAGCTCCGCCTGAAACTGCCATTGCCCTGAGAATATCAACATGGTTTTGGTTGTGTTTTTGCTGTATTTCACAATCGAAGAATTGCAGGATGTCAAAAGGCTTACCTCTGGTGACCTTCCCAGGAGGGCTGCTGCAGGCAAAAAGGAGCAGAAAGGGAGGCAGAGCTTGAGCAGAGGCTGGAGGCCCAGCACGCATCTCATGCAGGCAGAGAAATTCAGTGGTCTGGAGAAAAAAAAAAATCTCTTCTGTCTTTTGCACTGGGGTCAGTGGCAAATGAACCTTCGTTGAATATCCTTTGATGACTTCATATACCTCTTAGGAGAAATTTAATTGTTGTGAAATTCTTGAGGAACAGTGAAATAGAAAATGCTTACTCTTGCTTGCTTTGCTTTAGTCTGATTTAAAAAGAAGGGGAAAAAAGCTAACTTTCAGTAATCTTACAGCCTGTGTATATGTCTGGGTATTCTCCAATATTATATTTTGAAACCAGTTGATCTGAGTGCAAGCTAGAGGACTCAAAGATGCTAAGTTTATTAAAAATTTTGTAAAAATGCAAAGTTCAGTTACAGATTAAGTAAGTAGAGTCTGTAAGTGCTGAGGGAAAGGTTGTAGAAAGACCTGGAGGAATCCCTATGGAGGAAAGGTGCTCTGTCTATTCCCATGCATTCATCTCACATTAGACGCATAAATGAATTGCAGAAAACAACTTCATAAGAAACTGGAACCCATTCATTCTGCTGCTCACAAAACACATCTGTATTTTCCTCTGTAAGACTGCACTTTTTCAGGCCCTTCTTCTGAATCAGCCATGACGATCACATAAATAATTTTAAAGCAGCTTGGCTTTAAAATGGCATTTCCATCCGACAAAGGTTATGCCCATTCTTAATTACCATTGATCACTCACTCTCAGTGGGATGAGTAGTGTTTTTCATTTTTTTAAATACTTTGTTTTTTCTGTTCCTCTCTTCTGCGGTACTTAAGAAGCACTTTCTGTATAATCTCACTGCTGGGTTGTGGATGCCCCCGGTCTTGCCTGACTTTCCAGGAGGGAGTTTATCTCCACAAGAAGCTGTACAATGAACTGGAAAGTTAAGTAACTAAGTGTTCAGAGACTGAAACGGGGGAGAGGGCAGCACCAAAGCTTGTCTAATAATGATACTCTCAGGCCTGACCAAAAATTCCTTCTGATAATTGCAAAGGATCAGAAATCCATATAACACTTAAATGAAGATGTAATATCTTGATAGTGCCTTGCCAGAAAATTAGGCACGCTGGACTAAATTAGTTCATAGTATTGATTTACTGTTTTTTATGAAAGTCAGATTCACTCTACAAGCAAAGGTTGTGCAGTTTTTTTTATTATAGTTATTATCCTTCCTAAAAGGATGCAGCAGGTTTTTTTCAAATATCACTGTAGAACTCAAGGTAGATGACATGTGATTGCTGTTTGTCTTGTGGAAATAATGTCTGTACCCACACTTTATGTACTTAGCCATGTTTTTTCTTTGTTAAACATTTTGATACATGTTGCAGCACAACATGAATCAAATTAATAGTGTGAAGGACTGATATATTGTACGATAAATATGTAAAGTATATTGATATTTTATATTCACACTTTTTATTAATGATGATAAAGATGAAAAAATATTTTTGGTGTAATTCCTGTGAGTTCAGTATTAAAATGTCCTTGCCATATTTTGGCATCTAGAGTTCTATGTAACAAAACTCTTAAATTAAACCATAGCTATCACTTATGTCCCTAGCTAATCCATAAAGTTCATTGTTCGATTATTTCTGGAAAAAAATGATGCACAGATTTGCTGACCAGCGCTATTCTATGATAGTAATAGTAACTTATTTTTCTTTTATGTATTTCCTGGTGCTAATCTCTGTTCTTTGCCTGTAATTGAATTGAATTGTAATCTGCCTTTAGGAAAAGACATGTTAGGAGAGGAAAAGTTGCAAAATTCAGCAGTTCAGAACAATAATTACAACAACAAAAAAAAGCATTGTATGTCAGTAATTGGATTTTTTTTTTTGTTACATTTCTCTACTGGTCTATTTTCTACTTAAGATTGCACCAGAATAAATAGTGAAGCTAAAAAGCATATTGTCCTTCATACTTCTTTTCCTAAGGCAGCAGTTTGGTGCAATTTTGCATTGAGCAGCAAGAAGAGAAATCCCAGCAGGGGAGCACATCCTCCAGACTGGGGTGGATCTTCTCCACTGGTGGAAACTCACAAAGCTCTAGTGAAGTCAAAGACAGACCTTTGGCAACTTATAGTGAGGGTTTGCTCGCCAGAAGCCCCCAGAAAGTAAATGAAATATTCTGTTAATGGGGTAACATATGATATGGCTTGGTGTTATCCTTCCTTTCAGCAGAGTGCCCTATATGAATCATTCAATGACCAGAGACCAAGCTGGAGGCAAAGTTCAGTCTTGTTCTTTGTGGTCACACAGCCCTGACAGCCGCTGCTGCCGCGGCTCTTCCAGTCACGGCTCGTGCAAAAGCCAGGCTGTGGATCAGGCTGTTGCAGTACCAGTTGGGAGGTCTCTTTTTGGGCAAGATTTTGCATGGGCTTTGGGAGTTTGCTTGGTTTTGTTTTAATAAGGTGCTTAGTATCCAAACAGCTACTAACGCAATGTTGTAATTCAGTCACTGAAGATCATAGCATTGTTTTTCTTCTCCTGTATGTGGCAGTATTTAATAAGCCATTGGATTATCCTTGTTATTTTAAGTGTAGGGAATGGTGCTTCAACCCGTGGATGTCTCAGCTGAAAGTTACTCTGCATCTGAGCTTTTGGAAGTGTTTTATTGGGAATTGTCATTAAAGTTCTGGCACTAAAGATAGCACCACGATCTCAGCACCACAAGAGTTTCTGTTATAGCAAAGGGCAAAGCAGCTGAACAGGGCACATGGATAGTTCCAATTTTCAATCATATTTATGACAATTTTGGAGGTATTAGAGTTTATAGGGGTTACTTTAGATACTATATGGTATTTTAATAGGGAAGTATATACAATCAATAACTATATATATATATTTAATAAAGTCCTACTAAATTATCTTACTGAACTCTCTGTTTATTTTGTAGTGTGGTTTCAATAATTATCTGCACTCTGTATATATCTACATGTAAATAACTGGCATGACATGCATAAGCTGACTTGCAGACATAATTCTATGTTGTACTTTACACTGTATTTCAGAAATTTGAAAAAATGTTTTTCAAAATAAAAAGCCTTTCTACACAAACTGGTTTCTTTATTATTTTTAAATTTGGGCTCTGGTTCAGCCTTTTCTTTTTTCGAAGTAATAACACTTTTGTGCCACTTCCATCCATACCTGCATCTTTCATGGAAGTTTCACCCACTGTTTAGGTAGAGGGCATTGCTTCTCATGTTGAGCAGTGGGCGTGTGTATGAATACTGGACAGTAGTATGTCACCTGTCTCCAAAGATGTGGCTTTTGAGGAAAAGAAAATGACAGCTTTGCATGTTAGGTAACAAGAAGCACAACCCTGGTATATCAAAACATCGTTGATGAGGTCTTTGCCTCTGAAAATTAGCAGGCGGGCGGCTCACGGGAGGGGGGTTTGGTGACCCGATTCCAACAACACTGCCTGTGAGGGAAGTAACGTGAGTGGAGTGGTGTCTGCAAGTTGCCTTGTGTCCCTTTCCTAACACTTCTCCAAGGCTTTTTGCCACAGGGACCTGCAGCTTCTCGGGCCCTCAGGAGGGAGTTATTCCCATTGCCAGCCTTGCCTGAGGCGAGGGGAGCTGTGGGGTGGCCTGCCTTGCCTTTCCCCTGAAGGGACGCCAAAAACCCTAGAGGCTTTTATACCCCTGAAACAATCAGACTTTATTACGGTATTAACTAAAAATAACTACATTTCTTAAACAAAGATCAAACCAGTCAGCTGATAAACTCTTTCCCTGTTCACTGTGTGGTTAGGCTTGGATAGCGCAGGAAACTGCTGCATCAGACCCAGGGAAGACGGGTCCTGCTCCCATGGCTGCCGGCCGCCTGCCCTGGGCTGCGGCTGGCTCCTGCCGGCCTCCTCCTGCCTGCAAGCCCCGGGCTTGCCTGAGCCTCCCCGGGCTGCCTGCCGCACCCAGGGCACATCGGCCTCTCGCCCGGGCGCCGCACCTGCGGCTGCTCAGGGGGACATCAGATGTAACTGCAAACAAACATAGATACTGTGGCCATAAGTAAAAAATGGGTTAGGTGGAGAAGCAAAACAACACGGACCGGGCGGAGAAGCAGTCTTTCCCTCGCATTGCTTTCTAACAGCTACTCCTAAGTGAATCCTGTACTTCACAGCAAAACCCGCTTGAAGATTTTGGAGATAAGGAGTCTGCTTGCAGGAACCAAAAAGTCACCTGCAGCCTGCGGTCACCAAACACGGCCTGCGCCTTGCTGCGGTGGTAGCGTCCCGCGCAGTACGGGGCCGGGGAGAAGGAAAGGCTCCCCTTGCCGGGGACCGAGGGACGCAACCGGGCTGGCGAGGCTGCTTTGGGCTGTATTGGCTCTGCTGGAAAAGCCTGAGGAGAGGGGCTGCAACAAGGGGTTTAGAGCTGAGCTGTAACATTGCCCTTGAAGCTTACTGAACTACACCCGAGGTGGGCTGTAACAATTCTGATCTAAGCTGTCACCCGGAGGAAACCTCTGTGACTGACCCTGTCACCCCTCATCCCCTGAAACGCTCCCCGCACCACGGGGACTTTTGGAAAGAAGGAAAATCCCAGGGCATCAGCAGAGCTGAGCGCGGGTGCCAGGAGATCCCTGCCCTGCCCTGCTGCTCTCTTGTGCCCGGCGGGCGGGGGGCGGCTCTCAGCCTGCGCCCGTACCCGTATCGGCCGGCGCTGTGACGGCTCGGTCTGGGGCTGGATTCACCTCTGCTCCTGTTGCGGACCGTGGAAGCATGCGTGGTGAGAGCTGCCGCAGATGCCCGGCTCTGCATAGCGAGTAGGCATAAGGGGAAAGGAAGAATACGTGCATTTTGATAGTTCACCAAAAATGATAGCTCATCACAGGTTTTATGTTAAAAATCTAAAATGAAATGTTTTTTTTTTTTTTCTATTAGAGCTTTCAGCCCTTTCCCATGGGGATGCAGGCTCCTTGGCTTTCAGGTCATCTAACCTGCAGGAGTGAACACAGACTAGTTTGGGGTCTAGACGAAGCCCTAACATAGATCTCATCACTCATTTTCCCAGTGTCTATAGGGCCATTTTACTTGGCATCATGGAATAACTAAGATTTTTCTCTGTTTCTGGGAAACAAATATTCTGGCTTGCTATGTTTTGACATTTCAGTGAACATTTAAATGTAAAAAGACATGAATTCTTATTAAACTAACTCGGTGTTACTGTATTATCACTGAATTGAAAACTCCCAGGGGATGAGACGCTACTTGTGTTTCTTACCAGGAAGGGTGACGCGGGCCTTCATTAGCTGGTTGCGTTACGGCCCCTGACAGCACATGATTCTCGTCTGTTTGGAAAAGTGCATCTCCTGGTCTGCAGGCTTTATTGCTTGGTAAGCCCGCAACATGGACTACAGACCAGTTGACTTGTGGGATGGTTACAGTGTAACACAGGTGCGGAGCCCCTGCAGCGCTCGGCCGAGGGGAAGGCGGACACGAGCGGGGGTCTGCAGCCGCGCTGGACCGGCCTCCCGCAGAGCCGCGCCGGCCGCAGCCCCCGCGCTCGCGAAGAGGAGAAATTGCGGTGGTACGGGGAAATGGGACGGGCGCAGACCGAGCGGGCTGCAAAGCCAGTTCAGGTCCCAGTTGGGAACGTGTTCTTGTGAGCTGGGCATGATGCATTCCTTCAAAACCCACCTGCCTTTCTAACACAAACACTATGCTTATTAAACATGGTAAATAAGGGATTTGCGCTTTTGTCTTTGAAAATTTTATTTCACGTTTATAAAGCTTTTCCTGTGTAATTTGGATTAATCACTGATACAGAAAGAAAGTATTGAAAGATATTCCTGGCTGCTTTTGCAACGGTTGGATGCTTTTCTATTGTATTTATGGCAACAAGCTCAAAAGCTGAACTAGCCTAGAGCGAGTGCCTTTGCCAAAGATCATGGTGTGCCTTTTTAATGTAAACACGCGGGGATTCATGGGAACGTTGAGTGACCTCCACAGCCGGTACAGAAAGGAGTCTTAATTCACTTGAAAGTACTTCGGTAATTGGAATACATCTTTCTGCCGGTATAATTGAGGAGCTGATTAGTTAGACTTAGCACGGGTGTATTTCATTTAAAATTACTGTTAATGGCTCTCGGGTGCCCTTAGAAGGGATTAGAGTCCCGTCTGAATGAAAAACATCAGCGATTTATTTTTGTTGATGGTCATTGTTTTTGTCTTCTTACAAAAAAACACATTCAAAGGGAAACATGCGGCTTACCTGGCTTGTGGGTATTTTCAAAACGAGATTTGCAAAGGCGTGCTTCGCGCTGTGACGGCCACGAGCTTCATCCCTACCAGCAGCGGGGGGCTGAGGAGGGGTGGTGGGCTCAGCCCTTGGTGGGCTCGGCGGGGTGGATGGAGGGCGAGCAGCGTGTCCCAGCACGGCACGGCTCGGAGCAGGAGCCATGGGCTCCAGCCAAGCTCATCTGGGGGCTCTACAGTCCAGCCATGACCGTACGCTCATGGCATTGCTAGGGAAACATCCGCATACTCCGTAAGTGGGTGAGAGAGCGGCGCGGTGGGAAGCCCCATGAGAAACCTTTCAGAGGACAATTCACAAACCGAGCGGAAGAAAGATAAGAAACCTGAGCTTGGTCAATCTATACAGTGTTCCTCCAAATAAATTAACTGGCATACAGGATACAACTGGTTCCCAGAATGAAACAAATGCTGTTTGCAAGGACCTCACAAGAAGATAACAAAGGTTAGGGTTTCAGTGTGCTGGAGTGGGGAAGCTGAGCACAAAGCACTCCTAACACAGGCTGTGAAAGCGGTGATGATTGTGGGTCCTGAATTACCACAAAACAAGCAGGAGGCCTATATAGGCACAGGAAAATCCACCAAACCCCCCCCCCCCCCCCACATCTGGGGGCTCTGGCAGCACCCTGCATGGACATCTGAAGGGAGCAGGTAGATAGCAGAAGACCTCAGAGAGATTTAGGTGCAAACAGTGTTGGGCAGTGGTGACGCAAATACATCGTTACATAAAACCACAGCTTAAATAGTCATTTTAAGTTTCTTTCCTGCTGTTGCTGTTGGTTGAGGGATGCTTATGTTTGGTCCTGAAAAATACTGTTTCTTTTCTGTAATTATGACAAATTGTGCCTGCCTTGGATGGGAAAAAGGGTCATTCTGTACAACGTCCTGCCTCCTCTGTTGCAGGGTCAGTAGAAGGCATCACCTCCCCAGACCCTTCCCTGAGAAACCCGCCGTGAATGCCACACGAGTGTTCTGCCCAGCTTCCAGCTGTGATCTGTGACACCGTTTTGTTTTGGAACGGGCCCTTCTCTCCGCCCTCCCTGCCCCCCTCTAGTTCAGACAATGCAAAACAAACAGGCACAATTCATTTTCCCGTCGGAGCAATGCAGAACCAAGTTGTACAAAGAGGTTCGGGTTCTGTCAATGCTGAAGCCTTTCCTTAATAATTATTCCTCATCTGTGTTTACATGATCCCTTGAAACACTTAACAACTAAATGAACTGGGAAGTCAAATGTCCAGGTATCTCTAAGTGCATCTGCAAGAGAAACTCAGGTGAATATTGTTGTGGTTTTTTAGCTAATGCAATTAGCTTTGCTGGATAGTTTTTATCCAGAGGGAAAATCAAGAAAGGGTGTTTCTTTATCACGATGTTATTTGTGTGCATCTCTCATAGACAGCTCATCTCAGTGCAGCAGGAACAAACGCAGCTCTTTGCTTTTCAGAATTTCCAAGGAGCTCGTTCATGTCAGCCTTGCCTTGTAGGATGCATCACATATATTTAAAACAGTGGTAACACAAAATCGCAGCGCGGTGGGTGATTTAGGACAGCGGACATCCCGTAGCACCGCCTCAGCCTCAGCTCGGTTTGGTGCCTTCTCCAGCACCGCAGCATCTTCGTTATCGCCACACGCGAAACGAAATGAGGGCTTCATCTGAATCGCTGCCTGGCAGGCTCTCTGACACCCCTCCTTTCTTTCCCTTAGATAACACAGAACAGCAGGGCTGTCTGCCCCGTGAGCAGTGGGTGGTTATCATCGCATGAACTCGTTAGCATGTTAAGGGGAAGATCACCTGCGCTGTGCAGAGATGAGTCTGTCTCCGTAGCATCTGTATGATTACGGAGTCTGAGATGTTACAAGGAAAAAACATCTTGTTTAGGCAAGCTGTTATTAGCTAAAGGTTAAAGCAAAGGCTTCTACCCCAAAGCGCTTGAACATCTCATTTCAAGTAATGAGTAACATTATTTTAGCCTTTATACCCTTCCATTACCATGTCTGCTAAAAAAGCAAAACCCCAAACCATTTTTGAGCAATAGAGGTACGCATTCAGGCTGAATTTGGACATAGCGTATATATACAAAGCCATCCCACTCAATCCAGAGGAACAGCATTGCATAACTAAGTAACTGGGGACTAAATAAAAGTACCAGTGCAGGTGTCCTCATCTGAATGCAGAGCTGGAGCAGAGTCTTAAACTTTGACACCTTGTCGTTCTTCAGTGTCTCAAAAACTGTTTGAGATTACTTTGTTCTGTGTGCTAGCTGGCAACAGGACTTCCACTTTAGAGAAATCCATGTATATTTTTGTATTGACCAAATGCCTTCCACTGTTGTTTAATACTGCATGGAATGTTTTAAAACTAAATTAATTTGGAAAAAATCATCTAGGCGGTAAATCCCAGCCCTGTCAAACTGTTCATGATGTGCACATGGAGCACTGATATTGCCTAAGAGATCGGCTCACAAGAACGGGGACACTCAGAAATGAAACTGAAACATCACTTTCAAGAGGTCTGTGGAAATAATGTGGAAAAGTATCCTCGTTGTTGGCTCGGTTAATGCTTTTATTATCACATTATCTATGATTAACATTATCTATGTTTAGATATTAGATATAATTTATGCACATTATCTATGATTAACATTACAGTGCATCCTTAGCAAGGGGTGACATCCAAACCGCCGGTCCAGACCCAAATTACCAGTGCTCCCCTAAAACGAGAGGGGACAGAGTTGGTCTCTGCTGTGGAAGGAGACCACATCGCGCCGCCCAGCCGTTCTGCCTGGCACCCCTGCCCCTCGCCGGGGTGCGAGTCCTGCTCCTTGCCCGTTGCGCACCACGTCAGAAGGCAGCGGGGCGGGAAGTGGGACAGGTTAAGGACGCGGAAAGGATCGCCTGAGTGCTGGAGTCAGTTCTTCAAAAGCCAGCGGTGACGTTCCCTCGGTGCAGCCAAGAAAAGGTTGCACCAGGCCAAGTCAGCGACCCCTCTGTGCGCTGGCAACAGGGGACGAGCCCGCTCCCCGTGCCAGGAGAGCGGGAGGGGGACAGCACCCTGCAGTGCTCTGCGTCTCACACCTCGGGAGGCAGATCTGGCAGCGTCCGCTTTTGGCGGTGGAGAGCTCCCGTTCTTGGTAAGGACACTGCAGCGAGCTCACGGACAGCCTCAGTAGTGGCGAGGGACAATCTACTCTCAAGACCTGGCTATAAAATATGTATAAATAAATCATTACCCAGTGTGTAAGTTGCTGTGCTAGTTGTATCTGTACTCAGTTGTATCTGTACTCAGATGTATTTTTCCCCATACAGAGAGGCAGCGGAGTGCCACGGCCTCTGGTCCCACATCAGCACCTGTAGCGAGGGCTGCTGTGCATCCACCTACCGCAGTGCAGCTCATACTTTTTCATAAATTTTTCCTTTGTGTGTATTTATGCCGGAAGATCGGGAATGTAACTTACTTTTCTGTTTTTATACACTAGCAGCTTGACAGTACCTTCCACATAAGTTAAAAAAGATGGTTGTCTCCCATTCTTTGAGCCTTGTAGAGAGCTTGAATTGCAAACAAAATGGAAAATACGGCTGCCCTCCCCACATGGGTTTCAATTCAGTAAATAAGCAGTGTGTGTTGCCTCTAACCTGGAGCTGCCAAAGAAATCGAAGTGAACGAGCCTCCCGGCTGCTGCTCCGCAGGCCCGCAAGCACAAGCGGCTCCACCAGCCTGGCACTGGCGACTGCGGATCCACGTCCAGTTACAGCACGGTGCTGTTTTGTAGCTTTACTTTCCATCTAGTGGTAACTGAAGACTTAAACACTTCTCATACCACTACAAAGTAAGCACATCTCCAATTTATTGGACATGACACAATGTAGCTAGACAACACCTTTACAAAAATACTTGAAAGCTATTATTTCAGCTGTACAAATATAGAGATGCAAGTTCTTCTTCACCAGAAAATACAGAAATCTTATACAAGTCTCTTTTTTAAAAAAATAAAACCAATAGTAACAAACCGTAAATTATGTCCATCACGATCTTGAATGTTAAATACAGAGAAATACTAACAAACATCAGTCCAAATATGTCTCAAAGGTAAGGATTATTTGGCTTTCTACAGAATTTTCCATCGAGGATTACAAAGCCTCTACCAAGTGCTCATGCATTACACATCCAAGTAATCCTTGGGAAAGAAAGTGTGTTGAGGGCAGGGGAGGGAATAAACATTTTACAAATATGGAACTGGGATGTAAAGTTTGTGTGGAATTCAGAAACTGCAAGAGATCGTGTACTGCGAGAGCCCCAGCCTGGCTTTTAACCCTTAGGTTGTGCTGTGCTCTATCATGTAGTTTTCCTTAAAATTAATGGCTGTTTTCAGGGAAGGCTTTAAGGATACTTTAAATGGAAAATCTTCCTAAAGTAATTTTTTCAGAATTTCAGAGGCTTGTTGAGTTTTTTTAACGTCAGATGTTTATAACCTTGCTTTGTGCGCAGACACGACCTGTATTATGAAGCCTGAGAAAGGACAGAAGTTTCTGTCTCCCAGTAAAATGTAAGCCGGCTGCAGCCATCACTGTAAACTGTACGTAACAGCAAACCCAATGCCGACACTTTTGTGTAAAACCAGTGTAAGAAGTGAATTGGCCAGAGCGCCATATGACTATATTGCAAGCTGAGCTTTGGGATACAAAACTTCCAATGAAATTTTTAAGTGAAAAGCCTTGTCACCCTCAGCTGGCCAACCCTTCGTGCGTGGTGCTGACAGTCCCGAAAGATGATATTGTGCGTAATGGCGTCATGACAGACCCCAGCCCACGGCCACCACACCCCGACTCCTTGGGCATTTCAAGTAACGGGAAACGTTATCAGATTCTGCTGTCACATTGCTGCTATTTAATAGTGCATCGTTTCTAGCAAGTGTGTTGTACTTTGTCTATAGCAGAATATGCTTACGTGGAACAGCAAAATCCACATTTTACTGTTACAAATGTCGCTGGGATCTGGGAAAATGGTTGGGAACACACTCATCGCTCTACTGAAGTCTTTGTCACTATTTTGAAAGGGCAACGCTGTGTTTCAGATACAACATCTCCAAATACTGCTAGCAAAAGGGAGGCTCCTACTTGCGACAGACTGCCACCCACCAGTCGGACGGGTCAGTTCCTTCACTGAACATCTATGTTGCGATCCTAACTTTTTCTGAGCTACAGGTGAAAACTCATTCCACTCAAAGTGCTTTTTGATTGATGATGATGCATAAAGTGAATTATGATGATATTTTTATAAATGCATTTATACAAAGGACATAGACTAAGCTGTCCTCCCACACACACGCTGGCTTGAGTTGGAGGCAGGGCTGCTAGAATAACAGCGTCTGCGTGTTTCCCTATGTGGGCCTGCATACGTGTAATCTTAAACTATTTCAGCTATACATGCTCGGTGCTCCTTAGCTGTCAGAAGAAGTACAGTGTGAAACATTCTTATTCGTAGTGATGGCTTTAACTTTACATTTAGATACGTTTGGTAATAGCTGCAATCAATCAACTGCCTTTTAAACAGATGCATCCATTTTGGGGAATTCATAAAGTTTATGGATTTATGGTTTTCAAAGATTATATAAGACTCCTTGGAGCTTCCTTTTTTTGGCAACTAATTAGAGATCCTGTTCAATTTTAGTATACCATCAGCCTTATTCAGGCACTATATAATACAATTGTATACTCCTTTGAAACAAAATTTACTTTTAAAACTGCATAGTGATTGCAAATGGCTGGGTGTTTCTTTTTCAAGTACTCTAAGTAAGAGCATTTACACGTCTTTCTGAATGCACGCTGCCATCTATATGTCTGTTTGGCGCTTTCCTTAGTCATGCTCTATATAGCCTCAATGGACCTGCTGGAATAAATCAGCTATTTTGAACAGCGCTATGGTGAGAACATTGTTCTCAACCGGAGGTATTACAGATTAGAGTCTCAGACGGGACATAAACCAACAATACATGGTATGATGTGTAAAAGCATTACTCTATTTTTATCTGTTATATGAAAAATAGGCATATGTGAAAACTGTACATCCAAGGTGGAATGAGCAACTTACGGTGATGCTCATAAAAGTCTCACCTGTATAACACCAAGGCCTCTGTACTGGTCTGCCCAGTTATTTCTGACTTGATGGCAAAGATGTTTATTATGCCCACTAGATGCTTTTCATCCAATCTAGCCCATTGTCTGAAAGTACACTGTGGAGTTCACTGATGCAGAGCCCTGGATTCCTGTAAATGATAGATTTCTTTTTTCCTCACCGTAGCAAAAAGAGATTTTAGTACTAAACTGGCTGGGTGGATATTTAAATTGAGCTGTGGGAAAATGCAATAGAGTGAGACTGTTTAAATGACACTGTGAGAACTTCCTCGCTGATATGGCCAAATGCTGAATTGGTGGAACTATTGTACCTGTAGAGGTGAAAGGGTAATTTAGTTTTCATAGTCACGAAAACATGATCTATGACTTGTGATGGTATTTCTACAATAAGCACACCTCACACTGGCAAGAAACTGAAACATTACCAGTTTTAAATGATAAACTAGAATTAAATGAAAGCTCACCACTCCTCGATATCCTTTATATTCTGTAAATACCTTGTACGGAGCACTCTGGGCCCAACCCAGGAAAAAAATGCCTAAATGTGAGCAACAAAATACATGAAGGGAGCAGCACTGCTCATGCACTTGAAGTTACGCAACTGCTACATTAGTTCCAACAGCACTGAAGGGTTATTTTCTGAGAGTTATTTTCTCTTTAAGGTAAACGGCCAGCTAAGTTTTACTGCATGTTTCTGGCCAAGCATCTGAAAAGATACAGTACCACTCTGCATGCAAATAACATCAATCTAATAAATTAATAGCATTCATTGAACAAAAAACCCTCACAAATTTTAAGATAAAAAACACCTAAAATATGACTTTTCTTTTTTTTTCCTTTTCATCTTCCAAGGGGGAAAAGAGAACTAAATTAAAAACAAACCTTCTGTTCAAGTCAGGTCGTCATGACACAAAGCAGTACAAACCAATAAATCCGGCAACGCTGACAGTCCAGCCTGGCAGTGTGCACACAGGCTTTTGAGCCATGGAAAGTTGGGAGGGCTCTGGATATTGGCTCTGGGACTGTGAGCTGACTTATCGGAAGGAACGAAAGGTCAGCGTGCCACAAACGGCGCGGCAGGCCAGAAACGTGTACCTGGAGTTGAGTGCTGCGTGGGCGGAACGAAGCCCCATCCTCTCCTGCTCTGGGGATAAACTAACCTGAAGTTTGTGCAGGTAGGAGAGCACGGGAAGGAAGGAGCCCTATAGATATTACTGTTCATGCTACCCGTATGTCACTGATAACTGACATAAATACTTGGGTTTAGACAGGAACACAGGAAAGCGGCCCACCTTCCCAATAAAGATAATTGAGAGAGATGTATTACTGTACTTCAAAAGAAAAAAAAAAGAACTAAGGCACTAATGAAGCATTGACTGGTCAGAAAACACAAACTGAACTCTCAGCTTCTCCACTGTAGATATAACACAAGAAAACATAACTGCAGTACAGCTGAAGGAACAGCTGGAGTTCAAAAATACCTAAGCTTCAGTTTATTATGCACACATACA